>NC_091757.1:58544643-59144643 GCF_043380555.1 Nothobranchius furzeri
GAGAAGGCAACAAGACACCTCCCATGTTTCCTTGGTCCGTTAGCTAAATGGCAGACAAATAGAGGACAGAGGCCTCCGCAGCACATGAACACTGGAACATGTTTCTGATGACGTATCTCCTGGCCAGTGTTGGGAGTAACGCCATTTAAGTATAACGGCGTTTCTAACGGCGTTCTTTTATAGGTAACGGAATAATCTAATTAATTACTTTTCCCGCCGTTGCAACGCCGTTACCGTTACTGGGGGCAGAAGGTTGTGCGTTACTATGTGCTTGTCAAACGTTGAGCAGCAGTGTGAGGCTTTCTGACCGCCACACTTCAGCTGTAGCCTGGGAGAGAGAGGTGTCGGTAACGCACTTACAAACACGATGATGATTGGCCGGGTGGGCGGAGACCCTCACCGTCTCAGTCGCTTCCTGCTGAGAGGCGGAGCTGGCCTAAATGGCGCCCTGTGCGAGATCCCCCGTGACCCCCCCCCACACACACACACACACACAACCACACACAAGAAAAAAAATTACACCTACAACTTTGTTTCAAATGGCGTGGAGTGTATTATATATAACAACGTTTGCTAACTGAATACAACATCCAGCTCCTGGCCACCTTCTCACCACTTGTCAAAGTTCTACTGAAAAAGTGATGATGACAACACCTGCCATCGCCTTCATTCCTGGGAAATATGAAAGTAGTTGGCACCTTAGTGGGTCCTCCTCGAACTAGCTCTGTGTGTATGCTGTCGGTAATTGGTGATGGCCACTTGGCTGGGTCTGAAGAAAGAGGCTCATCATCACCTTCAATGGGACTCATTGGTTGATCGTTCAGGCTTCTCTATTGACAGAAAACAGAAGCGTAACTCAACACATTGCTAAGTGGACCATTTCACATATTCTATTAAAATACAATATGTGACATTCAAATTTCTCTAATGTTTGCAGGACACAAACACACACACACACACACACACACACACACACACACTTGTGCAAAACTTACCTGACATATCTTGTTGGGGAGACGTGGCAGCGGGCTGTCCCTCATCAAGTTCACATATACTGGTAGGTCTCTCTATTGACAGAAAATGGAAGCATAACTCACCACATTGCTATATGGAACAATTCCCATATTCTGTGAAAATACTCTTTAAATGTCTATAGCTAAATGATTGCTGGACACACACACGTGTGCAAAACCCACCTAAAGTATCTTCCTGGGGAGATGTGGTGCCAGCAGACTGTCCCTCCTCGAGTTCAAATACTGGCCTACTGGTATGAGCAGTGGAGGTAGATGGCTGTTCCTCAGTGGCAGCTGATGTCATCCCAAAATATCTGTGTAGGGCTCCTGATGTTGCATAAAACAAACAATACAATCTTCATGTCACGTCTGTTGCTTTAGCATTTTCATTAACATGTTACAATGAGCATTTACAGTTTGCAGGAGTGGTGGAAAGATTTCTGAAAATCTGTACTCAAGTACAAGTACTGTTACATTGCTAAAATATTACTCATTTACAAGTAAAAGTAATGGTGTTAGAGAAATACTCAAGTAAAAGTACAAATTATTCATAAAAACCTCAGAGTACTATTTATTTTTAACGGCTGATGTCACCATCACTTCTCCAGACTGGGGCTGCGTGGAAATTGTGTGTTTTCCTTTACCAAAAGTTAAAACACCAACAATCTATTCATCATTAATAATTAATAAGATACAAAACAAGTGTTTTTCCCTAATTTTTTTTTTGTCATTTTAAGTTTTTATTTCCTTATTCAGCAAATGTCTCCGGCACACAAAGAACTAAATGACCAGAGGAGCCACAACTATTGATTAAATATCCATGAATCCATTTTAACTGGTTAAATTCTTCAACTCTCCCGCGCTGCTTCAAGGTCACTGTGAGTTAACATATGGGCCATTCCCATCTGTACCGGGTCGGCCCGGGCAGGGTAGCGTAGGTTATAGCCGCGGTGTGCTGTGCAGCACACTTAACGCAACACGATGACATCGTCGACTTGTACAGTGCTGAAAGGCGAGACAGTCTCAACTTTCAGCTAAAAAAAGACCACTCTAGCTATTATAGTTTTTATTTTATGGCAGTTTACAGTATAAACGGGATCTTACTAGCAGGGCACCTCCAGCGGCCAGCTGCCGCTCCGTTTTTCGTGGGGTAAACAATACGTAGCTCATTTCCCGAGTCCAAATAGAAAGGCTAATGGCGCCGGCGCGAGACCTGCCGCCCGCCGTCAATGTATTTCAGCAAAATTCTCAAAGACTCATTTTAATTTGATAGCGTTTGGTTATCAGCCTTTCGGTTTTCCCACTCTTAGCTTTTCATAAAAGCTCATTTGACAAATAAAAAGCTAGCGGTTGGAAGTAGTTCTAAATACATGCAACGTAAGAAGCTAGCAAAAGACATTTGAAGGGATCATCATAGCACCATGCAAAACGTACAGATTAGAGAGGTTAGTTAATCAATAAGTTGGGGGACAGGCGGGAAAAATACCAACTAAATAATAAAGAGATGCATACCTGCATCTTTTCCTCGTTTCTCCTCCTCTTCTTTTCTTTTTTTCCGAAATTGGGAACCAGATGGCTTCGACCGCTGCTTCTTCTCCATTATGCTTGTGAGCGGTGATATGTGAAACGGTACCTGTATCCCTCCACCATCACTCTCCGAGATCCCTCCGCCCCCCACCTGATGAAGGGCGCTATAGAGCGCACTTGGCGCGGCGGACACAAGGGGGCGCAATAAAATCCCAATATAAACGCAAACAATGACTTTGTTGTGCTTTTATTACAGAAATATTATCATCACTCATCACTATTATTGTTATGAAGAACATGTGATTTCTATGTTTTGTTGATGTATCGGTTGATGGAAGAAAAAAAATTAATTTTTTAAATAAAAAAAATAATTTTTTTTAATAAAAAAAAAATTTAAATGCCGCCCCCTCCAGACTGCCGCCCTGTTCGGCCGCACATGTTGCACATATCAAGCTCCGCCACACAACAGAGCAGTGATGGTAATAACGCCGTTTAAAATAACCACGTTAATAAAAAATATTTCTTTCTGTAACGAGCAAACTAATTAATTACCGTCTTCTTTTAACAAAACGTCGTTTCTGTTACTGATAAGGAAATGCGTGCGTTAAGCAGCATGGTGTGATGAAGCTGTCATCAGCTGATCAGGAGCTAAAGAGGTAGATGTTTTCATCCAAGTGCATCACGACCGTGAAGAACGAGGAAGACGTGATGAATAGTCTACGGCTGCAGGTGCGGGTGTGCAGCCGTGCCCTTAGTGTGACAGCGGGACGTCCCGAAGGTCCGCTCACCTGTTCACCGCTCAGACGTCCTGATCTTCTACCTTCCTAGATGATCCAGCTGTAACCTGTTTCTGATCATGTCTTTAGTCCCGCTGTAACACTGATGCATCAGTCTCAGACGTCATGGAGCTCAGGTGTTATTAGAACTACCTGTGTGTGTTTACCACCCAGCTTCAGCTCTTCTGTGGTTGGGTCTGACCCAAGTTAGTAAATGTAAGTCCTCCATCAGGCTTGTGCCTCTTCTGGTGTCATTTTAAAGGATTTTATTTATTTATTTAACCGTTACTAGATTACCAGCAACAGAAATGCTGCTAAAAACACACAATTATGTGAAGCTGGAAAAATTAGAATGATGTGCAAAATTACATTTATTTCTGTAATTTAACTAGACTGAGAGACCATTTAAAGGCTCGGGAACCTTTATTTGCAATTTTAAATGTTAGCTGATTGGGTCTTGTTAAATATCACACAGTGACCTTTTAATAGTCTAGATTAGTGTAATGTTCCTGTTAGTAGTTCCTCCTGTTAAGTGCTTATTTATTTAAATTATTCAGGTTAATAAAAAACATTTGGACATACATTTTATTATGTTCCAGTCATTAGTCATTTATATTTTACTATTGTAGTAATTCTTGCATGCTTTAATGCTACCAGTACCAATACTACCAGAACTGCGGCTTCCTTTTTTATTTTCAAGAAACTCCTGAAGACCCTGCTCTTCAGAGAGCATCTTCTTAACTAGCACCTTGTCTGCACCCGTACCCCCTCTCTACTGTCCACTCCTTGTTCCCTCCTCTCCATGACTGATGTCAATTTGTTGTTGTTACTATTGTTGTTAGCCTCAAGGGCAAAATGCCAATTATCACTTGTAAGTCGCTTTGGACAAAAGCGTCTGCTAAATACATAAACATAAACATAAACATAATGAAAAAAGTAACTAAGTAGTTATTTTTGTTGGTAATTAGTTACTTTTATGATCTTGTAACTCAGTTAGTAACTGAGTTACTTTTTTGACAAAGTAATCAGTAACTATAAACTATAACTAATTACTTTTTTAAAGTAACGTTCCCAACACTGCTCCTGGCAACCGGGGTGGGATCGAGGCATAAAGGTGAGGTTTCTTGACCGTGAGAAACACGCCAAATAAATCCTTGTTTACTCACACATGCACAGTTCAGGCAGTGTCAAAGAGCCATTGGCATAAACTGACCAATCAGAATACAGCTCAGGGCAAACCAGTCTTCCCATATAGGCCTTCATATTGGGGTTGAGTTTGGCCATGTATCAGGGCTCCAGGGTCATTGAGAGCCCCAACAAAGCTTTGTGTGTTTCACAGAGGCTCAAAAAATAATTTACAATTGTTTAAAAGAAAATGTTTCTCAGACATCTTTAATATTCCCACAAGAAAATGCCACAATAGCAAGTTTTCTAGTTGAAAGTTGCCATTCCCAATCCTAAACCAGGCTAGACTGCTTCTTTCCTTTTGTCTGGTTTGGATCAGAATTACCATTAACCAATCAGGGCAGGACCTCAGGTCCACAGCAACTTCAACACTCCGGTGATCACAACTAACCCACAGATCTGTGGAACATGGCAGCACAGAGGGGAAGTAATCAGCACTGTCACATGACAGCAGGAAGAGACGAGATCAATGTGGGCTTTTCTGCGTGGAACTAGACTTGTCTCCCCATGCATGTGAATCATCTTACAGGTAGTCCAAGTCAGCTCAGACCAAGTAACATCTCAACTGGGGGGAAATAAATCATGCTGGACCTTCTTACTGATATGGAATGGGTTATGTGTCGGGAGCAAGAGACGGCCACAACCTTTGATGGAAATTAAAGTTACCTACAGGTCTGAAACTGAGACACTACTGCAGCAGGCCAGTCCTCAGAGGTTTGCTCGCACTTGAATGCATGACTGAAAACATCAGAGTATTCTCCATGTGAGCAGACTCCTCCTGAAGAGCGACGTGCAACCAGGAAGCATCGAATGGACTCAAACTACAGACACTAACAGCTTTAGAACGATGAGCTACGCTGTAGCACAGCTGCTCTGGGGTGCACGGTCAGAGGCAAGGCTGCTAAACAAAGAAGTCACCAATCCCTCCGACCACAACTAGCAGGAAAAGTGGGTTAAATGTCTTGTCTAAGGACACAACAGCAGCATTCTCTGCCAGGAGCCAGGATCAACCCAACTGGACAACCTGCTCTCCCTCCTGAGTTACTGCTGCCCCCGTAGGGACACAGACCTTAGTAAAATGCAAAAGTACAGTTAAGTGGTCAAACAAAACAAAGATTTATTTAAACCCCATTCCAATTTTAGGGGATCACTTCATTGTCGCCCCTTCTGTCCACCCGTTAGTTTCATCCTCACCGAAACAGCTGATTAACTTCTGCTTGTGACTGGATCAAAATCCAAGAAGGTTAACAGACGTGATTTTAGGCTGTAGCTAAATAAAACCTTTTGAATCAGAGCATGAAAAAGGCTAAAATGAATCAAACATAGAAACTTATCTAACGGAAAGTTTTAACAGATAGTCTTTACTACATTCGTATTAGTTTGTCATTTTGATTATTTTTATTCTCTTTTATACAAAATCATTTTAGAGCTACCTGCACACAAGACGGGCGTGATCAAGTTGTCTCATTTTCTCTCCAGAGAAAGATGGAAAATGAGAAAAACACAAGCAGACATACAGATGGAGTCAGAAAGTGCGCCAAGAACGAAAGTACGAGGAGATGGGGGAATGACGGCAGACAGGCAGATGGATGAGAGGGCCAGCAAATGGGAGTTAGCGATGGATGGATGCTGTGATAGCGGCAAAAGCAAGCAGGACAAGAATTGTTTAGCACTGGCTGTTTGGACAGATGGTCGTCTGTGTGCTAATTACAGACCGAGTGCTTGACACTGAACACAATCAAAGGGGAAACTAGCTTTGTTTGTTCAGCTTCACCCACACAGGCATGCACACAGAGAGGCCTGTTTTTTATTATTTTGTTTAAGGACCGTGCACATTAATAAACATTTCTGTAAATGTGCCAGGGTTGGCCAGCAGGCTAATTTTCAACTGTAGTCCAGTGGCAAGATGTTATACCAAACACGATGGCTAAGGAGAAGAAAGAAAAGAAAAAAAAGAAAAAAGAGAAAAAGGGAAAAAAGAAAAAAGAAAGAAAAAAAAAGAAAAAAGAAAGAACTGAAAAAGAAAGAATAAAAAGAAGAAAAAAGAAAAAAGAAAGAAAAAATGAAAAAAAGAAAAAGAATAAAGAAAACGTAAAAAAGAAAAAAGAGAAATAAAAAGAAAAAAGAAAAGAAAAAGATAAAAAGAAAAAAGAAAGAAAAGGAAAAAAGAAAGAAAAAGAAAAAAGAGAGAAAAAGAGAAAAAGAGAAAGAAAGAAAGAAAGAAAGAAAGAAAGAAAGAAAATTAAAGCTGCAAGCAGCGTCGTTCGGCCCTCGCAGCTCCGCGCCGCTCCGGCCTGGCCGGCAGCCCGGGGCACCAGGCTACGTCTGCGAAACAGAAACATCGACCACCCCGACACCCGAAACTGCTAACGGCCACCTCGTCCGCACCTCACCCTGACTCAGCATCCCCTTTGAGCCCACCATTATATTTTATGTCTCACCACTAGGGAATCCTCTATCTTAACCACACTGGTGATGTGATGACAGTGACCAACTTTAATGCTATTCTGACCATGTTTTTTAAAGTTTTTGAAGGATAACGTTATCTAGGGGGCGCTGTGACCAACTACAGAAAAGTCCCATTGAGGTCAGCTTTGGTGACATTATATAACATTCACCAACCGTTTGTGCCTCATTGGCTAAAGGGCATGATTGTTCATTGCCATGTTCAGTCTCGGGCAAATCGGAGGCCGTTTGTGGAAGTTACAGTCAAATATACGGTCATGGCGTCATGCCAGCATTCACCATGGCATCAAATCCCCTCCCTTTCTGGAAAGCTATCAGATCTGAATGGTCATTACAACATCATGAAGACAGTGTATGACCTTAGTGTCATGTTCACTAAATTAGATGGGACAAATATGGGTATTTCACCATAAAACAATATACTTCCTGTTGTCAGGGGGCGTGGCTTAGGTGATGTCAGCTGTCCACATTGTCGTTGTCTTGAGATGTGGTCAGTGATCACACAGACAAAGTTTGAAATAGATCTGTTCATGCACTTGGGAGTTATTAAGTCATGTAATGTAATGGCGAAAGGTTAAAGTTTGAGGCTTAGCCACGCCCACACCTTTCAACTTTTGAAAAATCCGACGGTTGAATTTTTTCCTCTATGTCTTAAGAGTATATAGCAGAAATTTGAAGGAGATTGGTGAAAAGGACGATGGAGCATCACTGTCCATACAATGTGATAGAAAACCACTAAATCGAGTATTTGGACCAAAATGGCCGACTTCCTGTGCGACTTTGCGCTTGACTCCAGGAGACTTTTTTGTAGGTCCTGAGACACCACATTAGTGTACCAAATTTCGTAAACCTCAGTCAAAGCTTGGCTTGGGGCTGACAGTTTTAATGGCTCTAGTGGGCGCTATTTGAGAAAATAGGCCACGCCCACAAACACAGCTGTGAATTTCTCTTGGGGGTCAGAATAGGATCACTCACCAGAAGTTTAGTAGCAATATCACGATAACTGAAGAAATGAGAGGCAAACGTATTGCCATGGCGTGATGGCGATTTTCGCCATGCTCCCAAAGCCCCGCCTTTTTTCGAAACCTGCCAGTACTGCATACCAAGTGATCTCAAGTGGTCTACTGCTATTTGCCTGAGATTCCTGGTGATTGGGTAAAAGGAGTCCAATAGGGAGCTGTGAAAATAAGAGTGGCATGGCGAAAGGTCAAAGTTTGAGGCTTAGCCACGCCCACACCTTTCAACTTTTGAAAAATCCGACGGTTGAATTTTTTCCCCTACGTCTTAAGAGTATATAGCAGAAGTTTGAAGGAGATTGGTGAAAAGGGCGACGGAGTATCACTCTCCAAACAACGTGTGTGAAAACCACTAAATCGCGCACTTGGACCAAAATGGCCGACTTCCTGTGCGACTTTGCACTTGGCTTCAAGAGACTTTTTTGTAGGTCCTGAGACACCACATTAGTGTACCAAATTTCGTAATCCTCAGTCAAAGCATGGCTTGGGGCTGACAGTTTCAATGGTCCTAGGGGGCGCTATTTCAGAAAATAGGCCACGCCCACCAGATGTTCACATCAGATCTTTTGGGGGGCCGGACTAGGATCACTCACAAGAAGTTTCGTGACGATATCTTTGGAAATGACGAAATGGGAGGCAAACGTAAGGCCAAGGCGGTACGCCTGAATTCGCCGCGCCGCCACAGCCCCGCCCTCTGCCGAAAACTCCCATAAAGTGACGCCAAGCAACCCCCACTTGCCTTGAGTTACCAGCTACAATTTTGTGGTGATTAAGTGAAATGGGGCAATTTGGGACCTTTCACAGTAAAACTTGATCTTTTTGGTCCTGAGGGGGCGGGGCTTGTGTGATGTCATCATCCGACCATTCAATTTACTTTGTGGGTGGATGACGAATGACCACAGAAAGTTTGGTAACTCTATTCCATTCAGTTATGAAGTTATAGGAATTTAAATATTTTTGGCGAGTAGTCAAACTTCGAGGCCTGGCTCCGCCCCTTCAACATATACGAAAACTCAGAATCCTTATCTCATTTTGTTCGCCCATCCCTTCTGAGCAATTTTACACAATTTTTGAGACGATCGTGCGAAAAATGATCGAGCAATCCAATCAGAAACGGACCCTAAAAACGGCAAAAACGGCAAAAAATCGCCATTTCAACCCAAAATGGCCGACTTCCTGTTTGATATTGACCATGGTTGCAAGAGACTTTTCTGTGCGGACTGTTGAGTACTACAAGTGTACCAAATTTCATAACTGTACGATAAACTAAGCTTTATGGAGAGGGTTTTTTTTCACTTTGTAGGGGGCGCTGTTCAGCCATTTTCTTTGCGATTTTTTTGGGACCTTTAAAATATCAAATTTTTCACCAGGCCTGACAAGTGTGCAAAATATTGTGAGTTTTGGGGTATGTTAAGGTCCCCAAAAAGCTGTTCAAAGGGGGCACGGAATAACAAAAAATAATTAAAGCTGCAAGCAGCGTCGTTCGGCCCTCGCAGCTCCGCGCCGCTCCGGCCTGGCCGGCAGCCCGGGGCACCAGGGCACGTCCGCAGAACACAAACGTCGACCACCCCAACACCAGAAACTGCTAACGGCCACCTTGTCCGCAACTCACCCTGACTCAGCATCCCCTTTGAGCCCACCATTATATTTTATGTCTCACCACTAGGGAATCCTCTATCTTTACCACACTGGTGGTGTGATGACAGTGACCAACTTTAATGCTATTCTGACCATGTTTTTTAAAGTTATCGAAGGATAACGTTATCTAGGTGGCGCTGTGACCAACTACAGAAAAGTCCCATTGAGGTCAGCTTTGGTGACATTATATAACATTCACCAACCGTTTGTGCCTCATTGGCTAAAGGGCATGATTGTTCATTGCCATATTCAGTTTCGGGCAAATCGGAGGCCGTTTGTGGAAGTTACAGTCAAATGTAAGGTCATGGCGTCACGCCAGCATTCACCATGACATCAAAGCCCCTCCCTTTCTGGAAAGCTATCAGATCTGAATGGTCTTTAAAACATCATGAAGACACTGTATGACCTGAGTGTCATTTTCATTAAATTAGAGGGGACAAATATGGGCATTTCACCATAAAACAATAGACTTCCTGTTGTCAGGGGGCGGGGCTTAGGTGATGTCAGCTGTCCACATTGTCTTTGTCTTGAGATGTGGTCAGTGATCACACAGACAAAGTTTGAATTAGATCTGATCATGCACATGGGAGTTATTAAGTCAAGTAATGTCATGGCGAAAGGTCAAAGTTTGAGGCTTAGCCACGCCCACACCTTTATACTTATTTAAAATCCGACGGTTGAATTTTTTCCCCTTTGACTTAAAAGTACATAGCATAAGTTTGAAGGTGATCGGTGTAAAGGGCAACGGGCCATCAATGTCCAAACAACGTGTGCGAAAACCACTAAATCGAGTACTTGGACCAAAATGGCCGACCTCCTGTGCGAAATTGCGCTTGGCTCCAAGAGACTTTTTTGTAGGGCCAGAGACCCTACATGAGTGTACCAATTTTCGTAATCCTCAGTCAAACCTTGTCTTGGGGCTGACAGTTTTAATGGTCCTAGGGGGCGCTATTTCAGAATATAGGCCACGCCCACAAATCTCAGATGCCCATTTCTATTGGGGGTCAGACTAGGATCACTCACCAGACATTTTGTGGCGATGTCACGATAATTGAAGAAATGAGAGGCAAACGTATTTCCATGGCGTGATGGTGAATTTCGCCATGCTCCCAAAGCCCCGCCTTTTTTCAAAACCTTCCAGTACTGGAGACCAAGTGACCTCAACTTGCCTGCTGCTATTTACCAGAGATTCCTGGTGATTGGGTAAAAGGAGTCCAATAAGGAGCTGTGAAAAAAAGAGTGGCGTGGCGAAAGGTCAAAGTTTGAGGCTTAGCCACGCCCACACCTTTATACTTATTTAAAATCCGACGGTTGAATTTTTTCCTCTATGTCTTAAGACTATATAGCAGAAGTTTGAAAGTGATTGGTGAAAAGGGCGACGGAGTATCACTCTCCAAACAACGTGTGTGAAAACCACTAAATCGCGCACTTGGACCAAAATGGCCGACTTCCTGTGCGACTTTGCACTTGGCTCCAAGAGACTTTTTTGTAGGTCCTGAGACACCACATTAGTGTACCAAATTTCGTAATCCTCAGTCAAAGCATGGCTTGGGGCTGACAGTTTTAATGGTCCTAGGGGGCGCTATTTCAGAAAATAGGCCACGCCCACCAGATGTTCACATCAGATCTTTTGGGGGGCCGGACTAGGATCACTCACAAGAAGTTTCGTGACGATATCTTTGGAAATGACGAAATGGGAGGCAAACGTAAGGCCAAGGCGGTACGCCTGAATTCGCCGCGCCGCCACAGCCCCGCCCTCTGCCGAAAACTCCCATAAAGTGACGCCAAGCAACCCCCACTTGTCTTGAGTTACCAGCTACAAATTTGTGGTGATTAAGTGAAATGGGGCAATTTGGGACCTTTCACAGTAAAACTTGATCTTTTTGGTCCTGAGGGGGCGGGGCTTGTGTGATGTCATCATCCGACCATTCAATTTACTTTGTGGGTGGATGCCGAATGACCACAGAAAGTTTGGTAACTCTATTCCATTCAGTTATGAAGTTATAGCAATTTAAATATTTTTGGCGAGTAGTCAAACTTCGAGGCCTGGCTCCGCCCCTTCAACATATACGAAAACTCAGAATCCTTATCTCATTTTGTTCGCCCATCCCTTCTGAGCAATTTTACACAATTTTTGAGACGATCGTGCGAAAAATGATCGAGCAATCCAATCAGAAACGGACCCTAAAAACGGCAAAAACGGCAAAAAATCGCCATTTCAACCCAAAATGGCCGACTTCCTGTTTGATATTGACCATGGTTGCAAGAGACTTTTCTGTGCGGACTGTTGAGTACTACAAGTGTACCAAATTTCATAACTGTACGATAAACTAAGCTTTATGGAGAGGGGTTTTTTTCACTTTGTAGGGGGCGCTGTTCAGCCATTTTCTTTGCGATTTTTTTGGGACCTTTAAAATATCAAATTTTTCACCAGGCCTGACAAGTGTGCAAAATATTGTGAGTTTTGGGGTATGTTAAGGTCCCCAAAAAGCTGTTCAAAGGGGGCACGGAATAACAAAAAATAATAATAATCAGAGCAAAAACAAGAGGCCTTCGCAGCGCTTTCGCTGCTCGGGCCTAATTAAAGCTGCAAGCAGCGTCGTTCGGCCCTCGCAGCTCCGCGCCGCTCCGGCCTGACCGGCAGCCCGGGGCACCAAGGCACGTCTGGCAGAACAGAAACGTCAACCACCCCGACACTAGAATCCGCGAATGGCCTCCTAGTCCGCACCTCACCCTGACTCAGCATCCCCTCTGAGCTCACCATTAAAATGATTTGTAAGGTTACGGCGTTACGCCAGAATTCACCAAGGCATCAAAGCCCCTCCCTTTCTGGAAAGCTATCAGATCTGAATGGTCAATACAGCATCATGAAGACAGTGCATGACATTGGTGTCTTGTTGACTAAATTAGAGGGGACAAATATGGGCATTTCAGCATAAAAAAATAGAATTCCTGTAGTCAGGGGGCGGGGCTTAGGTGATGTCAGCTGTCCACATTGTCATTTTTTACAGATATGGTCAATTATCACACAGACAAAGTTTGAAAAAGATCTGATCATGCTCATGGGAGTTATTAAGTCAAGTAAAGTAATGGCGAAAGGTCAAAGTTTGAGGCTTAGCCACGCCCACACCTTTCAACTTTTGAAAAATCCGACGGTTGAATTTTTTACCCTACGTCTTAAGAGTATACAGCAGAAGTTTGAAAGTGATTGGTGAAAAGGGCGACGGAGCATCACTCTCCAAACAACGTGTGCGAAAACCACTAAATCGCGTACTTGGACCAAAATGGCCGACTTCCTGTGCGACTTTGCGCTTGGCTCCAAGAGGCTTTTTTGTAGGTCCTGAGACACCACATTAGTGTACCAAATTTCGTAATCCTCAGTCAAAGCATGGCTTGGGGCTATTAGTTTAAATGGTCCTAGGGGGCGCTATTTAAGAGAATAGGCCACGCCCACAAACTTCAGCTGTCTATTTCTCTTGGGGGTCAGACTAGGATCACTCACCAGAAGTTTCGTAGCGATATCACGATAACTGAAGAAATGAGAGGCAAACGTATTTCCATGGCGTGATGGCGATTTTCGCCATGCTCCCAAAGCCCCGCCTTTTTTCAAAACCTGCCAGTACTGGAGACTAAGTAACCTCAAGTTGTCTACTGCTGTTTCCCACAGAATCCTGGTGATTGGGTAAAAGGAGTCCAGTAGGGAGCTGTGAAAAAAAGAGTGGCGTGGCGACAGGTCAAAGTTTGAGGCTTAGGCACGCCCACACCTTTCAACTTTTGAAAAATCCGACGGTTGAATTTTTTCCCCTATGTCTTAAGAGTATATAGCAGAAGTTTGAAGGAGATTGGTGAAAAGGGCGACGAAGCATCACTCTCCAAACAACGTGTGCGAAAACCACTAAATCGCGTACGTGGACCAAAATGGCCGACTTCCTGTGCGACTTTGCACTTGGCTCCAAGAGACTTTTTTGTAGGTACTGAGACACCACATTAGTGTACCAAATTTCGTAATCCTCAGTCAAAGCTTGGCTTGGGGCTATTAGTTTAAATGGTCCTTGGGGGCGCTATTTAAGAGAATAGGCCACGCCCACAAACTTCAGCTGTCTATTTCTCTTGGGGGTCAGACTAGGATCACTCACCAGAAGTGTTGGAGCGATATCACGATAACTGAAGAAATGAGAGGCAAACGTATTTCCATGGCGTGATGGCGATTTTCGCCATGCTCCCAAAGCCCCGCCTTTTTTCAAAACCTGCCAGTACTGGAGACCAAGTAACCTCAAGTTGTCTACTGCTGTTTCCCACAGAATCCTGGTGATTAGGTAAAAGGAGTCCAGTAGGGAGCTGTGAAAAAAAGAGTGGCGTGGCGGCAGGTCAAAGTTTGAGGCTTAGCCACGCCCACACCTTTCAACTTTTGAAAAATCCGACTGTTGAATTTTTTCCCCTATGTCTTAAGAATATATAGCAGAAGTTTGAAGGAGATTGGTGAAAAGGGCGACGGAGCATCACTCTCCAAACAACGTGTGCGAAAACCACTAAATCGCGTACTTGGACCAAAATGGCCGACTTCCTGTGCGACTTTGCACTTGGCTCCAAGAGGCTTTTTTGTAGGTCCTGAGACACCACATTAGTGTACCAAATTTCGTAATCCTCACTCAAAGCATGGCTTGGGGCTGACAGTTTTAATGGTCCTAGGGGGCGCTATTTCAGAAAATAGGCCACGCCCACCGGATGTTGACATCAGATTGTTTGAGGGGCCAGACTAGGATTACTCACAAAAAGTTTCATGACGATATCTTTAGAAATGACGAAATGGGAGGCAAACGTAAGGCCACGGCGGTACGCCTGTCTTCTTCGCGCCGCCACAGCCCCGCCCTATGCCGAAAACTCCCATAAAGTGATACCAAGCAACCCCCACTTGTCTTGAGTTACCAGCTACAAATTTGTGGTGATTAAGTGAAATGGGGCAATTTGGGACCTTTCACAGTAAAACTTGACCTTTTTGCTCCTGAGGGGGCGGGGCTTGTGTGATGTCATCATCCGACCATTCAATTTACTTTGTGGGTGGATGACGAATGACCACAGAAAGTTTGGTAACTCTATTCCATTCAGTTATGAAGTTATAGCAATTTAAATATTTTTGGCGAGTAGTCAAACTTCGAGGCCTGGCTCCGCCCCTTCAACATATACGAAAACTCAGAATCCTTATCTCATTTTGTTCGCCCATCCCTTCTGAGCAATTTTACACAATTTTTGAGACGATCGTGCGAAAAATGATCGAGCAATCCAATCAGAAACGGACCCTAAAAACGGCAAAAACGGCAAAAAATCGCCATTTCAACCCAAAATGGCCGACTTCCTGTTTGATATTGACCATGGTTGCAAGAGACTTTTCTGTGCGGACTGTTGAGTACTACAAGTGTACCAAATTTCATAACTGTACGATAAACTAAGCTTTATGGAGAGGGGTTTTTTTCACTTTGTAGGGGGCGCTGTTCAGCCATTTTCTTTGCGATTTTTTCGGGACCTTTAAAATATCAAATTTTTCACCAGGCCTGACAAGTGTGCAAAATATTGTGAGTTTTGGGGTATGTTAAGGTCCCCAAAAAGCTGTTCAAAGGGGGCACGGAATAACAAAAAATAATAATAATCAGAGCAAAAACAAGAGGCCTTCGCAGCGCTTTCGCTGCTCGGGCCTAATTAAAGCTGCAAGCAGCGTCATTCGGCCCTCGCAGCTCCGCGCCGCTCCGGCCTGGCCGGCAGCCCGGGGCAATAGGGCACGTCCACGGAACAGAAACGTCGACCACCCCGACACCAGAAACCGCAAACGATCACCTCGTCCGCACCTCACCCTGACTCAGCATCCCCTCTGAGGACACCATTATATTACACGTCTCACAACTAGGGCATACTCTACCTTTACGACTCTCGTGGATCTGATGACACAGACCAACTGTAATGCTTTTCTGACCACGTTGTTTGAAGTTATTGTAGGTTAAACTTATCTAGGGCCGCTGGAAAGCTTTCAGATCATGACAAATATGGGCATTTCACCATAAAACAATAGACTTCCTGTAGTAGAGGGCGGGACTTAGGGGATGTCAGCTGTCCACATTGGCATTGTCTTCAGATGTGGTCAGTGATCACACAGACAAAGTTTGATATAGATTAGATCATGCACATGGGAGTTATTAAGCCAAGAAATGTAATGGCGAAAGGTCAAAGTTTGAGGGTTAGCCACGCCCACACCTTTCAACTTTTGAAAAATCCGACGGTTGAATTTTTTCCCCTATGTCTTAAGAGGATATAGCAGGAGTTTGAAGGCAATTGGTGAAAAGGACGATGGGGCATAATACTCCAAACAATGTCTGCGAAAACCACTAAATTGAGTACTTGGACCAAAATGGCCGACTTCCTGTACGATTTTGCACTTGGCTCCAAGAGACTTTTTTTCCTGAGACAACACATTAGTGTACCAAATTTCGTAATCCTCAGTCAAAGCATGGCTTGGGGCTATTAGTTTAAAAGGTCCTAGGGGGCGCTATTTAAGGAAATAGGCCACGCCCACAAACTTCAGCTGTCTATTTCTCTTGGGGTCAGACTAGGATCACTCACCAGAAGTTTCGTAGTGATATCACGATAACTGAAGAAATGAGAGGCAAACGTATTTCCATGGCGTGATGGCGATTTTCGCCATGCTCCCAAAGCCCCGCCTTTTTTTGAAACCTGCCAGTACTGGAGACCAAGTGACCTCACGTTGTCTACTGCTATTTGCCAGAGATTCCTGCTGATTGGGTAAAAGGAGTCCAGTAGGGAGCTGTGAAAAAAGAGTGGCGTGGCGACAGGTCAAAGTTTGAGGCTTAGCCACGCCCACACCTTTCAACTTTTGAAAAATCCGACGGTTGAATTTTTTCCCCTACGTCTTAAGAGTATATAGCAGAAGTGTGAAAGCGATTGGTGAAAAAAGCAACGGAGCATCACTCTCCAAACAACGTGTACCAAAACAACTAAATCGCGTACTTGTACCAAAATGGCCGACTTCCTGTGCGACTTTGGACTTGGCTCCAAGAGACTTTTTTGTAGGTCCTGAGACTCCACATTAGTTTACCAAATTTCGTAATCCTCAGTCAAAGCATGGCTAGGGGCTGGCAGTTTTAATGGTCCTAGAGGGCGCTATTTCAGAAAATTGGCCACGCCCACAAATTTTAGCTGTCCATTTCTATTGGGGGTCAGACTAGGATCACTCACAACAAATTTCGAGGTGATATCTCGATAACTTAAGGAATGAGAGGCAAACGTATTTCCATGGCGTGATGGTGATTTTCGCCATGCTCCCAAAGCCCCGCCTTTTTTCAAAACCTGCCAGTACTGGAGACCAAGTAACCTCAAGTTGTCTACTGCTGTTTGCCACAGAATCCTGGTGTTTGGGTAAAAGGAGTCCAGTAGGGAGCTGTGAAAAAAAGAGTGGCGTGGCGACAGTTCAAAGTTTGAGGCTTAGCCACGCCCACACCTTTCAACTTTTGAAAAATCCGACGGTTGAATTTTTTCCCCTATGTCTTAAGAGTATATAGCAGAAGTTTGAAGGAGATTGGTGAAAAGGGCGACGGAGCATCACTCTCCAAACAACGTGTGCGAAAACAACTAAATCGCGCACTTGGACCAAAATGGCCGACTTCCTGTGCGACTTTGCACTTGGCTCCAAGAGACTTTTTTGTAGGTCCTGAGACACCACATTAGTGTACCAAATTTCGTAATCCTCAGTCAAAGCATGGCTTGGGGCTGACAGTTTTAATGGTCCTAGGGGGCGCTATTTCAGAAAATTGGCCACGCCCACCGGATTTTCACGTCAGATTTTTTGGGGGGCCAGACTAGGATCACTCACAAGAAGTTTCGTGACGACATCTTTAGAAATAAAGAAATGGGAGGCAAACGTAAGGCCACGGCGGTACGCCTTACTTCGCCGCGCCGCCACAGCCCCGCCCTCTGCCGAAAACTCCCATAAAGTGACGCCAAGCAACCCCCACTTGCCTTGAGTTACCAGCTCCAAATTTGTGGTGATTAAGTGAAATGGGGCAATTTGGGACCTTTCACAGTAAAACTTGACCTTTTTGGTCCTGAGGGGGCGGGGCTTGTGTGATGTCATCAACCGACCATTCAATTTACTTTGTGGGTCGATGACAAATGACCACAGAAAGTTTGGTAACGCTATTCCATTCAATTATGAAGTTATAGCAATTTAAATTTTTTTGGCGAGTAGTCAAACTTTGAGGCCTGGCTCCGCCCCTTCAACATATACGAAAACTCAGAATCCTTATCTCATTTTGTTCGCCCATCCCTTCTGAGCAATTTTACACAATTTTTGAGACGATCGTGCGAAAAATGATCGAGCAATCCAATCAGAGACGGACCCTAAAAACGGCAAAAACGGCAAAAAATCGCCATTTCAACCCAAAATGGCCGACTTCCTGTTTGATATTGACCATGGTTGCAAGAGACTTTTCTGTGCGGACTGTTGAGTACTACAAGTGTACCAAATTTCATAACTGTACGATAAACTAAGCTTTATGGAGAGGGTTTTTTTTCACTTTGTAGGGGGCGCTGTTCAGCCATTTTCTTTGCGATTTTTTTGGGACCTTTAAAATATCAAATTTTTCACCAGGCCTGACAAGTGTGCAAAATATTGTGAGTTTTGGGGTATGTTAAGGTCCCCAAAAAGCTGTTCAAAGGGGGCACGGAATAACAAAAAATAATAATAATTAAAGCTGCAAGCAGCGTCGTTCGGCCCTCGCAGCTCCGCGCCGCTCCGGCCTGGCCGGCAGCCCGGGGCACCAGGGCACGTCCGCAGAACACAAACGTCGACCACCCCAACACCAGAAACTGCTAACGGCCACCTTGTCCGCAACTCACCCTGACTCAGCATCCCCTTTGAGCCCACCATTATATTTTATGTCTCACCACTAGGGAATCCTCTATCTTTACCACACTGGTGGTGTGATGACAGTGACCAACTTTAATGCTATTCTGACCATGTTTTTTAAAGTTATCGAAGGATAACGTTATCTAGGTGGCGCTGTGACCAACTACAGAAAAGTCCCATTGAGGTCAGCTTTGGTGACATTATATAACATTCACCAACCGTTTGTGCCTCATTGGCTAAAGGGCATGATTGTTCATTGCCATATTCAGTTTCGGGCAAATCGGAGGCCGTTTGTGGAAGTTACAGTCAAATGTAAGGTCATGGCGTCACGCCAGCATTCACCATGGCATCAAAGCCCCTCCCTTTCTGGAAAGCTATCAGATCTGAATGGTCTTTAAAACATCATGAAGACACTGTATGACCTGAGTGTCATTTTCATTAAATTAGAGGGGACAAATATGGGCATTTCACCATAAAACAATAGACTTCCTGTTGTCAGGGGGCGGGGCTTAGGTGATGTCAGCTGTCCACATTGTCGTTGTCTTGAGATGTGGTCAGTGATCACACAGACAAAGTTTGAATTAGATCTGATCATGCACATGGGCGTTATTAAGTCAAGTAATGTCATGGCGAAAGGTCAAAGTTTGAGGCTTAGCCACGCCCACACCTTTATACTTATTTAAAATCCGACGGTTGAATTTTTTCCCCTTTGACTTAAAAGTACATAGCATAAGTTTGAAGGTGATCGGTGTAAAGGGCAACGGGCCATCAATGTCCAAACAACGTGTGCGAAAACCACTAAATCGAGTACTTGGACCAAAATGGCCGACCTCCTGTGCGAAATTGCGCTTGGCTCCAAGAGACTTTTTTGTAGGGCCAGAGACCCTACATGAGTGTACCAATTTTCGTAATCCTCAGTCAAACCTTGTCTTGGGGCTGACAGTTTTAATGGTCCTAGGGGGCGCTATTTCAGAATATAGGCCACGCCCACAAATCTCAGATGCCCATTTCTATTGGGGGTCAGACTAGGATCACTCACCAGACATTTTGTGGCGATGTCACGATAATTGAAGAAATGAGAGGCAAACGTATTGCCATGGCGTGATGGCGAATTTCGCCATGCTCCCAAAGCCCCGCCTTTTTTCAAAACCTGCCAGTACTGTAGACCAAGTGACCTCAACTTGTCAGCTGCTATTTACCAGAGATTCCAGGTGATTGGGTAAAAGGAGTCCAATAGGGAGCTGTGAAAAAAAGAGTGGCGTGGCGAAAGGTCAAAGTTTGAGGCTTAGCCACGCCCACACCTTTATACTTATTTAAAATCCGACGGTTGAATTTTTTCCTCTATGTCTTAAGAGTATATAGCAGAAGCTCGAAGGCGATTGGTGAAAAGGGCGACGGAGCATCACTCTCCAAACAACGTGTGTGAAAACCACTAAATCGCGCACTTGGACCAAAATGGCCGACTTCCTGTGCGACTTTGCACTTGGCTCCAAGAGACTTTTTTGTAGGTCCTGAGACACCACATTAGTGTACCAAATTTCGTAATCCTCAGTCAAAGCATGGCTTGGGGCTGACAGTTTTAATGGTCCTAGGGGGTGCTAATACAGAAAATAGGCCACGCCCACAAACTTAAGCTGACCTTTTCTATTGGGGGTCAGACTAGGATCACTCACAACAATGGTCGAGGTGATATCACGATAAATGAAGAAATGAGAGGCAAACGTATTTCCATGGCGTGATGGCGAATTTCGCCATGCTCCCAAAGCCCCGCCTTTTTGCAAAACCTTCCAGTACTGGAGACCAAGTGACCTCAACTTGCCTGCTGCTATTTACCAGAGATTCCTGGTGATTGGGTAAAAGGAGTCCAATAAGGAGCTGTGAAAAAAAGAGTGGCGTGGCGAAAGGTCAAAGTTTGAGGCTTAGCCACGCCCACACCTTTATACTTATTTAAAATCCGACGGTTGAATTTTTTCCTCTATGTCTTAAGACTATATAGCAGAAGTTTGAAAGTGATTGGTGAAAAGGGCGACGGAGTATCACTCTCCAAACAACGTGTGTGAAAACCACTAAATCGCGCACTTGGACCAAAATGGCCGACTTCCTGTGCGACTTTGCACTTGGCTTCAAGAGACTTTTTTGTAGGTCCTGAGACACCACATTAGTGTACCAAATTTCGTAATCCTCAGTCAAAGCATGGCTTGGGGCTGACAGTTTTAATGGTCCTAGGGGGCGCTATTTCAGAAAATAGGCCACGCCCACCAGATGTTCACATCAGATCTTTTGGGGGGCCGGACTAGGATCACTCACAAGAAGTTTCGTGACGATATCTTTGGAAATGACGAAATGGGAGGCAAACGTAAGGCCAAGGCGGTACGCCTGAATTCGCCGCGCCGCCACAGCCCCGCCCTCTGCCGAAAACTCCCATAAAGTGACGCCAAGCAACCCCCACTTGTCTTGAGTTACCAGCTACAAATTTGTGGTGATTAAGTGAAATGGGGCAATTTGGGACCTTTCACAGTAAAACTTGATCTTTTTGGTCCTGAGGGGGCGGGGCTTGTGTGATGTCATCATCCGACCTTTCAATTTACTTTGTGGGTGGATGACGAATGACCACAGAAAGTTTGGTAACTCTATTCCATTCAGTTATGAAGTTATAGCAATTTAAATATTTTTGGCGAGTAGTCAAACTTCGAGGCCTGGCTCCGCCCCTTCAACATATACGAAAACTCAGAATCCTTATCTCATTTTGTTCGCCCATCCCTTCTGAGCAATTTTACACAATTTTTGAGACGATCGTGCGAAAAATGATCGAGCAATCCAATCAGAAACGGACCCTAAAAACGGCAAAAACGGCAAAAAATCGCCATTTCAACCCAAAATGGCCGACTTCCTGTTTGATATTGACCATGGTTGCAAGAGACTTTTCTGTGCGGACTGTTGAGTACTACAAGTGTACCAAATTTCATAACTGTACGATAAACTAAGCTTTATGGAGAGGGGTTTTTTTCACTTTGTAGGGGGCGCTGTTCAGCCATTTTCTTTGCGATTTTTTTGGGACCTTTAAAATATCAAATTTTTCACCAGGCCTGACAAGTGTGCAAAATATTGTGAGTTTTGGGGTATGTTAAGGTCCCCAAAAAGCTGTTCAAAGGGGGCACGGAATAACAAAAAATAATAATAATCAGAGCAAAAACAAGAGGCCTTCGCAGCGCTTTCGCTGCTCGGGCCTAATTAAAGCTGCAAGCAGCGTCGTTCGGCCCTCGCAGTGAAGCTGCTCGCCCTCTGTCCGCACCCCCTCCGCTCCATCCCCGACGCTCTCCAAACCCAGCTCCGCGCCGCTCCGTTCTGGCCGGCAGCCGGGGGCACCAGGGCACGTCTGGCACAACAGAAACATCAACCACCCCGACACCAGAAACCGTGAACGGCCTCCTCGTCCACACCTCACCCTGACTCAGCATCCCCTTTGAGCCCAGCATTACACGTCTCACCACTAGGAGATACTCTATCTTTACCACACTGGTGATGTGATGTTCAGTCTCGGGCAAATCGGAAGCTGTTTGTGGAAGTTACAGTCAAACGTAAGGTCACAGCGTCACGCCAGAATTTGCCATGGCATCAAAGACCCTCCCTTTCTGAACAGCTAGCAGATCTGAATGGTCATTACAACATCATGAAGACAGTGCATGACCTTAGTGTCATGTTGACTAAATTAGAGGGGACAAATATGGGCAGTTCACCATAAAACAGTAGACTTCCTGTAGTCAGGGGGCGGGGCTTAGGTGAAGTCAGCTGTCCACATTGTCGCTGTCTTCAGATGTAGTCAGTGATCACACAGACAAAGTTTGAATTTGATCTGATCATGCACATGGAAGTGATTAAGTCAAGTAACGTAATGGCGACTGGTCAATGTTTGAGGCTTAGCCACGCCCACACCTTTATACTTATTTAAAATCCGACGGTTGAATTTTTTCCTCTATGTCTTAAGAGTATATAGCAGGAGTTTGAAGGTGATCGGTGGAAAGGACGACGAGACGTCATTCTCCTAATAACGTGTGCGAAAACCACTAAATCGAGTACTTGGACCAAAATGGCTGACCTCCTGTGCGACATTGCGCTTGGCTCCAAGAGACTTTTTTGTAGGTCCTGAGACACTACATTAGTGTGCCAAATTTCGTGATCCTCAGTCCAAGCATGGCTTGGGGCTGACAGTTTTAATGGTCCTAGGGGGCGCTATTTCAGAAAATAGGCCACGCCCACAAACTTCAGCTGTCCAATTCTATTAGGGGTCAGATTAGGATCACTCATCAGAAATTGTGTGGCGATGTCACAATGATTGAAGAAATAAGAGACAAACGTATTTCCATGGCTTGATGGTGAAATTCGCCATGCTCCCAAAGCCCCGCCTTTATTCGAAACCTGCCAGTGCTATAGACCAAGTGACCTCAACTTGTCTGCTGCTATTTGCCAGTGATTGCTGGTGATTGGTTAAAAGGAGTCCAATAGGGAGCTGTGAAAAAAAGAGTGGCGTGGCGACAGATCAAAGTTTGAGGCTTAGCCACGCCCACACCTTTATACTTATTTAAAATCCGACGGTTGAATTTTTTCATCTATGTCTTAAGAGTGTATAAAAGATGTTTGGAGGTGATTGGTGAAAAGGGTGTTGGTGCAACACTCTCCAAACAACGTGTGCGAAAACCACTAAATCGAGTACTTGGACCAAAATGGCCGACTTCCTGTGCGACTTTGCACTTGGCTCCAAGAGACTTTTTTGTAGGTCCTGAGACAGCACATTAGTGTACCAAATTTCGTACTCCTCAGTCAAAGCATGGCTTGGGGCTGACAGTTTTAATGGTCCTAGGGGGCGCTATTTCAGAAAATAGGCCACGCCCACCAGATGTTGACATCTGATTCTTTTGGGGGCCGGACTAGGATCACTCCCAAGAGGTGTCGTGGCGATATCTCTAGAAATGACGAAATGGGAGGCAAACATATGTCCACGTCGGTACGCCTGACTTCGCCGCACCGCCACAGCCCCGCCTTCTGCAGAAAACTCTCATAAAGTGACGCCAAGCAACCCCAACTTGTCTTCAGTTACCTGCTACAAATCTGAGATGATTATTTGAAAGGGCGAATTTTGGAAAATTTCCCAGTAAAACTTGACCTTTTAAGTCCTGAGGGGGCGGGGCTTATGTGACATCACCAATCGACCATTCATTTGTCTTCGGGGGGCGATGACGATTGTCCTTAGAAATTGTTTTAACTGTAATTCTTTCATTTATGAAATTATAGCAATTTGAATTTTTTTGGCGAGTGCTCGAACTTTGAGGTCTGGCCCCGCCCCTTCAGTATTTACGAAAAGTCCATTTTATTTTCTCATTTGAATCGTCCATCGCTTCTGTTCGATAGTACACTATTTTTGAGACAATCGTGCGAAAATTGACCAAACTGTTCAACCAAATGTAGACCCTAGAAATGGCCAAAACGGCTAAAAATCTCCATTTCAACCCAAAATGGCCGACTTCCTGTTTGATATTGACCATGGTTGCAAGAGACTTTTCTGTGCGGACTGTTGAGTACTACAAGTAAACCAAATTTCATAACTGTACGATAAACTAAGCTTTATGGAGAGGGGTATTTTTCACTTTCTAGAGGGCGCTGTTCAGCCACTTTTTTATGAACTTTTACATCGCCAGTGAAATACGTAAATTTCACGCACTTTCTATATTGGGCCAGAATTTGGTGACTTTTTGGATATGCTAAGACCCCCTAAAGGCCACCCAAAGACGCGGAAGAAAAAAAATAATAATAATAATAATAAATAATAATAATAAACGGAGCAGATACAATAGGCCTTCGCAGCTTCACTGCTCGGGCCTAATTAAAGCTGCAAGCAGCGTCGTTCGGCCCTCGCAGCTCCGCGCCGCTCCGGCCTGGCCGGCAGCCCGGGGCACTAGGGCACGTCCACGGAACAGAAACGTCGACCACCCCGACACCAGAAACCGCAAACGATCACCTCGTCCGCACCTCACCCTGACTCAGCATCCCCTCTGAGGACACCATTATATTACACGTCTCACAACTAGGGCATACTCTACCTTTACGACTCTCGTGGATCTGATGACACAGACCAACTGTAATGCTTTTCTGACCACGTTGTTTGAAGTTATTGTAGGTTAAACTTATCTAGGGCCGCTGGAAAGCTTTCAGATCATGACAAATATGGGCATTTCACCATAAAACAATAGACTTCCTGTAGTAGAGGGCGGGACTTAGGGGATGTCAGCTGTCCACATTGGCATTGTCTTCAGATGTGGTCAGTGATCACACAGACAAAGTTTGATATAGATTAGATCATGCACATGGGAGTTATTAAGCCAAGAAATGTAATGGCGAAAGGTCAAAGTTTGAGGGTTAGCCACGCCCACACCTTTCAACTTTTGAAAAATCCGACGGTTGAATTTTTTCCCCTATGTCTTAAGAGGATATAGCAGGAGTTTGAAGGCAATTGGTGAAAAGGACGATGGGGCATAATACTCCAAACAATGTCTGCGAAAACCACTAAATTGAGTACTTGGACCAAAATGGCCGACTTCCTGTACGATTTTGCACTTGGCTCCAAGAGACTTTTTTTCCTGAGACAACACATTAGTGTACCAAATTTCGAAATCCTCAGTCAAAGCATGGCTTGGGGCTATTAGTTTAAAAGGTCCTAGGGGGCGCTATTTAAGGAAATAGGCCACGCCCACAAACTTCAGCTGTCTATTTCTCTTGGGGTCAGACTAGGATCACTCACCAGAAGTTTCGTAGTGATATCACGATAACTGAAGAAATGAGAGGCAAACGTATTTCCATGGCGTGATGGCGATTTTCGCCATGCTCCCAAAGCCCCGCCTTTTTTTGAAACCTGCCAGTACTGGAGACCAAGTGACCTCACGTTGTCTACTGCTATTTGCCAGAGATTCCTGCTGATTGGGTAAAAGGAGTCCAGTAGGGAGCTGTGAAAAAAAGAGTGGCGTGGCGACAGGTCAAAGTTTGAGGCTTAGCCACGCCCACACCTTTCAACTTTTGAAAAATGCGACGGTTGAATTTTTTCCCCTACGTCTTAAGAGTATATAGCAGAAGTGTGAAAGCGATTGGTGAAAAAAGCAACGGAGCATCACTCTCCAAACAACGTATACCAAAACATCTAAATCGCGTACTTGTACCAAAATGGCCGACTTCCTGTGCGACTTTGGACTTGGCTCCAAGAGACTTTTTTGTAGGTCCTGAGACTCCACATTAGTTTACCAAATTTCGTAATCCTCAGTCAAAGCATGGCTAGGGGCTGGCAGTTTTAATGGTCCTAGAGGGCGCTATTTCAGAAAATTGGCCACGCCCACAAATTTTAGCTGTCCATTTCTATTGGGGGTCAGACTAGGATCACTCACAACAAATTTCGAGGTGATATCTCGATAACTTAAGGAATGAGAGGCAAACGTATTTCCATGGCGTGATGGTGATTTTCGCCATGCTCCCAAAGCCCCGCCTTTTTTCAAAACCTGCCAGTACTGGAGACCAAGTAACTTCAAGTTGTCTACTGCTGTTTGCCACAGAATCCTGGTGTTTGGGTAAAAGGAGTCCAGTAGGGAGCTGTGAAAAAAAGAGTGGCGTGGCGACAGTTCAAAGTTTGAGGCTTAGCCACGCCCACACCTTTCAACTTTTGAAAAATCCGACGGTTGAATTTTTTCCCCTATGTCTTAAGAGTATATAGCAGAAGTTTGAAGGAGATTGGTGAAAAGGGCGACGGAGCATCACTCTCCAAACAACGTGTGCGAAAACAACTAAATCGCGCACTTGGACCAAAATGGCCGACTTCCTGTGCGACTTTGCACTTGGCTCCAAGAGACTTTTTTGTAGGTCCTGAGACACCACATTAGTGTACCAAATTTCGTAATCCTCAGTCAAAGCATGGCTTGGGGCTGACAGTTTTAATGGTCCTAGGGGGCGCTATTTCAGAAAATTGGCCACGCCCACCGGATGTTCACGTCAGATTTTTTGGGGGGCCAGACTAGGATCACTCACAAGAAGTTTCGTGACGACATCTTTAGAAATAAAGAAATGGGAGGCAAACGTAAGGCCACGGCGGTACGCCTTACTTCGCCGCGCCGCCACAGCCCCGCCCTCTGCCGAAAACTCCCATAAAGTGACGCCAAGCAACCCCCACTTGCCTTGAGTTACCAGCTCCAAATTTGTGGTGATTAAGTGAAATGGGGCAATTTGGGACCTTTCACAGTAAAACTTGACCTTTTTGGTCCTGAGGGGGCGGGGCTTGTGTGATGTCATCAACCGACCATTCAATTTACTTTGTGGGTCGATGACAAATGACCACACAAAGTTTGGTAACTCTATTCCATTCAATTATGAAGTTATAGCAATTTAAATTTTTTTGGCGAGTAGTCAAACTTTGAGGCCTGGCTCCGCCCCTTCAACATATACGAAAACTCAGAATCCTTATCTCATTTTGTTCGCCCATCCCTTCTGAGCAATTTTACACAATTTTTGAGACGATCGTGCGAAAAATGATCGAGCAATCCAATCAGAGACGGACCCTAAAAACGGCAAAAACGGCAAAAAATCGCCATTTCAACCCAAAATGGCCGACTTCCTGTTTGATATTGACCATGGTTGCAAGAGACTTTTCTGTGCGGACTGTTGAGTACTACAAGTGTACCAAATTTCATAACTGTACGATAAACTAAGCTTTATGGAGAGGGTTTTTTTTCACTTTGTAGGGGGCGCTGTTCAGCCATTTTCTTTGCGATTTTTTTGGGACCTTTAAAATATCAAATTTTTCACCAGGCCTGACAAGTGTGCAAAATATTGTGAGTTTTGGGGTATGTTAAGGTCCCCAAAAAGCTGTTCAAAGGGGGCACGGAATAACAAAAAATAATAATAATTAAAGCTGCAAGCAGCGTCGTTCGGCCCTCGCAGCTCCGCGCCGCTCCGGCCTGGCCGGCAGCCCGGGGCACCAGGGCATGTCTGGCAGAACAGAAACGTCAATCATCCCGTCACCGGAAACAGCAAATGGCCTCCTAGTCCGCACCTCACCCTGACTAAGCATCCCCTCTGAGCTCACCATTAAATTGAATTGTAAGGTTACGGCGTTACGCCAGAATTCGCCATGGCATTAAAGCCCCTCCCTTTCTGGAAAGCTATCAGATTTGAATGGCCATTACAGCATCATGAAGACAGTGCATGACCTAGGTGTCATGTTGACTAAATTAGAGGGGACAAATATGGGCATTTCAGCATAAAATAATAACTTCCTTTAGTCAGGGGGCGGGGCTTAGATGATGTCAGCTGTCCACATTGTCATTGTTTACAGATATGGTCAATGATCACACAGACAAAGTTCGAAAAAGATCTGATCATGCACATGGGAGTTATTAAGTCAAGTAATGGCGAAAGGTCAAAGTTTGAGGCTTAGCCACGCCTACACCTTTCAACTTTTGAAAAATCCGACGGTTGACTTTTTTCCCCTATGCCTTAAGAGTATATAGCAGAAGTTTGAAGGCGATTGGTAAAAAGGGCGAAGGAGCATCACTCTCCAAACAACGTGTGCGAAAACCACTAAATCGCGTACTTGGACCAAAATGGCCGACTTCCTGTGCAATTTTGTGCTTGGCTCCAAGAGACTTTTTTGTAGGTCCTGGGACACCACATTAGTGTACCAAATTTCGTAATCCTCAGTGAAAGCATGGCTTGGGGCTAATAAATTAAATGGTCCTAGGGGGCGCTATTTCAGAAATTAGGCCACGCCCACATATTTCAGGTGTCTATGTCTCTTTGGGGTCAGACTAGGATCACTCACCAGAAGTTTCGTAACAATATCACGATAAATGAAGAAATGAGAGGCAAACGTATTTCCATGGCGTGATGGCGATTTTCGACATGCTCCCAAAGCCCCGCCTTTTTTTGAAACCTTCCAGTACTGGATACCAAGTGACCTCAAGTTGTCTACTGCTATTTGCCAGAGACTCCTGCCGATTGGGTAAAAGGAGTCCAGTAGGGAGCTGTGAAAAAAAGAGTGGCGCGGCGACAGGTCAAAGTTTGAGGCTTAGCCACGCCCACACCTTTCAACTTTTGAAAAATCCGACGGTTGAATTTTTTCCCCTATGCCTTAAGAGTATACAGCAGAAGTTTGAAGGCGATTGGTGAAAAGGGCGACGGAGCATCACTCTCCAAACAACGTGTGCGAAAACCACTAAATCGCGTACTTGGACCAAAATGGCCGACTTCCTGTGCAATTTTGTGATTGGCTCCAAGAGACTTTTTTGTAGGTCCTGGGACACCACATTAGTGTACCAAATTTCGTAATCCTCAGTCAAAGCATGGCTTGGGGCTATTAGTTTAAATGGTCCTAGGGGGCGCTATTTCAGAAATTAGGCCACGCCCACATATTTCAGCTGTCTATGTCTCTTTGTGGTCAGACTAGGATCACTCACCAGAAGTTTCGTAACGATATCACGATAAATGAAGAAATGAGAGGCAAACGTATTTCCATGGCGTGATGGCGATTTTCGCCATGCTCCCAAAGCCCTGCCTTTTTTTGAAACCTTCCAGTACTGGATACCAAGTGACCTCAAGTTGTCTACTGCTATTTGCCAGAGACTCCTGCTGATTGGGTAAAAGGAGTCCAGTAGGGAGCTGTGAAAAAAAGAGTGGTGCGGCGACAGGTCAAAGTTTGAGGCTTAGCCACGCCCACACCTTTCAACTTTTGAAAAATCCGACGGTTGAATTTTTTCCTCTATGTCTTAAGAGCAGATGGCAGAAGTTTGAAGCAGATTGGTGAAAATGGCGACGGAGCATCACTCTCCAAACAACGTGTGCGAAAACCACTAAATTGCGTACTTGGACCAAAATGGCCGACTTCCTGTGCAACTTTGCACTTGGCTCCAAGAGACTTTTTTGTAGGTCCTGAGACACCACATTAGTGTACCAATTTTCGTACTCCTCAGTCAAAGCATGGCTTGGGGCTGACAGTTTTAATGGTCCTAGGGGGCCCTATTTCAGAAAATAGGCCACGCCCACCGGATGTTCACATCAGATCTTTTGAGGGGCCGGACTAGGATCACTCACAACAAGTTTCGTGACGATATCTTTAGAAATGACGAAATGGAAGGCAAACGTAAGGCCATGGCGGTACGCCTGACTTCGCCGCGCCGCCACAGCCCCGCCTTCTGCCGAAAACTCCCATAAAGTGACGCCAAGCAACCTCCACTTGTCTTGAGTTACCAGCTACAAGTTTGTGGTGATTAAGTGAAATGGGGCAATTTGGGACCTTTCACAGTAAAACTTGACCTTTTTGGTCCTGAGGGGGCGGGGCTTGTGTGATGTCATCATCCGACCATTCAATTTACTTTGTGGCTGGATGACGAATGACCACAGAAAGTTTGGTAATTCTATTCCTTTCAGTTATTAAGTTATAGCAATTTTAAATTTTTTGGCGAGTAGTCAAACTTCGAGGCCTGGCCCCGCCCCTTCAACATATACGAAAACTCAGAATCCTTGTCTCATTTTGTTCGCCCATTCCTTCTGAGCAATTTTACACAAGTTTTGAGACGATCGTGCGAAAAATGATCGAGCAATCCAATCAGAAACGGACCCTAAAAACGGCAAAAACGGCTAAAAATCGCCATTTCAACCCAAAATGGCCGACTTCCTGTTTGATATTGACCATGCTTGCAAGAGACTTTTCTGTGCGGACTGTTGAGTTCTACAAGTGTACCAAATTTCATAACTGTACGATAAACTAAGCTTTATGGAGAGGGTTTTTTTTCACTTTGTAGGGGGCGCTGTTCAGCCATTTTCTTTGCGATTTTTTTGGGACCTTTAAAATATCAAATTTTTCACCAGGCCTGAGAAGTTTGCAAAATATTGTGAGTTTTGGGGTATGTTAAGGTCCCCAAAAAGCCGTTCAAAGGGGGCACGGAATAACAAAAAATAATAATAATCAGAGCAAAAACAAGAGGCCTTCGCAGCGCTTTCGCTGCTCGGGCCTAATCAGAGCAAAAACAAGAGGCCTTCGCAGCGCTTTCGCTGCTCGGGCCTAATTAAAGCTGCAAGCAGCGTCGTTCGGCCCTCGCAGCTCCGCGCCGCTCCGGTCTGCCGTCGCACCAGTGCACGTCTGACAGAACAGAAACGTCAACCACCCCGACACCAGAAACCGCGAATGGCCTCCTAGTCTGCACCTCACCCTGACTCAGCATCCCCTCTGAGCTCACCATTAAATTGAATATTAAGATTACGGCGTTACGCCAGAATTCGCCATGGCATCAAAGCCCCTCCCTTTCTGGAAAGCTATCAGATCTGAATGGTCATTACAGCATCATGAAGACAGTGCATGACCTTAGGGTCATGTTGACTAAATTAGAGGGGACAAATATGGGCATTTCAGCATAAAAAATAAATTCCTGTAGTCAGGGGGCGGGGCTTAGGTGATGTCAGCTGTCCACATTGTCATTGTTTACAGATATGGTCAATGATCACACAGACAAAGTTCGAAAAAGATCTGATCATGCACATGGGAGTTATTAAGTCAAGTAAAGTAATGGCGAAAGGTCAACGTTTGAGGCTTAGCCACGCCCACACCTTTCAACTTTTGAAAAATCCGACGGTTGAATTTTTTCCCCTATGTCTTAAGAGTGTATTGCAGAAGTTTGAAGGTGATTGGTGAAAAGGGCGACGGAGCATCACTCTCCAAACAATGTGTGCGAAAACCACTAAATCACGTACTTGCACCAAAATGGCCGACTTCCTGTGCGACTTTACGCTTGGCTCCAAGAGACTTTTTTGTAGGTCCTGAGACCCCACATTAGTGTACCAAATTTCGTAATCCTCAGTCAAAGCATGGCTTGGGGCTGAAAGTTTTAATGGCTCTAGGGGGCGCTATTTAAGAATATAGGCCACGCCCACAAACTTCAGCTGTCTATTTCTCTTGGAGCTCAGACTAGGATCACTCACCAGAAGTTTCGTAGCAATATCACGATAACTGAAGAAATGAGACAAACGTATTTCCATGGCGTGATGGCGATTTTCGCCATGGTCCCAAAGCCCCGCCTTTTTTCAAAACCTGCCAGTACTGGAGACCAAGTAACCTCAACTTGTCTACTGCTGTTTGCCACAGAATCCTGGTGATTGGGTAAAAGGAGTCCAGTAGGGAGCTGTGAAAAAAAGAGTAGCGTGGCGACAGGTCAAAGTTTGAGGCTTAGCCACGCCCACACCTTTCAACTTTTGAAAAATCCGACGGTTAAATTTTTTCCCCTATGTCTTAAGGGTATATAGCAGAAGTTTGAAGGAGATTGGTGAAAAGGGCGACGGAGCATCACTCTCCAAACAACGTGTGCGAAAACCACTAAATCGCGTACTTGATCCAAAATGGCCGACTTCCTGTGCGACTTTGAACTTGACTCCAAGAGACTTTTTTGTAGGTCCTGAGACACCACATTAGTGTACCAAATTTCGTAATCCTCAGTCAAAGCATGGCTTGGGGCTAATAGTTTAAATGGTCCTAGGGGGCGCTATTTCAAAACATAGGCCACGCCCACAAAATTCAGCTGTCTATTTCTCTTGGAGCTCAGACTAGGATCACTCACCAGAAGTTTCGTAGCAATATCACGATAACTGAAGAAATGAGAGACAAACGTATTTCCATGGCGTGATGGCGATTTTCGCCATGGTCCCAAAGCCCCGCCTTTTTTCAAAACCTGCCAGTACTGGAGACCAAGTAACCTCAACTTGTCTACTGCTGTTTGCCACAGAATCCTGGTGATTGGGTAAAAGGAGTCCAGTAGGGAGCTGTGAAAAAAAGAGTAGCGTGGCGACAGGTCAAAGTTTGAGGCTTAGCCACGCCCACACCTTTCAACTTTTGAAAAATCCGACGGTTGAATTTTTTCCCCTATGTCTTAAGGGTATATAGCAGAAGTTTGAAGGAGATTGGTGAAAAGGGCGACGGAGCATCACTCTCCAAACAACGTGTGCGAAAACCACTAAATCGCGTACTTGATCCAAAATGGCCGACTTCCTGTGCGACTTTGAACTTGACTCCAAGAGACTTTTTTGTAGGTCCTGAGACACCACATTAGTGTACCAAATTTCGTAATCCTCAGTCAAAGCATGGCTTGGGGCTAATAGTTTTAATGGTCCTAGGGGGCGCTATTTCAGAAAATAGGCCACGCCCACCAGATGTTCACATCAGATCTTTTGGGGGGCCGGACTAGGATCACTCACAAGAAGTTTCGTGACGATATCTTTGGAAATGACGAAATGGGAGGCAAACGTAAGGCCAAGGCGGTACGCCTGAATTCGCCGCGCCACCACAGCCCCGCCCTCTGCCGAAAACTCCCATAAAGTGACGCCAAGCAACCCCCACTTGTCTTGAGTTACCAGCTACAAATTTGTGGTGATTAAGTGAAATGGGGCAATTTGGGACCTTTCACAGTAAAACTTGATCTTTTTGGTCCTGAGGGGGCGGGGCTTGTGTGATGTCATCATCCGACCTTTCAATTTACTTTGTGGGTGGATGACGAATGACCACAGAAAGTTTGGTAACTCTATTCCATTCAGTTATGAAGTTATAGCAATTTAAATATTTTTGGCGAGTAGTCAAACTTCGAGGCCTGGCTCCGCCCCTTCAACATATACGAAAACTCAGAATCCTTATCTCATTTTGTTCGCCCATCCCTTCTGAGCAATTTTACACAATTTTTGAGACGATCGTGCGAAAAATGATCGAGCAATCCAATCAGAAACGGACCCTAAAAACGGCAAAAACGGCAAAAAATCGCCATTTCAACCCAAAATGGCCGACTTCCTGTTTGATATTGACCATGGTTGCAAGAGACTTTTCTGTGCGGACTGTTGAGTACTACAAGTGTACCAAATTTCATAACTGTACGATAAACTAAGCTTTATGGAGAGGGGTTTTTTTCACTTTGTAGGGGGCGCTGTTCAGCCATTTTCTTTGCGATTTTTTTGGGACCTTTAAAATATCAAATTTTTCACCAGGCCTGACAAGTGTGCAAAATATTGTGAGTTTTGGGGTATGTTAAGGTCCCCAAAAAGCTGTTCAAAGGGGGCACGGAATAACAAAAAATAATAATAATCAGAGCAAAAACAAGAGGCCTTCGCAGCGCTTTCGCTGCTCGGGCCTAATCAGAGCAAAAACAAGAGGCCTTCGCAGCGCTTTCGCTGCTCGGGCCTAATTAAAGCTGCAAGCAGCGTCGTTCGGCCCTCGCAGCTACGCGCCGCTCCGGCTTGGCCCGCAACCCGGGGCGCCAGGGCACGTCCGCGGAACAGAAACGTTGACCACCCCGACAAAAAGTAACCGCTAATGGTCACCTCGTCTGCACTTCACCCAGCCTCAGCATCCTCTCTGAGCCCACCATTAAATTACACATCTCACCACTAGGGCATGCTCTATCTTTATCTCACTAGTGGTGTGATGACACAGACCACCTTTAATGCTTTTCTGATCATGATTTTTGAAGTTATAGTAGGCTAAATTTATCCAGGGGGCATTGTGACCAATCACAGAATAATCCCATTGAGGTCAGCTTTGGTTGACAAAGATCGTTTTCTGTTATTTTGGCATCAATCAGACGTTGTGTGTTCTTTCTAGAGACAGTGAGCTAAAATGGGTGGAGCTACAGGGATTTGAACCAACAACCACATCAATGTGTTTGGTGAAGTCACGTGATGTCACAAGCCAAGTATAATGCCATTCTGACCTCAGCACAGCTTATCAGTTTGCAATTTAATAAATGGCAATTGCACCACAAGTTGGTCCAATGAGTGTTGTTCTATAAAATAATCATTAGTGTAAGTTTCAACCCAATAAATCTATGTGTTGTGCTAACATCATCAATATGTGTGACGTGATCTGGTAACATGTAGGGACTTACTGAATGGACTTCAGATACTGTAAACATGCTTCATGTCTTATCTGTATTTTTTGCCGGCACCCAGATCCTATGTCATTATTGTGGGCGAGCTCATGTACTAGAGGCGTGATCCATCCCTCTTCATAACTTGTTTTTTTGTTATTTCGTTTCTCACATTTGTCTCACACAGAAATACTAATGAACGTAGGTTAAACCAGAATCAGTTTTATTTAAATGTATGTAGTAGCTGGTTTCGTTTTATTTTACAGTGGGCTGAAAGGTGAATCAACAAGATTGTATAAACTCAGTTGACATTAGAAATTAATTCATAGGATTCTCCATCATAGCACTATACAAGCTCATTATGTCTTTTGTATGTTACATTTTAAAAACTGTGATTAGTTGAGATGTTATGCTTTTTTCAACAGATACCAGTCAGAGGGGACAAACAGGACATGTCAAGCTGCAAATCTGCAATCAAGCTCAGTCATGGAAAAGTCGTCCCTCCTGTGGTTATCTTCCAAAGTTATCATCCATGTTTCTGTACTCCAACACAGCTAATTCTGTTGTTGAATCATTGAGCAGAAGGTCATCAGGTTTTTCAAAAGCCTGTAAATCACCTGCTGATTGAAATAAGGTGTGTTGAAGCACAGTTAAAACTAAAACATGCTAGCTACTGCTTTTCCAGGACCAGGAGAGGGTATGGCTGTTGTGGTTTGAAAAGGGCAGTGTGGCATTATTAGCTTTTCCACTTGAAGGCCTCATCCTCTCCTCCTCATCACATAAGAAAAGGGGAGTTGAGCTTAACTGTGGCCAAATTAATGTTTAAATGAATATTAACCTATTTTATAGAGGACTCAAGAGTGAATTTTGATGATGGTAGGGAGGTTAAGTGACTGTAGCTGTGCAGCTGAAATGTCTGGTGTGGACAGGATAAGGGAAGGGCCATATTAAGTGCAGATATGTCTGGAGAGCAGATTAGGTGAAGTGAAGTAGGATGTAGCCTAGCCAAGCAACTATTGTAGTACTCAGTGGTGGGGTCTTGTGATGTCAGTTTGCTATTTAAGGTTGGGAAGAAAGCTAGAGGCTGTAGGGTCAGGTTCCTGTTATAGGAAGGCAACATGGATAGTGAATATGAATTTTAGGAGAGACCCTCTGTTTCCAGTTGTGGGGGAACATAATGCCATGTATGGAAGATGTCACTGTCCTGAGCCAGTGGATCGTGCCACTTGGAGCCAAGCTAAGAAAGCTTAGATGTGGGGATGGTGTATTGAACATCAAATAGAGCTAAGTGTTCTTTTATCTTTATTTTGCATTTTATTGGGTATGGGGATTGACCATTGTTGAGCTTTTATTTGTGCAGAATCAGTGTTAATCTAGGTTAAGACATCTGGAGTGAGGAGGAGGGTTTAGGCTTAGTAGACCATAGATATATATATACATAGATGCCCAATGGACTGGTGCCGCCTATTGGAGATGTTGTAGTGGCTGGTTGCCATTTGAGATGTTTCTCCATTTGCCCCTGTACATGCTGAGGAAGGTGCTGACCCAAGTTAAAAAACACATTTTATGAAGCTTTTTCACAAAAGCAGACACAAGGTATGGCATGACAATTAAATTATAGACACAAGGTATGGTATTATAATTAAAATATAAATGTGTTTAACCACGATATGTAATAATTTTTAATAGAAATATCTAACTGATAGGGTAGAAAAGCAAGTAGTAATCTCATATGATATTTTGTCAATAGTACGACGGTTGTTGTAACCAACGGCTGCACATAAACGGGCATTGCTGCTCAGTCTGCTTTGATTTTGGAGAGTGAGGAGACCCATCCAATATGGCGGCGTTGTTTTTACGTTCTCCAGCGTCAAATGTGGCGTCTACATAATCATGTCTATAGACCCTTTTACTACTTACGTCATCAAAAGTTGCGTGCGCAGCCTGGCAACGAGAGTGAAGGGTTCCTCATTCACACTCGATACTAAAACAGCGTTTTAAACCCTTTGTTTTGAAGTTCTGAGTACATAAAAATGTCGGGTTGTTGCGTGTATGGATGCCAGAATCACTTCTCTTCAAGCAGTGGACTGAAACTTTACAGAATTCCGAAGGGAGCAAATCCATTTCAACAAAATCGGAGGCGTCTGTGGCTGCAGGCCATCAAAAGGGTTGATGAAAACTGGACTGAAAACACGATCCAAAATGCTCGAGTTTGTAGCGCCCATTTTATATCAGGTAAGGTTATTATGTACTAAGATTACACCAGAAAGCTGGTTAACTTGTGTTCTATAAAATAAAGTAAGTTGTGTTTGCTGGTTTGCTTTTAAGCAGTCTATTTATTTACAGGCGAGGTGTCATTGGACTCCTCGAGTCCTGATTTTGTGCCTTCTGTGTTTACGTACACAAAGCGAAGTCCAAACCCCCATGCAAAGATGGACAGGTAATGTTTACACCTTCCCATCACAGATATATTTAATATTTAGAAATTCTTGCTATTCATGATGTTCAGTGTTATTATATCTTGGCTCTTGACTTGTGTAACTGTTAAGTAATTTAGACCTGTTACATTAAGGTATCAACGGAAAAGGAGAAGGGATGAAACGTCTTGCATGCCATCAAATCAGCTGGCTGCTTCAGAGAATACAGATCAGCAACCATCATTGGCTCACCATGCCGGTAAGGATTTTGTATTTTCTGTTACAATAAAAATATTTGTGTGGACTTGTTGCTGCATTTGATAACTTTTCATATTTCTGTGTTAAAGCTGAAGAGGACCTCCCTGTTCCAAGGAGAGAATAAGATGGCCTACAACAAAGATATGCTGTGCTTCATAAAAACCATGTCAACCTGCAGCTGGAGTTTGAAAAACTTAAGGCAGAAAATTGCAAGCTTAAAGAGGAGCTGACAAATTAAGCGTTTTCCAATGCAAATATTAGGTGCAACAGGGGAGCACTGTTTTTTTCACAGGACTTACAACTCTTGTCTTTGATTGGCTCCTAACAAAAGTAACAGATAGTGTGGAGATAATTTGCCAAAAACTAACCGCTCAAGATCATCTATTGGTTGTACTAATGAAATTAACACTGGGTCTAAGCAACATGGATTTGGCATACAGATTTAATGTTTCTAAAACAACTATATCAAATATTTGTCGAAGCTGGATACCTGCCGTGTCTGTAATACTTAAACCACTCATTAAATGGCCAAGTAAGGGAGCCGTACTAAAGAGCATGCCCAAAGTTTTCAGACGGAATTTCAAACGATGTCGGTGCATAATAGACTGTACAGAAATGTTCATTTCTAGACCTAGCAATCTAACTGCTAGGGCCCAGACATGGTCAAATTACAAACACAGCAACACAATTAAATATTTGATTGGCATCACCCCAGTTGGAGCAATTTCCTTTCTGTCACCTGGATGGGGTGTAAGGGTTTCAGACAAACAAATAACAAAAGAGTCGGGGTTGGTCTTTTAGAACACAATGATGAGATTGTAGCTGATAGAGGATTTCAAATCCGAGATGAACTTGCCGCTTGTGGAGCCACTCTCCGTATACGTCATTTCACAAAAGGGAAAAGCAACTCTCTGCTCAGGAGGTAGACTCATCAAGACAACTGTCTCGTGTCAGGATACACATTGAATGAGTAATAGGACGCTGGAAGAAATGTAAGATTTTTCAAACAGTAATTCCTGTGTCACAACTCAACATTCTAGATGTGATTGTGTGTGCTGCTCTAACAAACCTCTGTAAGAGCGTTGTAAAACACACCAAAAATTATCAACTTCCATGATCCCATGCAGACAAGAAACAGTGCTACTGTCATTTGCTAGAATATGTAAAACTGATTTTGCATTAGTGTACGAAAAAAATGTAAATCTGCTGTTTTTTTGTACTAAATAATAAATTTTAAATTTTATTTGTATGTGATTGTCAGAAACAATTCGATTGTGCACTAATTAAATCTTTGTAGTTTCAACATTAGATGCAAACTAAAATACACACATACAAACACCGTTGAATCCTAAAGAATTGTTTATTTGAAAATAGTTTGAGCATCAACACCATTCTTTTAAATCTAAGAATTAGCCAGAAGGCTTTTTATTTTAAAAAATAAATAAATACAATTAACAATAATCACATATTCTAAGTTAATTGTGTGTTTTGTAACAAAAATAAATCATATATATATATTTCTATTTTGGTCTCTGCCGGTCTCTGCCGAGCTCTGCCGAGCGGTGGAGGCTGTGTGTTGTGTTTCAATCGGCCAAACGGGACGAGACCAGTCGTCCAATTGCTGACAAGAAAATCAAAGGGTAGGAATGGGAATGTATCCAATCAGCGTCGACGTTGTTTCAGAAGCATGACGGGCGATAGAGCTACCGCCAAAGGCTTTCGCTAGTGCTCGGTAGAACTCGGAGATCTACTCCAGCACGTTTTTGGTCGTGACTCGTGATGGTCGTGACGCATACGGAATAAACATGGAAGCCAGTGCGCCTACAACCAGCAGCAGCATGGATACCGGATCTCAGCAGCCACTGAATTCAGTTCGGTCTCTTCTCCAGTTCGAGAGGAGAACTATGGTGGAAAAACTTAATGTCAAAGAGCTTGGACCAGATCAGCCCGACGTAAAGATAAGCCAGCAGGAGGAGGAGAGAGGTAAACTGTACACACGAGGCTTCTGGGAAGGCTTGGCTAGCTGGATGCAATCACGCTAATGCGTTATTTTGCTTTCCAAACATATGTGACAGATGAGGCATGGATTGAGTCAGGAGTTACGGACATGAAACATTTTTCTGAGAAGGTGAAGAAACATGAGTTATCCCGGGCGCACATGGACAACACGGTGAAGCTAGCTATGCTAGGCAGAGCTAACATAGCCATGCAGCTCGAGACGAGGGACGCGGGCTTGCAGTGAAGAAACACAATGAAGAAGTGGATCAGAACCGGCACATTTTGTCCAAGAGAGAGATGTCAACACAGTGTATGAGCACAAGGATGACCTCCTCAGATTTTTCCAGATCAGAGACTCGGATGACTTTGATCCAATCACTGAGAGAGAGGCAGGAGGCTTTGTGAGAATGCTGGAGGAAGAAGATTTCAGCTTTCTGCTGGCATTGTTTCACAAGATTATGCCACATGTGGACATGCTGTTCAACCAGCTGCAGAAGAGGAACATTGACTCTGTCTCCATCACAAGGGTCATCCAGAGCTTCACCAACAGCATGCAAAAGATCAGGTACATACTTGTTTATTTAATATTATTGTGATGAAATTCTCCAGTATGTTAGTTTCACAAACGGTAATGTGGATGTGGACCATATATGGTCATGTTATTTTATGTGCAATTTAATGCAGTATTTTTCAGCCTTGGTCCGCAAGGCAGCGTGCCAATAGTCAGACACACGTGGATTAATCCCTTTGTCCAATAATGTAAGACAGGAAATAAAAGAGCTGTGCTTAATTCAGGAAATAGTGAAGTTGTGCACAAAGCTCAGAAAGCATAAGTTTGTTAAAAAAAATAGCACAGCCCCACCAAAAATATTTTTCACCAGCCGCCACTGTTCTCTTATACTGATATAATAAATATTTTCGGTAAGTATCGTACTTTATGTTTGCATTTAGTAATTTAGCATACATTGAGACTTTTGTGACATTTTTTGCCATGTTTGTTTTTGTTTTACCACCCGTATTTTTTTTTTCAGATGCATTTTTCACGGAGGCTTTTTATTGTTTTATGTTAGATTCGTTTTTGTAAATAATGAAAGAAATCAGGAAATCTTCTAGAAATAGGAAATGTTCCTCAAGATCTGTTGATGAGGAGCAAGATGTGCCCTCATCGTTTTTCCGTCACAAACGCAGTAAGTTTCTCTGCACTAAATATTTCCACTAAAGACGTTCCAGTTTTTGTTGTCCAGTATTTGTGCTAATACTATTACTATTCTATTATACTACTACTGCTACTTCCAGGAAAACAAAACCTCCATATACATCTGTGGTTGAGGATTCAGGTGCGAGTGAAGATGATTTCCCATCACAGCTGCAGTAAGTTTATCTACAGTTCAAAAATATTTTTAACTTTAGTTCTGTGTTTAATTTTATTTTATTCAGTTTTCATTTACCAGTATTTACTGCTTGAAAATTTAAATGTTATATGATTTGATATATTTTTAATTTTAGAGATTCTTCTGATGAGCCATTCACCAGCAATGGGCAGTGTCAGAGGAAGGATCTTGCTGGAGATGCTCCACATCTTCTAGACTCCTGGACAACAAAGTCAAACCCAGGTACTGTCAACCCACGCCACCCAGATTTATCCCCAGAAGAACTCCTGGCTATCAGCTTCCCGTCATGGATAAACCAGGTACACGCAGTGCAAAAAAGCACTCCCTGGATGTGCTAAGAATGCAAGAAAGTATTTTGTCTGCAGCAGGACAGGAATTGCTCTGCAGAAGACCACAGCAGCTAAAAACGCCTGAACACTGACAGACAATATCACCTGAAAGTCAGACACTGAAAGTTGTAAATGTAAAAAGATCAATACAAGGTTGTAATCCATGTTAGGTTTGATTTTTGGTATTTCAGATTTTTTATTCATGTACATCTGTATTTTCTCTTCATACATATCTGAAGAAAAATGAAATCAGTTTTTTTCTGTTATTAAATTTTTTTTTTGGGTAATTTCAAACAAAATAGCTGCAAAATCTTTACAGATACGGAAAGCTAAGCTTGTCCTGAAAATGTTTTGTGCAGATACGACCTTTTTTGACGAATTTATTCAAAGATAAAGATAAACAAGGCCAGGCAGAGTTGAACAATGGCAGAACTAAAAGGTTTTAAGAGCTGGAATTACAGTAACATGAAGCTGAGCTCACAGCTGGTAATGGGGCTCAGGAGGTGACCGTGCTCATTACGTGCTTTATGAGAATACCTTTGATGAGCAATCAAATCACAGGTATGACGTAGAGGCTGCTAGAGCACGCAGAGAGAGTCGGGAGATGAAGAATCCAGCAGGAGATGGTCCGTTATGTAGGAAGGAAGAAAAATAGCGCGGCAGAGAAACAAAACACGACGTGTAAGTTCACCCTATTAAACACGTTGATTGTATGCATTTGTATGATTATACATTTTAACTGTATTCTATTGTTTTTCTGCTGTAGTTTAAAAACAGCTGCTGTGTGCTTCCTAACCTCAGTGAGCGTCCAGAGAAGAGTGAAAACAGCCAACATCCACAGCTATGTTGGATGTTTATCAGAGAGAACATATGTGTTGATATGAATTCACACTATTAAAGGTAAAATGTTCCTTTGGAAGTAAAGTGATGTTTACATGCTAAATACATATCCCATTACCTGACTAAGCTTGGTGTGAACATTCAAGTCACTATGAAATCTGCTGCAAGCCTCTAAGGTGACAGAGCTTCATTGCAAGTGCTATATGTGACTGATGGGTTAGAAAACATGTGAGAGTTTCTAAAATGTGTCACATGTGAGGTTAAAATGTAGAAAGTGGTGTGTGTGCTTTAAGCTGCCCAACATTTTTGAGTGTGTGACCTTTGTTAAATGTGATCCACTTCCTGCTGTAATGTGGACTTTTATAGAGCTGAGTAACTGGAGTAGATTACACACCTAAGTAGCTGTAGTACATTACACACCTGAGTAACTGGAGTAGATTACACACCTGAGGATGAGAGCCAGTAGTTTATATTTAATGTGAGTAAACTGCATCTACCTGACATCACTCAGAGACAAAGTACTTCTGACTCTTAAAGTCATTTATTAAAAGCATGCCTGCTACAAACTCAAGTATTTCAGTGTAAAAATAACTTCACATGTGTGATATGCACGTGGAGTCACAAGTTAACTTTTATCTGCTAAGGTGTTCACTGCAGTCAAAACACCCTCCATGCTTCTGCTGGTTGGCTGCTTTGTCCAGGTGAGCTGTGTGTTTTTAGACTGCCTGTCTGTCAGTTCACAGAAGAACTGCATCATGGTATTAAACTGTTCATCTGCCCTGTTTTCAGCCTCTGACCCAAGCATCTGTACTGTCTTGTGGTTTCTGTGTACAGTGAGTTTGCAGCGCTGCAGTGCTCTTGTTCAGGCTTGGTGTGGAGGCCTTTTACACCTGTTGATTTACTGTGATCTTGTCATGGCTCTGCTTTTCCTCTGCTGCTGTGCTCTTAACCCCTTCTTTCCACAGGAGCCGTCAGCAGCACGTTACTGCAGCAGCACGTCATAGCTGCTGATAGGAGCCGCTGTGGTCAACAGAACCTTTTCCACCGGAGCCGTCAGCAGTGCGAGTCGGCCGCGTCTCAGGAGCAGCATGTCGCGGCCTTTACGCTCCGGTTCTATTTTCTACGCGCGACGCCTCTGAAATGGGTCAAGTTCGACATTTTTGGGGAAGGAAAGACAGGAAATCGGACGCGGAAATGGAGAGAAGCTCCCGAGATTTTCAGAATAAAGAAACGTACTGCCTTCTGGTTGCTTTACTTTTAAAAAAGGTTACTAACTGCAGCCCCGTGAGAAGTTATCACCTAGCTAGCGGTCTCCTTTGTCTTTCAGGTCCGTATTGGCGATTATAAAACGGACAGAACATAAAACACAAACCATGTTGTAGTTTTCTCCTGCTTGTTGTTGTGTTTACTGACGAAGTCACTCGTGTGACTTCGTGCTCGGTCGGTGACAGCTGCTCCCCTGCTGCTTCGCGTCTCGTGGGAAGGGCCAAGCAGCAGCTTGACGTGCTGCTGCAGTAACGTGCTGCTGACGGCTCCAGTGGAAAGAAGGGGTAAGTGTTTGCAGGTGAGCAGGTTGGAGAGCCCCAGCTGCAGCTGATGACCATCAGCCAGGCCAGAGGATATAAGGAGCAGTGTTGCCACACTTCAGCGCCAGTTGATACTCTATTGTTGGGTACTGTAGCTCTCCTCGTTCCTGTTTAAATCTAGCCTCGTGTTTTTTCTCCCCCGTGCTTAGTTTTATTCTCCTTGTCTGCTGCAGTACCAGCCCTGGATTCTTACCTCAGCTTCCTGCTGTCTGAAGTGGATTTTTCACCCAACGCCGCTCAACTCCTCTGGTCTCCCGCTCTCCACCTCTCACCTGTCCTGGATTACTTCACTGCCTGCTACTCCTCTCCACCAGACCATCTCCAGCTCAGACCTGACTTGCCTCCCTCTCCTGCTCAAAATCCCACTTCACACAGTAAGACTATGCCACCATTACTCCGGTGTTTGCCTGGTTGTCAGTATTCATTTTGTTATCTTCTATTTTAGGATTGGAATACTCCCCCTGGCCCAGTTTGGATCAGCGCTTTTTGTTATTATTTTTCTTTATAATAAAACATGTATAATTTTACTCACCTCTCTCTCCGTGTGTGATTCTTTCATGTGGGTTAAAAGACTGCAGCCCTACATGACAAATCTGGATGAGCTTGTTGTGTCCTTAGTGTTCCCTGTGTGTAGCCTAGTTTGTAACTGAATAAATGTTGTGATTTCTGGTAGTGATTGAGTCCTTGTTGTTTGAGATATTCTCAGGTACCAACACAAACCTGGGTTTAATCGTGATGGTTATTACCATAAGTGAGGCTCGTAATTCCATAGACAAAGGATGGTTAAATGGTTAAAAATGTTAGAAAGACAAATGTTAATTTTACAGCACTGTAATTTGACATCAATGATGTATTGTGATGTAATTACAGTTGACATTTTGTGTAATTTACAGAAATTGAACAGAAACATGAAAATCAAATCATATTCAGTAGGTGTAACATGGCTACAATCTTCATTAAATAATAGCTAACAGAAGTTATTTGACAAATGTTTGTTTTCAAAAGGGTTATGTAATGCAAATGTTCCTTATTTTCTTGTTGTCATTGGGGTCTTCATTATTACATGTAGCAAAAATTATGTATTTCAGTGTGGAGAAAGCAAAGTTGTGGGCAGGTGAGAAGATCCATATGGAATCAGGAAGTGTACATGAGCAACAGTCTATAAGAGAATGGTGATGATGCATGTAGGAAACAGCTTACAGTGTTTATTTGGAGTGTGGACAGGACATGCACTGAAGACCAGATGATTTAAGTAAGGGAGGCCATCCATGGAGCCAGGGAACAGATTCAAACGTGGTTCTGGAGGAGAGGATGGTAGCTATTAAGGCGTCATGAGTTGCTGGAGTTTTGCAATCCTACGGAATGAACAAAGGCAGATGAAGAGGTAAAGTTTCAAAAAGATAAACTGACTGGATGCTACCCCTTAGGAATACAATCTGGTGGTGAGGAGCTGTTGATCTGATTCCTTTATTCCTCCTATCTGATAGGTGGGCCAGCCCCCTGTGTGGAATTACCATCCAACAGCCTACAGGACAAAATGAAAAGTTCACATGGGTTACAGACTACATTTTGACATGTGTGTTATTCTTCTGGTATTATTTAATGTGTATATATTACTGATATTAGTACATTTTTCATTTTAAAGGTAATGTCATATGCAAGGATCAACTCCTTTATATGTGATGTACGTTAAAAACGGTATAAATAATTAAACTCTAATGCAAGATATGAGAGTACTGTAGAATGTTGTAAAAGCTGAATGTCAGGCTCTATCATGGAGAATGAAATGACTATATATTAAGCGTTCTTGCAAGAAGAGGCAAAGCACAGTAGACTGATATCCTAGTATAAAATTACTCACATAAAATAACTGTCACATATTTTAGCATGTGCAAATGGGGTAGGAACCTGCAGCGTGCTGATATGATCATTTGTGCAGCTGATTCCTTTTTCTAGTAAAAAATCACGTGTAAAACATACACAGCATTGTAATTTAAAGAGTGTGATGTTATGAGATAGTTCAGAAAGAACTCAATTACCCAGAAGGCAGGGGAGTAGATTAGGAGGGAAACTGCATGGATGATACAGTAGTGGTGGCTAGTGCTAAATAAAGATCTGGAAAAGGAGTTTTCACGCCTCGTTTGCTTATTATGAGATTAAGCAAGACAACACATGGTGTCAGAAGTGGCCGTGAGCAAGACGAAGGACAGATTTGCCACGGGGGAGCCGCGAAAGACGGATGTAGAGGGAGAGTCTATGGAGAGCGTGAGTAATGGCGCGCTACAGAGCTACATGCTAAAGACCGGTGCTGCATCGTGTGACGCCCGGGAGCGAGGGTAAAAGTGAAGCTGATCGTGTGTGGTCACTTAGAGCAAACAGAAGAGGAATCGGTGCCTGTGAGAGCAGATAGACAACAGTAAAGAGCTGCAGTGATTGAGATACCCCGACGTGCTGCCATGGATAAGCTAAGCCCGCCCTCATCCATGCAAGTGACTGGTAACCTTGCTGAAAACTGGAAGCGCTTTAAGCAGAGGTTTAATATATATTTGACTGCAAGCGGAGCAGGGGGAGATGATGAAAAACTGAAAGCTCACATCCTTTTGCATGTTATAGGGGAAGATGCATTGGATATATATAATAGCTTTCAGCTGGATGAAGCTGATTTGACTTTGGCTGACGTGATGAATAAATTTGAAGAGTACTTCGTACCTAAACAGAATGTGACCTATGAGAGGTACAAATTTTTTACCCATGATCAGAAGCAGGGAATACCTTTTGATCAATATTTAGCAGAGCTTCACACATTAAGCAAATCGTGTGAATTTGGGACTTTGAGAGACTCGCTAGTAAGAGACAGGATTGTCTGTGGAACTGTGGATAATGCACTGAGAGAGAGGCTGCTCAGAGAGACTGGACTTACACTGGATAAGTGTGTCAGCATGTGCAGAGCAGCGGAAACCACACGAGCACAAGCAAAGGAGCTCCGGAGAGGTGAGACGTCAGTGCATGCTCTAAGCAAAGATGGAGTAATAAAGAAAACATTTACCAAACAAAAGTACCAAAAAGGGAAAGCTACAGAGTTCAGATGTGGTAAATGCGGAAGCAGTCACAGACCAAAATCGTGCCCAGCATTTGGGAAATCCTGTAACAATTGTGGGAAAATGAATCACTATGCCAAATGTTGTAAAGCAGCTCCAAAACAGAAAGTTCACACAGTCGATGAAGAAGCAGAGGATGAGGAGGAGTTCATTGTAGATGAAGTACACACCTCTACATCAGAGAAAGAGGAATGGGTGGTGCCAGTTGAAGTTAATGAGACAATAATTCCATTCAAGTTGGACACAGGGGCCCAGGTTAATTTGGTATCATGGGAACATTACAAAGCTATGACAAAAAAGAGCAAAATGCATCCGGTGAAAATAAAAGTCACTGGATACACAGGAGAGAGAGTTCCTGTTAAAGGTGGATGTGTTGCGACATTCAGATACAAAAAACACCAGATAAGAGCACAGCTGCTGATCGTGGATAAGAGTGTACAACCAGTCCTAGGACTCAGTGCATGCGTAAAGCTCAACCTGGTTAAAAGGGTGTACATAGTCTCCACACCAGAAGCCTCGAATGATCAGGATTCCCTCATGGAAGAATATAAAGACTGTTTCGAAGGACTTGGATGTCTCCCAGGACAACATAAAATATGTGTGGATAAAAATGTGCCACCTGTTGTGCATCCCTGTAGGAAAATCCCATTTGCACTGCGGGAAAAACTAAAAGACGAACTGGCACGCATGGAAAAACTAGAGGTCATCAAGAAAATAGATGAGCCAACTGAATGGGTCAGCTCACTGGTGGTTCTACAAAAGAAAACAGGTGCTCTCAGAACATGCTTGGATCCACGGGATTTAAATAAAGCAATTAAAAGAGAACATTTCAAGCTGCCAACCAGAGAAGAAATCATGGCACAGTTTGCCGGAGCTAAGTGGTTCAGTAAACTAGATGCCTCATCAGGTTTCTGGCAGCTGAGGCTGGACGAGGAGAGCTCTAGACTTTGTACGTTCAACACACCTGAGGGCAGATACAGGTTTCTTCGTCTGCCATACGGCATCTTGTCAGCTCCTGAAGTCTACCACAAGACCATTCATATGATTTTTGAGCACATTCCAGGAGTGGAGACCATGATGGATGACATCATAGTTTGGGGAACCACTAGAGAAGAACATGACCAAAGACTGAGACAAGTACTAGACAAGACAAGAGAAGTCAATCTGAAACTAAACAAAGATAAATGTGAGTTTGGAGTGAAAAAACTTACATTTGTGGGAGATGTTGTCAGTGAGAATGGGGTGAAGCCAGACCCAAAGAAAACGTCAGCAATATGTAACATGGAAAGACCAAACAACAAAGACGACGTCAGAAGGTTTCTAGGAATGGTCACCTATCTGGCAAAGTTTGTCCCACAACTGTCAACATTGTCAGCACCTCTCAGAAGTTTGCTTGAACAAAAGAATGAATGGATCTGGTCCCATGAGCAAGAGCAATGTTTTCTAAAGTTGAAAGAGATTCTCACACAAGAGCCAGTGCTAAAGTTTTATGACCCAGAGAGAAGCACCAGGATCTCAGCAGATGCATCACAACACGGACTGGGTGCAGTGCTGTTGCAGCAACATGAGGAACAGTGGTTGCCGGTAGCCTACGCATCCAGAGCTTTGACGAGTGCAGAGACACGATATGCTCAAATTGAAAAGGAGCTGTTAGCGAGCATGTATGCATGTGAACGTTTCCATCAGTATGTCTATGGCCAAACTTTTGAAGTGGAAACTGACCACAAACCACTGGTGTCCATCATGTCCAAACCACTGAATGACTGTCCAGTACGGATACAGCGCATGCTAATCAGGCTACAGAAATACGACGTTCACATGATCTACACCAAAGGAAAGTATATGTACACAGCTGATACATTGTCAAGAGCAGTGGATAAGGAAGAGCATGAAGACCTTGAGAAAAGTCTGGACATACAAGCGTATGTTGACATGGTGATGACATCTCTGCCAGTATCTGCTGACAGATCAGAACAGATAAAAATAGAGACAAATGCAGATGAAGTCATGAATGAACTTAAGAGTACAATAATGAAAGGATGGCCAGAAAACAAGAAAGAGTGCTCAGCGAAAATCCAGGACTACTGGAACTGCAGAGGAGAACTAACTGTGGTGGATGACATAGTGATGAAAGGGAGCAAATATGTCATACCATACTCGTTACGCAAACAGATGCTCCAAAAGATCCACGAAGGTCACCTCGGAGAGGTCAAGTGTAAACGCAGGGCAAGAGAAGTAATGTACTGGCCAAGAATCAACCAAGACATCAGCCAGACCACAGCTTCATGTGAACAGTGCCGCATCTACAGGCCCAAACAGCAGGCGGAGCCACTGCTGGCTCACCCAGCACCACACAGACCTTACTATAAGGTAGGAACAGACCTGTTTGATTTTGATGGGAAAAGTTACATAGTGGTGACAGATTACTTTTCAAACTATCCAGAAGTTGGGCAACTGCAGACAACTTCAAGTAAAGCAGTAATTGCTTATCTAAAGACTGTCTTTGCCAGGCATGGTGTCCCATGTGAACTTTTCTCCGATAATGGGCCCCAGTTTTCCAGCTGTGAGTTTGCCACCTTTGCTAAGGAATGGGGGTTTCAACACTCAACATCAAGCCCCATATATCCAAAGTCCAACGGCTTAGCGGAAAGCTCTGTCAAGATAATAAAAACATTAATGAAAAAAGCTCAGGACAGAGAGGATTTTCAGAAGAGCCTACTGATCTATAGAAGCACACCGTTGCAGAATGGAATGTCACCAGCTCAGATGCTGATGGGGAGACGTATTCGTTCCAACCTGCCAGTCAATGAGGACCTGCTGACGCCAAAAACTGCACATAAAGTTAAGGAAGCAAAGGATGGACAAAAGGTGAAACAAAAACAGCTGCATGATCGCAAGGCGAGACACCTGCCTTCCTTGAAGCCAGGAGACAAGGTGCGTCTCAGAGACATTACTACAGGGACCTGGAGACATCAAGGTCAGGTGAAGGAGGAGGTGGCGCCACGTTCATACAAGATCCAGATGGAGGGTGGAGTGTCCCTGAGGAGAAATCGAGTAGACCTTCAGCTACATCCAGAAGGAAAAGACACAGAATCTCAGGAGACAGTGCAGCAGGACAAGGAGAAATCTACAGAGTCAGCAAACAGAGGGTCAGAAGACGCTAGAAGTGGCCCGTCACAGGATTCTGCGTCACCTGCTGCTGAGAGACTTTTGAAAACTATGACATCACCACAGGGTGAAAGACTGGTGAGACCAAAGAGACATGTTCAGCCACCTAAGAGACTAATTGAGAGTTGTTAGAGTAAATGTGGCAAGGTGTTCTAAAAAAAAAAAAAAAAAAATGTAGAGAGAAGCTGAATGCTTATTTGTTCCAGGTGGAGGAGTCATTTTGTCAGTAAGGTTATGATGTTCGTCAGGAAGGTTGCATCCTAACAGATAATTATTATTGTTCCATAGGGAGAAAGCTGTGATGTTATGAGAGAGTTAATTATTATTGTTCTATAGGGAGAAAGATGTGATGTTATGAGATAGTTCAGAAAGAACTCAATTACCCAGAAGGCAGGGGAGTAGATTAGGAGGGAAACTGCATGGATGATACAGTAGTGGTGGCTAGTGCTAAATAAAGATCTGGAAAAGGAGTTTTCACGCCTCGTTTGCTTATTATGAGATTAAGCAAGACAACACAAAGAGATGGGGAAAAAAATCAAATTTATGTTTAATGCTCAGTTAATCATTACAGTGTTTGAATTGAAACATGATGTCAAAGTATTCGGTAAAACCAGTAGGAAAATGGCTGCAAGTTCAGCGAACTTATAATTGTTTATTCGACAGGAAAAAAGAACACCATAAATCTGGCGATGTGGTAAGTAGCACCTATGCTATGGGAGACGTTTCTACGTGCTGATTTTCGATTTGTAGTGTTTTTTTTTCAAAACTTTATTGAACAAGGTGAAACCGGTTTGTAGCGTTACTAATTGTGAAAAAAGTAAAGTGACGTCAAGTCCCGGAGTTCTATTGGTTGTTTGGTTTCAAAAACCGTCTTCCGCCCCACTGATTGGTTGAGACAACCTTTAACTGAAATAGGCGCCCAAAACGCTTCAGTCTTTTACAGACCCGCTTTGAGTGTACCTCGTGTATATTCAGAGTTCTCCCTAACCCTCGTTTTCCAAGTTGGTATCAACCATATTTGGAGAGCTTCCTTCACCTCTGTTCCTCTGTTTGCATTTAACGCAGCGCATCGTCTTCTGTTGAGGTGAGTCAAATTTGCTTGTTTTTTGGCGGTGTTTAAACATGATAAGATTTGGCTGTTGTAAGTTAGCTTCTCTGCTATTCTGCTGGCTCTAAATCCATGTTAATAGCCTGTGTGTGCAAATTTATTTCAGTGGGGTGTTTGTGTAGGCTTGTAAATTAGACCGCTAGTTTTGCTGTAATTGTCAGGGAAAGCATTCTTTGGAAGCTGCGGAGGTCTGGTTTAGCAATGTTCGGTGACTGGGATCAAGGCCGGATTAAACATATGGGCAAGTGGGCAATTGCCCAGGGCCAGAGGTGGAAAGTAATGAATTACATTTACTCACGTTACTGTAATTGAGTAGCTTTTTTGTATATTTATACTTTTTAAGTCGTTTTTAAAAGCTGTACTTTTACTTTTCCTTGAGTAAGTTTTTAAAAAAGAATTGTAATTCGCTACATTTTAAATCATATCCGTTACTGAGTAAAAATAAATTATAGGCTAAATAAATTACAAATATTACGTGAAGCAGCGTCGGAACGGAAAGAGACACCTGCATGAGCGCCACGTCTAAACCGTTGGGGGTGTGTGGGTGTACACTTTTGCTCAAAGACATAAGTTCAGTCGATCAACTTGCTGTTCACCTCCTCTCTCCCTCCTGTGGGTTGGAACCCGCACTTTCGCGCACCGGTGTGACGTCATCGGAATTCTGCTCGGTTCGGTAGCCGGACTCGGTTCCGTGTTTGAAATGTGTTTCCCTACCGCTCCGCACGGCAGCGGCAAAATAACGTTTAGCGCTCATAACAAGCGGATTATCAGCGCTCTGCTCATAAAACAGAAGACCTGCAGGCCTCTGTGAGTTAATCCTGATATTGTTCAGGTGTAAACATTGTGCTCCATCGCTGTGTTTGAACTCAGAAGATGCTTCTTGATGCCACAGATATGTGATGATTTAGCTTGTTTCTTTATTTTAGTCCAGAATAAGAGATTAAATTATTACAAAAGCAGTTCAGTGTAGTTAAATTAGTCATTCAAATGATTCGAACATGCTGCAGTGTGTGTGTGTGTGCGCGCGCGCTTGCGTGTGCATGTGCGGGCGTGCATGTGTGTGTGTGTGTGTGTGTTACACATGTAGAACTGCTTGAGACAGCGTGGTTTCATTAAATGCATCTTATATCTTGGGTGAAGTAATGGCTCAGGAAAATAACTTATATTTCATAAATAATGACATCTTAATAGTGTCTATGATAATGTTTTATCTTATCTTTGGTCTGGGAGGTGTAACTTATCATGATACATGCCTTTTAAAACATGTTAATGTGCTACAAGAGGAGATGAATGCAGTGTGTGTGTGTGCGCGCTTGCGTGTGCGCGCGTGCATGTGTGTGTGTGTGTGTTACACATATAGAACTGCATGAGACAGCGTGGTTTCATCAAATCCATGCATCTTATATCTTGGCTGAAGTAATGGCTCAGGAAAATAACTTATATTTCATAAATAATGACATCTTAATAGTGTTTATGATAATGTTTTATCTTATCTTTGGTCTGGGAGGTGTAACATATCATGATACATGCCTTTTAAAACATGTTAATGTGCTACAAGAGGAGATGAATGCATTAATTTAAAGTTCATGTTTGGAGTCCAACTTTCACAGACTGGCTCACGCTGGTGAGGAGACACCATTAGTTCTAGTAACACCTGGGCTCCCAAGGCCTGTTCTGACAGGATGGACGTTACGGGACCCTTAAGGATTCCAGTTGGTTGATTGGATGATTATTTAGGAGGACTGGAATGAACAAACTGATTTCAGTGGTGAAGGGTTAAATGAGTGAGTGAACCCACTACCAAGGATGAACTCTGCTAACTTTAAAAATCAGCTACTCTAAATAAGCATGAAGGTCAGAGAGGAGCTCTAGGATGGACATGGATAAAGGAACTGTAATGTAGAGGTAAAGTAGGGCAGAGCCAACGTTAACAGCTGTCATACGGTCCATCTGAAATATTTGACTTTCATTTAGCTTGTTATGTGACAGGTTAGAGCACAGTCTCATGTTAGAGTTTTGTCATGAAAACATTGAGATAGCTCACATACTGATGGCATCTAAAAAATATATTTTTTTCTCAAAATAAAGAATAATGTTAATCACAATTGAAACTAACCATCCTAGAAAAACCTCGTCCAGTCAGTGTGCACGTCCTGTTCTCACTGATTGAATAGAAATCCCTCCTTCAAGCCTTGCGGGTTTGAGTGTGTGTGTGAGCGCACACACGAGCGCATTGTGAACTGGCGTTGTGATTTAGCACTACTTAGATGTAGCCATTTTTACGCTTACAAAAATGTAACTAAGTAACTTTTACTTTGAGTACATTTTGTTTACGATACTTTTTACTTTTACTTGAGTAAAAATTTAGGCAAGTGCTTTTACTTGTAATTGAGTAAAAAATTATCAAAGTATTGGTACTCGTCATTAAGTAGGAAATTTTAGTAGTCTTTCCACCTCTGCCCAGGGCGCACGATCTCTAAAGGGCCCAGAACAGCAAGGGCACGAGCAAAATAGTGTAGGCCTATGTGTAATCTCCCGCTTTATATTAAACTAGGGTGACCGTACGTCCGGTTTTCCCCGGACATGTCCACTTTTCACTCTGTCCGGGCAGATAGGACAAGAAAATAGTTAAATAAAGACAAGAAAACAAAACAAAGTGTTGAAAAGTAAAATGTAGGTAGATTTATCTCCACTACACGTTTTTACCTGTACAAAACAATAAGTTCTACACATGTCATATTTATACATCTGATACAATTCAGATCACCTTCAAAACTCAGTCACACACCCAGGGCCGTTTCAAGACATTTTGGGGGCCAAGGCAAAATGACCCCGCCCACCCCCACCCCCACCCCCCATAACTGGGCTCCCCAGAAGCCTCTGTGTAATTCATACCCTCTCTAGGAGTGTTAGTTATACAGTGTTTATAAAAGCTCCTCAGACATCGCTGACATGTTATCAGATGAAAAACTAAATTATCAGACACGCTGTCTCATCTGCTGCTTTTCTGAACCTGCAAAAAGTAACAAAACCATTTGAAAGCCACTATTTGTGGATTCTCTGAAAGTTTCCGTGGAGTGTGGGACAACTTATTTTTTCATTGATCCTATCGTCTAATCTCACAGCTGAAACAAGCATCCTTAATAATCTGTGCACAGGAAGCTTACCGTTGCTGTAGTAAAACAAAAGGTATAATAATTTATTATTAATAAAACCTTGTCGCAGCACTAAAGCAGAAAAATTAGATTTTGCAATAAATATGCTAAATATTTACATATGAATTGTTTTGGAGCCCTTTTATTGGCAGAATTTGATATTAATTTAGTTCTTACAAAAAATGGGTCCCAACGTGGTTTGTGTGGCGTTGCCATAGTGTGATGTCATAGGCACAGATCCCCTGTCCTCTTGTTTGGAAATGGAAATATGGTCACCCTATATTCAACTAACTCTCCACCTGGGCTTTTGCGCTGCACAGAGACGCTTCGCTGCCTATGACTTTGAACGTCAGTTGAGAGTCAGTCTCATGCAGACTGACCAATGAAGAGAGGGCCTCAAGTTAAGACCCTCTCCTCATTGGTCAGTCCACACGAGGTGGGTCAAAGGTTACCCTGAGCGGGTTACGTGATGTCAGGCATTCAAGTATTGAGTATATTTACTGCATATTACAGTAAAATATTCTGTATGTGACCATATTGTGGTGATCCTTGGGTCGTGATGATGGGGCCCTTGAATATTGTTGCCCAGGGTACAACAAAGTGTTAATCTGGCCCTAACTGGGATGACAGGCTGAAATAAAATGGCGGCTTGTTTAAAGACAGTGTTGGCTGGCAGCCCTGTAACAGTGCTAACCACCGTGCTGCCGTAATAATAACATTAAATAACATTCATGATGGCATTTAAAGGGGCATGCCAGTAGGTGTGTATTAGGTATTTTGAGCCAATAAGTTGGTTGTGGATCACTGACTACCATGTTTCTTAACATTACCTTACTCCATCTAGAGTGCTACCAGCAGAGTATGTGGTAAAATGGTAATGGTTGTTAAAACATTAACCTAATATGTGAACTGTAGCTTTTAAGTCAAATGCTACTGGCATAGCTCACCTTCAGTCTGCTGTTGAACAAGGGCTAAACCTTCTAGAATTACCATGTCAAAGACCAATCAAAAGTCCTGATCCATCTCCAACAGCATTTAAAACAGATTCATCTGGAAAGCAACTTTGCACAGGGACGGTTTGTCACAGTTACAGCCTGAGAGAGCTTGTATGGATTGACACAGACCTTGGAAAATGCTCAACAGAAACTTTGGGGCACCGTTTACACAGTCCAAAAAAGGTTTTGCTTATTGAATTCCCATCCACTCTGCTACTTCAAGGAGAGAAATTCACACTGAAAGCAGTCATTACATTTCAGGAGGGCCCAACACCATAAACACTCGGGCATTATGTGACGTTCTGTAACAGGACCTCGTACAGTAGCGGCGTTTAAAACAAAGCTAAAGACCCACTTTTATGGTTTTGCTTTTAATTCTGCAGGTTAGATGTTTATATATATATATATTTACATGAGTTTATTCTGCTTTTAAATGATAGTTTTTATTTTTAGTCTCTCAGTCTTACTGTGACACACACAGAAAGATGTGGTCACATTTTTCGTATTGATGCTTTAACCATCTGATGTAATTTATTCCTGTGTGAAAAAAAAATATATATTTAATGGATTCAGGCTAAAAGGAAAAGAAAAAAAACTTAGAGTCTCTAAGGACATTGTCTTTGTAAACTGTTCTGTAAAGGTAATGCACCTTAATGCCAGTAGAGGGCAGTATGATACTTGGCAGCTGACCGGGACAGTTTGGTGCGGACATTGGCGCAGCCGTTAGCTTTTCCTCATTCTGCAATGAAGAGCTAACGCAGCAACACCATACTGATGTCCTGTCTGCTCATTTGACTGTTTTTAACAGGTTAGTGTCCTCATATAAGAGCGATAAACAGGTGAAAATGGGAGAAAACCGTGTCAAGATGTGTTTGTCAAGCACCTGTTAATCGGTTTGGGAGGAAGTTTTGTTCTTAATGTGTGGTTTAAATGTGCTGTACGCCTGGCGCCCCCCGATGGTGAAGTTGATATGGCGGCACAATAACGGCTTCATGTTTACTTGGATTTTATCCTGTGTGCTCCATGTAAAATGAATGGCATTGCTGAGAAAGAAGTGTTATTTTGTTCATGTAGGTGAAATAGTGAAAATAAGCAAGGTAGTTGATGAGAAAGAGTTATTTAAACTGGTTTGCATTTATATTATTTTAAAGCTCAAGTGGGGTAGAAATATTAAGTTTGTTCCATGAGTGTCTTATTATATTATGAACATGTAGTGATGAACCAGTATTGCAAGAAAATGTCAAATGCGGTAAAATAAGTGTCTGACTATTCAGAATTTGTCAAAAGGGAACTGCTTAAACAAGGTGAATGGTAGAAAATGTGCTGCTTGACATGGTTGAAAGTGTTAATAAAATTCTGCAATGAAGAGCTAACGCAGCAACACCATACTGATGTCCTGTCTGCTCATTTGACTGTTTTTAACAGAATCACCTGTTGCATGGTCACATACCTGGGACCTGTAACATTACTTTACTGTGCAGCACATTGGTGGCATGCCTCATGCTTGTAAGAGGCTCCATAAATGAAGGTTGATGATAATGCAGGGTATTCGCGGGTTCTTAAAGTCTTAAAAAGGCTTAAATGAGCTTTTCCAAATTTAAGGCCTTAAAAATCCTTAAAAATTACAAATAATCCTTAAATACAGTTTCCAAAGGTCTTAAATTACCAAGGACCCAATAAACAAGACTATTTTATTTCTATAAAAATTCCATGAATTTCTAGTTGGTGTTCAGCATTTTTTGTGTATGATATTGGCATAAGCGGAACCGTACACATTCACTCTGTTGTGAAAGGGGGCTATTTTTAGATTAGCATATTCAGGGTTTTACCTGGCTCAAATTGAGGCAGAGGTGGAACCATCTTGACCACGCGCCAACACATGCATACTCTGTGCATTCAACAGCATCACTTTTTGAAAGGCCAAATATTTTTTCGTTAAGTGTTCTAATCTAAGCTTCTGTTGATTAATTGAATATTCCATTTGACAACATTTCAAGTGAAACAAAACAGGTTTGCTGCTAAAAAAATATGAAATAAAACAAACAAAATTGTCAGGCTGAAATAATGGACTTTTATTATGAAAGGCCCAATAATATGCACTAGATTGGTGTTTAGTTCCTTTTTTCCCATCTGATATTTATAGTTAAAATATTTTTAAATATTTGACCTACATTTCAGTAACATTTTAGGTTTGTATTAAAAACACTCATCTCAGTCTAAATGACACATAAATATATACAGTAAAATATCATTAACATGCATTTGTATTGGAAATGGTAATAACATTTAATTTCTGCTGCTAACAATGTAACAGTGGCGTGTCTGTTATGTACGGCTTGTGAATAATCCAGTTCAAATTATGTTCAAAGATGGAAGCGTTTGTGAATTATATACTACAATGGCTTGCCGTAGACTTGTAGCAGTAATGTGACTCGTATCTGCAGCGGTTCTGATATGTACTGCTGCAGGATGCAGAATAAACAAGATGGTGGGGACTTTTCATCCGCTTGTAGAGTTTAGTCTTTCTTAATTTTACGATCATCATGTATTTTTCTGTGTGCCACTTGATAATGAGACTGCTACCTGTTAGCTTTAGCATTAGCCAGTCTGCGTGTAGCTGCACTTTTGATCCCAAACTTTGGACCGGTTCTGCCTTTGTACCTTTGCTGGTTCCTTTATTTTCCTCCACTGCATCCAGATTTCCACACTGTGTGCCAGCAAAAAGCATTTTTCTTACACATAACTTACTTTTGTTCAATAACGTTCTGGGGAAAATAGAAATTCAAAGATGTTGCACCAGTGCTTTGTTTAAAAATAGACAGACACGCACAGACAGTTTTTGTCGTCGCACTGTACAGCTCTGCTATGGAAGAGCCTGGGTGAAATCAGGACGTCAATAGCACCAACCATAGATATGTACCAACTAGTGAGAAAAGCAAGTTTTCATCTTTGTCTGCTGCGGTTTTGGCGCTTTTCGGTGAACCGCTGCTCATACAACGCCCTAGTGGCGCAATGCTGCATCTGCTGTTAAAATAACATCAATATAGCTGGGGGCAGAGTGAAATCAGGCTGGGGCGGCACAAAATTAGCTGGAGGCAGCCGCCACACAAATTGGAATGCAGGAAAAACCCTGCCGCATTAGTTGGTTAAGCTAGTGGGAGCTTGCGCCATGGAGAAGTGCAAGTTTTATGGTAACTGGATGGCTAATCCCACGTTCGTGACGTGGTTAACACCGGTTCCAGGCAATAGCTGGAAATTATAGCTTAAATTTAATTTTAAAAATAGCTTACATTTGGTCAAAGTGGCCTTAAAAAAGGTCTTAAAAAGTCTTAAATTTGGCTCCCTTAAATCTGCAGATACCTTGTAATGAAGACGAGTATTAGAATTTGTCTTAAACCCGAAATTGCATTCTTTTAATTATTATTACACTCTTCAAAGGGTAGAACCAGAAAAATGCCTTTTTCAGCAGGTTGGCATGGCAGCTTGTTAGCAGTCAGAGAGGAGAGTCTGACACATGAGACATATGAAGATTTGTTTAATTTCTACAGCAGCATTGTTGTATCAGCTCAGCCATAATAGAAGTTGGTGTTTTGGAATAAATGATTAATAAAGTCTCATTTTGCATTTGCTTTCAGGGCAACTAGCAGTGAGCATGTAGCTAATGTTGGCTGACTAGGAGGTGCTGCTGGTGAACATAAATGTAGTATAGCAATGTTATATTTACTAAATAGAAACAACAAACATGATCAAATGTACTTGTGAAAAGTAATCCCTGAGCTATGCAACTTCAGAGTATTCAGGCTGGTCCCTGTTCATCTCAGTAAAGTGTAGCTGACATGATGGAGCTTGAGTCTGCTTCCATTGCATGTTGCCTACATGTCTTCAATGTTGAACACAGTTCATTTGTTTGATATAGTGAAACTGCTCCTGTACAAACTAATGAAGGCTGAGGACACATTTTTGCAGTTAGATGAAGGTGTTAAAAAGACAAACGCACAGCAAGAAGTTAAGTAGCATTTCTGCTTGTTAAACAGTCAATTACTTACAAACTTTAGGGGGTGCTAAAAGCAAGCAGGAACTGCATTGTTTCCCTTTTAAGGTACAAAACTGGTTATTTTGTATGTTTACAACTTTACTTAAAGAGCAAGTCAACCCCTACCAGAGTCTAACCCCACTCTCACTTCATGTTTGAAAAATGCAACAAATGCTGTTGCCTGGCAGACCGGGAAGGCGGAGCTGCTAACAAATACACACACAGGCTCACAACATCATTGTGACATCATAATGTACCAGTTTACATCATAGCATACCTCTTAGCCAATAGCGGTGGCAGATTTAAATTAAAATACAGTGCAGAGTTTTTACCTGACAACGGCACAACACTGCCAGTTTTAGGCAGAATATTTAAATTTGAACTAAGATGCACTGAAGTGCCAAGTTATTGACTACACGTGTCTGCCTCACGATTAGACACTCGTTTATTTAGTTTATCAGCAAAAAATAGTTTAGTTGGGGGTGACTTGCTCTTTAATGTTTAACAAGTGACAGGCAACTTGTGTGACAGTCAGTTGTGTAGTGCTTGGAGCTAATGTGGGGTTGCCTTCTAAATAATTAACTTACTTTATTTGTTTCAAACAGCATTCACCATGCCTGGCAAAGTGTCCAAACGCAAGGCGGATGCTGCCAAGCGCAGCAAACGTCCACCTCCGCCCCTGCGTATTGGGATTCCAACGCCTAGCAGTGACGACGTTCATCGTATGTATTTAGTAGAACAAATTATTGTAGTGTTATGCAATTCATTTAATTTATACTGTATTTATGTAAGGTGAAAAAATTATTGGACAAAAAAAGATTGAAATTTGTTTTGTTTTTTTCTTTAAAGTCTCTGGTACCGGCTGGCGCCATAGAGTTCGTCGTTGGCCAACTAGTGCAGTGTCCAACAAATCTCACAAGTTGGTCCTTCCGGGTGGGATTCCTGACAAGAAAGTGAGTGTAATGTTCACAAATATTTAAAATGTAAATATAGATTTCCTTCCAATACTATGTAGCAGTACTATGGGATCCTAGGGAAACAGTCAGATGGTGTTGAAGCTGCTGTCAGTTACAGTGCTGCAAACGGATTGAATCGGCTTCTTTTAGACTTGTGCCCCAAGTCTACCAACTTTTGAATCTTAATAGAAAACCTAGTTGTAACCATCTTCCTTTTTATTCAGTGCTTCTCAATCTGTGATTTAGAACTTAAACTGCTCAGTTATTTTTACATGTCTTTATTTTTATTTACATGTCATTATGTTGGTGTATTTTGTAATTGGTTTTACCATTTCATGTTTTATTGTTTGTAAACTTTGACTGTTGTTATCTCATTCTTCCTGAAAAGCTTATTACATTGTCTTTTGTATGAAATGTCATTTAATACAGATTGTTTTATATGAAAATGTATTTATTTCTTTTTCTAATTTAGTTCGTCCTACTTGTTGGGGACTCCCACTTGAGGTCCGTGGCAGACGGCATAGTCCCTATGCCGGATGGCGGCCTCGCTTTTGGAGTGATGTCCACTCCAGGAGCTTGTGCAGATCTTCTGCGCCTTGAGGTTTCACAGGCTGTGTTACCTCGGGAGCCTGATGCTGTTTGCGTCATGGCTCCTTCTAACAACCTTACGGCCAGCAGAACAGTTGAAGAGGCAGGGGATGCTTTTGAGCGGTACCTTTTGGCTATTCTCAGTCGCTGGCCTAAGGTGAGGAGCTGATTTGTGTAATTTTGGAGGTATAGGAAGCGACTGTAAACGTACATTAAAAAAAATTATTTCCTTATTTTTTTAGGTTTTCTGTACCGCCATGATTCCCCGTTTAGTTGGATCCTGGGAGCGTCAAGACCTGTTTCAGCAGGAGTACCACCGCAGATCGGCTAAGCTACGTAAGTTGCAACATAATTAGATAAAAGGTAGTATTGACGACAAGTGATATTGCTATATACTCTTAGGCATCAAACAATCACATTTTATAACTTTACATAAATTTTTTCCTTCTGCTTCGAAGGTGTAAGTTACGTGCCGATCCACGATGACCTACCCAGGTACCGTCGCGAACTGTGGTGCCGTGATGGTGTAAGTATATTGCTTGGAAGAAAACGAGGTAAAGATTCTTAAATTTGAGGTAATAAATTTGTATTTTCTTTTGTTTGTGTTTGTGGTTGCAGATCCACCTCAGTGATGACCACGGGATGCCTATACTCACGCAACTGATGTGGAATGCTTCCTATCAGTTCTTGGAGACACCCGCACCAAAGCCACTGGTGCAGCACCAGGTGTCTCGTCCGCTGAAAGCGAGTATTGTGCCCCGTGTGGTTGTGAAGGGTGTGGAACGCATTCCACCTCCACGCCCTTCCGAATGGACGTTCGTGAGACCTAGCGGGAAGGTGAGACACTTTATAAAGTATAAATATTGTAAAATGTTTATAATTTTAAGCAGCTGTGCCACTAATGCTTCTAAATGTGTTTTCTTTTATTTACCATTGCAGAGGAACCATTCAGGGGAATTTGAAAAGGCTTCTAATTCCCCCAAGAAACGAGTGGTTCTTTCTGAGGTTTGTGAATGTTTTTGATTTATCTTTTTCAAAGAATTTTGATTAGATGATAATATGTCTTCAATAGACTGATGACACTTCAGTGGCCTTCAAGGAGTGTTTCATCCCCCTGAATCCCGTTAGGTTCTCACCTACAATTCTGGCTGCCATGGACACGCTAGCTCCATCGGCTCTTGGTGATGTCCCCACAGACATCCAGGTATCTTTAGACAAAGGGTTTATTATCTCTTAATGTACAGTGTAATGGTGTTCCTGATGGTTGTAATATGGGCTGTCGGTATGTCATTTTTAAAAGTATTACACTAAACTAAAAAATAATACTTTTGTGTTTGTAGACTACGTCTGTGGGACATCGCAAGAAGCCTGCTGTCTTGAAGCCCAGGCCAGTAAAGCAGCGGGTAAATAATTGTTTGATTAATTAAAGACTCTTGCACACAAATACATTATGGTGTCAGTGATCATACAACTGTTGTGAATTACTTCAGTTCTTGGAGACATCCTCACCAAAGCCACTGGTGCAGCGCCAGGTGTCTCATCCAGTTACGGCAAGTAATGTGCCACGCGTTGTTGCGAAGGTTGTGGAAACCACTACACCTCCACCCCCTTCCCAATGGACACCCGTGAGACCTGATGGGATGGTAAGATACTTTGTAAAGTATAAATATTCTTAAAAGTGTATGACTTTAGGTGACACTGCTAGTAATGCCTTTCAATGTGCTTATTATTATTATTATTTTTAATCATTACAGAGGAACCATTCAGGGGAGTCTGAACACGCTTCTGATTCCCCCAAGAAAGGAGTGGTTCTTGGTGAAGTTAGTGAATGTTTTTGATTACATTTTTTTAGATTATTTCCATATAGATGGTAATATCTGGTCATTCTTGTTCAATAGATTGGCACTCCAGTGGCTGTGACGGAGTGTTCCATCCCACAGTTCTCACCTGACAATGTGGTTGCCATGGACACACTTGCTCCATCGGCTGGTTCAGATGGTCCCACAGACATACAGGTAACTTCAAAGTAAATGTTTATTATTATCTTCTAATGTTAAGTGTAATGTACTTCCTGATGTTTGTAATATGGGCTGTCTGTATGGTATATTTGAAAGTATTGTACTTAAACGTATTATTTTCTGTTTGTAGACTACGTCTGTGCGACATTTTAAGAAAGCAGCTAGGCGTGTCCAGCAGGAGGTTGATTCATTAAATTATCTGCCATACAAATACATTGTGGTGTTATTTTTGTTAACTGTTGTTGTTCTTGAATTATAGGTTGCATTCCCACCTTGCATAAATCCTCTTGCAGACGTGGAGTCTGTTCATTTTAGGAAGGAGGTAAGAAGTGTGTGTTTCAAACATAAAAACTAAACAAATCTTGATGGTGTTTAGGATGTATTGCCCTTTAATTTCTTTTATATAGGTGTTGGACTGTGACCAGCTGCCTTTACCCCACCATCAGGAGGCATCTGGTTGTCCTGGGTCTGTCTCTGGGTCTGGTGCTGCTCATGCTGTGATGCCTCCTTCTGGCCAGAAGGGTGATTGCCATCACGTGCATGCATCACCCAGAGGTCAGTCCACTAACACCCCTTCTTGCATGCGTTCACAGATTTTGCTTTCATCTCTAGTTCCAGAGACAACTGTTCAGGAACCTTCAAGCAGTTCTGTTGTAAATAATTTTGATGAAGATGATACAATCTTACACAAGGATGATACACGTTTAGACTCTATCCTAGGATCATTTCACCAGGGCGATAGGCGTTTTAAATATGGGGGAGTTCAGTGTGCAGCTATTACTGTTGTTGCTTTAACAAAGCACAAACAGAAGAGTGTTTTTTCTTGGGACTTTGCCGTGTTGGATAACGTTGTTGAGTTAGGAAATGAGCTGTACACAGATTTGCGCGACAACAAAAAGATTAGAGGTGGACATGAGTTTCTCTCTGTTCCAGACTTGCCAAAGGAAATTGACATAGAAGAACAGCGTTTTAAGCTTGTTTACGGGGATTTTGTTTCAGGAGATGTAGATGTAGTTGAAGGCGAGTTAATAGATGCTGGTGTGTACACTCCTCTCCTGGATGGATTGCAGAAGATGTGCACACAGCATGAAACTTGCATTATGACATTAAGTGGCAATACTTGCGCTATCATTTGTGATAATGGACGTTATGCTGTAGTAGATTCCCATGCACGCTCTGCAGACGGCATGGTAGACCCGACAGGACAGAGTGTAGTTGTGTACTTTGCAAACCTTGATAATGTTTTTCAACATTTTCAGAGGTTTGCTAGTAAACTAGTGGGATCTCAGAAGTCATTTGAGATCACTGGAGTGGATATTGTTCAGATGGACACATTTAAAAATGTATCTGAACAAACAAGCGCAGTTCCCACGAAGGCCAAAGGGGAGAAGCGCAAAAGGTCATCCACATCCACAGCATGCAAAAGGACGAAGATTGATGATGTTAAGGATATGGACTCTGTTGTTTTTGTTAGTGATGTTGCGACAAAGGTTTTGCAGTTTGATCCCATCTCTAGTGATGTGTCAGAGGTTCTGTGTAAACGGTTGAATGTGGAGTATGAAAAGTGTGATTATGCTTGTTGTGGTGTTGGTGAGTTGGGTGTACCATGTGTGAATGAGGAAATAGTGGGTGATGGAAACTGTTTTTTCAGGGCAGTAAGTCGAGCTGTTACTGGCACCCAGAAACATCATAGAAAATTTCGGCTCGCTGTGGTAAACCAGTTAAAAAGGAATCCTCAAACATATCAAAGTATTTTAAGAAGTGAGTATTCCTCGGTTCCACACTATCTTAACTCGTCTAGGATGCAATATGTAGGAAACTGGGCAACTGAGGTAGAAATTCAAGCTGCCGCTGATTATTTTGGCATTAACATTTTCACTTACTGTAATGATAAATGGCTTGAATACAGCTCCTACAGCAGCATATCTAATCAAGGTGTTTATTTACAAAATTGTAATGGTAACCATTATGAGACCGTCGTTTGTGTTAAACAGCCTAACATGGAAACATGTTATGGGTATTGCAAGACTGTAGATGATGATTCTGGAAAATATAACACTCGACAAGCTGCAACTGAACCTTTAAAGGATCGGTTAGAGACCATAAAACCTGTGTCTGCTTCTATAGAAGCACATGATGCCCGTGTCTTTGATCATGCCAATGCTTTTACTCCTCTGTCTGCAGATGTTTGTAAAACTCTTTGTAACATGTTGAAAATAGATTATGACAAACACACATCCCAAGACTCTACACCATGTGGGACTTTAGGAAATGTGTGTAAGACAGAGGATATTGTAGAAGATGGTAATAGTTTTTTCAGAGCTGTAGCTCATTCAATTAGTGGGTCACAGAAAGGCCATCGTAAGGTCCGACTTTCTGTTGTTTCATACATGTTAAAAAATACTGAACAGTGTCAACAGTTCCTGGGAAAACATGCTTCTGTGTCACAATATATTGAAAACTCCCAGATGAAGTATGTAGGTCACTGTGCTACAGAAGTAGAATTTAGGGCTGCAGCTAATATGTTAGGCGTGCACATATTTATTAATAATGGCACTGAGTGGATCAAATATAGCCCTAAATCCAGTAATTTCATCATTGAGGGACTTTATTTGTCAAACTATAATAATATTTTTAAACCTATTATTTGCACTAAGCAGGGTGACAAAGAAACATGTTTGGGTTTTTGTAGAGTTGAGTCTTTGTCAGACACTGTAAACAGGTGCAGAAGATCAACAAAAAAGCAGTTAAATGCTGACCCAAACATTAAAAGTATCAAAATGAATAAAGTTTTGTCTAAATATAAAAAACAAAAAAGGTATTTCACAAAAGCCTTTCTATATAGAAATGACAATACATTTAATGAAAAAGTTAAAACTCAGTACCAACAATTATATAAGACAAGTTTTGAATACAGGATGACAAAAATCAACTCCAGCAAATTTAAATACAAATTTGTTTCTGCACATAAACAGAAAGTTAAACAGATGAGTTCATATAACTATCGTCATAAATTGTCTTACAGAGAAAACGTTAAACAGAGGAGTATTCATGAATACCACCATAATTTGCTTTATCAAGAAAGACTTAAACAGAGGAGTATTCATGAATACCACCATAATTTGCCTCATCAAGAAAGAGTTAAACGGAGGAGTATTCATGAATACCACCATAATTTATCTCATCAACAAAAAGTAAGAGAGTTGAGTAGAAGGCAGTATCTTAAAGTTGAACATAAAACCCGATTAATAGAAAGTACAAAGCACAAACGAGAGCTGATTAAATTAAAGTCACAACACTTTGATTTTGTCACTGAGCAATTTTTGGAGAAGGTAAAAGATGGACCTGATTTTGTGTGTTGTGTGTGCTCTCGATTGTTATTTAAACATCAGGTCTTAAATTGTCGCAAAGAGTATTATAAAAAAACCAAAGAAATGTCACTTATAGCAGATAAATGTATAAGTGAAGATTATGTGCATAGATGCACCAGTGCCTGCAAGTCACCATGTGAGTTTTTCAATACATCTAGAAATTCATTGTATATCTGTTACACCTGCCATTATAAAATTAACAAATGTCAAATACCTCCACAGAGTTCAATCAACAAACTGACTGTTGATCCCATCCCACCTCAGTTGGCACGATTAAATACATTAGAGCAACATTTGATAGCTTTAAATATACCATTTATGAAAATGTTGGCTCTGCCTAAAGGTGGTCAGAATGGAATTCATGGTCCTGTAACTTGTGTACCAGCAAATATAGTTGAAACGTGCAGTTTGTTACCACGCACCAACATGGAGGGGTCTTTATTACCTGTAAAGTTAAAACGTAAATTAACATATAAAGGCCATTATGATTATCAGTATGTTGACGCAGTGCATGTCCAGGAAGCTCTTCAGTATTTAAAACATCATAATTTACATTACAAAGATGTACAGTTCAATGAAGCGTGGATTAATGAATTTTCTCGTGTGGATGACCATTCTGTATCGGAAAAGGATAGTGTTGCTGATAAAGATGAGGGTGCGTGCATAGAAGAGGATGAAGACGAACTGCTGCATGATCGACAGCAACACTGTATGTTTCAGGACACCTGTCTCATGCCAGTGGATATAGGACAAGAAGCATTAGATCAGTATGTTGACAACGTGTTAAATGTAGCTCCTGGTGAAGGTAATAATCCGGTGAAATTGCTATCTGATATTACAAATGAGGCAAAATGTTTCCCTGTATTATTTCCTTCAGGATCAAAAACATACCACGAAAGCCGGCAATATAATTTGACATTGAATCGTTATTTTAACACTAGACTTCTTCACGCTGATGGGCGATTTGCTCATAATGTCGAATATATCTTTTTTGCGCAGTACATGTCTGAACTGGAGCAGGTTGTGTCTAAAGTTTCTATAGCTCTGCGTAAAGGTAAAAGTGGTGAATCCCATGACTTGCGTAATTTGGTAAAGGATCAGGATTCCTTAAATAAGCTGTTGGAGTTTGATGATGGGTATCGTTTCCTCAAACCCATTCGGGGCACACCTGCATTTTGGCAGACTGCACAACGCGACCTGCTGGCATGTGTTAGAATGCTGGGCAAACCTACATGGTTTGCATCATTTTCGTCAGCAGATATGAGATGGACTAATCTCCTGTACAGTATTTTGAGACAGGAAGGCAGAACACAGACAGTGGAACAGCTGGAGTGGGCTGATAAATGTGAACTGCTGCGTAGAAATCCTGTCACTGCTGCTCGAATGTTTGATTTTCGATGGCACGTCTTCTTAAGAGAAGTTCTTATGTCTCCTGCCAATCCCATCGGTAAGATTGTAGATTACTATTATCGTGTTGAGTTCCAGCAGCGTGGTTCTCCACATTGTCATTGTCTGTTTTGGGTTTCTGGTGCTCCAGTTTTAGACAAGAACACAGATGAGGAGGTCACTGCATTCATTGACAAATATGTGACATGTGAACTCCCTCCTGAAGAAGATTCACTGTCTGAAGTAGTCTCATCTGTGCAGCAACATTCAAAACGACATTCAAAGACTTGTAAAAAGAAAAATACTGTTTGTCATTTTAATTTTCCACGACCTGCATCTACTAGAACTTTTATTAGCCGTGGTGAAAAGTATCAAGATGCAGCAAAGACTTGTAAATGCGATAAAACCGATTCTACTGTGCAGTGTCCCTGTTTGTGTCAAGATAAATCACGTAAACAAGAAATGGACAAAGATGTAGCTAGTGCCATTTTAACTAAAGTAAAGACTGCAATTTCTAGTGACGACTGTCCATATACCAGTGTGGAAGATCTGTTTAGAGGCCTGGGGATTAGCCAGGAATTATTTGAAACGGCTTATAAACGATTTTGTAGAAATACACATGTTGTTTTGAAGAGGCAAGTTGATGAGATATGGATTAATCAGTATAGCAGGTTGCTGTTAAAAGCTTGGAATGCTAATATTGATATCCAATATTGTGTAGATGCTTATGCGTGTTGTGTTTATATAGTATCTTATATGTCCAAAAGCGAGCGGGAAATTGGCCTTCTGCTTGCTAATTCTCAAAGAGAAGCAGCTAAAGATAATGTTAGTGCTAAAGAGGCTTTGAAGACACTCGGAAATGTTTATCTTCATAACCGAGATGTTTGTGCACAGGAAGCTGTGTACAGACTAACCAACATGCATCTAAAAGAGTGTTCTAGAAAAGTAGTTTTTGTTCCCACTGGTGATAATGTAGTGAAAATGAGTCTACCCATTGCTGTTTTGAGACAAAAGGCAATGTCACAGGATCTCAGTACCGACGACATGTGGATGTGCGGCATAGCTGACCGTTATAAGAACAGACCTAATGATGATACATTTAATGACATGTGCCTTGCGACGTTTGCTTCAGAATATCGTGTTTTGAGTAAAAACGAGAAATGTAAAAACCCCGTACAGTTGAGTAGTGATTTCGGATTTGTCGCAAAAAGAACTCGGACTAAGCCAGCCGTTGTTCGTTACGCCCGTTTTTCTGAAACCAGAGAACCAGAGAAGTTTTATCAAAGCATGTTGCAGTTGTTTCTGCCACATCGCTTTGATACTGAACTTAAGCCTTCAACCTGTGAAACATTTGAGGAGTTTTACCGAACCGGTTTTATTAGATTTGTTGATGGAGCAAACCGTTCTGTAAAGTCTGTTGTAGATTTAAATCGGGGTAAATATGAAATGGAATCTGATCGTTTGGAGGCTGTGGACAATATTGTTGGTGATGCAATGTTAGAGAATGCTTGGTGTGAGTTGTGTCCAGAGTTGGAGGTTGAGCGTTTGGAATGTGTGGAAATATTAAAAGAGAGCTCACAAACGGTAAACGATGACCCAGAAATCATCCCAGATTTAGCTCCGTCATCTAAAGACATTGGACGATTAGAGAAGAGAAACGTCATGAGTAGAACTGAAGGCCTGGCATTAATTAGATCTTTGAATGAGAAACAGTTTTCTGTTTTTAATCAGATCCGGCAGTGGTGTATAGATAAAGTTAATGGCGTTAATCCTGAACCACTGCATATTTTTGTTACTGGCGGTGCGGGCACAGGGAAAAGTCACTTGATTCGCGCGATAGAGTATGAAGTTAAAAGATTACTCTCACCTACTTGTAAACATCCCGACAACACGTGTGTGCTCTTAACAGCTCCCACAGGTATAGCAGCATATAATTTGGAGGCCACAACAATCCACTCAACATTTTCTATAGGAAAGGATGTACGCTTACCGTACACTCCTTTGGGTGAAGAGAAGCTCAATTCTTTGCGTTCTCGATTTTGCGATCTCCAGCTTCTCATTATAGATGAAATATCAATGGTAGATCACAACCTCTTATCCTATGTCCATGGTAGATTGCGGCAGATTAAACAAACGGGGAACTTTTCACCTTATGGAAACGTCAGTGTTGTGGCTGTTGGAGATTTTTTCCAGCTACCTCCTGTTAAAGGGAAACCACTCTATTCTGATGGTGTAGGTAGCAGCATATGGACTGATCTATTTAAGGTTGTTGAATTAACAGAGATAGTTAGACAAAAAGATGCAGTGTTTTCCCAGCTGTTAAATAGGATTAGGACTCATTCCAAAGGTCAACCGCTGTTACCTGAGGATTTAAAGATTCTAAAAACTTGTGAAACAGGTGAGGTGAGCTCAGCCTTGCACATATTTGCGACGAATAAACAAGTAAATGAGCACAATATTATTCAATTATGTCAGACTTGTCCTGATTATATATCATTTAAAGCCAAAGATTATGTTAATGATAAAAAAACTGGCAAACTGAAGTTGTTGGAAGGTAATCATGCTAGAGCTTCGAACACAAATTTGGCTGAAGAGTTGTTGTTGGGTAAGGGTGCGCGTGTGATGTTGTGCAAAAATGTGGATGTTGCCGATGGTTTGGTAAACGGGGTCTGTGGTATTGTGACGGAGATTATAATGCAGGAAAATGACACCTTTCCTAAAAAGGTTTATGTTCAATTTGATGACCATCGTGTAGGCTTGCAGAGGAGGAAAACCTCCCAGTCTTTGTCATCAAATTTAGCTGGTTCCACACCTATTGAACCAGAAGAGGAAAAAGCCACTGTTAAAGGTGGATTACGACGTCAATTTCCTCTCAAACTGGCATGGGCATGTACTGTCCACAAAGTACAGGGCTTGACTGTTAACACAGCTGTGGTCAGTCTCAGTAAAATATTTGCGCCTGGCCAAGCGTATGTTGCCCTTAGTCGTGTCACGACTCTTTCTGGGCTCACGATTCAGAAGTTTGATGCAAAAAGAATCTACTGTAAAGATGACATCACGGTTGCTGTCAGTAGGATGGCGCCACTTCTGAGTGGACATACACAGTGGGACAGATTTAACACATCTGTCTTTACTTTCTTTTTAATGAATGTCCAAAGTTTGAATAGACATGTTAAAGACTTGGCTTTCTGCACACGGCATTTGCAACCAAGTTGTATTGCTGTCACAGAAACATGGCTGACTACAGCCTGTTCAGATACGGTAAAGATTGATGGGTACAGTTTTTACAACTGTCCACGACATTTATCGTATACTAGTAATCAAGCGGCATTGGCGGCGTTGCAAGACCAACAACGTGGTGGTGTTGGCATCTATACTGCACAAGGAGTGGCCTTTGAACTTTTAAAGCTTCAAGACGTGAACTTGGAGTGTTTAACTTACAAATTTGTTAGTTTAAACCTACTAATGGCTGTAATTTATCGGCCCCCTTTGTATCCTCTATCTGTATTCCAAGCAAATTTAGTAAAGTTGCTTGATTGGTTGGAGCCTCAAAGTGAGAACGTATTGCTGATGGGGGATTTTAATGATGACATTTTAAAGTCATCTGTGGTGTTGAAAATTGTGACTGACAGAGGCTATGCCCAAATAGTCACAGATCCAACCACAGAAAGGGGCACTTTAATAGATCACGTTTATATAAAATCAAAGGTTTATGAAATGGAGGCAGTTGTTATGCCAACATATTTTAGTGACCATCAGGGAATTTTTTGTGGATTTAAACAGTTGTAGCTTTTTTTCCTGATCGGGTCATCATGTATGTCGTAAAATGGTTTTAGTACTTTGTGGTGATAATAGTTATGTGTCATTGGAAATGGCTGTAGTGACTTTTATAGGTAAACTGGGAATCATGTGTGGTGTTAAATGGCTGTAGGGATTTTTATAGGTAATCTTGGAATCATGTGTGGTGTTAAATGGCTGTAGGGATTTTTATAGGTAATCTGGGCATCATGTGTGGTGTTGAATGGCTGTAGGGATTTTTATAGGTAATCTGGGCATCATGTGTGGTGTTAAATGGCTGTAGGGATTTATATAGGTAATCTGGGCATCATGTGTGGTGTTGAATGGCTGTAGGGATTTTTATAGGTAATCTGGGCATCATGTGTGGTGTTGAATGGCTGTAGGGATTTTTATAGGTAATCTGGGCATCATGTGTGGTGTTGAATGGCTGTAGGGATTTTTATAGGTAATCTGGGCATCATGTGTGGTGTTGAATGGCTGTAGGGATTTTTATAGGTAATCTGGGCATCGTGTGGTGTTGAATGGCTGTAGGGATTTTTATAGGTAATCTGGGCATCATGCGTGGTGTTAAATGGCCGTAGGGATTTTTATAGGTAATCTGGGCATCATGCGTGGTGTTAAATGGCCGTAGTGATTTTTATAGGTAATCTGGGTATCATGTGTGGTGTTAAATGGCTGTAGTGATTTTTATAGGTAATCTGGGCATCATGCGTGGTGTTAAATGGCCGTAGTGATTTTTATAGGTAATCTGGGCATCATGTGTGGTGTTAAATGGCTGTAGGGATTTTTAAATCATATAGTGCTTTTTACTGTGTGTTGTGTATATATATAGTTGTTGTATACTGTATTCATATACATTATACAAACATGTACCATATGTTCTGAAATGTAAAAAAAAAAAAAAAAAAAAAACCAAAAAAACCAAAAAAAATATTGTTTATGGTTTCGTTACTTGCAATAAGACAGCATTGCATAACATAACAAGTTAGATAATATACGTAAACGTATTGAACACATATTTTAACACAAATTGAATTGCAATTGGACTGTCATTAAATTTTTTCACAACTAATAAAGTGTAGTGGTTAAAGCTTCAGCGGCTTACTGTGATGCTGTTCTTAATGCAGGGTTTGCTTTACCTGGTCATATTGCACAAAAAAAGCAAAGGCAATGGTACAGGTACTCCCACTTGTTGGGACGGGGTTCGACTCCCTGTGTTGCCCTGCTGATAGTGCAGACTACTTTATCAAGTATGATTTTACAAGAAGACAAACCTTATATTATTTAAATATGTCATTACACATAAAATTCCAAATAGCCTATTAGTCATATACAATTTAGGTAAAACCTGTTAGTGTTTTAATTGTTACAACTATAAATTACATAAAATAACAGTGTAATGTATAATGCTTGAACTTGAACATGATGGAGAAAGTACAAACAGTGGCAGCTTATCCAAAAGAGGTTCAGGGCGAAACCCAAAATGAAACTATATTGGTGTGTGCTTGTGTATATTTTTTGTGTCTGTATTTACAATATAGCTGTCAAGTATATATTAATAATGTGTTACATGCAATCATAATAATATTAACTGGCTGTCTCTCGTTAAAGACTGAATGTCCCCCAGAAAATGCATATTGACACATTAAGTCACGTATGATTGCTAGAGAGAATGGGAGAATGGTTGACAATTGGGAGTTTAATGTTGATGGTCTGTAATAATTTGTTGTGTAGAGAAGATGGCACAGTGGAAGGGGCTTAATTTTCCTCTTATGTGACTCCCTCATTCCCTCACAAATATTAGACAGAAATAAACTTTAGTTTGCTGCTTTTTGGCTGCATCCTGCAATACGTGTGTCTTGTCCCTTTATCTGGGGAACAACTATTTGTCCTCTGCCACCATTGAATATGATCAGGTCAGCTGGAATAATAATTGGCAGTAGCTATGACTTAGTGATTTTGTTGCAGCTGTCTTAGATACTGCTCCGTCTGTTGCTGCCTCAACTACATGTCTCGCTCGCATGCTTGCTCATCCCATAGCAGCACCACATTGCAGTACTGATGTCGTCTAAGGTAGGCAATGATGGCTTTGTGTTAGTTTGGCGTAAATCAGATGTTTCGTGTGGTATGTAGAGCTAAAGGCCTAAAAGGTGGAAGATCTAAAGGTCTTTGAATCAACGATGACCTATAACTGTTACAGTGAAGTGATGACACAAACCAAGTTTAATTCAATTATGGCCTTTATCTTTGAATGTATTGAAGAATGATGTTAGGTTTGGCTGCTGTAACCGATTACATTCATTTCCCATTTAGGGCATCTTTGGTTGACAAAGATGGTTTTCTGTTAATTTGGGATCAATCAGACGTTTGTATTACCTAGAACCAGGGAGCTGAAAGGAAGTGGAGCTAAAGGGGTTTGATTCAACAACCACATCAATGTGTTCGGTGCAGTCACGTGATGACACAAGCCAAGTTTAGTGCCATTCTGACCTTGTATTAGGAAGTTATTAACTTTTAGTCTTATCTAGGGGGTGCTGTGACCAATTACATAAAAATCCCATTGAGGTTATCTTTGCTCATGAAAGATGGTTTTCTGTTAATTTGGCATCAATCAAACATTGCATGGGTCATCTAGAGACAAAACGTTGTAAGTGGGTGGAGTTAAAGTGATTTGAATGAGTGAGCACATACATGTGTTGATTGCAGTTGTGTGATGACTCCCACCATGTTTGATATAGCTTAGAGCTTTTTTTCTAGAAGTTACAAAGGTTTTATTGCATCTAGAGGGCGCTGTCCCAAATTTAGGAAAATATCCCATGGAGCAGTTTGTAGGTTGACAACAACAATTTGCATGCAGTTTGGTGTGAATTGCATTATGCATGTATTATTCAGGGCCTAATATCTGTCAGGGGGCGGAGCTAAAGTGATATTAACCAATTACCTCAGGATTGTGTTGAGTGCCTTTGTGTGATGACACATAGCAAGTTTGGTGCAGTTACGACCTCATCTGTAGGAGTTATTGCTGTTTAAATGGTGTGTAGGGGGCACTGTGGTGACATTATACAAATCTCACCACCCGTTTGTGTCTCATTGGCTAAAGGGCATGATTGTTGATTGCCATGTTCAGTCTCGTGCAGATGGGAGGCTGTTTGTGGAAGTTATGATCAAATGTAAGGTCACGGCGTCATGCCAGAATTCACCATGGCATCAAAGCCCCTCCCTATCTGGAAAGCTATCAGATCTGAATGGTCATTACAGCATCATGAAGACAGTGCATGACCTTAGTGTCATGTTGACTAAATTAGAGGGGACAAATATGGGCAGTTAACCATAAAACAATAGGCTTACTGTAGTCAGGGGGCGGGGCTTAGGTGATGTCAGCTGTCCACATTGTCCTTGTCTTCAGATGTGGTCAGTAATCACACAGACAAAGTTTGATATAGATCTGATCATGCACATGGGAGTTATTAAGTCAAGTAATGTAATGGCGAAAGGTCAAAGTTTGAGGCTTAGCCACGCCCACACCTTTCAACTTTTGAAAAATCCGACGGTTGACTTTTTCCCCCTATGTCTGAAGAGTATATAGCAGAAGATTGAAGGCAATTGGTGAAAAGGACGACGGGGCATCATTCTCCAAGCAATGTGTGCGAAAACCACTAAATTGAGTACTTGGACCAAAATGGCCGACCTGTTTGACTTTGCACTTGGCTCCAAGAAACTTTTTTGTAGGTCATGACACACTACATTAGTGTACAGAATTTCGTAATCCTCAGTCAAAGCATGGCTTGGGGCTGACAGTTTTAATGGCTCTAGGGGGCGCTAGTTAAGAAAATAGGCCACGCCCACAATCTTCAGGTGGCTATTTCTATTGGGGGTGAGACTAGGATCACTCACCAGAAGTTTCGTAGCGATATCACGATAACTGAAGAAATGAGAGTTAAACGTATTTCCTTGGCGTGATGGCGATTTTTGCCATGATCCCAAAGCCCCGCCTTTTTAAGAAAACCTACCTGTATTGGATACCAAGTAACCTCAACTTGTCTACTGCTACTTGCCAGAGATTCCTGGTGATTGGGTAAAAGGAGTCCAATACGGAGCTGTGAAAACAAGAGTGGCGTGGCGAAAGGTGAAAGTTTGAGGCTTAGCCACGCCCACACCTTTCAACTTTTGAAAAATCCGACGGTTGAATTTTTTCCCCTATGTCTTAAGAGTATATAGCAGAAGTGTGAAAGCGATTGGTGAAAAGAGCAACGGAGCATCACTCTCCAAACAACGTGTGCGAAAACCACTAAATTGCGTACTTGGACCAAAATGGCCGACTTCCTGTGCGACTTTGCGCTTGGCTCCAAGAGACTTTTTTGTAGGTCCTGAGACAACACATTAGGTTACCAAATTTCGTAATCCTCAGTCAAAGCATGGCTTGGGGCTGTTAGTTTTAATAGTCCTAGGGGGCGCTATTTCAGAAAATAGGCCCCGCCCACAAACTGCATCTCTCAATTTCTATTGGGGGTCAGACTAGGATCACTCACCAGAAGTTTCGTAGCGATGTCACGATAACTGAAGAAATGAGAGGCAAACGTATTTCCATGGCGTGATGGCGAATTTCGCCATGCTCTCAAAGCCCCACCTTTTTTCAAAACCTAACAGGACTGGATACCAAGTGACCTCAAGTTGTCTACTCGTATTTGCCAGAGATTCCTGGTAATTGGGTAAAAGGAGTCCAATAGGGAGCTGTGAAAAAAAGAGTGGCGTGGCGACAGGTCAAAGTTTGAGGCTTAGCCACGCCCACACCTTTCAACTTTTGAAAAATCCGACGGTTGAATTTTTTCCCCTATGTCTTAACAGTATAAAGCAGAAGTTTGAAGGAGATCGGTGAAAAGGGCGACGGAGCATCACTCTCCAAACAACGTGTGCGAAAACCACTAAATCGCGTACTTGGACCAAAATGGCCGACTTCCTGTGCGACTTTGCACTTGGCTCCAAGAGACTTTTTTGTAGGTCCTGAGACACCACATTAGTGTACCAAATTTCGTAATCCTCAGTCAAAGCATGGCTTGGGGCTGACAGTTTTAATGGTCCTAGGGGGCGCTATTTCAGAAAATTGGCCACGCCCAAGAAATGTTCACGTCAGATTTTTTGGGGGGCCAGACTAGGATCACTCACAAGAAGTTTCGTGACGACATCTTTAGAAATAAAGAAATGGGAGGCAAACGTAAGGCCACGGCAGTACGCCTTACTTCGCCGCGCCGCCACAGCCCCGCCCTCTGCCGAAAACTCCCATAAAGTGACGCCAAGCAACCCCCACTTGCCTTGAGTTACCAGCTCCAAATTTGTGGTGATTAAGTGAAATGGGGCAATTTGGGACCTTTCACAGTAAAACTTGACCTTTTTGGTCCTGAGGGGGCGGGGCTTGTGTGATGTCATCAACCGACCATTCAATTTACTTTGTGGGTCAATGACAAATTACCACAGAAAGTTTGGTAACTCTATTCCGTTCAATTATGAAGTTATAGCAATTTAAATTTTTTTGGCGAGTAGTCAAACTTCGAGGCCTGGCTCCGCCCCTTCAACATATACGAAAACTCAGAATCCTTATCTCATTTTGTTCGCCCATCCCTTCTGAGCAATTTTACACAATTTTTGAGACGATCGTGCGAAAAATGATCGAGCAATCCAATCAGAGACGGACCCTAAAAACGGCAAAAAAGGCAAAAAATCGCCATTTCAACCCAAAATGGCCGACTTCCTGTTTGATATTGACCATGGTTGCAAGAGACTTTTCTGTGCGGACTGTTGAGTACTACAAGTATACCAAATTTCATAACTGTACGATAAACTAAGCTTTATGGAGAGGGGTTTTTTTCACTTTGTAGGGGGCGCTGTTCAGCCATTTTCTTTGCGATTTTTTTGGGACCTTTAAAATATCAAATTTTTCACCAGGCCTGACAAGTGTGCAAAATATTGTGAGTTTTGGGGTATGTTAAGGTCCCCAAAAAGCTGTTCAAAGGGGGCACGGAATAACAAAAAATAATAATAATCAGAGCAAAAACAAGAGGCCTTCGCAGCGCTTTCGCTGCTCGGGCCTAATTAAAGCTGCAAGCAGCGTCGTTCGGCCCTCGCAGCTCCGTGCCGCTCCGGCCTGGCCGGCAGCCCGGGGCACCAGGCTACATCTGCGAAACAGAAACGTCGACCACCCCGACACCAGAAACTGCTAACGGTCACCTCTGCCTCACCTCACCCTGACTCAGCATCCCCTTGAGCCCACCATTATATTTTATGTCTCACCACTAGGGAATCCTCTATCTTTACCACACTGGTGGTGTGATGATAGTGACATACTTTAATGCTATTCTGACCATGTTTTTTAAAGTTATCGAAGGGTAACTATCTAGGGGGCGCTGTGACCAACTACAGAAAAGTCCCATTGAGGTCAGCTTTGGTGACATTATATAACATTCACCAACCATTTGTGCCTCCTTGGCTAAAGGGCATGATTGTTCATTGCCATGTTCAGTTTAGGGCAAATCGGAGGCCGTTTGTGGAAATTACAGTCAAATGAAAGGTCATGGCGTCACGCCAGCATTCACCATGGCATCAAAGCCCCTCCCTTTTTGGAAAGCTATCAGATCTGAATGGTCATTACAACGTCATGAAGTCAGTGTATGACCTTAGTGTCATGTTCACTAAATTAGAGGGGACGAATATGGGCATTTCAGCATAAAACAATAGACTTCCTGTATTCAGGGGGCGGGGCTTAGGTGATGTCAGCTGTCCACATTGTCATTGTGTTGAGATGTGGTCAGTGATCACACAGACAAAGTTTGATGTAGATCTGATAATGCACATGGGAGTTATTAAGTCAAGTAATGTATTGGCGAAAGGTCAAAGTTTGAGGCTTAGCCACGCCCACACCTTTATACTTATTTAAAATCCGACGGTTGAATTTTTTCCCCTTTGTCTTAAGAGTACATAGCAGAAGTTTGAAGGCGATTGGTGAAAAGGGCGACGGAGCATCACTCTCCAAACAACTTGTGCGAAAACCACTAAATCGAGTACTTGGACCAAAATGGCCGACTTCCTGTATGACTTTGCACTTGGCTCCAAGAGACTTTTTTGTAGGTCCTGAGACACCACATTAGTGTACCAAATTTCGTAATCCTCAGTCAAAGCATGGCTTGGGGCTGACAGTTTAAATGGTCCTAGGGGGCGCTATTTCAAAATGTCGGCCACGCCCACAAACTTCAGCTATCTATTTCTATCGGTGGTCAGACTAGGATCACTCACAACGAATTTCGAGGTGATATCACGATAAATGAAGAAATGAGAGGCAAACGCATTTTCATGGCGTGATGGCGAATTTCGCCATGCTCCCAAAGCCCCGCCTTTTTTCAAAACCTGCCAGTACTGGAGATCAAGTGACCTCAACTTGTGTGCTGATATTTGCCAGAGATTCCTGGTGATTGGGTAAAAGGAGTCCAATAGGGAGCTGTGAAAAAAAGAGTGGCGTGGCGACAGGTCAAAGTTTGAGGCTTAGCCACGCCCACACCTTTATACTTATTTAAAATCCGACGGTTGAATTTTTTCCTCTACGTCTTAAGAGTATATAGCAGAAGTTTGAAGGCGATTGGAGAAAAGGGCGACGGAGCATCACTCTCCAAACAACATGTGTGAAAACCACTAAATCGCGTACTTGGACCAAAATGGCCGACTTCCTGTGCGACTTTGCACTTGGCTCCAAGAGACTTTTTTGTAGGTCCTGAGACACCACATTACTGTACCAAATTTCGTAATCCTCAGTCAAAGCATGGCTTGGGGCTGACAGTTTTAATGGACCTAGGGGGCGCTATTTCAGAAAATAGGCCACGCCCACCGGATGTTATCATCAGATTTTTTGGGGAGCCGGACTAGGATCACTCACAAGAAGTTTCATGACGATATCTTTAGAAATGACGAAATGGGAGGCAAACGTAAGGCCACGGCGGTACGCCTGACTTCGCCGCGCCGCCGCAGCCCCGCCCTCTGCCGAAAACTCCCATAAAGTGACGCCAAGCAACCCCCACTTGTCTTGACTTACCAGCTACAAATTCGTGGTGATTAAGTGAAATGGGGCAATTTGGGACCTTTCACAGTAAAATTTGATCTTTTTGGTCCTGAGGGGGAGGGGCTTGTGTGATGTCATCATCCGACCATTCAATTTACTTTGTGGGTGGATGACGAATGACCACAGAAAGTTTGGTAACTCTATTCCATTCAGTTATGAAGTTATAGCAATTTAAATATTTTTGGCGAGTAGTCAAACTTTGAGGCCTGGCCCCGCCCCTTCATCATATACGAAAACTCAGAATCCTTGTCTCATTTTGTTCGCCCATCCCTTCTGAGCAATTCTACACAATTTGTGAGATGATGGTTCAAAAAATGATCGAGCAATCCAATCAGAAACGGACCCTAAAAACGGCAAAAATGGCTAAAAATCGCCATTTCAACCCAAAATGGCCGACTTCCTGTTTGATATTGACCATGCTTGCAAGAGACTTTTCTGTGCGGACTGTTGAGTACTACAAGTGTACCAAATTTCATAACTGTACGATAAACTAAGCTTTATGGAGAGGGTTTTTTTTCACTTTCTAGGGGGCGCTGTTCAGCCATTTTCTTTGCGATTTTTTTGGGACCTTTAAAATATCAAATTTTTCACCAGCCCTGACATCTTTGCAAAATATTGTGAGTTTTGGGGTATGATAAGGTCCCCAAAAAGCCATTCAAAGCGGGCTAAGAATAATAAATAAAAATTAAAGCTGCAAGCAGCGTCGTTCGGCCCTCGCAGCTCCGCGCCGCTCCGGCCCGGCCGGCAGCCAGGGGCACCAGGGCACATCCCCGGAACAGAAACGTCGACCACCCCGACACATGAAACCGCTAACGGTCACCTCGTCTGCACCTCACCCTGACTCAGCATCCCCTCTGAGCCCACCATTATATTACACGTCTCACCACTAGGGCATACCCCATCTTTGCCACACTGGTGGTGTGATAACAGTGACCAACTTTAATGCTATTTTGACCATGTTTTTTAAAGTTACCGAAGGTTAAAGTTAACTAGGCGGCGCTGTGACCAACTACAGAAAAGTCCCATTGAGGTCAGCTTTGGTGACATTATATAACATTCACCAACCGTTTGTGCCTCACTGGCTAAAGGGCATGATTGTTCATTGCCATGTTCAGTCTCGGGCAAATTGGAGGCTGTTTGTGGAAGTTACAGTCAAACGTAAGGTCATGGCGTCATGGCAGCATTCGCCATTGCATCAAAGCCCCTCCCTTTCTGGAAATCTTTCAAGTCTTAATGGTAATTACAACATTATGAAGACAGTGTATGACCTTAGTGTCATGTTCACTAAGTTACAGGTGACAAATATGGGCATTTCACCATAAAACAATAGACTTCCTGTTGTCAGGGGGCGGGGCTTAGGTGATGTCAGCTGTCCACAATAATGTTGCCTTGAGATGTGGTCAGTGATCACACAGACAAAGTTTGAAATAGATCTGATTGTGCACATGGGAGTTATTAAGTCAAGTAATGTAATGGCGAAAGGTCAAACTTTGAGGCTTAGCCACGCCCACATCTTTATACTTATTTAAAATCCGACGGTTGAATTTTTTCCTCTATGTCTTAAGAGTATATAGCAGAAATTTGAAGGTGATTGGTGAAAAGGGCGATGGAGCATCACTCTCCAAACAACGTGTGCGAAAACCACTAAATCGAGTACTTGGACCAAAATGGCCGACTTCCTGAGCGACTTTGCACTTGGCTCCAAGAGACTTTTTTGTAGGTCCTGAGACACCACATTAGTGTACCAAATTTCGTAATCCTCAGTCAAAGCATGGCTTGGGGCTGACAGTTTTAATGGTCCTAGGGGGCGCTAATTCAAAAAATAGGCCACGCCCACAAACTTAAGCTGACCATTTCTATTGGGGGTCAGACTAGGATCACTCACAACAAATTTCGAGGTGATATCACGATAAATGAAGAAATGAGAGGCAAACGTATTTCCATGGCGTGATGGCGAATTTCACCATGCTCCCAAAGCCCCGCCTTTTTTCAAAACCTTCCAGTACTGAAGACCAAGTGACCTCAACTTGTCTGCTGCCTTTTACCAGAGATTCCTGGTGATTGGGTAAAAGGAGTCCAATAGGGAGCTGTGAAAAAAAGAGTGGCGTGGCGAAAGGTCAAAGTTTGAGGCTTAGCCACGCCCACACCTTTAAACTTATTTAAAATCCGACGGTTGAATTTTTTCCTCTATGTCTTAAGAGTATATAGCAGAAGTTTGAAAGCGATTGGTGAAAAGGGCGACGGAGCATCACTCTCCAAACAACGTGTGTGAAAACCACTAAATCGCGCACTTGGACCAAAATGGCCGACTTCCTGTGCGACTTTGCACTTGGCTCCAAGAGACTTTTTTGTAGGTCCTGAGACACCACATTAGTGTACCAAATTTCGTAATCCTCAGTCAAAGCATGGCTTGGGGCTGACAGTTTTAATGGTCCTAGGGGGCGCTATTTCAGAAAATAGGCCACGCCCACCGGATCTTCCAATCAGATCTTTTGGGGGGCCGGACTAGGATCACTCACAAGAAGCTTCGTGACGATATCTTTAGAAATGACGAAATGGGAGGCAAACGTAAGGCCACGGCGGTACGCCTGAATTCGTTGCGCCGCCACAGCCCCGCCCTCTGCCGAAAACTCCCATAAAGTGACGCAAAGCAACCCCCACTTGTCTTGAGTTACCAGCTACAAATTTGTGGTGATTGAGTGAAATGGGGCCATTTGGGACCTTTCACAGTAAAACTTGACCTTTTTGGTCCTGAGGGGGCGGGGCTTGTGTGACGTCATCATCCGACCATTCAATTTACTTTGTGGGTGGATGACAAATGACCACAGAAAGTTTGGTAACTCTATTCCATACAGATATGAAGATATAGCAATTTAAATTTTTTTGGCGAGCAGTCAAACTTCGAGGCCTGGCCCCGCCCCTTCAACATATACGAAAAGTCAGAATCCTTGTCTCATTTTTTTCACCCATCCCTTCTGAGCAATTTTACACAATTTTTGAGACGATTGTGCGAAAAATGATCGAGCAATCCAATCAGAAACGGACCCTGAAAACGGCAAAAATGGCAAAAAATCGACATTTCAACCCAAAATGGCCGACTTCCTGTTTGATATTGACCATGCTTGCAAGAGACTTTTCTGTGCGGACTGTTGAGTACTACAAGTGTACCAAATTTCATAACTGTACGATAAACTAAGCTTTACGGAGAGGGTTTTTTTTCACTTTCTAGGGGGCGCTGTTCAGCCATTTTCTTTGCGATTTTTTTGGGACCTTTAAAATATCAAATTTTTCACCAGGCCTGACAAGTGTGCAAAATATTGTGAGTTTTGGGGTATGTTAAGGTCCCCAAAAAGCCGTTCAAAGCGGACACGGAATAATAAAAAATAATAAACAGAGCAAAAACAAGAGGCCTTCGCAGCGCTTTCGCTGCTCGGGCCTAATTAAAGCTGCAAGCAGCGTCGTTCGGCCCTCGCAGCTCCGCGCCGCTCCGGCCTGCCCGGCAGCCCGGGGCACCAGGGCACGTCTGCGGAAAAGAAATGTTGACCACCCCGACACCAGAAACAGCTAATCGTCACCTCGTCCGCACCTCAACCTGACTGAGCATCCCCTCTGAGCACTCACAGTTTTTGGTGCAGTTACGACCTCGTCTGTAGGAGTTATTACAGTTTTAATGGTGTGTAGGGGGCGCTGTGGTGTTATTATATGAATTTCACCAACCATTTGTATCTCATTGGCTAAAGGGCATGATTGTTGATTGCCATGTTCAGTCTCGTGCAGATGGGAGGCTGTTTGTGGAAGTTACGATCAAACGTAAGGTCATGGCGTCATGCCAGAAATCGCCATGGCATCAAAGCCGCTCCCTATCTGGAAAGCTATCAGATCTGAATGGCCATTGCAACATCATGAAGACAGTGCCTGACCTTAGTGTCATGTTGACTAAATTAGAGGGGACAAATATGGGCATTTCACCATAAAACAATAGACTTCCTGTTGTCAGGGGGCATGGCTTAGGTGATGTCACCTGTCCACAATGACGTCTTGAGATGTGGTCATTGATCACACAGACAAAGTTTGATATAGATTTGATCATGCACATTGGAGTTGTTAAGTCAAGTAATGTAATGGCGAAAGGTCAAAGTTTGAGGCTTAGCCACGTCCACAACATTATACTTATTTAAAATCCGACGGTTGAATTTTTTCCCCTTTGTCTTAAGAAAATATAACAGAAGTTTGAAGGTGATCGGTGAAAAGGGCGACGGGGTATCATTGTCCAAACAACGTGTGCGAAAACCACTAAATCGAGTACTTGGACCAAAATGGCCGACTTCCTGTTCGACTTTGCACTAGGCTCCAAGAGACTTTTTTGTAGGTCCTGAGACACCACATTAGTGTACCAAATTTTGCAATACTCAGTCAAAGCATGGCTTGGGGCTGAAGGTTTTAATGGCCATAGGGGGCGCTATTTCAGAAAATAGGCCACGCCCACAAACTTCAGCCATTCATTTCTATTGGGGGTCAAACTAGGATCAATCAGAACAAATTTCGAGGTGATATCACTATAAATGAAGAAATGAGAGGCAAACGTATTTCCATGGCGTGATGGCGAATTTCGCCATCCTCCCAAAGCCCCGCCTTTTTTCAAAACCTTCCAGTACTGGAGACCAAGTGACCTCAACTTGTCTGCTGCTACTTACCAGAGATTCCTGATGATTGTGTAAAAGGAGTCCAATAGGGAGCTGTGAAAAAAGAGTGGTGTGGCAAAAGGTCAAAGTTTGAGGCTTAGCCACGCCCACACCTTTACACTTATTTAAAATCCGACGGTTGAATTTTTTCCTCTATGTCTTAAGAGTATATAGCAGATGTCTGAAGGCGATTGGTGAAAAGGGCGACGGAGCATCACTCTCAGAACAACGTGTGTGAAAACCACTAAATCGCGCACTTGGACCAAAATGGCCGACTTCCTGTGTGACTTTGCACTTGGCTCCAAGAGACTTTTTTGTATGTCCTGAGACCCCACATTAGTGTACCAAATTCCGTAATCCTCAGTCAAAGCATGGCTAGGGGCTGACAGTTTTAATGGTCCTAGGGGGCGCTATTTCAGAAAATAGGCCTTGTCCACAAACTTAAGCTGGCCATTTCTATTGGGGGTCAGACTAGGATCACTCACAACAAATTTCGAGGTGATATCACGATAAATGAAGAAATGAGAGGCAAACGTATTTCCATGGCGTGATGGCGAATTTCGCCATGCTCCCAAAGCCCCGCCTTTTTTCAAAACCTTCCAGTACTGGAGACCAAGTCACCTCAACTTGTCTGCTGCTATTTACCAGAGATTCCTGGTGATTGGGTAAAATGAGTCCAATAGGGAGCTGTGGGAAAAAGAGAAGCGTGGCGAAAGGTCAAAGTTTGAGGCTTAGCCACGCCCACACCTTTATACTTATTTAAAATCCGACGGTTGAATTTTTTCCTCTATGTCTTAAGAGTATATAGCAGCAGTTTGAAGGCGATTGGTGAAAAGGGCGACGGAGCATCACTCTCCAAACAATGTGTGTGAAAACCACTAAATCGCGCACTTGGACCAAAATGGCCGACTTCCTGTGCTACTTAGCACTTGGCTCCAAGAGACTTTTTTGTAGGCCCTGGGACACTACATAAGTCTTCCGAATTTCGTAATTCTCAGTCAAACCATCGCGTGGGGCGGACAGTATTAAATTCTCTAGGGGGCGCTATTTCAAAAAATAGGCCACGCCCACTAACTTCAGCTATCTATTTCTCTTGGGGGTCAGACTAGGATCACTCACCAGAACTGTTGTAGCGATATCATGATAACTGAAGAAATGAGAGGCAAACGTATTTCCATGGCGTGATGGGGATTTCTGCCATGCTCCCAAAGCCCCTCCTTTTTTTTTAAACCTGCCAGTGCTGGATACCAGGCTACCTCACGTTGTCTACTGCTATTTGCCAGAGATTCTTGCTGATTGGGTAAAAGGAGTCCAATAGGGAGCTGTGAAAAAAAGAGTGGCCTGGCGAAAGGTCAAAGTTTGAGGCTTAGCCACGCCCACACCTTTATACTTATTTAAAATCCGACGGTTGAATTTTTTCCTCTATGTCTTAAGAGTATATAGCAGAAGTTTGAAGGCGATTGGTGAAAAGGACGACAGAGCATCACTCTCCAAACAACGTGTGCGAAAACCACTAAATCACGTACTTGGACCAAAATGGCCGACTTCCTGTGCGACTTTGCACTTGGCTCCAAGAGACTTTTTTGTAGGTCCTGAGACACCACATTAGTGTACCAAATTTCGTAATCCTCAGTCAAAGCCTGGCTTGGGGCTGACAGTTTTAATGGTCCTAGGGGGCGCTATTTCAGAAAATAGGCCACGCCCACCGGATGTTCACATCAGGTCTTTTGGGGGGCCGGACTAGGATCACTCACAAGAAGTTTCGTGACGATTTCTTTAGAAATGACGAAATGGGAGGCAAACGTAAGGCCACGGCGGTACGCCTGACTTCGCCGCGCCGCCACAGCCCCGCCTTCTGCCGAAAACTCCCATAAAGTGATGCCAAGCAACCCCCACTTGTCTTGAGTTACCAGCTACAAATGCGTGGCGATTAAGTGAAATGGGGCAATTTGGGACCTCTCACAGTAAAACTTGATCTTCTTGGTCCTGAGGGGGCGGGGCTTGTGTGATGTCATCATCCGACCATTCAATCTACTTTGTGGGTGGATGACGAATGACCACAGAAAGTTTGGTAACTCTATTCAATTCAGTTATGAAGTTATAGCAGTTTAAATTTTTATGGCGAGTAGTCAAACTTCGAGGCCTGGCCCCGCCCCTTCAGTATTTACAAAAAGTCAATTTTATTGTCTCATTTTGTTCGCCCATCCCTTCTGAGCAATTGTACACCATTTTTGAGACGATCGTGCGAAAAATGATCAAGCAATCCAATCAGAAACGGACCCTAAAAACGGCCAAAACGCCAAAAAATCGCCATTTCAACCCAAAATGGCCGACTTCTTGTTTGATATTGACCATGCTTGCAAGAGACTTTTCTGTGCGGACTGTTGAGTACTACAAGTGTACCAAATTTCATAACTGTACAATAAACTAAGCTTTATGGAGAGGGTTTTTTTTTCACTTTCTAGGGGGCGCTGTTCAGCCATTTTCTTTGCGATTTTTTTGGGACCTTTAAAATATCAAATTTTTCACCAGGCCTGACAAGTGTGCAAAATATTGTGAGTTTTGGGGTATGTTAAGGTCCCCAAAAAGCCGTTCAAAGCGGACACGGAATAATAAAAAATAATAAACAGAGCAAAAACAAGAGGCCTTCGCAGCGCTTTCGCTGCTCGGGCCTAATTAAAGCTGCAAGCAGCGTCGTTCGGCCCTCGCAGCTCCGCGCCGCTCCGGCCTGGCCGGCAGCCCGGGGCACCAGGGCACGTCTGGCAGAACAGAAACGTCAACCACCCCGACACCAGAAACCGCAAATGGCCTCCTCGTCCGCACCTCACCCTGACTCAGCATCCCCTCTGAGCTCACCATTAAATTGAATTGTAAGGTTACGGCGTTACGCCAGAATTCGCCATGGCATCAAAGCCCCTCCCTATCTGGAAAGCTATCAGATCTGAATGGTCATTACAGCATCATGAAGACCGTGCATGACCTTAGTGTCATGTTGACTAAATTAGAGGGGACAAATATGGGCATTTCAGCATAAAACAATAGACTTCCTGTATTCAGGGGGCGGGGCTTAGGTGATGTCAGCTGTCCACATTGTCATTGTTTAAAGATATGGTCAATGATCACACAGACAAAGTTCGAAAAAGATCTGATCATGCACATGGGAGTTATTAAGTCAAGTAAAGTAATGGCGAAAGGTCAAAGTTTGAGACTTAGCCACGCCCACACCTTTCAACTTTTGAAAAATCCGACGGTTGAATTTTTTCTCCTATGTCTTAAGAGTAAATAGCAGAAGTTTGAAGGCGATTGGTGAAAAGGGCAACGGAGCATCACTCTCCAAACAACGTGTGCCAAAACAACTAAATCGCGTACTTGGACCAAAATGCCCGACTTCCTGTGCGACTTTGCACTTGGCTCCAAGAGACTTTTTTGTAGGTCCGGAGACACCTCATTAGTGTACCAAATTTCGTAATCCTCAGTCAAAGAATGGCTAGGGGCTGACAGTTTTAATGGTCCTAGGGGGCGCTATTTCAGACAATAGGCCACGCCCACAAATTTTAGCTGTCCATTTCTATTGGGGGTCAGACTAGGATCACTCACAACAAATTTCGAGGTGATATCTCGATAACTTAAGAAATGAGAGGCAAACGTATTTCCATGGCGTGATGGCGATTTTCGCCATGCTCCCAAAGCCCCGCCTTTTTTCAAAACCTGCCAGTACTGGAGACAAAGTAACCTCAACTTGTCTACTGCTGTTTGCCACAGAATCCTGGTGTTTGGGTAAAAGGAGTCCAGTAGGGAGCTGTGAAAAAAAGAGTGGCGTGGCGACAGGTCAAAGTTTGAGGCTTAGCCACGCCCACATCTTTCAACTTTTGAAAAATCCGACGGTTGAATTTTTTCCCCTATGTCTTAAGAGTATATAGCAGAAGTTTGAAGGAGATTGGTGAAAAGGGCGACGGAGCATCACTCTCCAAACAACGTGTGCGAAAACCACTAAATCGCGCACTTGGACCAAAATGGCCGACTTCCTGTGCGACTTTGCGCTTGGCTCCAAGAGACTTTTTTGTAGGTCCTGAGTCACCACATTAGTGTACCAAATTTCGTAATCCTCAGTCAAAGCATAGCTTGGGGCTATTAGTTTAAATGGTCCTAGGGGGCGCTATTTAAGAAAATAGGCCACGCCCACTAAATTCAGATATCTATGTCGCTTGGGGGTCAGACTAGGATCACGCACCAGAAGTTTCGTAGCAATATCACGATAACTGAAGAAATGAGAGGCAAACATACTTCCATGGCGTGATGGCGATTTTCGCCATGCTCCTGAAGCCCTGCCTTTTTTTGAAACCTGCCAGTACTGGATACCAAGTGACCTCAAGTTGTCTACTGCTGTTTGCCAGAGATTCCTGCTGATTGGGTAAAAGGAGTCCAGTAGGGAGCTGTGAAAAAATGAGTGGCGTGGCGACAGGTCAAAGTTTGAGGCTTAGCCACGCCCACACCGTTAAACTTTTGAAAAATCCGACGGTTGAATTTTTTCCTCTTTGTCTTAAGAGTATATAGCAGACGTTTCAAGGAGATTGGTGAAAAGGGCGACGGAGCATCACTCTCCAAACAAGGTGTGCGAAAACAAGTAAATCGCGTACTTGGACCAAAATGGCCGACTTCCTGTGCGACTTTGCACTTGGGTCCAAGAGACTTTTTTGTAGGTCCTGAGACACCACATTAGTGTACCAAATTTCGTAATCCTCAGTCAAAGCATGGCTTGGGGCTGACAGTTTTAATGGTCCTAGGGGGCGCTATTTCAGAAAATAGGCCACGCCCACCGGATGTTCACATCAGATCTTTTGGGGGGCCAGACTAGGATCACTCACAAGAAGTTTCGTGATGATATCTTTAGAAATGACGAAATGGGAGGCAAACGTAAGGCCACGGCGGTACGCCTGACTTCGCCGCGCCGCCACAGCCCCGCCCTCTGCCGAAAACGCACATAATGTGACACCAAGCAACCCCCACTTGTCTTGAGTTACCAGCTACAAATTTGTGGTGATTTAGTGAAATGGGGCAATTTGGGACCTTTCACAGTAAAACTTAACCTTTTTGGTCCTGAGGGGGCGGGGCTTGTGTGATGTCATCATGCGACCATTCAATTTACTTTGTGAGGTGATGACGAATGACCACAGAAAGTTTGGTAACTCTATTCCATTCAGTTATGAAGTTATAGCAATTTAAAAATTTTTGGCGAGTAGTCAAACTTCGAGGCCTGGCCCCGCCCCTTCAGTATTTACGAAAAGTCAATTTTATTGTCTCATTTTGTTCGCCCATCTCTTCTGAGCAATTTTACAGAATTTTTGAGATGATCGTGCAAAAAATGATCGAGCAATCCAATCAGAAACGGACCCTAAAAACGGCCAAAACGGCAAAAAATCGCCATTTCAACCCAAAATGGCCGACTTCCTGTTTGATATTGACCATGCTTGCAAGAGACTTTTCTGTGCGGACTATTGAGTACTATAAGTGTACCAAATTTCATAACTGTACGATAAACTAAGCTTTATGGAGAGGGTTTTTTTTCATTTTCTAGGGGGCGCTGTTCAGCCAATTTCTTTGCGATTTTTTTGGGACCTTTAAAATATCAAATTTTTCACCAGGCCTGACAAGTATGCAAAATATTGTGAGTTTTGGGGTATGTTAAGGTCCCCAAAAAGCCATTCAAAGCGGCACCGGAATAATAAATAAAAAAAAAAAAATAAACAGAGCAAAAACAAGAGGCCTTCGCAGCGCTTTCGCTGCTCGGGCCTAATTAAAGCTGCAAGCAGCGTCGTTCGGCCCTCGCAGTGAAGCTGCTCGTCCTCCGTCCGTACCCCCTTCGCTCCATCCCCGACGCTCTCCAAACCCAGCTCCGCGCCCCTTCCTGGCCGGCAGCCCGGGACACCAGAGCACGTCCGCGGAGCAGAAACGTCCACCAGAACAGAATTCGCCGTGGCATCAAAGCCCCTCCCTTTCTGAAAAGCTATCAGATCTGATTGGTCATTACAGCATCATGAAGACAGTGCATGACCTTAGTGTCATCTTGACTAAATTAGAGGGGACAAATATGGGCAGTTCACCATAAAACAATAGACTTCCTGTAGTCAGGGGGCGGGGCTTAGGTGATGTCAGCTGTCCACATTGTCACTGTCTTCAGATGTGGTCAGTGATCACACAGTCAAAGTATGAAATTGATCTGATCATGCACATGGGAGTTGTTAAGTCAAATAAGGTAATGGCGACTGGTCAAAGTTTGAGGCTTAGCCACGCCCACACCTTTATACTTATTTAAAATCCGACGGTTGAATTTTTTCCTCTATGTCTTAAGAGTATATAGCAGAAGTTTGAAGGTGATCGGTGGAAAGGGCGAGGAGATATCATTCTCCTAATAACGTGTGCGAAAACCACTAAATTGAGTACTTGGACCAAAATGGCCGACCTCCTGTGCGACATTGCGCTTGGCTCCAAGAGACTTTTTTGTAGGTCCTGATACACTACATTAGTGTGCCAAATTTTGTGAACCTCAGTCAAAGCATGGCTTGGGGCTGACTGTTTTAATGGTCCTAGGGGGCGCTGTTTCAGAAAATAGGCCACGCCCACAAACTTCAGCTGTCCAATTCTATTAGGGGTCAGAGTAGGATCACTCATCAGAACTTGTGTGGCGATGTCACAATGATTGAAGAAATGAGAGACAAACGTATTTCCATGTCGTGATGGCGAATTTTGCCATGCTCCCAAAGCCCCGCCTTTATTCGAAACCTGCCAGTACTATAGACTAAGTGACCTCAACTTGTCTGCTGCTATTTGCCACTGTTTGGTGGTGATTGGTTAAAAGGAGTCCAATAGGGAGCTGTGAAAAAAAGAGTGGCGTGGCGACAGGTCAAAGTTTGAGGCTTAGCCACGCCCACACCTTTATACTTATTTAAAATCCGACGGCTGAATTTTTTCATCTATGTCTTAAGAGTATATAGCAGAAGTGTGAAGGCAATTGGTGAAAAGGGCGACGGAGCATCACTCTCCAAACAACGTGTGCGAAAACCACTAAATCACGCACTTGGACCAAAATGGCCGACTTCCTGTGCGACATTGCACTTGGCTCCAAGAGACTTTTTTGTAGGTCCTGAGACACCACATTAGTGTACCAAATTTTCTACTCGTCAGTCAAAGCATGGCTTGGGGCTGGCAGTTTTAATGGTCCTAGAGGGCGCTATTTCAGAAAATAGGCCACGCCCACCGGCTGTTCACATCACATTTTTGGGGGGGCCGGACTAGGATCACTCCCAAGACGTTTCGTGGCGATATCTCTAGAAATGACGAAATGGGAGGCAAACGTAAGTCCACGTCGGTACGCCTGACTTCGCCGCGCCGCCACAGCCCCGCCTTCTGCAGAAAACTCCCATAAAGTGACGCCAAGCAACCCCAACTTGTCTTCAGTTACCTGCTACAAATTTGGGGTGATTATTTGAAAGGGCGAATTTTGGGAAATTTCCTAGTAAAACTTGACCTTTTAAGTCCTGAGGGGGCGGGGCTTATGTGACATCATCAATCGACCATTCATTTGTCTTCGGAGGGCGACGACAATTGTCCATAGAACATTTCTTTAACTGTAATTCTTTCATTTATGAATCTATAGCAATTTGAATTTTTTTGGCGAGTGCTCGAACTTTGAGGCCTGGTCCCGCCCCTTCAGTATTTACGAAAAGTCAATTTTATTGTCTCATTTTAATCGTCCATCGCTTCTGTTCGATCGCACACTATTTTTGAGACGATCGTGCGAAAAATGACCAAACTGTTCAACCAAATATAGACCCTAGAAATGGCCAAAATGGCGCAAAATGGCCACTTTAGTCCAAAATGGCAGACTTCCTGTTTGATATTGACCATGGGTGCAAGAGCCTTTTCTGTGCGTATTGTTGAGTTCTACACGTGTACCAAATTTCATCACTCTACTATGAAAAAAGGTCAAAGCGGAGGGGTATTTTTAATTTTCCAGGGGGCGCTGTTGAAACAATTTTTTACCAACTTTCACGTTGCCAGTGAAATACGTAAATTTCAGGCACTTTCTATATTGGGCCAGAATTTGGTGAGTTTTTGGATATGCTAAGACCCCCTAAAGGCCATCCAAAGACGCGGAAGAAAAAAAAAGAAAGAAAAAAAAAAAAATAAACGGAGCAGATACAATAGGCCTTCGCAGCTTCACTGCTCGGGCCTAATTAAAGCTGCAAGCAGCGTCGTTCGGCCCTCGCAGCTCCGCGCCGCTCCGGCCTGACCGGCAGCCCTGGGCACCAGGGCACGTCCGCAGAACACAAACGTCGACCACCCCAACACCAGAAACGGCTAACGGCCACCTTGTCCGCACCTCACCCTGACTCAGCATCCCCTTTGAGCTCACCATTATATTTTATGTCTCACCACTAGGGAATCCTCTATCTTTACCACACTGGTGGTGTGATGACAGTGACCAACTTTAATGCTATTCTGACCATGTTTTTTAAAGTTATCGAAGGATAACGTTATCTAGGTGGCGCTGTGACCAACTACAGAAAAGTCCCATTGAGGTCAGCTTTGGTGACATTATATAACATTCACCAACCGTTTGTGCCTCATTGGCTAAAGGGCATGATTGTTCATTGCCATATTCAGTTTCGGGCAAATCGGAGGCCGTTTGTGGAAGTTACAGTCAAATGTAAGGTCATGGCGTCACGCCAGCATTCACCATGGCATCAAAGCCCCTCCCTTTCTGGAAAGCTATCAGATCTGAATGGTCATTAAAACATCATGAAGACACTGTATGACCTGAGTGTCATTTTCACTAAATTAGAGGGGACAAATATGGGCATTTCACCATAAAACAATAGACTTCCCTTTGTCAGGGGGCGGGGCTTAGGTGATGTAAGCTGTCCACATTGTCGTTGTCTTGAGATGTGGTCAGTGATCACACAGACAAAGTTTGAATTAGATCTGATCATGCACATGGGAGTTATTAAGTCAAGTAATGTCATGGCGAAAGGTCAAAGTTTGAGGCTTAGCCACGCCCACACCTTTATACTTATTTAAAATCCGACGGTTGAATTTTTTCCCCTTTGACTTAAAAGTACATAGCATAAGTTTGAAGGTGATCGGTGTAAAGGGTGACGGGCCATCAATGTCCAAACAACGTGTGCGAAAACCACTAAATCGAGTACTTGGACCAAAATGGCCGACCTCCTGTGCGAAATTGCGCTTGGCTCCAAGAGACTTTTTTGTAGGTCCACAGACCCTACATGAGTGTACCAATTTTCGTAATCCTCAGTCAAACCTTGTCTTGGGGCTGACAGTTTTAATGGTCCTAGGGGGCGCCATTTCAGAATATAGGCCACGCCCACAAATCTCAGCTGCCCAATTCTATTGGGGGTCAGACTAGGATCACTCACCAGACATTTTGTGGCGATGTCACGATAATTGAAGAAATGAGAGGCAAACGTATTGCCATGGCGTGATGGCGAATTTCGCCATGCTCCCAAAGCCCCGCCTTTTTTCAAAACCTGCCAGTACTGTAGACCAAGTGACCTCAACTCTTCAGCTGCTATTTGCCAGAGATTGCTGGTGATTGGGTAAAAGGAGTCCAATAGGGAGCTGTGAAAAAAAGAGTGGCGTGGCGACAGGTCAAAGTTTGAGGCTTAGCCACGCCCACACCTTTATACTTATTTAAAATCCGACGGTTGAATTTTTTACTTTATGTCTTAAGAGTATATAGCAGAAGTTTGAAGGCAATTGGTGAAAAGGGCGATGGAGCATCACTGTCCAAACAACGTGTGCGAAAACCAGTAAATAGCGTACTTGGACCAAAATGGCCGACTTCCTGTGCAACTTTGCACTAGGCTCCAAGAGACTTTTTTGTAGGTCCTGAGACACCACATTAGTGTACCAAATTTCGTAATCCTCAGTCAAAGCATGGCTTGGGGCTGACAGTTTTAATGATCCTAGGTGGCGCTATTTCATAAAATAGGCCACGCCCACCGGATGTTCACATCACATTTTTTGGGGGGCCGGACTAGGATCACTCCCAAGAGGTTTTGTGGCGATATCTCAAGAAATGATGAAATGGGAGGCAAACGTAAGGCCACATCGGTACGCCTGACTTCGCCGCGCCGCCACAGCCCCGCCTTCTGGAGAAAACTCCCATAAAGTGACGCCAAGCAATCCCAACTTGTCTTCAGTTACCTGCTACAAATATGGGGTGATTAGTTGAAAGGGCGAATTTTGGACAATTTCCCAGTAAAACTTGACCTTTTAAGGCCTGAGGGGGCGGGGCTTATGTGACATCATCAATCAACCATTCATTTGTCTTCGGGGGGTGATGACGATTGTCCATAGAAAATTACTTTAACTGTAATTCTTTCATTTATGAAATTATAGCAATTTGAATTTTTTTGGCGAGTGCTCGAACTTTGAGGCCTGGCCCCGCCCCTTCAGCATTTACGAAAAGTCAATTTTATTTTCTCATTTGATTCGTCGAACGCTTCTGTTCGATCGCACACTATTTTTGAGACAATCGTGCGAAAAATGACCAAACTGTTCAACCAAATATAGAGCCTAGAAATGGCCAAAACGGGGTAAAAATGGCCACTTTAGTCCAAAATGGCCGACTTCCTGTTTGATATTGACCATGGGTGCAAGAGGCTTTTCTGTGCGTATTGTTGAGTTCTACAGGTGTACCAAATTTCATCACTCTACTATGAAAAAAGGTCAATGCGGAGGGGTATTTTTAATTTTCCAGGGGGCGCTGTTGCAACATTTTTATACCAACTTTCACGTTGCCAGTGAAATACGTAAATTTCTCGCACTTTCTATATTGGGCCAGAATTTGGTGAGTTTTTGGATATGCTAAGACCCCCTAAATGCTGTCCAAAGACGCGGAAGAAAAAAAAAGAAAAAAGAAAAAAAAAGAAAGAAAAAATAAAAAAATAATAAACGGAGCAGATACAATAGGCCTTCGCAGCGCTTCGCTGCTCGGGCCTAATAATAATCAGAGCAAAAACAAGAGGCCTTCGCAGCGCTTTCGCTGCTCGGGCCTAATAATATTAAAGCTGCAAGCAGCGTCGTTCGGCCCTCGCAGCTCTGCACCGCTCCTGCCTGGCCGGCAGCCCGGGGCACCAGGGCACGTCCGCAGAACACAAACGTCGACCACCCCAACACCAGAAACTGCTAACGGCCACCTTGTCCGCAACTCACCCTGACTCAGCATCCCCTTTGAGCCCACCATTATATTTTATGTCTCACCACTAGGGAATCCTCTATCTTTACCACACTGGTGGTGTGATGACAGTGACCAACTTTAATGCTATTCTGACCATGTTTTTTAAAGTTATCGAAGGATAACGTTATCTAGGTGGCGCTGTGACCAACTACAGAAAAGTCCCATTGAGGTCAGCTTTGGTGACATTATATAACATTCACCAACCGTTTGTGCCTCATTGGCTAAAGGGCATGATTGTTCATTGCCATATTCAGTTTCGGGCAAATCGGAGGCCGTTTGTGGAAGTTACAGTCAAATGTAAGGTCATGGCATCACGCCAGCATTCACCATGGCATCAAAGCCCCTCCCTTTCTGGAAAGCTATCAGATCTGAATGGTCTTTAAAACATCATGAAGACACTGTATGACCTGAGTGTCATTTTCACTAAATTAGAGGGGACAAATATGGGCATTTCACCATAAAACAATAGACTTCCTGTTGTCAGGGGGCGGGGCTTAGGTGATGTCAGCTGTCCACATTGTCGTTGTCTTGAGATGTGGTCAGTGATCACACAGACAAAGTTTGAATTAGATCTGATCATGCACATGGGAGTTATTAAGTCAAGTAATGTCATGGCGAAAGGTCAAAGTTTGAGGCTTAGCCACGCCCACACCTTTATACTTATTTAAAATCCGACGGTTGAATTTTTTCCCCTTTGACTTAAAAGTACATAGCATAAGTTTGAAGGTGATCGATGTAAAGGGCAACGGGCCATCAATGTCCAAACAACGTGTGCGAAAACCACTAAATCGAGAACTTGGACCAAAATGGCCGACCTCCTGTGCGAAATTGCGCTTGGCTCCAAGATACTTTTTTGTAGGTCCGGAGACCCTACATGAGTGTACCAATTTTCGTAATCCTCAGTCAAACCTTGTCTTGGGGCTGACAGTTTTAATGGTCCTAGGGGGCGCTATTTCAGAATATAGGCCACGCCCACAAATCTCAGATGCCCATTTCTATTGGGGGTCAGACTAGGATCACTCACCAGACATTTTGTGGCGATGTCACGATAATTGAAGAAATGAGAGGCAAACGTATTGCCATGGCGTGATGGAGAATTTCGCCATGCTCCCAAAGCCCCGCCTTTTTTCAAAACCTGCCAGTACTGTAGACCAAGTGACCTCAACTTGTCAGCTGCTATTTACAAGATATTCCAGGTGATTGGGTAAAAGGAGTCCAATAGGGAGCTGTGAAAAAAAGAGTGGCGTGGCGAAAGGTCAAAGTTTGAGGCTTAGCCACGCCCACACCTTTATACTTATTTAAAATCCGACGGTTGAATTTTTTCCTCTATGTCTTAAGAGTATATAGCAGAAGCTTGAAGGCGATTGGTGAAAAGGGCGACGGAGCATCACTCTCCAAACAACGTGTGTGAAAACCACTAAATCGCGCACTTGGACCAAAATGGCCGACTTCCTGTGCGACTTTGCACTTGGCTCCAAGAGACTTTTTTGTAGGTCCTGAGACACCACATTAGTGTACCAAATTTTGTAATCCTCAGTCAAAGCATGGCTTGGGGCTGACAGTTTTAATGGTCCTAGGGGGCACTAATACAGAAAATAGGCCACGCCCACAAACTTAAGCTGACCTTTTCTATTGGGGGTCAGACTAGGATCACTCACAACAATGGTCGAGGTGATATCACGATAAATGAAGAAATGAGAGGCAAACGTATTTCCATGGCGTGATGGCGAATTTCGCCATGCTCCCAAAGCCCCGCCTTTTTTCAAAACCTTCCAGTACTGGAGACCAAGTGACCTCAACTTGCCTGCTGCTATTTACCAGAGATTCCTGGTGATTGGGTAAAAGGAGTCCAATAGGGAGCTGTGAAAAAAAGAGTGGCGTGGCGAAAGGTCAAAGTTTGAGGCTTAGCCACGCCCACACCTTTATACTTATTTAAAATCCGACGGTTGAATTTTTTCCTCTATGTCTTAAGACTATATAGCAGAAGTTTGAAAGTGATTGGTGAAAAGGGCGACGGAGTATCACTCTCCAAACAACGTGTGTGAAAACCACTAAATCGCGCACTTGGACCAAAATGGCCGACTTCCTGTGCGACTTTGCACTTGGCTCCAAGAGACTTTTTTGTAGGTCCTGAGACACCACATTAGTGTACCAAATTTCGTAATCCTCAGTCAAAGCATGGCTTGGGGCTGACAGTTTTAATGGTCCTAGGGGGCGCTATTTCAGAAAATAGGCCACGCCCACCAGATGTTCACATCAGATCTTTTGGGGGGCTGGACTAGGATCACTCACAAGAAGTTTCATGACGATATCTTTGGAAATGACGAAATGGGAGGCAAACGTAAGGCCACGGCGGTACGCCTGAATTCGCCGCGCCGCCACAGCCCCGCCCTCTGCCGAAAACTCCCATAAAGTGACGCCAAGCAACCCCCACTTGTCTTGAGTTACCAGCTACAAATTTGTGGTGATTAAGTGAAATGGGGCAATTTGGGACCTTTCACAGTAAAACTTGATCTTTTTGGTCCTGAGGGGGCGGGGCTTGTGTGATGTCATCATCCGACCATTCAATTTACTTTGTGAGTGGATGACGAATGACCACAGAAAGTTTGGTAACTCTATTCCATTCATTTATGAAGTTATAGCAATTTAATTTTTTTTGGCGAGTAGTCAAACTTCGAGGCCTGGCCCCGCCCATTCAGCATTTACGAAAAGTCAATTTTATTGTCTCATTTTGTTCGCCCATCTCTTCTGAGCAATTTTATACCATTTTTAAGAGGATTGTGCAAAAAATGATCGAGCAATCCAATCAGAAACGGACCCTAAAAACGGCAAAAACGGCAAAAAATCGCCATTTCAACCCAAAATGGCCGACTTCCTGTTTGATATTGACCATGCTTGCAAGAGACTTTTCTGTGCGGACTGTTGAGTACTATAAGTGTACCAAATTTCCAAACTGTACGGTAAACTAAGCTTTATGGAGAGGGTTTTTTTTCATTTTGTAGGGGGCGCTGTTCAGCCATTTTCTTTGCGATTTTTTTGGGACCTTTAAAATATTAAATTTTTCACCAGGCTTGACAAGTGTGCAAAATATTGTGAGTTTTGGGGTATGTTAAGGTCCCCAAAAAGCCATTCAAAGCGGCACCGGAATAATAAATAAAGAAAAATAATAATAAACAGAGCAAAAACAAGAGGCCTTCGCAGCGCTTTCGCTGCTCGGGCCTAATAAACAGAGCAAAAACAAGAGGCCTTCGCAGCGCTTTCGCTGCTCGGGCCTAATTAAAGCTGCAAGCAGCGTCGTTCGGCCCCCGCAGCTCCGCGCCGCTCCGGCCTGGCCGGCAGCCCGGGGCACCAGGGCATGTCTGGCAGAACAGAAACGTCAATCATCCCGTCACCGGAAACAGCAAATGGCCTCCTAGTCCGCACCTCACCCTGACTAAGCATCCCCTCTGAGCTCACCATTAAATTGAATTGTAAGGTTACGGCGTTACGCCAGAATTCGCCATGGCATCAAAGCCCCTCCCTTTCTGGAAAGCTATCAGATTTGAATGGCCATTACAGCATCATGAAGACAGTGCATGACCTAGGTGTCATGTTGACTAAATTAGAGGGGACAAATATGGGCATTTCAGCATAAAATAATAACTTCCTTTAGTCAGGGGGCGGGGCTTAGATGATGTCAGCTGTCCACATTGTCATTGTTTACAGATATGGTCAATGATCACACAGACAAAGTTCGAAAAAGATCTGATCATGCACATGGGAGTTATTAAGTCAAGTAATGGCGAAAGGTCAAAGTTTGAGGCTTAGCCACGCCCACACCTTTCAACTTTTGAAAAATCCGACGGTTGAATTTTTTTCCCCTATGCCTTAAGAGTATATAGCAGAAGTTTGAAGGCGATTGGTGAAAAGGGCGACAGAGCATCACTCTCCAAACAACGTGTGCGAAAACCACTAAATCGCGTACTTGGACCAAAATGGCCGACTTCCTGTGCAATTTTGTGCTTGGCTCCAAGAGACTTTTTTGTAGGTCCTGGGACACCACATTAGTGTACCAAATTTCATAATCCTCAGTCAAAGCATGGCTTGGGGCTATTAGTTTAAATGGTCCTAGGGGGCGCTATTTCAGAAATTAGGCCACGCCCACATATTTCAGCTGTCTATGTCTCTTTGGGGTCAGACTAGGATCACTCACCAGAAGTTTCGTAACGATATCACGATAAATGAAGAAATGAGAGGCAAACGTATTTCCATGGCGTGATGGCGATTTTCGCCATGCTCCCAAAGCCCTGCCTTTTTTTGAAACCTTCCAGTACTGGATACCAAGTGACCTCAAGTTGTCTACTGCTATTTGCCAGAGACTCCTGCTGATTGGGTAAAAGGAGTCCAGTAGGGAGCTGTGAAAAAAAGAGTGGCGCGGCAACAGGTCAAAGTTTGAGGCTTAGCCACGCCCACACCTTTCAACTTTTGAAAAATCCGACAGTTGAATCTTTTCCTCTTTGTCTTAAGAGCAGATGGCAGAAGTTTGAAGGAGATTGGTGAAAATGGCGACGGAGCATCACTCTCCAAACAGCGTGTGCGAAAACCACTAAATTGAGTACTTGGACCAAAATGGCCGACTTCCTGTGCAACTTTGCACTTGGCTCCAAGAGACTTTTTTGTAGGTCCTGAGACACCACATTAGTGTACCAAATTTCGTAATCCTCAGTCAAAGCATGGCTTGGGGCTGACAGTTTTAATGGTCCTAGGGGGCGCTATTTCAGAAAATAGGCCACGCCCACCGGATGTTCACATCAGATCTTTTGGGGGGCCGGACTAGGATCCCTCACAAGAAGTTTCGTGACGATATCTTTAGAAATGACGAAATTGGAGGCAAACGTAAGGCCATGGCGGTACGCCTGACTTCGCCGCGCCGCCACAGCCCCGCCCTCTGCCGAAAACTCCCATAAAGTGACGCCAAGCAATTCCCACTTGTCTTGAGTTACCAGCTACAAATTCGTGGTGATTAAGTGAAATGGGGCAATTTGGGACCTTTCACAGTAAAACTTGATCTTTTTGGTCCTGAGGGGGCGGGGCTTGTGTGATGTCATCATCCGACCATTCAACTTACTTTTTGGGTGGATGATGAATGACCACAGAAAGTTTGGTAACTCTATTCCTTTCAGTTTTGAAGTTATAGCAATTTAAATATTTTTGGCGAGTAGTCAAACTTTGAGGCCTGGCCCCGCCCCTTCAACATATACGAAAACTCAGAATCCTCGTCTCATTTTGTTCGCCCATCCCTTCTGAGCAATTTTACACAATTTTTGAGACGATTGTCCGAAAAATGATCGAGCAATCCAATCAGAAAAGGACCCTAAAAACGGCAAAAACGGCTAAAAATCGCCATTTCAACCCAAAATGGCCGACTTCCTGTTTGATATTGACCATGCTTGCAAGAGACTTTTCTCTGCGGACTGTTGAGTACTACATGTGTACCAAATTTCATAACTGTACGATAAACTAAGCTTTATGGAGAGGGTTTTTTTTCACTTTCTAGGGGGCGCTGTTCAGCCATTTTCTTTGCGATTTTTTTGGGACCTTTAAAATATCAAATTTTTCACCAGGCCTGACAAGTTTGCAAAATATTGTGAGTTTTGGGGTATGTTAAGGTCCCCAAAAAGCCGTTCAAAGGGGCACGAGAATAATAAAAAAGAAAGAATAAACAGAGCAAAAACAAGAGGCCTTCGCAGCGCTTTCGCTGCTCGGGCCTAATTAAAGCTGCAAGCAGCGTCGTTCGGCCCTCGCAGCGAAGCTGCTCGCCCTCCTTCCGCACCCCCTCCGCTCCATCCCCGACGTTCTCCAAACCCGGCTCCGCGCATCTCCATCCTGGCCGGCAGCCGGGGGCACCAGGGCACGTCGGGCAGAACAGAAAGTCAACCACCGCGACACCAGAAACCGTGAACGGCCTCCTCGTCCACACCTAACCCTGATTCAGCATCCCCTCTGAGCCCAGCATTACACGTCTCACCACTAGGAGATACTCTATCTTTACCACACTGGTGATGTGATGTTCAGTCTCTGGCAAATCGGAGGCTGTTTGTGGAAGTTACATTTAAACGTAAGGTCACAGCGTCACGCCAGAAATCGCCATGGCATCAAAGCTCCTCCCTTTCTGAAAAGCTATCAGATCTGAATAGTCATTACAACATCATGAAGACAGTGCATGACCTTAGTGTCATGTTGACTAAATTAGAGGGGACAAATATGGGCATTTCACCATAAAACAGTAGACTTCCTGTAGTCAGGGGGCGGGGCTTAGGTGATGCCAGCTGTCCACATTGTCACTGTCTTCAGATGTGGTCAGTGATCACACGGACAAAGTTTGAAATCGATCTGATCATGCACAAGGGAGTTATTGAGTCAAGTAACGGAATGGCGACTGGTCAAAGTTTGAGGCTTAGCCACGCCCACACCTTTATACTTATTTAAAATCCGACGGTTGAAGTTTTCCTCTATGTCTTAAGAGTATATAGCAGGAGTTTGAAGGTGATCGGTGGAAAGGGCGACGAGACATCATTCTCCTAATAACGTGTGCGAAAACCACTAAATCGAGTACTTGGACCAAAATGGCCGACCTCCTGTGCGACATTGCGCTTGGCTCCAAGAGACTTTTTTGTAGGTCCTGAGACACTACATTAGTGTGCCAAATTTCGTGATCCTCAGTCAAAGCATGGCTTGGGGCTGACAGTTTTAATGGTCCTAGGGGGCGCTATTTCAGAAAATAGGCCACGCCCACAAACTTCAGCTGTCCAATTCTATTAGGGGTCAGAGTAGGATCACTCATCAGAAATTGTGTGGCGATGTCACAATGATTGAAGAAATGAGAGACAAACGTATTTCCATGGCGTGATGGCGAATTTCGCCATGCTCCCAAAGCCCCGCCTTTATTCAAAACCTGCCAGTACTATAGACCAAGTGACCTCAACTTGTCTGCTGCTATTTGCCAGTGATTGCTGGTGATTGGTTAAAAGGAGTCCAATAGGGAGCTGTGAAAAAAAGAGTGGCGTGGCGACAGGTCAAAGTTTGAGGCTTAGCCACGCCCACACCTTTATACTTATTTAAAATCCGTAGGTTGAATTTTTTCCCCTTTGTCTTAAGAGTCTATAGCAGAAGTTTGAAGGTGATTGGTGAAAAGGGCAATGGTGTATCACTCTCCAAACAATGTGTGCGAAAACCACTAAATCGAGTACTTGGACCAAAATGGCCGACTTCCTGTGTGACTTTGCACTTGGCTCCAAGAGACTTTTTTGTAGGTCCGGAGACACCACATTAGTGTACCAGATTTCGTACTCCTCAGTCAAAGCATGGCTAGGGGCTGACAGTTTTAATGGTCCTAGGGGGCGCCATTTCAGAAAATAGGCCACGCCCACAAACTACAGCTGTCCAAATCTATTTGGGGTCAGACTAGGATAACTCACCAGACATTTTGTGGCGATGGCACGATAATTGAAGAAATGAGAGGCAAACGTATTGCCATGGCGTGATGGTGAATTTTGCCATGCTCCCAAAGCCCCGCCTTTTTTCAAAACCTGCCAGTACTGGAGACTAAGTGACCTCAACTTGTCTGCTGCTATTCGCCAGAGATTGCTGGCGATTGGGTAAAAGGAGTCCAATAGGTAGCTGTGAAAAAAAGAGTGGCGTGGTGACAGGTTAAAGTTTGAGGCTTAGCCACGCCCACACCTTTATACTTATTTAAAATCCGACGGTTGAATTTTTTCCTTTATGTCTTAAGAGTCTATAGCAGAAGTTTGAAGGCGATTGGTGAAAAGGGCGATGGAGCATCACTCTCCAAACAACGTGTGCGAAAACCACTAAATCGAGTACTTGGACCAAAATGGCCGACTTCCTGTGCGACTTTGCACTTGGCTCCAAGATACTTTTTTGTAGGTCCTGAGACACCACATTAGTGTGCCAAATTTCATAATCCTCAGTCAAAGCATGACTTGGGGCTGACAGTTTTAATGGTCCTAGGGGGCGCTATTTCAGAAAATAGGCCACGCCCACCGGATGTTCACATCACATTTTGTGGGGGGCTGAACTAGGATCACTCCCAAGAGGTTTTGTGGCGATATCTCTAGAATTGACGAAATGGGAGGCAAACGTAAGGCCACGTCGGTACGCCTGACTTCGCCGCGCCACCACAGCCCCACCTTCTGCAGAAAACTCCCATAAAGTGACGCCAAGCAACCCCAACTTGTCTTCAGTTACCTGCTACAAATTTGGGCTGATTATTTGAAAGGGCGAAATTTGGAAAATTTCCCAGTAAAACTTGACCTTTTAAGGCCTGAGGGGGCGGGGCTTATGTGACATCATCAATCGACCATTCATTTGTCTTCGGGGGGCGATGACGATTGTCCATAGAAAATTACTTTAGCTGTAATACTTTCATTTATGAAATTAAAGCAATTTGAATTTTTTTGGCGAGTGCTCGGACTTTGAGGCCTGGCCCCGCCCCTTCAGTATTTACGAAAAGTCAATTTTGTTTGCTCATTTGATTCGTCCATCGCTTCTCTTCGATCGCACACTATTTTTGAGACAATCGTGCGAAAAATGACCAAACTGTTCAACCAAATATAGACCCTAGAAATGGCCAAAACGGGGTCAAAATGGCCACTTCAGTCCAAAATGGCCGACTTCCTGTTTGATATTGACCATGGGTGCAAGAGGCTTTTCTGTGCGTATTGTTGAGTTCTACAAGTGTACCAAATTTCATCACTCTACTATGAAAAAAGGTCAAAGCGGAGGGGTATTTTAAATTTTCCAGGGGGCGCTGTCGAAACATTTTTTTACCAACTTTCACGTTGCCAGTGAAATACGTAAATTTCACGCACTTTCTATATTGGGCCAGAATTTTGTGAGTTTTTGGATATGCTAAGACCCCCTAAAGGCCATCCAAAGACGCGGAAGAAAAAAAAAGAAAAAAAAAAAAGAAAGAAAAAGAAACGGAGCAGATACAATAGGCCTTCGCAGCGCTTCGCTGCTCGGGCCTAATTAAAGCTGCAAGCAGCGTCGTTCGGCCCTCGCAGCGAAGCTGCTCGCCCTCCTTCCGCACCCCCTCCGCTCCATCCCCGACGCTCTCCAAACCCAGCTCCGCGCTTGTCCATCCTGGCCGGCAGCCGGGGGCACCAGGGCACGTCTGGCAGAACAGAAAGTCAACCGCCCCGACACCAGAAACCGTGAACGGCCTCCTCGTCCACACCTCACCCTGATTCAGCATCCCCTCTGAGCCCAGCATTACACGTCTCACCACTAGGAGATACTCTATCTTTACCACACTGGTGATGTGATGTTCAGTCTCGGGCAAATCGGAGGCTGTTTGTGGAAGTTACAGTCAAACGTAAGGTCACAGCGTCACGCCAGAAATCGCCATGGCATCAAAGCTCCTCCCTTTCTGAAAAGCTATCAGATCTGAATAGTCATTACAACATCATGAAGACAGTGCATGACCTTAGTGTCATGTTGACTAAATTAGAGGGGACAAATATGGGCATTTCACCATAAAACAGTAGACTTCCTGTAGTCAGGGGGCGGGGCTTAGGTGATGCCAGCTGTCCACATTGTCACTGTCTTCAGATGTGGTCAGTGATCACACAGACAAAGTTTGAAATTGATCTGATCATGCACATGGGAGTTATTAAGTCAAGTAACGTAATGGCGACTGGTCAAAGTTTGAGGCTTAGCCACGCCCACACCTTTATACTTATTTAAAATCCGACAGTTGAATTTTTTCCTCTATGTCTTAAGAGTATATAGCAGAGGTTTGAAGGTGATCGGTGGAAAGGGCGAGGAGATATCATTCTCCTAATAACGTGTGCGAAAACCACTAAATTGAGTACTTGGACCAAAATGGCCGACCTCCTGTGCGACATTGTGCTTGGCTCCAAGAGACTTTTTTGTAGGTCCTGGTACACTACATTAGTGTGCCAAATTTTGTGATCCTCAGTCAAAGCATGGCTTGGGGCTGACTGTTTTAATGGTCCTAGGGGGCGCTGTTTCAGAAAATAGGCCACGCCCACAAACTTCAGCTGTCCAATTCTATTAGGGGTCAGAGTAGGATCACTCATCAGAACTTGTATGGCGATGTCACAATGACTGAAGAAATGAGAGACAAACGTATTTCCATGTCGTGATGGCGAATTTTGCCATTCTCCCAAAGCCCCGCCTTTATTCGAAACCTGCCAGTACTATAGACCAAGTGACCTCAACTTGTCTGCTGCTATTCGCCACTGTTTGGTGGTGATTGGTTAAAAGGAGTCCAATAGGGAGCTGTGAAAAAAAAGAGTGGCGTGGCGACAGGTCAAAGTTTGAGGCTTAGCCACGCCCACACCTTTATACTTATTTAAAATCCGACGGTTGAATTTTTTCATCTATGTCTTAAGAGTATGTAGCCGAAGTGTGAAGGCAATTGGTGAAAAGGGCGACGGAGCATCACTCTCCAAACAACGTGTGCGAAAACCACTAAATTGCGCACTTGGACCAAAATGGCCGACTTCCTGTGCGACAATGCACTTGGCTCCAAGAGACTTTTTTGTAGGTCCTTAGACACCACATTAGTGTACCAAATTTCGTAATCCTCAGTCAAAGCATGGCTTGGGGCTGTCAGTTTTAATGGTCCTAGGGGGCGCTATTTCAGAAAATAGACTGGGCCCACCGGAATTTCACATCAGATCTTTTGGGGGGCCAGACTAGGATCACTCACAAGAAGCTTCGTGGCGATATCTCTAGAAATGACGAAATGGGAGGCAAACGTAAGGCCTAAGCGGTACGCCTGAATTCGCCGCGCCGCCACAGCCCCGCCTTCTGCAGAAAACTCCCATAAAGTGAAGCCAAGCAACCCCAACTTGTCTTCAGTTTCCCGCTACAAATTTGGGGTGATTATTGGAAAGGGCGAATTTTGGAAAATTTCCCAGTAAAACTTGACCTTTTAAGTCCTGAGGGGGCGGGGCTTATGTGACATCATCAATCGACCATTCATTTGTCTTCGGAGGGCGATGACAATTGTCCACAGAACATTTCTTTAACTGTAATTCTTTCATTTATGAAATTATAGCAATTTGAATTTTTTTGGCGAGTGCTCGAACTTTGAGGCCTGGCCCCGCCCCTTCAGTATTTACGAAAAGTCAATTTTACTGTCTCATTTGAATCGTCCATCGCTTCTGTTCGATCTCGCACAATTTTTGAGACGATGGTGTGAAAAATGACCAAACTGTTCAACCAAATATAGACCCTAGAAATGGCCAAAACGGGGTCAAAATGGCCACTTTACTCCAAAATGGCCGACTTCCTGTTTGATATTGACCATGGTTGCAAGAGACTTTTCTGTGCGGACTGTTGAGTACTACAAGTATACCAAATTTCATAACTGTACGATAAACTAAGCTTTATGGAGAGGGGTATTTTTCACTTTCTAGGGGGCGCTGTTCAGTCACTTTTTGACGAACTTTCACATCGCCAGTGAAATACGTAAATTTCACGCACTTTCTATATTGGGCCAGAATTTGGTGACTTTTTGGATATGCTAAGACCCCCTAAAGGCCATTCAAAGACGCCGAAGAAAAAAGAATAATAATTAAAGCTGCAAGCAGCGTCGTTCGGCCCTCGCAGCGAAGCTGCTCACCCTCCTTCAGCACCCCCTCCGCTCCATCCCCGACGCTCTCCAAACCCGGCTCCGCGCTTCTCCATCCTGGCCGGCAGCCGAGGGCATCAGGGCATGCCTGTCGGAACAGAAAGTCAGCCACCCCAACACCGGAAACCGTGAAAGGCCTCCTCGTCCACACCTCACCCTGACTCAGCATCCCTTCTGAGCCCACCATTACATGTCTCACCCCTAGGAGATACTCTATCTTTACCACACTGGTGATGTGATGTTCAGTCTCGGGCAAATCGGAGGCTGTTTGTGGAAGTTACAGTCAAACGTAAGGTCACAGCGTCACGCCAGAAATCGCCATGGCATCAAAGCCCCTCACTTTCTGAAAAGCTATCAGATCTGAATGGTCATTACAACATCATGAAGACAGTGCATGACCTTAGTGTCATCTTGACTAAATTAGAGGGGACAAATATGGGCAGTTCACCATAAAACAATAGACTTCCTTTAGTCAGGGGGCGGGGCTTAGGTGATGTCAGCTGTCCACATTGTCACTGTCTTCAGATGTGGTCAGTGATCACACAGACAAAGTATGAAATTGATCTGATCATGCACATGGGAGTTATTAAGTCAAATAAAGTAATGGCGACTGGTCAAAGTTTGAGGCTTAGCCACGCCCATACCTTTATACTTATTTAAAATCCGACGGTTGAATTTTTTCCTCTATGTCTTAAGAGTATATAGCAGGAGTTTGAAGGTGATCGGTGGAAAAGGCGAGGAGATATCATTCTCCTTATAACGTGTGCGAAAACCACTAAATTGAGTAATTGCACCAAAATGGCCGACCTCCTGTGCGACATTGCGCTTGGCTCCAAGAGACTTTTTTGTAGGTCCTGAGACACTACATTAGTGTGCCAAATTTTGTGATCCTCAGTCAAAGCATGGCTTGGGGCTGACTGTTTTAATGGTCCTAGGGGGCACTGTTTTGGAAAATAGGCCACGCCCACAAACTTCAGCTGTCCAATTATATTAGGGGTCAGAGTAGGATCACTCATCAGAAATTGTGTGGCAATGTCACAATGATTGAAGAAATGAGAGACAAACGTATTTCCATGGCGTGATGGCGAATTTCGCCATGCTCCCAAAGCCCCGCCTTTATTCGAAACCTGCCAGTACTATAGACCTAGTGACCTCAACTTGTCTGCTGCTATTTGCCACTGTTTGGTGGTGATTGGATAAAAGGAGTCCAATAGGGAGCTGTGAAAAAAAGAGTGGCGTGGCGACAAGTCAGAGTTTGAGGCTTAGCCACGCCCACACCTTTATACTTATTTAAAATCCGACGGTTGAATTTTTTCATCTATGTCTTAAGAGTATATAGCAGAAGTGTGAAGGCGATTGGTGAAAAGGGCGACGGAGCATCACTCTCCAAACAACGTGTGCGAAAACCACTAAATCACGCACTTGGACCAAAATGGCCGACTTCCTGTGCGACTTTGCACTTGGCTCCAAGAGACTTTTTTGTAGGTCCTGAGACACCACATTAGTGTACCACATTTCGTAATCCTCAGTCAAAGCATGGCTTGGGGCTGTCAGTTTTAATGGTCCTAGGGGGCGCTATTTCAGCAAATAGACCACGCCCACCGGAATGTCACATCAGATTTTTTGGGGGGCCGGACTAGCATCACTCACAAGAAGTTTTGTGGCGATATCTCTAGAAATGACGAAATGGGAGGCAAACGTAAGGCCTAAGTGGTACGCCTGAGTTCGCCGCGCCGCCACAGCCCCGCCTTCTGCAGAAAACTCCCATAAAGTGACGCCAAGCAACCCCAACTTGTCTTCAGTTACCTGATACAAATTTGGGATGATTATTTGAAAGGGCAAATTTTGGAAAATTTCCCAGTAAAACTTGACCTTTTAAGTCCTGAAGGGGCGGGGCTTATGTGACATCATCAATTGACCATTCATTTGTCTTCGGGGGGCGATGATGATTGTCCATAGAAAGTTACTTTAACTGTAATTCTTTCATTTATGAAATTATAGCAATTTGAATTTTTTTGGCGAGTGCTCGAACTTTGAGGCCTGGTCCCGCCCCTTCAGTATTTACGAAAAGTCAATTTTATTGTCTCATTTTAATCGTCCGTCGCTTCTGTTCGATCGCACACTATTTTTGAGACGATCGTGCGAAAAATGACCAAACTGTTCAACCAAATATAGACCCAAGAAATGGCCGAAACAGGGTCAAAATGGCCACTTTAGTCCAAAATGGCCGACTTCCTGTTTGATATTGACCATGGATGCAAGAGGCTTTTCTGTGCGTATTGTTGAGTTCTACAAGTGTACCAAATTTCATAACTGTACGATAAACTAAGCTTTATGGAGAGGGGTATTTTTCACTTTCTAGGGGGCGCTGTTCAGCCATTCTTTTATGAACTTTCACATTGCCAGTGAAATACGTAAATTTCACGCACTTTCAATATTGGGCCAGAATTTGGTGACTTTTTGGATATGCTAAGACCCCCTAAAGGCCAGTCAAAGACGCGGAAGAAAAAAGAAAGAAAGAAAGCGTAATAATAAACGGAGCAGATACAATAGGCCTTCGCAGCTTCACTGCTCGGGCCTAATTAAAGCTGCAAGCAGCGTCGTTCGGCCCTCGCAGCTCTGCGCCGCTCCGGCCTGGCCAGCAGCCCGGGGCACCAGGGCACGTCTGGCAGAACAGAATCGTCAACCACCCCGACGCCAGAATCCGCAAATGGCCTCCTAGTCCGCACCTCACCCTGACTCAGCATCCCCTCTGAGCTCACCATTAAATTGAATTGTAAGGTTACGGCGTTACGCCAGAATTCGCCATGGCATAAAAGCCCCTCCCTTTCTGGAAAGCTATCAGATCTGAATGGTCATTACAACATCATGAAGACAGTGTATGACCTTAGTGTCATGTTCACTAAATTAGAGGGGACAAATATGGGTATTTCAGCATAAAAAATAGACTTCCTGTAGTCAGGGGGCGGGGCTTAGGTGATGTCAGCTGTCCACATTGTCATTTTTTACAGATATGGTCAATGATCACACAGACAAAGTTTGAAAAAGATCTGATCATGCACATGGGAGTTATTAAGTCAAGTAAAGTAATGGCGAAAGGTCAAAGTTTGAGGCTTAGCCACGCCCACACCTTTCAACTTTTGAAAAATCCGACGGTTGAATTTTTTCCCCTACGTCGTAGGAGTATACAGCAGAAGTTTGAAAGTGATTGGTGAAAAGGGCGACGGAGCATCACTCTCCAAACAACGTGTGCGAAAACCACTAAATCGCGTACTTGGACCAAAATGGCCGACTTCCTGTGCGACTTTGTCCTTGGCTCCAAGAGACTTTTTTGTAGGTCCTGAGACACCACATTAGTGTACCAAATTTCGTAATCCTCAGTCAAAGCTTGGCTTGGGGCTATTAGTTTAAATGGTCCTAGGGGGCGCTATTTAAGAGAATAGGCCACGCCCACAAACTTCAGCTGTCTATTTCTCTTGGGGGTCAGACTAGGATCACTCACCAGAAGTTTCGTAGCGATATCACGATAACTGAAGAAATGAGAGGCAAACGTATTTCCATGGCGTGATGGCGATTTTCGCCATGCTCCCAAAGCCCCGCCTTTTTTCAAAACCTGCCAGTACTGGAGACTAAGTAACCTCAAGTTGTCTACTGCTGTTTCCCACAGAATCCTGGTGATTGGGTAAAAGGAGTCCAGTAGGGAGCTGTGAAAAAAAGAGTGGCGTGGCGACAGGTCAAAGTTTGAGGCTTAGCCACGCCCACACCTTTCAACTTTTGAAAAATCCGACGGTTGAATTTTTTCCCCTATGTCTTAAGAGTATATAGCAGAAGTTTGAAGGAGATTGGTGAAAAGGGCGACGGAGCATCACTCTCCAAACAACGTGTGCGAAAACCACTAAATCGCGTACTTGGACCAAAATGGCCGACTTCCTGTGCGACTTTGCACTTGGCTCCAAGAGACTTTTTTGTAGGTCCTGAGACACCACATTAGTGTACCAAATTTCGCAATCCTCAGTCAAAGCTTGGCTTGGGGCTATTAGTTTAAATGGTCCTAGGGGGCGCTATTTAAGAGAATAGGCCACGCCCACAAACTTCAGCTGTCTATTTCTCTTGGGGGTCAGACTAGGATCACTCACCAGAAGTGTCGGAGCGATATCACGATAACTGAAGAAATGAGAGGCAAACGTATTTCCATGGCGTGATGGCGATTTTCGCCATGCTCCCAAAGCCCCGCCTTTTTTCAAAACCTGCCAGTACTGGAGACCAAGTAACCTCAAGTTGTCTACTGCTGTTTCCCACAGAATCCTGGTGATTGGGTAAAAGGAGTCCAGTAGGGAGCTGTGAAAAAAAGAGTGGTGTGGCGGCAGGTCAAAGTTTGAGGCTTAGCCACGCCCACACCTTTCAACTTTTGAAAAATCCGACGGTTGAATTTTTTTCCCTATGTCTTACGAGTACATAGACGGAGCATCACTCTCCAAACAACGTGTGCGAAAACCACTAAATCGCGTACTTGGACCAAAATGGCCGACTTCCTGTGCGACTTTGCACTAGGCTCCAAGAGACTTTTTTGTAGGTCCTGAGACACCACATTAGTGTACCAAATTTCGTAATCCTCAGTCAAAGCATGGCTTGGGGCTGACAGTTTTAATGGTCCTAGGGGGCGCTAATTCAGAAAATAGGCCACGCCCACCGGATGTTGACATCAGATTGTTTGAGGGGCCAGACTAGGATTACTCACAAAAAGTTTCGTGACGATATCTTTAGAAATGACGAAATGGGAGGCAAACGTAAGGCCACGGCGGTACGTCTGACTTCGCCGCGCCGCCACAGCCCCGCCCTCTGCCGAAAACTCCCATAAAGTGACGCCAAGCAACCCCCACTTGTCTTGAGTTACCAGCTACAAATTTGTGGTGATTAAGTGAAATGGGGCAATTTGGGACCTTTCACAGTAAAACTTGACCTTTTTGGTCCTGAGCGGGCGGGGCTTGTGTGATGTCATCATCCAACCATTCATATTACTTTGTGGGTGGATGATGAATGACCACAGAAAGTTTGGTAACTTTATTCTATTCAGTTATGAAGTTATAGCAATTAAAAAAAAATTGGCGAGTAGTCAAACTTCAAGGCCTGGCCCCGCCCCTTCAACATATACGAAAACTCAGAATCCTCATCTCATTTTGTTTGCCCATCCCTTCTGAGCATTTTTACACAATCTTTGAGACGATCGTGCGAAAAATGATCGAGCAATCCAATCAGAAACGGACCCTAAAAACTGCAAAAACGGCTAAAAATCGCCATTTCAACCCAAAATGGCCGACTTCCTGTTTGATATTGACCATGCTTGCAAGAGACTTTTCTGTGCGGACTGTTGAGTACTACAAGTGTACCAAATTTCATAACTGTACGATAAACTAAGCTTTATGGAGAGGGGTTTTTTTCACATTGTAGGGGGCGCTGTTCAGCCATTTTCTTTGCGATTTTTTTGGGACCTTTAAAATATCAAATTTTTCAACAGGCCTGACAAGTTTGCAAAATATTGTGAGTTTTGGGGTATGTTAAGGTCCCCAAAAAGCCATTCAAAGGGGGCACGGAATAACAAAAAAAGAAAGAATTAAAGCTGCAAGCAGCGTCGTTCGGCCCTCGCAGCTCCGCGCCGCTCCGGCCTGGCTGGCAGCCCGGGGCACCAGGCTACGTCTGCGAAACAGAAACGTCGACCACCCCGACACCAGAAACTGCTAACGGCCACCTTGTCCGCACCTCACACTGACTCAGCATCCCCTTTGAGCCCACCATTGTATTTTACGTCTCACCACTAGGGAATCCTCTATCTTTACCACACTGGTGGTGTGATGACAGTGACCACCTTTAATGCTATTCTGACCATGTCTTTTAAAGTTATCGAAGGATAACGTTATCTAGGGGGCGCTGTGACCAACTACAGAAAAGTCCCATTGAGGTCAGCTTTGGTAACATTATATAACATTCACCAACCGTTTGTGCCTCATTGGCTAAAGGGCATGATTGTTCATTGCCATGTTCAGTCCCGGGCAAATCGGAGGCCGTTTCTGGAAGTTACAGTCAAATGTAAGGTCATGGCGTCACACCAGCATTCACCATGGCATCAAAGCCCCTCCCTTTCTGGAAAGCTATCAGATCTGAATGGTCATTACAACATCATGAAGACAGTGTATGACCTTAGTGTCATGTTCACTAAATTAGAGGGGACAAATATGGGCATTTCACCATAAAACAATAGACTTCCTGTTGTCAGGGGGCAGGGCTTAGGTGATGTCAGCTGTCCACATTGTCACTGTCTTCAGATGTGGTCAGTGATCACACAGACAAAGTTTGAAATAGATCTGATCATGCACTTGGGAGTTACTAAGTCATGTAATGTAATGGCGAAAGGTTAAAGTTTGATGCTTAGCCACGCCCACACCTTTCAACTTTTGAAAAATCCGACGGTTGAATTTTTCCCTCTATGTCTTAAGAGTATATAGCAGAAGTTTGAAGGAGATTGGTGAAAAGGACGATGGAGCATCACTGTCCAAACAGTGTGTGCGAAAACCACTAAATCGAGTATTTGGACCAAAATGGCCGACTTCCTGTGCAACTTTGCACTTGGCTCCAAGAGACTTTTTTGTAGTTCCTGAGACACCACATTAGTGTACCAAATTTCGTAATCCTCAGTCAAAGCATGGCTTGGGGCTGACAGTTTTAATGGCTCTAGGGGGCGCTATTTAAGAGAATAGGCCACACCCACAAACTTCAGCTGTATATTTCTCTTGGGGGTCAGACTAGGATCACTCACCAGAAGTTTCGTAGTGATATCACGATAACTGAAGAAAGGAGAGGCAAACGTATTTCCATGGTGTGATGGCGATTTTCGCCATGCTCCCAAAGCCACGCCTTTTTTCAAAACCTGCCAGTACTGGAGACCAAGTAACCTCAAGTTGTCTACTGCTGTTTGCCACAGAATCCTGGTGATTGGGTAAAAGGAATCCAGTAGGGAGCTGTGAAAAAAAGAGTGGCGTGGCAACAGGTCAAAGTTTGAGGCTTAGCCACGCCCACACTTTTCAACTTTTGAAAAATCCGACGGTTGAGTTTTTCCTCTATGTCTTAAGAGTATATAGCAGAAGTTTGAAGGAGATTGGTGAAAAGGACGATGGAGCATCACTGTCCAAACAATGTGTGCGAAAACCACTAAATCGAGTATTTGGACCAAAATGGCCGACTTCCTGTGCAACTTTGCGCTTGGCTCCAAGAGACTTTTTTGTAGGTCCTGAGACACCACATTAGTGTACCAAATTTCGTAATCCTCAGTCAAAGCATGGCTTGGGGCTGACAGTTTTAATGGCTCTAGGGGGCGCTATTTAAGAGAATAGGCCACACCCACAAATTTCAGCTGTCTATTTCTCTTGGGGGTCAGACTAAAATCACTCACCAGAAGTTCCGTAGCGATATCACGATAACTGAAGAAATGAGAGGCAAACATATTTCCATGGCGTGATGGCGATTTTCGCCATGCTCCCAAAGCCCCGCCTTTCTTTGAAACCTGCCAGTACTGGACACCAAGTGACCTCAAGTTGTCTACTGCTATTTAACAGAGATTCCTGCTGATTGGGTAAAAGGAGTCCAGTAGGGAGCTGTGAAAAAAAGAGTGGCGTGGCGCCAGGTCAAAGTTTGAGGCTTAGCCACGCCCACACCTTTCAACTTTTGAAAAATCCGACGGTTGAATTTTTTCCCCTATTTCTTAAGAGTATATAGCAGAAGTTTGAAGGCGATTGGTGAAAAGAGCGATGGAGCATCACTCTCCAAACAACCTGTGCGAAAACCACTAAATCGCGTACTTGGACCAAAATGGCCGACTTCCTGTGCGAATTTGCGCTTGGCTCCAAGAGACTTTTTTGTAGGTCCTCAGACACCACATTAGTGTACCAAATTTCGTAATCCTCAGTCAAAGCATGGCCTGGGGCTGACAGTTTTAATGGTCCTAGGGGGCGCTATTTCAGAAAATAGGCCACGCCCACCGGATTTTCACATCAGATCTTTTGGGGGGCCGGACTAGGATCACTCACAAGAAGTTTCGTGACGATATCTTTAGAAATGACGAAATGGGAGGCAAACGTAAGGCCACGGCGGTACGCCTGACTTCGCCGCGTCGCCACAGCCCCGCCCTCTGCCGAAAACTCCCATAAAGTGACGCCAAGCAACCCCCACTTGTCTTGAGTTACCAGCTAAATATTTGTGGTGATTAAGTGAAATGGGGCAATTTGGGACCTTTCAAAGTAAAACTTGACCTTTTTAATCCTGAGGGGGCGGGGCTTGTATGATGTCATGATCCGACCACTCATTTTACTTTGAGGGTGGATGACGAATGACCACAGAAAGTTTGGTAACTCTATTCCATTCAATTATGAAGTTATAGCAATTAAAATTTTTTTGGCGAGTAGTCAAATTTCGAGGCCTGGCCCCGCCCCTTCAACATATACGAAAAGTCAGAATCTTTGTCTCATTTTGGTTGCCCATCCCTTCTGAGCAATTTTACACAATTTTTGAGACGATCGTGTGAAAAATGATCGAGCAATCCAATCAGAAACGGACCCTAAAAACGGCAAAAACTGCTAAAAATCGCCATTTCAACCCAAAATGGCCGACTTCCTGTTTGATATTGACCATGCTTGCAAGAGACTTTTCTGTGCGGACTGTTGAGTACTACAAGTGTACCAAATTTCATAACTGTACAATAAACTAAGCTTTATGGAGAGGTTTTTTTTTTCACTTTCTAGGGGGCGCTGTTCAGCCATTTTCTTTGCGATTTTTTTGGAACCTTTAAAATATCAAAATTTTCACCAGGCCTGACAAGTCTGCAAAATATTGTGAGTTTTGGGGTATGTTAAGGTCCCCAAAAAGCCGTTCAAAGGGGGCACGGAATAACAAAAAAAGAATAATCAGAGCAAAAACAAGAGGCCTTCGCAGCGCTTTCGCTGCTCGGGCCTAATTAAAGCTGCAAGCAGCGTCGTTCGGCCCTCGCAGCTCTGCGCCGCTCCGGCCTGGCCAGCAGCCCGGGGCACCAGGGCACGTCTGGCAGAACAGAATCGTCAACCACCCCGACGCCAGAATCCGCAAATGGCCTCCTAGTCCGCACCTCACCCTGACTCAGCATCCCCTCTGAGCTCACCATTAAATTGAATTGTAAGGTTACGGCGTTACGCCAGAATTCGCCATGGCATAAAAGCCCCTCCCTTTCTGGAAAGCTATCAGATCTGAATGGTCATTACAACATCATGAAGACAGTGTATGACCTTAGTGTCATGTTCACTAAATTAGAGGGGACAAATATGGGTATTTCAGCATAAAAAATAGACTTCCTGTAGTCAGGGGGCGGGGCTTAGGTGATGTCAGCTGTCCACATTGTCATTTTTTACAGATATGGTCAATGATCACACAGACAAAGTTTGAAAAAGATCTGATCATGCACATGGGAGTTATTAAGTCAAGTAAAGTAATGGCGAAAGGTCAAAGTTTGAGGCTTAGCCACGCCCACACCTTTCAACTTTTGAAAAATCCGACGGTTGAATTTTTTCCCCTACGTCGTAAGAGTATACAGCAGAAGTTTGAAAGTGATTGGTGAAAAGGGCGACGGAGCATCACTCTCCAAACAACGTGTGCGAAAACCACTAAATCGCGTACTTGGACCAAAATGGCCGACTTCCTGTGCGACTTTGTCCTTGGCTCCAAGAGACTTTTTTGTAGGTCCTGAGACACCACATTAGTGTACCAAATTTCGTAATCCTCAGTCAAAGCATGGCTTGGGGCTATTAGTTTAAATGGTCCTAGGGGGCGCTATTTAAGAGAATAGGCCACGCCCACAAACTTCAGCTGTCTATTTCTCTTGGGGGTCAGACTAGGATCACTCACCAGAAGTTTCGTAGCGATATCACGATAACTGAAGAAATGAGAGGCAAACGTATTTCCATGGCGTGATGGCGATTTTCGCCATGCTCCCAAAGCCCCGCCTTTTTTCAAAACCTGCCAGTACTGGAGACTAAGTAACCTCAAGTTGTCTACTGCTGTTTCCCACAGAATCCTGGTGATTGGGTAAAAGGAGTCCAGTAGGGAGCTGTGAAAAAAAGGTCAAAGTTTGAGGCTTAGCCACGCCCACACCTTTCAACTTTTGAAAAATCCGACGGTTGAATTTTTTCCCCTATGTCTTAAGAGTATATAGCAGAAGTTTGAAGGAGATTGGTGAAAAGGGCGATGGAGCATCACTCTCCAAACAACGTGTGCGAAAACCACTAAATCGCGTACTTGGACCAAAATGGCCGACTTCCTGTGCGACTTTGCACTTGGCTCCAAGAGACTTTTTTGTAGGTCCTGAGACACCACATTAGTGTACCAAATTTCGCAATCCTCAGTCAAAGCTTGGCTTGGGGCTATTAGTTTAAATTGTCCTAGGGGGCGCTATTTAAGAGAATAGGCCACGCCCACAAACTTCAGCTGTCTATTTCTCTTGGGGGTCAGACTAGGATCACTCACCAGAAGTGTCGGAGCGATATCACGATAACTGAAGAAATGAGAGGCAAACGTATTTCAATGGCGTGATGGCGATTTTCGCCATGCTCCCAAAGCCCCGCCTTTTTTCAAAACCTGCCAGTACTGGAGACCAAGTAACCTCAAGTTGTCTACTGCTGTTTCCCACAGAATCCTGGTGATTGGGTAAAAGGAGTCCAGTAGGGAGCTGTGAAAAAAAGAGTGGCGTGGCGGCAGGTCAAAGTTTGAGGCTTAGCCACGCCCACACCTTTCAACTTTTGAAAAATCCGACGATTGAATTTTTTTCCCTATGTCTTACGAGTACATAGCAGAAGTTTGAAGGAGAATGGTGAAAAGGGCGACGGAGCATCACTCTCCAAACAACGTGTGCGAAAACCACTAAATCGCGTACTTGGACCAAAATGGCCGACTTCCTGTGCGACTTTGCACTAGGCTCCAAGAGACTTTTTTGTAGGTCCTGAGACACCACATTAGTGTACCAAATTTCGTAATCCTCAGTCAAAGCAAGGCTTGGGGCTGACAGTTTTAATGGTCCTAGGGGGCGCTATTTCAGAAAATAGGCCACGCCCACCGGATGTTGACATCAGATTGTTTGAGGGGCCAGACTAGGATTACTCACAAAAAGTTTCGTGACGATATCTTTAGAAATGACGAAATGGGAGGCAAACGTAAGGCCACGGCGGTACGTCTGACTTCGCCGCGCCGCCACAGCCCCGCCCTCTGCCGAAAACTCCCATAAAGTGACGCCAAGCAACCCCCACTTGTCTTGAGTTACCAGCTACAAATTTCTGGTGATTAAGTGAAATGGGGCAATTTGGGACCTTTCACAGTAAAACTTGACCTTTTTGGTCCTGAGCGGGCGGGGCTTGTGTGATGTCATCATCCAACCATTCATATTACTTTGTGGGTGGATGATGAATGACCACAGAAAGTTTGGTAACTTTATTCTATTCAGTTATGAAGTTATAGCAATTAAAAAAAAATTGGCGAGTAGTCAAACTTCAAGGCCTGGCCCCGCCCCTTCAACATATACGAAAACTCAGAATCCTCATCTCATTTTGTTTGCCCATCCCTTCTGAGCATTTTTACACAATTTTTGAGACGATCGTGCGAAAAATGATCGAGCAATCCAATCAGAAACGGACCCTAAAAACTGCAAAAACGGCTAAAAATCGCCATTTCAACCCAAAATGGCCGACTTCCTGTTTGATATTGACCATGCTTGCAAGAGACTTTTCAGTGCGGACTGTTGAGTACTACAAGTGTCCCAAATTTCATAACTGTACGATAAACTAAGCTTTATGGAGAGGGGTTTTTTTCACATTGTAGGGGGCGCTGTTCAGCCATTTTCTTTGCGATTTTTTTGGGACCTTTAAAATATCAAATTTTTCACCAGGCCTGACAAGTTTGCAAAATATTGTGAGTTTTGGGGTATGTTAAGGTCCCCAAAAAGCCATTCAAAGGGGGCACGGAATAACAAAAAAAGAAAGAATAATAATCGGAGCAAAAACAAGAGGCCTTCGCAGCGCTTTCGCTGCTCGGGCCTAATAATAATCGGAGCAAAAACAAGAGGCCTTCGCAGCGCTTTCGCTGCTCGGGCCTAATTAAAGCTGCAAGCAGCGTCGTTCGGCCCTCGCAGTGAAGCTGCTCGTCCTCCATCCGCACCCCCTCCGCTCCATCCCCGACGCTCTCCAAACCCAGCTGCGTGCCGCTCCTTCCTGGCCGACAACCAGCGGCACCAGGGCACGTCTGGCAGAACAGAAACGTCAACCACCCCAACACCAGAAACCGCAAATGGCCTCCTAGTCCGCACCTCACCCTGACTCAGCATCCCCTCTGAGCTCACCATTAAATTGAATTGTAAGGTCACGGGGTCATGCCAGAATTCGCCATGGCATCAAAGCCCCTCCCTATCTGGAAATCTATCAGATCTGAATGGTAATTACAACATCATGAAGACAGTGCATGACCTTATTGTCATGTTGACTAAATTAGAGGGGACAAATATGGGCATTTCACCATAAAACAATAGACTTCCTGTTGTCAGGGGGCGGGGCTTAGGTGATGTCAGCTGTCCACAATGACGTTGCCTTGAGATGTGGTCAGTGATCACACATACAAAGTTTGATATAGATCTGATCGTGCACATGGGAGTTAATCAGTCAAGTAATGTAATGGCGAAAGATCAAAGTTTGAGGCTTAGCCACGCCCACACCTTTATACTTATTTAAAATCCGACGGTTGAATTTTTTCCACTATATCTTAAGAGTATATAGCAGAAGTTACAAGGCGATTGGTGAAAAGGGCGACGGAGCATCACTCTCCAAACAACGTGTGTGAAAACCACTAAATCGCGCACTTGGACCAAAATGGCTGACTTCCTGTGCGACTTTGCACTTGGCTCCAAGAGACATTTTTGTAGTTCCTGAGACACCACTTTGGTGTACCAAATTTTGTAATCCTCAGTCAAAGCATGGCTTGGGGCTGACAGTTTTAATGGTCCTAGGGGGCGCTAATTCAGAAAATAGGCCACGCCCACTAACTTAAGCTGACCATGTCTATTGGGGGTCAGACTAGGATCACTCACAACAAATTTCGAGGTGATATCACAATAAATGAAGAAATGAGAGGCAAACATATTTCCATGGCGTGATGGCGAATGTCGCCATGCTCCCAAAGCCCCGACTTTATTCGAAACCTGCCAGTACTATAGACCAAGTGACCTCAACTTGTCTGCTGCTATTTGCCAGTGATTGCTGGTGATTGGTTAAAAGGAGTCCAATAGGGAGCTGTGAAAAAAAGAGTGGCGTGGCGACAGGTCAAAGTTTGAGGCTTAGCCACGCCCACACCTTTATACTTATTTAAAATCCGTAGGTTGAATTTTTTCCCCTTTGTCTTAAGAGTCTATAGCAGAAGTTTGAAGGTGATTGGTGAAAAGGGCAATGGTGTAACACTCTCCAAACAACGTGTGCGAAAACCACTAAATCGACTACTTGGACCAAAATGGCCGACTTCCTGTGCGACTTTGCACTTGGCTCCAAGAGACTTTTTTGTAGGACCGGAGACACCACATTAGTGTACCAGATTTCGTACTCCTCAGTCAAAGCATGGCTAGGGGCTGACAGTTTTAATGGTCCTAGAGGGCGCCATTTCAGAAAATAGGCCACGCCCACAAACTACAGCTGTCCAAATCTATTGGGGGTCAGACTAGGATCACTCACCAGACATTTTGTGGTGATGGCACGATAATTGAAGAAATGAGAGGCAAACGTATTGCCATGGCGTGATGGTGAATTTTGCCATGCTCCCAAAGCCCCGCCTTTTTTCAAAACCTGCCAGTACTGGAGACTAAGTGACCTCAACTTGTCAGCTGCTATTCGCCAGAGATGGCTGGCGATTGGGTAAAAGGAGTCCAATAGGTAGCTGTGAAAAAAAGAGTGGCGTGGTGACAGGTCAAAGTTTGAGGCTTAGCCACGCCCACACCTTTATACTTATTTAAAATCCGACGGTTGAATTTTTTCCTTTATGTCTTAAGAGTCTATAGCAGAAGTTTGAAGGCGATTGGTGAAAAGGGCGATGGAGCATCACTCTCCAAACAACGTGTGCGAAAACCACTAAATCGAGTACTTGGACCAAAATGGCCGACTTCCTGTGCGACTTTGCACTTGGCTCCAAGAGACTTTTTTGTAGGTCCTGAGACACCACATTAGTGTGCCAAATTTCATAATCCTCAGTCAAAGCATGACTTGGGGCTGACAGTTTTAATGGTCCTAGGGGGCGCTATTTCAGAAAATTGGCCACGCCCACCGGATGTTCACATCACATTTTGTGGGGGGCTGAACTAGGATCACTCCCAAGAGGTTTTGTGGCGATATCTCTAGAAATGACGAAATGGGAGGCAAACGTAAGGCCTAAGCGGTACGCCTGACTTCGCCGCGCCGCCACAGCCCCGCCTTCTGGAGAAAACTCCCATAAAGTGACGCCAAGCAACCCCAACTTGTCTTCAGTTACCCGCTACAAATTTGGGGTGATTATTGGAAAGGGCGAATTTTGGAAAATTTCCCAGTAAATCTTGACCTTTTAAGTCCTGAGGGGGCGGGGCTTATGTGACATCATCAATCGACCATTCATTTGTCTTCGGAGGGCGACGACGATTGTCCTTAGAACATTTCTTTAACTGTAATTCTTTCATTTATGAATCTATAGCAATTTGAATTTTTTTGGCGAGTGCTCGAACTTTGAGGCCTGGTCCCGCCCCTTCAGTATTTACGAAAAGTCAATTTTATTGTCTCATTTTAATCGTCCATCGCTTCTGTTCGATCGCACACTATTTTTGAGACGATCATGCGAAAAATGACCAAACTGTTAAACCAAATATAGACCCTAGAAATGGCCAAAACGGGGTCAAAATGGCCACTTTAGTCCAAAATGGCCGACTTCCTGTTTGATATTGACCATGGGTGCAAGAGGCTTTTCTGTGCGTATTGTTGAGTTCTACAGGTGTACCAAATTTCATCACTCTACTATGAAAAAAGGTCAAAGCGGAGGGGTATTTTTAATTTTCCAGGGGGCGCTGTTGAAACATTTTTTTACCAACTTTCACGTTGCCAGTGAAATACGTAAATTTCACGCACTTTCTATATTGGGCCAGAATTTTGTGAGTTTTTGGATATGCTAAGACCCCCTAAAGGCCATCCAAAGACGCGGAAGAAAAAAAAGAAAAAAAAATTAAAGCTGCAAGCAGCGTCGTTCGGCCCTCGCAGCTCTGCGCCGCTCCGGCCTGGCCAGCAGCCCGGGGCACCAGGGCACGTCTGGCAGAACAGAATCGTCAACCACCCCGACGCCAGAATCCGCAAATGGCCTCCTAGTCCGCACCTCACCCTGACTCAGCATCCCCTCTGAGCTCACCATTAAATTGAATTGTAAGGTTACGGCGTTACGCCAGAATTCGCCATGGCATAAAAGCCCCTCCCTTTCTGGAAAGCTATCAGATCTGAATGGTCATTACAACATCATGAAGACAGTGTATGACCTTAGTGTCATGTTCACTAAATTAGAGGGGACAAAGATGGGTATTTCAGCATAAAAAATAGACTTCCTGTAGTCAGGGGGCGGGGCTTAGGTGATGTCAGCTGTCCACATTGTCATTTTTTACAGATATGGTCAATGATCACACAGACAAAGTTTGAAAAAGATCTGATCATGCACATGGGAGTTATTAAGTCAAGTAAAGTAATGGCGAAAGGTCAAAGTTTGAGGCTTAGCCACGCCCACACCTTTCAACTTTTGAAAAATCCGACGGTTGAATTTTTTCCCCTACGTCGTAAGAGTATACAGCAGAAGTTTGAAAGTGATTGGTGAAAAGGGCGACGGAGCATCACTCTCCAAACAACGTGTGCGAAAACCACTAAATCGCGTACTTGGACCAAAATGGCCGACTTCCTGTGCGACTTTGTCCCTGGCTCCAAGAGACTTTTTTGTAGGTCCTGAGACACCACATTAGTGTACCAAATTTCGTAATCCTCAGTCAAAGCATGGCTTGGGGCTATTAGTTTAAATGGTCCTAGGGGGCGCTATTTAAGAGAATAGGCCACGCCCACAAACTTCAGCTGTCTATTTCTCTTGGTGGTCAGACTAGGATCACTCACCAGAAGTTTCGTAGCGATATCACGATAACTGAAGAAATGAGAGGCAAACGTATTTCCATGGCGTGATGGCGATTTTCGCCATGCTCCCAAAGCCCCGCCTTTTTTCAAAACCTGCCAGTACTGGAGACTAAGTAACCTCAAGTTGTCTACTGCTGTTTCCCACAGAATCCTGGTGATTGGGTAAAAGGAGTCCAGTAGTGAGCTGTGAAAAAAAGAGTGGCGTGGCGGCAGGTCAAAGTTTGAGGCTTAGCCACGCCCACACCTTTCAACTTTTGAAAAATCCGACGGTTGAATTTTTTTTCCCTATGTCTTACGAGTACATAGCAGAAGTTTGAAGGAGAATGGTGAAAAGGGCGACGGAGCATCACTCTCCAAACAACGTGTGCGAAAACCACTAAATCGCGTACTTGGACCAAAATGGCTGACTTCCTGTGCGACTTTGCACTAGGCTCCAAGAGACTTTTTTGTAGGTCCTGAGACACCACATTAGTGTACCAAATTTCGTAATCCTCAGTCAAAGCATGGCTTGGGGCTGACAGTTTTAATGGTCCTAGGGGGCGCTATTTCAGAACATAGGCCACGCCCACCGGATGTTGACATCAGATTGTTTGAGGGGCCAGACTAGGATTACTCACAAAAAGTTTCGTGACGATATCTTTAGAAATGACGAAATGGGAGGCAAACGTAAGGCCACGGCGGTACGTCTGACTTTGCCGCGCCGCCACAGCCCCGCCCTCTGCCGAAAACTCCCATAAAGTGACGCCAAGCAACCCCCACTTGTCTTGAGTTACCAGCTACAAATTTGTGGTGATTAAGTGAAATGGGGCAATTTGGGACCTTTCACAGTAAAACTTGACCTTTTTGGTCCTGAGCGGGCGGGGCTTGAGTGATGTCATCATCCAACCATTCATATTACTTTGTGGGTGGATGATGAATGACCACAGAAAGTTTGGTAACTTTATTCTATTCAGTTATGAAGTTATAGCAATTAAAAAAAATTGGCGAGTAGTCAAACTTCAAGGCCTGGCCCCGCCCCTTCAACATATACGAAAACTCAGAATCCTCATCTCATTTTGTTTGCCCATCCCTTCTGAGCATTTTTACACAATTTTTGAGACGATCGTGCGAAAAATGATCGAGCAATCCAATCAGAAACGGACCCTAAAAACTGCAAAAACGGCTAAAAATCGCCATTTCAACCCAAAATGGCCGACTTCCTGTTTGATATTGACCATGCTTGCAAGAGACTTTTCTGTGCGGACTGTTGAGTACTACAAGTGTACCAAATTTCATAACTGTACGATAAACTAAGCTTTATGGAGAGGGTTTTTTTTCACATTGTAGGGGGCGCTGTTCAGCCATTTTCTTTGCGATTTTTTTGGGACCTTTAAAATATCAAATTTTTTACCAGGCCTGACAAGTTTGCAAAATATTGTGAGTTTTGGGGTATGTTAAGGTCCCCAAAAAGCCATTCAAAGGGGGCACGGAATAACAAAAAAAGAAAGAATTAAAGCTGCAAGCAGCGTCGTTCGGCCCTCGCAGCGAAGATGCTCACCCTCCTTCCGCACCCCCTCCGCTCCATCCCCGATGCTCTCCAAACCCAACTCCCCGCCGCTCCGTCCTGGCCGGCAGCACGGGGCACCAGGGCACGTCCACGGACTGAAACGTCCACCACCCTGACACCAAGAAAAGCTAACAGTCACCTCATCCACACCTCACCCTGAATCAGCATCCCCTCCGAGCCTACCATTATATTACATGTCTCACCACTAGGGCATACTTTATCTTTAGCACACTGTTGGTGTGATGACACAGACCAACTTTAGTGCTTTTTTGCCCATATTTATTAAAGTTTTCGAAAGTTAAAGTTATCTAGGGGGCGCTGTGATCAATTACAGAAAAATCCCATTGAGGTCAGCTTTGGTTGACAAGGACAGTTTTCTGTTATTTTGGCATCAAACGGACGTTGTGTGTGTTATCTAAAGCCAGTGAGCTGAAAGGGGCGGAGCTACAGGGATTTGAATCAACAACCACATCAATGTGTTTGGTGCAGTCACGTGATGTCACAAGCCAAGTATAATGCCATTCTGACTTTGACTTTAGAAGTTAATAAAGTTTGAACCCATCTAGGGGGCGTTGTGACCATTTACAAGTAAATGCCATAGAGGTCATCTTTGGTCATCAAAGATGGTTTTCTGTTAATTTGGAATCAATCAAACGTTGCATGGGTCATCTAGAGACAAAAAGCTGTAAGTGGGTGGAGTTAAAGTGAATTGAACAAGTGATCACATACATGTGTTGATTGCAGATGTGTGATGACTCCCACAATGTTTGATGTAGTTTGGAACTTTTTTGCAGAAGTTACAAAGGTTTTTTGTATCTAGGGGGCGCTGTCCCAAATTTAAGAATTATTCCATGAAGAAGTTTGTAGGTTGATGACAGTCATTTGTGTGCAGTTTGGTGTGAATTGCATCATGCATGTGTTATTAAGGGCCTAATATCTGTCAGGGGGCGGAGCTAAAGCAATATCAACAACTTACCACAGGACTGTGGTGGGTGCCATTGTGTGAGTACACATAGCAAGTTTGGTGCAGTTACGACCTCGTCTGTAGGAGTTATTACAGTTTTAATGGTGTGTAGGGGGCGCTGTGGTGACATTACACAACTTTCACCAACGGTGTGTGCCTCGTTGAATAAAGGGCATGATTGTTGATTGCCATGTTCAGTCTCGGGCAGATCGGAGGTTGTTAGTGGAAGTTACAGTCAAACGTAAGGTCACGGCGTCACGCCAGAATTCGCCGTGGCATCAAAGCCCTTCCCTTTCTGAAAAGCTATCAGATCTGAATGGTCATTACAACATCATGAAGACAGTGCATGACCTTAGTGTCATGTTGACTAAAGTAGAGGGGACAAATATGGGCATTTCACCATTAAAAAATAGACTTCCTGTAGTCAGGGGGCGGGGCATAGGTGATGTCAGCTGTCCACATTGTCATTGTCTTGAGATGTGGTCAATGATCACACAGACGGAGTTTGATATAGATCTGATCATGCACATGGGAGTTGTTAAGTCAAGTAATGTAATGGCGAAAGGTCAAAGTTTGAGGCTTAGCCACGCCCACACCTTTATACTTGTATAAAATCCGACGGTTGAATTTTTTCCTCTATGTCTTAAGATTATATAGCAGGAGTTTGAAGGTGATAGGTGGAAAGGACGACGAGACATCATTCTCCTAATAACGTGTGTGAAAACCACTAAATCGAGTAATTGGACCAAAATGGCCGACTTCCTGTGCGACTTTGCACTTGGCTCAAAGAGACTTTTTTGTAGGTCCTGAGACCCCACATTAGTGTACCAAATTTCGTACTCCTCAGTCAAAGCATGGCTTGGGGCTGACAGTTTTAATGGACCTAGGGGGCGCTATTTCAGAAAATAGGCCACGCCCATTTGATGTTCACATGAGATCTTTTGGGGGGCCGGACTAGGATCACTCACAAGACGTTTCGTGACTGTATCTATAGAAATGACGACATGGGAGGCACATGTATGGTCACGGCGGTACGCCTGACTTCGCCGCGTCGCCACAGCCCCGCCTTCTGCAGAAAACACCCATAAAGTGACGTCAAGCAACGCCAACTTCTCTTCAGTTACCTGCTACAAATTCGGGCTGATTATTCGACAGGGCGAATTTTGGAAAATTTCCCAGTAAAACTTGACGTTTTAAGTCCTGAGGGGGCGGGGCTTGTGTGACATCATCCAGCGACCATTCATTTGTCTTCGGGGGGCGATGACGATTATCCATAGAAAGTTACTTTAACTGTAATTCTTTCATTTGTGAAATTATAGCAATTAGAATTTTTTTGGCGAGTGCTCGAACTTTGAGGCCTGGCCCCGCCCCTTCAGTATTTACGAAAAGTCAATTTTATTTTCTCATTTGAAGCGTCCATCGCTTCTGTTCAATGGCACACTATTTTTGAGACTATGGTACGAAAAATGACGAAACTGTTCAACCAAATATAGACCCTAGAAATGGCCAAAACGGCTAAAAATCGCCATTTCAACCCAAAATGGCCGACTTCCTGTTTTATATTGACCATGGTTGCAAGAGGCTTTTTTGTGCGGACTGTTGAGTAGTACCAGTATACCAAATTTCATAACTGTACGATAAACTAAGCTTTATGGAGAGGGGTATTTTTCACTCTTTAGGGGGCGCTGTCGAGCCACTTTTTTATCAACTTTCACATCGCCAGTGAAATACGTAAATTTCACGCACTTTCTATATTGGGCCAGAATTTGGTGACTTTTTGGATATGCTAAGACCCCCTAAAGGCCACCCAAAGACGCGGAAGAAAAAAGAAAGCGTAATAATAATAAACGGAGCAGATACAATAGGCCTTCGCAGCGCTTCGCTGCTCGGGCCTAATTAAAGCTGCAAGCAGCATCGTTCGGCCCTCGCAGCTCCGCGCCGCTCTGGCCTGGCCGGCAGCCCGGGGCACCAGGCTACGTCTGCGAAACAGAAACGTCGACCACCCCGACACCAGAAACTGCTAACGGCCACCTTGTCCGCACCCCACCCTGATTTAGCATCCCCTTTGAGCCCACCATTATATTTTATGTCTCACCACTCGGGAATCCTGTATCTTTACCACACTGGTGGTGTGATGACAGTGACCAACTTTAATGCTATTTTGACCATGTTTTTTAAAGTTATCGAAGGATAACGTTATGTAGGGGGCGCTGTGACCAACTACAGAAAAGTCCCTTTGAGGTCAGCTTTGGTGACATTATATAACATTCACCAACCGTTTGTGCCTCATTGGCTAAAGGGCATGATTGTTCATTGCCATGTTCAGTTTCGGGCAAATCGGAGGCCGTTTGTGGAAGTTACAGTCAAATGTAAGGTCATGGCGTCACGCCAGCATTCACCATGACATCAATGCCCCTCCCTTTCTGGAAAGCTACCAGATCTGAATGGTCATTACAACATCATGAAGACAGTGTATGACCTTAGTGTCATGTTCACTAAATTAGAGGGGACGAATATGGGCATTTCACCATAAAACAATAAACTTCCTGTTGTCAGGGGGCGGGGCTTAGGTGATGTCAGCTATCCACATTATCATTGTGTTGAGATGCGGTCAGTGATCACACAGACAAAGTTTGATGTAGATCTGATAATGCACATGGGAGTTATTAAGTCAAGTAATGTATTGGCGAAAGGTCAAAGTTTGAGGCTTAGCCACGCCCACACCTTTATACTTATTTAAAATCCGACGGTTGAATTTTTTCCCCTTTGCCTTAAGAGTACATAGCAGAAGTTTTAAGGTGATTGGTAAAAAGGGCGACGGAGCATCACTTTCCAAACAACGTGTGCGAAAACCACTAAATCGAGTACTTGGACCAAAATGGCCGACTTCCTGTGCGACTTTGCACTTGGCTCCAGGAGACTTTTTTGTAGGTCCTGAGACACCACATTAGTGTACCAAATTTCGTAATCCTCAGTCAAAGCATGGCTTGGGGCTGACAGTTTAAAATGTCCTAGGGGGCGCTATTTCAGAATGTAGGCCACGCCCACAAACTTCAGCTATCTATTTCTATCGGTGGTCAGACTAGGATCACTCACAACGAATTTCGAGGTGAAATCACGATAAATGAAGAAATGAGAGGCAAACGTATTTCCATGGCGTGATGGCGAATTTCGCCATGCTCCCAAAGCCCCACCTTTTTTCAAAACCTGCCAGTACTGGAGACCAAGTGACATCAACTTGTGTGCTGATATTTGCCAGAGATTCCTGGTGATTGGGTAAAAGGAGTCCAATAGGGAGCTGTGAAAAAAAGAGTGGCGTGGCGACAGGTCAAAGTTTGAGGCTTAGCCACGCCCACACCTTTATACTTATTTAAAATCCGACGGTTGAATTTTTTCCCCTTTGTCTTAAGAGTATATAGCAGAAGTTTTAAGGCGATTGGTGAAAAGGGCGACGGAGCATCACTCTCCAAACAACGTGTGCGAAAACAACTAAATCGAGTACTTGGACCAAAATGGCCGACTTCCTGTGCAACTTTGCACTTGGCTCCAAGAGACTTTTTTGTAGGTCCTGAGACACCACATTAGTGTACCAAATTTCGTAATCCTCAGTCAAAGCATGGCTTGGGGCTGATAGTTTTAGTGGTCCTAGGGGGCGCTATTTCAGAAAATAGGCCACGCCCACCTGATGTTGACATCAAATCTTTTGGGTGGCCAGACTAGGATCACTCACAAGACATTTCGTGACGATATCTTTAGAAATGACAAAATGGGAGGCAAACGTAAGGCCACGGCGGTACGCCTGACTTCGCCGCGCCGCCACAGCCCCGCCCTCTGCCGAAAACTCCCATAAAGTGACGCCAAGCAACCCCCACTTGTCTTGAGTTAGCAGCTACAAATTTGTGGTGATTAAGTGAAATGGGACAATTTTGGACCTTTCACAGTAAAACTTGACCTTTTTGGTCCTGAGGGGGCGGGCCTTGTGTGAAGTCATAATCTGACCATTCAATTTCCTTTGTGGGCAGATGACAAATGACCACAGCAATTTTTATAACTCTATTACATTCAGTTATGAAGTTATAGCAATTTAAACTTTTTTGGCGAGTAGTCAAACTTCGAGGCCTGGCCCCGCCCCTTCAACATATACGAAAACTCAGAATCCTCATCTCATTTTGTTCGCCCATCCCTTTTGAGCAATTTTACATAATTTTTGAGATGATCGTGCGAAAAATGACCGAGCAATCCAATCAGAAACGGACCCTAAAAACGGCAAAAATGGCTAAAAATCGCCATTTCAACCCAAAATGGCCGACTTCCTGTTTGATATTGACCATGGTTGCAAGAGACTTTTCTGTGCGGACTGTTGAGGACTACAAGTGTTCCAAATTTCATAACTGTACGATAAACTAAGCTTTATGGAGAGGGGTATTTTTCACCTTGTAGGGGGCGCTGTTCAGCCATTTTCTTTACGATTTTTTTGGGACCTTTAAAATATCAAATTTTTCACCAGGCCTGACAAGTTTGCAAAATATTGTGAGTTTTGGGGTACGTTAAGGTCCCCAAAAAGCCGTTCAAAGGGGCACCGGAATAATAAATAATAATAAACAGAGCAAAAACAAGAGGCCCTCGCTGCGCTTTCGCTGCTCGGGCCTAATTAAAGCTGCAAGCAGCGTCGTTCGGCCCTCGCAGCGAAGCTGCTCGCCCTCCGTCCTCACCCCCTCCGCTCCATCCCAGACGCTTTCCAAACCCAGCTCCGCGCCGCTCCGTCCTGGCCGGCAGCCGGGGGCACCAGGGCACGTCTGGCAGAACAGAAACGTCAACCACCCCGACACCAGAATCCGTGAACGGCCTCCTCGTCCACACCTCACCCTTACTCAGCATCCCCTCCGAGCCCAGCATTACACGTCTCACCACTAGGAGATACTCTACCTTTGCCACACTGGTGGTGTGATGTTCAGTCTCGGGCAAATCGGAGGCTGTTTGTGGATGTTACAGTCAAACGTAAGGTCACAGCGTCACGCCAGAATTCGCCATGGCATCAAAGCCCCTCCCTTTCTGAAAAGCTATCAGATCTGAATGGTCATTACAACATCATGAAGACAGTGCATGACCTTAGTGTCATGTTGACTAAATTAGAGGGGACAAATATGGGCATTTCACCATAAAAAATTGACTTCCTGTAGTCAGGGGCGGGGCTTAGGTGATGGTCAGTTGTCCACATTGTCATTGTCTTCAGATGTGGTCAGTGATCACACAGACAAAGTTTGAATTGGATCTGATCATGCACATGGGAGTTATTAAGTCAAGTAATGTAATGGGGACTGGTCAAAGTTTGAGGCTTAGCCACGCCCACACCTTTATACTTATTTAAAATCCGACGGTTGAATTTTTTCCTCTATGTCTTAAGAGTATATAGCAGGAGTTTGAAGGTGATCAGTGGAAAGGACGACAAGACATCATTCTCCTAATAACGTGTGTGAAAACCACTAAATCGAGTACTTGGACCAAAATGGCCGACCTCCTGTGCGACATTGCGCTTGGCTCCAGGAGACTTTTTTGTAGGTCCTGAGACACTACATTAGTGTGCCAAATTTCGTGATCCTCAGTCAAACCATGGCTTGGGGCTGACAGTTTTAATGGTCCTAGGGGGCGCCATTTCAGAAATTAGGCCACGCCCACAAACTTTAGCTGTCCAGTTCTATTAGGGGTCAGAGTAGGATCATTCATCAGAAATTGTGTGGCGATGTCACAATGATTGAAGAAATGAGAGACAAACGTATTTCCATGGCGTGATGGCGAATTTCGCCATGCTCCCAAAGCCCCGCCTTTATTCGAAACCTGCCAGTACTATAGACCAGGTGACCTCAACTTGTCTAGTGCTATTTGCCAGTGATTGCTGATGATTGGTTAAAAGGAGTCCAATAGGGAGCTGTGAAAAAAAGAGTGGCATGGTGACAGGTCAAAGTTTGAGGCTTAGCCACGCCCACACCTTTATACTTATTTAAAATCCGACGGTTGAATTTTTTCATCTATGTCTTAAGAGTGTATAGCAGATTTTTGAAGGTGATTGGTGTAAAGGGTGATGGAGCATCCTTCTCCAAACAACGTGTTCGAAAACCACTAAATCGAGTACTTGGACCAAAATGGCCGACTTCCTGTGCGACTTTGCACTTGGCTCCAAGAGACTTTTTTGTAGGTCCTCAGACAGTACATTAGTGTGCCAAATTTCGTGATCCTCAGTCAAAGCATTGCTTGGGGCTGAAAGTTTAAATGGCCTTAGGGGGCGCTATTTCAGAAAATAGGCCACGCCCACAAACTTCAGCTTTCCAATTCTATTAGGGGTCAGAGTAAGATCACTCACCAGAAATTGTGTGGCGATGTCACAATGATTGAAGAAATGAGAGACAAACGTATTTCTATGGCGTGATGGCAAATTTCGCCATGCTCCCAAAGCCCCGCCTTTATTCTAAACCTGCCAGTACTATAGACCAGGTGACCTCAACTTGTCTGCTAATATTTGCCAGTGATTGCTGGTGATTGGGTAAAAGGAGTCCAATAGGGAGCTGTGAAAAAAAGAGTGGCGTGGCGAAAGGTCAAAGTTTGAGGCTTAGCCACGCCCACACCTTTATACTTATTTAAAATCCGACGGTTGAATTTTTTCCTCTATGTCTTAAGACCATATAGCAGAAGCTCGAAGGCGATTGGTGAAAAGGGCGACGGAGCATCACTCTCCAAACAATGTGTGTGAAAACCACTAAATCGCGCACTTGGACCAAAATGGCCGACTTCCTGTGCGACTTTGCACTTGGCTCCAAGAGACTTTTTTGTAGGTCCTGAGACACCACATTAGTGTACCAAATTTCGTAATCCTCAGTCAAAGCATGGCTTGGGGCTGACAGTTTTAATGGTCCTAGGGGGCGCTAATACAGAAAATAGGCCACGCCCACAAACTTAAGCTGACCTTTTCTATTGGGGGTCAGACTAGGATCACTCACAACAATGGTCGAGGTGATATCACGATAAATGAAGAAATGAGAGGCAAACGTATTTCCATGGCGTGATGGCGAATTTCGCCATGCTCCCAAAGCCCCGCCTTTTTTCAAAACCTTCCAGTACTGGAGACCAAGTGACCTCAACTTGCCTGCTGCTATTTACCAGAGATTCCTGGTGATTGGGTAAAAGGAGTCCAATAGGGAGCTGTGAAAAAAAGAGTGGCGTGGCGAAAGGTCAAAGTTTGAGGCTTAGCCACGCCCACACCTTTATACTTATTTAAAATCCGACGGTTGAATTTTTTCCTCTATGTCTTAAGACTATATAGCAGAAGTTTGAAAGTGATTGGTGAAAAGGGCGACGGAGTATCACTCTCCAAACAACGTGTGTGAAAACCACTAAATCGCGCACTTGGACCAAAATGGCCGACTTCCTGTGCGACTTTGCACTTGGCTCCAAGAGACTTTTTTGTAGGTCCTGAGACACCACATTAGTGTACCAAATTTCGTAATCCTCAGTCAAAGCATGGCTTGGGGCTGACAGTTTTAATGGTCCTAGGGGGCGCTATTTCAGAAAATAGGCCACGCCCACCAGATGTTCACATCAGATCTTTTGGGGGGTCGGACTAGGATCACTCACAAGAAGTTTCGTGACGATATCTTTGGAAATGACGAAATGGGAGGCAAACGTAAGGCCACGGCGGTACGCCTGAATTCGCCGCGCCGCCACAGCCCCGCCCTCTGCCGAAAACTCCCATAAAGTGACGCCAAGCAACCCCCACTTGTCTTGAGTTACCAGCTACAAATTTGTGGTGATTAAGTGAAATGGGGCAATTTGGGACCTTTCACAGTAAAACTTGATCTTTTTGGTCCTGAGGGGGCGGGGCTTGTGTGATGTCATCATCCGACCATTCAATTTACTTTGTGGGTGGATGACGAATGACCCCAGAAAGTTTGGTAACTCTATTCCATTCAGTTATGAAGTTATAGCAATTTAAATATTTTTGGCGAGTAGTCAAACTTCGAGGCCTGGCCCCGCCCCTTCAACATATACGAAAACTCAGAATTCTCATCTCATTTTGTTCGCCCATCCCTTCTTAGCAAGTTTACACAATTTTTGAGATGATCATGCGAAAAATGATCGAGCAATCCAATCAGAAACGGACCCTAAAAACGGCAAAAACGGCAAAAAATCGCCATTTCAACCCAAAATGGCCGACTTCCTGTTTGATATTGACCATGCTTGCAAGAGACTTTTCTGTGCGGACTGTTGAGTACTACAAGTGTACCAAATTTCATAACTGTACGATAAACTAAGCTTTATGGAGAGGGTTTTTTTTTCACTTTCTAGGGGGCGCTGTTCAGTCATTTTCTGTGCGATTTTTTTGGGACCTTTAAAATATCAAATTTTTCACCAGGCCTGACAAGTTTGCCAAATATTGTGAGTTTTGGGGTATGCTAAGGTCCCCAAAAAGCCGTTCAAAGGGGCACGAGAATAACAAAAAATAATAATAAAGAAAAATTAAAGCTGCAAGCAGCGTCGTTCGGCCCTCGCAGCTCCGCGCCGCTCCGGCCTGGCCGGCAGCCCGAGGCACCAGGTTACGTCCGTGGAACAAAAATTTTGACCACCCCGACACCAGAAACAGCTAACGGTCACCTCGTCCGCACCTCACCCTGACTGAGCATCCCCTCTGAGCACACCAAGTTTGGTGCAGTTACGACCTCGTCTGTAGGAGTTATCACAGTTTTAATGTTGTGTAGGGGGTGCTGTGGTGTTATTATACGAATTTCACCAACCATTTGTGTCTCATTGGCTAAAGGGCATGATTGTTGATTGCCATGTTCAGTCTCGTGCAGATGGGAGGCTGTTTGTGGAAGTTACGATCAAACGTAAGGTCATGGCGTCATGCCAGAAATCGCCATGGCATCAAAGCCCCTCCCTATCTGGAAAGCTATCAGATCTGAATGGTCATTGCAACATCATGAAGACAGTGCCTGACCTTAGTGTCATGTTGACTAAATTAGAGAGGACAAATATGGGCATTTCACCATAAAACAATAGACTTCCTGTTGTCAGGGGGCGGGGCTTAGGTGATGTCACCTGTCCACAATGACGTTGTCTTGAGATTTGGTCATTGATCACACGGACAAAGTTTGATATAGATCTGATCATGCACATTGGAGTTGTTAAGTCAAGTAATGTAATGGCGAAAGGTCAAAGTTTGAGGCTTAGCCACGCCCACACCATTATACTTATTTAAAATCCGACGGTTGAATTTTTTCCCCTTTGTGTTAAGAAAATATAACAGAAGTTTGAAGGTGATCGGTGAAAAGGGCGACGGGGTATCATTGTCCAAACAACGTGTGCGAAAACCACTAAATCGAGAACTTGGACCAAAATGGCCGACTTCCTGTGCGACTTTGCACTTGGCTCCCAGAGACTTTTTTGTAGGTCCTGAGACACCACATTAGTGTACCAAATTTTGCAATCCTCAGTCAAAGCATGGCTTGGGGCTGACAGTTTTAATGGTCATAGGGGGCGCTATTTCAGAAAATAGGCCACGCCCACAAACTTCAGCCATCCATTTCTATTGGGGGTCGGACTAGGATCACTCACAACAAGTTTCGAGGTGATATCACGATAAATGAAGAAATGAGAGGCAAACGTATTTCCATGGCGTGATGGCGAATTTCGCCATGCTCCCAAAGCCCCGCCTTTTCTCAAAACCTTCCAGTACTGGAGACCAAGTGACCTCAACTTGTCTGCTGCTATTTACCAGAGATTACTGGTGATTGGGTAAAATGGGTCCAATAGGGAGCTGTGAAAAAAAGAGTGGCGTGGCGAAAGGTCAAAGTTTGAGGCTTAGCCACGCCCACACCTTTATACTTATTTAAAATCCGACGGTTGAATTTTTTCCTCTATGTCTTAAGAGTATATAGCAGAAGTTTGAAGGCGATTGGTGAAAAGGGCGACGGAGCATCACTCTCCAAACAACGTGTGTGAAAACCACTAAATCGCACACTTGGACCAAAATGGCTGACTTCCTGTGCGACTTTGCACTTGGCTCCAAGAGACTTTTTTGTAGGTCCTGAGACACCACATTAGTGTACCAAATTTCGAAATCCTCAGTCAAAGCATGGCTTGGGGCTGACAGTTTTAATGGTCCTAGGGGGCGCTATTTCAGAAAATAGGCCACGCCCACCGGATGTTCACATCAAATTTTTTTGGAGGCGGGACTAGGATCACTCACAAGAGGTTTTGTGGCGATATCTCTAGAAATGACGAAATGGTAGGCAAACGTAAGGCCACGTCGGTACGCCTGACTTCGCCGCGCCGCCACAGCCCCGCCTTCTGGAGAAAACTCCCATAAAGTGACGCCAAGCAACCCCAACTTGTCTTCAGTTTCCTGCTAGAAATATGGGGTGATTAGTTGAAAGGGCGAATTTTGGACAATTTCCCAGTAAAACTTGACCTTTTAAGGCGTGAGGGGGCGGGGCTTATGTGACATCATCAATCAACCATTCATTTGTCTTCGGGGGGCGATGACGATTGTCCATAGAAAATTACTTTAACTGTAATTCTTTCATTTATGAAATTATAGCAATTTGAATTTTTTTGGCGAGTGCTCGAACTTTGAGGCCTGGCCCCGCCTCTTCAGTATTTACGAAAAGTCAGTTTTATTTTCTCATTTGATTCGTCCATCGCTTCTGTTCGATCGCACATTATTTTTGAGACAATCGTGCGAAAAATGACCAAACTGTTTAACCAAATATAGAGCCTAGAAATGGCCAAAATGGGGTAAAAATGGCCACTTTAGTCCAAAACGGCCGACTTCCTGTTTGATATTGACCATGGGTGCAAGAGGCTTTTCTGTGCGTATTGTTGAATTCTACAGGTGTACCAAATTTTATCACTCTACTATGAAAAAAGGTCAATGCGGAGGGGTATTTTTAATTTTCCAGGGGGCGCTGTTGAAACACTTTTATACCAACTTTCACATTGCCAGTGAAATACGTAAATTTCACGCACTTTCTATATTGGGCCAGAATTTGGTGAGTTTTTGGATATGCTAAGACCCCCTAAAGGCCGTCCAAAGACGCGGAAGAAAAAAAAAGAAAAAAAAAGAAAGAAAGAAAAAAAAGAAACGGAGCAGATACAATAGGCCTTCGCAGCGCTTCGCTGCTCGGGCCTAATAATAAACAGAGCAAAAACAAGAGGCCTTCGCAGCGCTTTCGCTGCTCGGGCCTAAAAAGAAAGAAAAAGAAACGGAGCAGATACAATAGGCCTTCGCAGCGCTTCGCTGCTCGGGCCTAATAAATAATAATAATAAACGGAGCAGATACAATAGGCCTTCGCAGCTTCACTGCTCGGGCCTAATTAAAGCTGCAAGCAGCGTCGTTCGGCCCTCGCAGCGAAGCTGCTCATCCTCCGTCCGCACCCCCTCTGCTCCATCCCCGATGCTGTCCAAAACCAGCTCCCCACCGCTCCTTCCTGTCCGGCAGCCCGGGACACCAGGGCACGTCAGCGGAACAGAAACGTCCACCAGAACAGAATTCGCCATGGCATGAAAGCCCATCCCTTTCTGAAAAGCTATCAGATCTGAATGGTCATTACAACATCCTGAAGACAGTGAATTACCTTAGTGTCATGTTGACTAAATTAGAGGGGACAAATATGGGCATTTCACCATAAAAAATAGACTTCCTGTAGTCAGGGGGCGGGGCTTAGGTGATGTGAGCTGTCCACATTGTCATTGTCTTGAGATGTGGTCAATGATCACACAAAGTTTGATTTAGATCTGATCATGCACATGGGAGTTGTTAAGTCAAGTAATGTAATGGCGAAAGGTAAAAGTTTGAGGCTTAGCCACGCCCACACCTTTAAACTTATTTAAAATCCGACGGTTGATTTTCCCCCCTTTGTCTTAAGAGTATATAGCAGAAGTTTGAAGGCGATTGGTGAAAAGGGCGATGGTGCAACACTCTCCAAACAACGTGTGCGAAAACCACTAAATCGAGTACTTGGACAAAAATGGCCGACTTGCTGTGCGACTTTGCACTTGGCTCCAAGAGACTTTTTTGTAGGTCCGGAGACACCACATTAGTGTACCAGATTTCGTACTCCTCAGTCAAAGCATGGCTAGGGGCTGACAGTTTTAATGGTCCTAGGGGGCGCCATTTCAGAAAATAGGCCACGCCCACAAACTACAGCTGTCCAAATCTATTGGGGTTCAGACTAGGATCACGCACCAGACATTTTGTGGCGATTGCACGATAATTGAAGAAATGAGAGGCAAACGTATTGCCATGGCGTGATGGTGAATTTTGCCATGCTCCCAAAGCCCCGCCTTTTTTCAAAACCTGCCAGTACTGGAGACTAAGTGACCTCAACTTGTCAGCTGCTACTCGCCAGAGATTGCTGGCGATTGGGTAAAAGGAGTCCAATAGGTAGCTGTGAAAAAAAGAGTGGCGTGGTGACAGGTCAAAGTTTGAGCTTTAGCCACGCCCACACCTTTATACTTATTTAAAATCCGACGGTTGAATTTTTTCATCTATGTCTTAAGAGTATATAGCAGAAGTTTGAAGGCGATTGGTGAAAAGGGCGATGGAGCATCACTCTCCAAACAACGTGTGCGAAAACCACTAAATCGAGTACTTGGACCAAAATGGCCGACTTCCTGTGCGACATTGCACTTGGCTCCAAGAGACTTTTTTGTAGGTCCTGAGACACCACATTAGTATGCCAAATTTCATAATCCTCAGTCAAAGCATGACTTGGGGCTGACAGTTTTAATGGACCTAGGGGGCGCTATTTCAGAAAATAGGCCACGCCCACCGGATGTTCATATGAGATCTTTTGGGGGGCCGGACTAGGATCACTCACAAGAAGTGTCGTGGTGATATCTTTAGAAATGACTAAATGGGAGGCAAATGTAAGGCCTAAGCGGTACGCCTGAATTCGCCGCGCCGCCACAGCTCCGCCTTCTGCAGAAAACACCCATAAAGTGACGGCATGCAACCCCCACTTCCCTTCAGTTATCTGCTACAAATTTGGGGTGATTATTTGAAAGGGCGAATTTTGGAAAATTTCCCAGTAAAACTTGACCTTTTAAGTCCTGAGGGTGCGGGGCTTGTGTGACATCATCTATCGACATTTCATTTGTCTTCGGGGGGCGATGACGATTGTCCTTAGAAATTGTTTTAACTGTAATTCTTTCATTTGTGAAATTATAGCAATTTGAATTTTTTTGGCGAGTGCTCGAACTTTGAGGCCTGGCCCCGCCCCTTCAGTATTTACGAAAAGTCAATTTTATTGTCTCATTTGAATCGTCCATCGCTTCTGTTCGATCTCGCACTATTTTTGAGACGATGGTGCGAAAAATGACCAAACTGTTCAACCAAATATAGACCCTAGAAATGGCCAAAACGGCTAAAAATCCTCATTTCAACCCAAAATTTCCGACTTCCTGTTTTATATTTACCATGGTTGCAAGAGGCTTTTCTGTGCAGACTGTTGAGTATTACCAGTATACCAAATTTCATAACTGTACGATAAACTAAGCTTTATGGAGAGGGGTATTTTTCACTTTCTAGGGGGCACTGTCGAGCCACTTTTTTATGAACTTTCACATCGCCAGTGAAATACGTAAATTTCACGCACTTTCTATATTGAGCCAGAATTTGGTGACTTTTTGGATATGCTAAGACCCCCTAAAGGCCACCCAAAGACGCGGAAGAAAAAAAAAAAAATAATAAATAATAATTAAAGCTGCAAGCAGCGTCGTTCGGCCCTCGCAGCGAAGCTGCTCGCCCTCCTTCCGCACCCCCTCCGCTCCATCCCCGTCGCTCTCCAAACCCAGCTCCGCGCTTCTCCATCCTGGCCGGCAGCCGGGGGCACCAGGGAACGTCTGGCGGAACAGAAAGTCAACCACCCCGACACCAGAAACCGTGAACGGCCTCCTCGTCCACACCTTACCCTGACTCAGCATCCCCTCTGAGCCCACCATTACACGTCTCACCACTAGGAGATACTCTATCTTTACCACACTGGTGATGCGATGTTCAGTCTCGGGCAAGTCGGAGTCTGTTTGTGGAAGTTACAGTCAAACGTAAGGTCACAGCGTCACGTCAGAAATCGCCATGGCATCAAAGCCCCTGCCTTTCTGAAAAGCTATCAGATCTGAATGGTCATTACAACATCATGAAGACAGTGCATGACCTTAGTGTCATCTTGACTAAATTAGAGGGAACAAATATGGGCATTTCACCATAAAACAGTTGACTTCCTGTAGTCAGGGGGCGGGGCTTAGGTGATGTCAGCTGTCCACATTGTCACTGTCTTCAGATGTGGTCAGTGATCACACAGACAAAGTATGAAATTGATCTGATCATGCACATGGGAGTTGTTAAGTCAAATAAGGTAATGGCGACTGGTCAAAGTTTGAGGCTTAGCCACGCCCACACCTTTATACTTATTTAAAATCCGACGGTTGATTTTTTTCCTCTATGTCTTAAGAGTATATAGCAGAGGTTTGAAGGTGATCGGTGGAAAAGGCGAGGAGATATCATTCTCCTAATAACGTGTGCGAAAACCACTAAATTGAGTACTTGGACCAAAATGGCCGACCTCCTGTGCGACATTGTGCTTGGCTCCAAGAGACTTTTTTGTAGGTCCTGGTACACTACATTAGTGTGCCAAATTTTGTGATCCTCAGTCAAAGCATGGCTTGGGGCTGACTGTTTTAATGGTCCTAGGGGGCGCTGCTTCAGAAAATAGGCCACGCCCACAAACTTCAGCTGTCCAATTCTATTAGGGGTCAGAGTAGGATCACTCATCAGAACTTGTATGGCGATGTCACAATGACTGAAGAAATGAGAGACAAACGTATTTCCATGTCGTGATGGCGAATTTCGCCATTCTCCCAAAGCCCCGCCTTTATTCGAAACCTGCCAGTACTATAGACCAAGTGACCTCAACTTGTCTGCTGCTATTCGCCACTGTTTGGTGGTGATTGGTTAAAAGGAGTCCAATAGGGAGCTGTGAAAAAAAAGAGTGGCGTGGCGACAGGTCAAAGTTTGAGGCTTAGCCACGCCCACACCTTTATACTTATTTAAAATCCGACGGTTGAATTTTTTCATCTATGTCTTAAGAGTATGTAGCCGAAGTGTGAAGGCAATTGGTGAAAAGGGCGACGGAGCATCACTCTCCAAACAACGTGTGCGAAAACCACTAAATTGCGCACTTGGACCAAAATGGCCGACTTCCTGTGCGACAATGCACTTGGCTCCAAGAGACTTTTTTGTAGGTCCTGAGACACCACATTAGTGTACCAAATTTCGTAATCCTCAGTCAAAGCATGGCTTGGGGCTGTCAGTTTTAATGGTCCTAGGGGGCGCTATTTCAGAAAATAGACCACACCCACCGGAATTTCACATCAGATCTTTTGGGGGGCCAGACTAGGATCACTCACAAGAAGCTTCGTGGCGATATCTCTAGAAATGACGAAATGGCAGGCAAACGTAAGGCCTAAGCGGTACGCCTGAATTCGCCGCGCCGCCACAGCCCCGCCTTCTGCAGAAAACTCCCATAAAGTGAAGCCAAGCAACCCCAACTTATCTTCAGTTACCAGCTACAAATTTGGGGTGATTATTGGAAAGGGCGAATTTTGGAAAATTTCCCAGTAAAACTTGACCTTTTAAGTCCTGAGGGGGCGGGGCTTATGTGACATCATCAATCGACCATTCATTTGTCTTCGGAGGGCGATGACAATTGTCCACAGAACATTTCTTTAACTGTAATTCTTTCATTTATGAAATTATAGCAATTTGAATTTTTTGCGAGTGCTCGAACTTTGAGGCCTGGCCCCGCCCCTTCAGTATTTACGAAAAGTCAATTTTATTGTCTCATTTGAATCGTCCATCGCTTCTGTTCGATCTCGCACAATTTTTGAGACGATGGTGCGAAAAATGACCAAACTGTTCAACCAAATATAGACCCTAGAAATGGCCAAAACGGGGTCAAAATGGCCACTTTACTCCAAAATGGCCGACTTCCTGTTTGATATTGACCATGGTTGCAAGAGACTTTTCTGTGCGGACTGTTGAGTACTACAAGTATACCAAATTTCATAACTGTACGATAAACTAAGCTTTATGGAGAGGGGTATTTTTCACTTTCTAGGGGGCGCTGTTCAGTCACTTTTTGACGAACTTTCCCATCGCCAGTGAAATACGTAAATTTCACGCACTTTCTATATTGGGCCAGAATTTGGTGACTTTTTGGATATGCTAAGACCCCCTAACGGCCACCCAAAGACACGGAAGAAAAAAAAAGAAAAAAGAAAAATTAAAGCTGCAAGCAGCGTCGTTCGGCCCTCGCAGCGAAGCTGCTCGCCCTCCTTCCGCACCCCCTCCGCTCCATCCCCGACGCTCTCCAAACCCAGCTCCGCGCTTGTCCATCCTGGCCGGCAGCCGGGGGCACCAGGGCACGTCTGGCAGAACAGAAAGTCAACCACCCCGACACCAGAAACCGTGAACGGCCTCCTCGTCCACACCTCACCCTGATTCAGCATCCCCTCTGAGCCCAGCATTACACGTCTCACCACTAGGAGATACTCTATCTTTACCACACTGGTGATGTGATGTTCAGTCTCTGGCAAATCGGAGGCTGTTTGTGGAAGTTACAGTCAAACGTAAGGTCACAGTGTCACGCCAGAAATCGCCATGGCATCAAAGCTCCTCCCTTTCTGAAAAGCTATCAGATCTGAATAGTCATTACAACATCATGAAGACAGTGCATGACCTTAGTGTCATGTTGACTAAATTAGAGGGGACAAATATGGGCATTTCACCATAAAACAGAAGACTTCCTGTAGTCAGGGGGCGGGGCTTAGGTGATGCCAGCTGTCCACATTGTCACTGTCTTCAGATGTGGTCAGTGAGCACACGGACAAAGTTTGAAATTGATCTGATCATGCACAAGGGAGTTATTGAGTCAAGTAACGTAATGGCGACTGGTCAAAGTTTGAGGCTTAGCCACGCCCACACCTTTATACTTATTTAAAATCCGACGGTTGAATCTTTTCCTCTATGTCTTAAGAGTATATAGCAAGAGTTTGAAGGTGATCGGTGGAAAGGGCGACGAGACATCATTCTCCTAATAACGTGTGCGAAAACCACTAAATCGAGTACTTGGACCAAAATGGCCGACCTCCTGTGCGACATTGCGCTTGGCTCCAAGAGACTTTTTTGTAGGTCCTGAGACACTACATTAGTGTGCCAAATTTCGTGATCCTCAGTCAAATCACGGCTTGGGGCTAACAGTTTTAATGGTCCTAGGGGGCGCTATTTCAGAAAATAGGCCACGCCCACAAACTTCAGCTGTCCAATTCTATTAGGGGTCAGAGTAGGATCACTCATCAGAAATTGTGTGGCGATGTCACAATGATTGAAGAAATGAGAGACAAACGTATTTCCATGGCGTGATGGCGAATTTCGCCATGCTCCCAAAGCCCCGCCTTTATTCGAAACCTGCCAGTACTATAGACCAAGTGACCTCAAATTGTCTGCTGCTATTTGCCAGTGATTGCTGGTGATTGGTTAAAAGGAGTCCAATAGGGAGCTGTGAAAAAAGAGTGGCGTGGCGACAGGTCAAAGTTTGAGGCTTAGCCACGCCCACACCTTTATACTTATTTAAAATCCGTAGGTTGAATTTTTTCCCCTTTGTCTTAAGAGTCTATAGCAGAAGTTTGAAGGTGATTGGTGAAAAGGGCAATGGTGTAACACTCTCCAAACAACGTGTGCGAAAACCACTAAATCGACTACTTGGACCAAAATGGCCGACTTCCTGTGCGACTTTGCACTTGGCTCCAAGAGACTTTTTTGTAGGACCGGAGACACCACATTAGTGTACCAGATTTCGTACTCCTCAGTCAAAGCATGGCTAGGGGCTGACAGTTTTAATGGTCCTAGAGGGCGCCATTTCAGAAAATAGGCCACGCCCACAAACTACAGCTGTCCAAATCTATTGGGGGTCAGACTAGGATCACTCACCAGACATTTTGTGGTGATGGCACGATAATTGAAGAAATGAGAGGCAAACGTATTGCCATGGCGTGATGGTGAATTTTGCCATGCTCCCAAAGCCCCGCCTTTTTTCAAAACCTGCCAGTACTGGAGACTAAGTGACCTCAACTTGTCAGCTGCTATTCGCCAGAGATTGCTGGCGATTGGGTAAAAGGAGTCCAATAGGTAGCTGTGAAAAAAAGAGTGGCGTGGTGACAGGTCAAAGTTTGAGGCTTAGCCACGCCCACACCTTTATACTTATTTAAAATCCGACGGTTGAATTTTTTCCTTTATGTCTTAAGAGTCTATAGCAGAAGTTTGAAGGCGATTGGTGAAAAGGGCGATGGAGCATCACTCTCCAAACAACGTGTGTGAAAACCACTAAATCGAGTACTTGGACCAAAATGGCCGACTTCCTGTGCGACTTTGCACTTGGCTCCAAGAGACTTTTTTGTAGGTCCTGAGACACCACATTAGTGTGCCAAATTTCATAATCCTCAGTCAAAGCATGACTTGGGGCTGACAGTTTTAATGGACCTAGGGGGCGCTATTTCAGAAAATAGGCCACGCCCACCGGATGTTCACATCACATTTTGTGGGGGGCTGAACTAGGATCACTCCCAAGAGGTTTTGTGGCGATATCTCTAGAAATGACGAAATGGGAGGCAAACGTAAGGCCTAAGCGGTACGCCTGACTTCGCCGCGCCGCCACAGCCCCGCCTTCTGGAGAAAACTCCCATAAAGTGACGCCAAGCAACCCCAACTTGTCTTCAGTTACCCGCTACAAATTTGGGGTGATTATTGGAAAGGGCGAATTTTGGAAAATTTCCCAGTAAATCTTGACCTTTTAAGTCCTGAGGGGGCGGGGCTTATGTGACATCATCAATCGACCATTCATTTGTCTTCGGAGGGCGACGCCGATTGTCCTTAGAACATTTCTTTAACTGTAATTCTTTCATTTATGAATCTATAGCAATTTGAATTTTTTTGGCGAGTGCTCGAACTTTGAGGCCTGGTCCCGCCCCTTCAGTATTTACGAAAAGTCAATTTTATTGTCTCATTTCAATCGTCCATCGCTTCTGTTCGATCGCACACTATTTTTGAGACGATCGTGCGAAAAATGACCAAACTGTTAAACCAAATATAGACCCTAGAAATGGCCAAAACGGGGTCAAAATGGCCAGTTTAGTCCAAAATGGCCGACTTCCTGTTTGATATTGACCATGGGTGCAAGAGGCTTTTCTGTGCGTATTGTTGAGTTCTACAAGTGTACCAAATTTCATCACTCTACTATGAAAAAAGGTCAAAGCGGAGGGGTATTTTTAATTTTCCAGGGGGCGCTGTTGAAACATTTTTTTACCAACTTTCACGTTGCCAGTGAAATACGTAAATTTCACGCACTTTCTATATTGGGCCAGAATTTGGTGACTTTTTAGATATGCTAAGACCCCCTAAAGGCCATCCAAAGACGCGGAAGAAAAAAAAAGAAAGGAAGAAAGAAAAAAAAATAATAATAAACGGAGCAGATACAATAGGCCTTCGCAGCTTCACTGCTCGGGCCTAATAAGAAACGGAGCAGATACAATAGGCCTTCGCAGCGCTTCGCTGCTCGGGCCTAATAAACGGAGCAGATACAATAGGCCTTCGCAGCTTCACTGCTCGGGCCTAATAAGAAGAAACGGAGCAGATACAATAGGCCTTCGCAGCTTCACTGCTCGGGCCTAAATAAGAAGAAACGGAGCAGATACAATAGGCCTTCGCAGCTTCACTGCTCGGGCCTAATTAAAGCTGCAAGCAGCGTCGTTCGGCCCTCGCAGCGAAGCTGCTTGCCTTCCTTCCGCTCCCCCTCCGCTCCATCCCCGACGCTCTCCAAACCCAGCTCCGCGCTTCTCCATCCTGGCCGGCAGCCGGGGGCACCATGGCACGTCTGGCAGAACAGAAAGTCAACCACCCAGACACCAGAAACCGTGAACGGCCTCCTCGTCCACACCTCACCCTGACTCAGCATCCCCTCTGAGCCCAGCATTACACGTCTCACCACTAGGAGATACTCTATCTTTACCACACTGGTGATGTGATGTTCAGTCTCGGGCAAATCGGAGGCTGTTTGTGGAAGTTACAGTCAAACGTAAGGTCACAGCGTCACGCCAGAATTCGCCATGGCATCAAAGCCCCTCCCTTTCTGAAAAGCTATCAGATCTGAATGGTCATTACAACATCATGAAGATAGTGCATGACCTTAGTGTCATGGTGACTAAATTAGAGGGGACAAATATGGGCATTTCACCATAAAACAGTAGACTTCCTGTAGTCAGGGGGCGGGGCTTAGGTGATGTCTGCTGTCCACATTGTCACTGTCTTCAGATGTTGTCAGTGATCACACAGACAAAGTTTGAAACTGATCTGATCATGCACATGGGAGTTATTCCGTCAAGTAATTTTGAGGCTTAGCCACGCCCACACCTTTATACTTATTTAAAATCCGACGGTTGAATTTTTTCCTCTATGTCTTAATACTATATAGCAGGAGTTTGAAGGTTATCGGTGGAAAGGGCGACGAGACATCATTCTCCTAATAACGTGTGCGAAAACCACTAAATCGAGTACTTGGACCAAAATGGCCGACCTCCTGTGCGACATTGCGCTTGGCTCCAAGAGACTTTTTTGTAGGTCCTGAGACACTACATTAATGTGCCAAATTTCGTGATCCTCAGTCAAAGCATGGCTTGGGGCTGACAGTTTTAATGGTCCTAGGGGGCGCTATTTCAGAAAATAGGCCACGCCCACAAACTTCAGCTGTCCAATTCTATTAGGGGTCAGAGTAAGATCACTCATCAGAAATTGTGTGGCGATGTCACAATGATTGAAGAAATGAGAGACAATCGTATTTCCATGGAGTGATGGCGAATTTCGCCATGCTCCCAAAGCCCCGCCTTTATTCAAAACCTGCCAGTACTATAGACCAAGTGACCTCAACTTGTCTGCTGCTATTTGCCAGTGATTTCTGGTGATTGGTTAAAAGGAGTCCAATAGGGAGCTGTGAAAAAAAAGAGTGGCGTGGCGACAGGTCAAAGTTTGAGGCTTAGCCACGCCCAAACCTTTATACTTATTTAAAATCCGACAGTTGAATTTTTTCCCCTTTGTCTTAAGAGTACATAGCAGAATTTTGAAGGCGATTGGTGAAAAGGGCGACGGAGCATCACTCTCCAAACAACGTGTGCAAAAACCACTAAATCGAGTACTTGGACCAAAAGGGCCGACTTCCTGTGCGACTTTGCAATTAGCTCCAGGAGACTTTTTTGTAGGTCCTGAGACACCACATAAGTGTGTAAAATTTCGTAATCCTCAGTCAAAGCAGGGCTTGGGGCAGACAGTTTTAATGGTCCTAGGGGGCGCTATTTGAGAAAATAGGCCACGCCCACCGGATGTTCACATCAGATTCTTTTGGGGGCCGGACTAGGATCACTCCCAAGAAGTGTCGTGGCGATATCTCTAGAAATGACGAAATGGGAGGCAAACGTAAGGCCTAAGCGGTACGCCTGACTTCGCCGCACCGCCACAGCCCCGCCTTCTGCAGAAAACTCCCATAAAGTGACGCCAAGCAACCCCAACTTGTCTTCAGTTACCTGCTCCAAATCTGGGATGATTATTTGAAAGGGCGAATTTAGGAAAATTTCCCAGTAAAACTTGACCTTTTAAGTCCTGAGGGGGCGGGGCTTATGTGACATCATCAATCGACCATTCATTTGTCTTTGGGGGGCGATGACAATTGTCCATAGAAAGTTACTTTAACTGTAGTCCTTTCATTTATGAAATTATAGCAATTTGAATTTTTTTGGCGAGTGCTCGAACTTTGAGGCCTGGCCCCGCCCCTTCAGTATTCACGAAAAGTCAATTTTATTTTCTCATTTTAATCGTCCATCACTTCTGTTTGATCGTACACTATTTTTGAGACGATAGTGCAAAAAATGACCAAACTGTTCAACCAAATATAGACCCTAGAAATGGCCAAAACGGGGTCAAAATGGCCACTTTAGTCCAAAATGGCCGACTTCCTGTTTGATATTGACCATGGGTGCAAGAGGCTTTTCTGTGCGTATTGTTGAGTTCTACAAGTGTACCAAATTTCATCACTCTACTATGAAAAAAGGTCAAAGCGGAGGGGTATTTTTAATTTTCCAGGGGGCGCTGTCGAAACATTTTTTTACCAACTTTCACATTGCCAGCGAAATACGTAAATTTCACGCACTTTGTGTATTGGGCCAGAATTTGGTGACTTTTTGGATATGCTAAGACCCCCTAAAGGCCACCCAAAGACGCGGAAGAAAAAAAAAGAAAAATAATAAATAATTAAAGCTGCAAGCAGCGTCGTTCAGCCCTCGAAGCTCCGCGCCGCTCCGGCCTGGCCGGCAGCCCGGGGCACCAGGGCACGTCCGCAGAACACAAACGTCGACCACCCCAACACCAGAAACTGCTAACGGCCACCTTGTCCGCAACTCACCCTGACTCAGCATCCCCTTTGAGCCCACCATTATATTTTATGTCTCACCACTAGGGAATCCTCTATCTTTACCACACTGGTGGTGTGATGACAGTGACCAACTTTAATGCTATTCTGACCATGTTTTTTAAAGTTATCGAAGGATAACGTTATCTAGGTGGCGCTGTGACCAACTACAGAAAAGTCCCATTGAGGTCAGCTTTGGTGACATTATATAACATTCACCAACCGTTTGTGCCTCATTGGCTAAAGGGCATGATTGTTCATTGCCATATTCAGTTTCGGGCAAATCGGAGGCTGTTTGTGGAAGTTACAGTCAAATGTAAGGTCATGGCGTCACGCCAGAATTCACCATGGCATCAAAGCCCCTCCCTTTCTGGAAAGCTATCAGATCTGAATGGTCTTTAAAACATCATGAAGACACTGTATGACCTGAGTGTCATTTTCATTAAATTAGAGGGGACAAATATGGGCATTTCACCATAAAACAATAGACTTCCTGTTGTCAGGGGGCGGGGCTTAGGTGATGTCAGCTGTCCACATTGTCGTTGTCTTGAGATGTGGTCAGTGATCACACAGACAAAGTTTGAATTAGATCTGATCATGCACATGGGAGTTATTAAGTCAAGTAATGTCATGGCGAAAGGTCAAAGTTTGAGGCTTAGCCACGCCCACACCTTTATACTTATTTAAAATCCGACGGTTGAATTTTTTCCCCTTTGACTTAAAAGTACATAGCATAAGTTTGAAGGTGATCGGTGTAAAGGGCAACGGGCCATCAATGTCCAAACAACGTGTGCGAAAACCACTAAATCGAGTACTTGGACCAAAATGGCCGACCTCCTGTGCGAAATTGCGCTTGGCTCCAAGAGACTTTTTTGTAGGGCCAGAGACCCTACATGAGTGTACCAATTTTCGTAATCCTCAGTCAAACCTTGTCTTGGGGCTGACAGTTTTAATGGTCCTAGGGGGCGCTATTTCAGAATATAGGCCACGCCCACAAATCTCAGATGCCCATTTCTATTGGGGGTCAGACTAGAATCACTCACCAGACATTTTGTGGCGATGGCACGATAATTGAAGAAATGAGAGGCAAACGTATTGCCATGGCGTGATGGCGAATTTCGCCATGCTCCCAAAGCCCCGCCTTTTTTCAAAACCTGCCAGTACTGTAGACCAAGTGACCTCAACTTGTCAGCTGCTATTTACCAGAGATTCCAGGTGATTGGGTAAAAGGAGTCCAATAGGGAGCTGTGAAAAAAAGAGTGGCGTGGCGAAAGGTCAAAGTTTGAGGCTTAGCCACGCCCACACCTTTATACTTATTTAAAATCCGACGGTTGAATTTTTTCCTCTATGTCTTAAGAGTATATAGCAGAAGCTCGAAGGCGATTGGTGAAAAGGGCGACGGAGCATCACTCTCCAAACAACGTGTGTGAAAACCACTAAATCGCGCACTTGGACCAAAATGGCCGACTTCCTGTGCGACTTTGCACTTGGCTCCAAGAGACTTTTTTGTAGGTCCTGAGACACCACATTAGTGTACCAAATTTCGTAATCCTCAGTCAAAGCATGGCTTGGGGCTGACAGTTTTAATGGTCCTAGGGGGCGCTAATACAGAAAATAGGCCACGCCCACAAACTTAAGCTGACCTTTTCTATTGGGGGTCAGACTAGGATCACTCACAACAATGGTCGAGGTGATATCACGATAAATGAAGAAATGAGAGGCAAACGTATTTCCATGGCGTGATGGCGAATTTCGCCATGCTCCCAAAGCCCCGCCTTTTTTCAAAACCTTCCAGTACTGGAGACCAAGTGACCTCAACTTGCCTGCTGCTATTTACCAGAGATTCCTGGTGATTGGGTAAAAGGAGTCCAATAAGGAGCTGTGAAAAAAAGAGTGGCGTGGCGAAAGGTCAAAGTTTGAGGCTTAGCCACGCCCACACCTTTATACTTATTTAAAATCCGACGGTTTAATTTTTTCCTCTATGTCTTAAGACTATATAGCAGAAGTTTGAAAGTGATTGGTGAAAAGGGCAACGGAGTATCACTCTCCAAACAACGTGTGTGAAAACCACTAAATCGCGCACTTGGACCAAAATGGCCGACTTCCTGTGCGACTTTGCACTTGGCTCCAAGAGACTTTTTTGTAGGTCCTGAGACACCACATTAGTGTACCAAATTTCGTAATCCTCAGTCAAAGCATGGCTTGGGGCTGACAGTTTTAATGGTCCTAGGGGGCGCTATTTCAGAAAATAGGCCACGCCCACCAGATGTTCACACCAGATCTTTTGGGGGGCCGGACTAGGATCACTCACAAGAAGTTTCGTGACGATATCTTTGGAAATGACGAAATGGGAGGCAAACGTAAGGCCACGGCGGTACGCCTGAATTCGCCGCGCCGCCGCAGCCCCGCCCTCTGCCGAAAACTCCCATAACGTGACGCCAAGCAACCCCCACTTGTCTTGAGTTACCAGCTACAAATTTGTGGTGATTAAGTGAAATGGGGCAATTTGGGACCTTTCACAGTAAAACTTGATCTTTTTGGTCCTGAGGGGGCGGGGCTTGTGTGATGTCATCATCCGACCATTCAATTTACTTTGTGGGTGGATGACGAATGACCACAGAAAGTTTGGTAACTCTATTCCATTCAGTTATGAAGTTATAGCAATTTAAATATTTTTGGCGAGTAGTCAAACTTCGAGGCCTGGCCCCGCCCCTTCAACATATACGAAAACTCAGAATTCTCATCTCACTTTGTTCGCCCATCCCTTCTTAGCAATTTTACACAATTTTTGAGATGATCGTGCGAAAAATGATCGAGCAATCCAATCAGAAACGGACCCTAAAAACGGCAAAAACGGCAAAAAATCGCCATTTCAACCCAAAATGGCCGACTTCCTGTTTGATATTGACCATGCTTGCAAGAGACTTTTCTGTGCGGACTATTGAGTACTACAAGCGTACCAAATTTCATAACTGTACGATAAACTAAGCTTTATGGAGAGGGCTTTTTTTCACTTTCTAGGGGGCGCTGTTCAGCCAATTTCTTTGCGATTTTTTTGGGACCTTTAAAATATCAAATTTTTCACCAGGCCTGACAAGTTTGCAAAATATTGTGAGTTTTGGGGTATGTTAAGGTCCCCAAAAAGCCGTTCAAAGCGGGCTAAGAATAATAAAAAATAATAATAATTAAAGCTGCAAGCAGCGTCGTTCGGCCCTCGCAGCTCCGCGCCGCTCCGGCCTGGCCGGCAGCCCGGGGCACCAGGGCATGTGTGGCAGAACAGAAACGTCAATCATCCCGTCACCGGAAACAGCAAATGGCCTCCTAGTCCGCACCTCACCCTGACTAAGCATCCCCTCTGAGCTCACCATTAAATTGAATTGTAAGGTTACGGCGTTACGCCAGAATTCGCCATGGCATCAAAGCCCCTCCCTTTCTGGAAAGCTATCAGATTTGAATGGCCATTACAGCATCATGAAGACAGTGCATGACCTAGGTGTCATGTTGACTAAATTAGAGGGGACAAATATGGGCATTTCAGCATAAAATAATAACTTCCTTTAGTCAGGGGGCGGGGCTTAGATGATGTCAGCTGTCCACATTGTCATTGTTTACAGATATGGTCAATGATCACACAGACAAAGTTCGAAAAAGATCTGATCATGCACATGGGAGTTATTAAGTCAAGTAATGGCGAAAGGTCAAAGTTTGAGGCTTAGCCACGCCCACACCTTTCAACTTTACAAAAATCCGACGGTTGACTTTTTTCCCCTATGCCTTAAGAGTATATAGCAGAAGTTTGAAGGCGATTGGTGAAAAGGGCGAAGGAGCATCACTCTTCAAACAACGTGTGCGAAAACCACTAAATCGCGTACTTGGACCAAAATGGCCGACTTCCTGTGCAATTTTGTGCTTGGCTCCAAGAGACTTTTTTGTAGGTCCTGGGACACCACATTAGTGTACCAAATTTCGTAATCCTCAGTGAAAGCATGGCTTGGGGCTAATAGTTTAAATGGTCCTAGGGGGCGCTATTTCAGAAATTAGGCCACGCCCACATATTTCAGCTGTCTATGTCTCTTTGGGGTCAGACTAGGATCACTCACCAGAAGTTTCGTAACAATATCACGATAAATGAAGAAATGAGAGGCAAACGTATTTCCATGGCGTGCTGGCGATTTTCGCCATGCTCCCAAAGCCCCGCCTTTTTTTGAAACCTTCCAGTACTGGATACCAAGTGACCTCAAGTTGTCTACTGCTATTTGCCAGAGACTCCTGCTGATTGGGTAAAAGGAGTCCAGTAGGGAGCTGTGAAAAAAAGAGTGGTGCGGCGACAGGTCAAAGTTTGAGGCTTAGCCACGCCCACACCTTTCAACTTTTGAAAAATCCGACGGTTGAATTTTTTCCCCTATGCCTTAAGAGTATATAGCAGAAGTTTGAAGGCGATTGGTGAAAAGGGCGACGGAGCATCACTCTCCAAACAACGTGTGCGAAAACCACTAAATCGCGTACTTGGACCAAAATGGCCGACTTCCTGTGCAATTTTGTGATTGGCTCCAAGAGACTTTTTTGTAGGTCCTGGGACACCACATTAGTGTACCAAATTTCGTAATCCTCAGTCAAAGCATGGCTTGGGGCTATTAGTTTAAATGGTCCTAGGGGGCGCTATTTCAGAAATTAGGCCACGCCCACATATTTCAGCTGTCTATGTCTCTTTGTGGTCAGACTAGGATCACTCACCAGAAGTTTCGTAACGATATCACGATAAATGAAGAAATGAGAGGCAAACGTATTTCCATGGCGTGATGGCGATTTTCGCCATGCTCCCAAAGCCCTGCCTTTTTTTGAAACCTTCCAGTACTGGATACCAAGTGACCTCAAGTTGTCTACTGCTATTTGCCAGAGACTCCTGCTGATTGGGTAAAAGGAGTCCAGTAGGGAGCTGTGAAAAAAAGAGTGGTGCGGCGACAGGTCAAAGTTTGAGGCTTAGCCACGCCCACACCTTTCAACTTTTGAAAAATCCGACGGTTGAATTTTTTCCTCTATGTCTTAAGAGCAGATGGCAGAAGTTTGAAGGAGATTGGTGAAAATGGCGACGGAGCATCACTCTCCAAACAACGTGTGCGAAAACCACTAAATTGCGTACTTGGACCAAAATGGCCGACTTCCTGTGCAACTTTGCACTTGGCTCCAAGAGACTTTTTTGTAGGTCCTGAGACACCACATTAGTGTACCAAATTTCGTACTCCTCAGTCAAAGCATGGCTTGGGGCTGACAGTTTTAATGGTCCTAGGGGGCGCTATTTCAGAAAATAGGCCACGCCCACCGGATGTTCACATCAGATCTTTTGAGGGGCCGGACTAGGATCACTCACAACAAGTTTCATGACGATATCTTTAGAAATGACGAAATGGAAGGCAAACGTAAGGCCATGGCGGTACGCCTGACTTCGCCGCGCCGCCACAGCCCCGCCTTCTGCCGAAAACTCCCATAAAGTGACGCCAAGCAACCTCCACTTGTCTTGAGTTACCAGCTACAAGTTTGTGGTGATTAAGTGAAATGGGGCAATTTGGGACCTTTCACAGTAAAACTTGACCTTTTTGGTCCTGAGGGGGCGGGGCTTGTGTGATGTCATCATCCGACCATTCAATTTACTTTGTGGCTGGATGACGAATGACCACAGAAAGTTTGGTAATTCTATTCCTTTCAGTTATTAAGTTATAGCAATTTAAAAGTTTTTGGCGAGTAGTCAAACTTCGAGGCCTGGCCCCGCCCCTTCAGTAATTACGAAAAGTCAATTTTATTGTCTCAATTTGTTCCTCCATCTCTTCTGAGCAATTTTACACAATTTTTGAGACGATCGTGCGAAAAATGATCGAGCAATCCAATCAGAAACGGACTCTAAAAACGGCCAAAACGGCAAAAAATCGCCATTTCAACCCAAAATGGCCGACTTCCTGTTTGATATTGACCATGCTTGCAAGAGACTTTTCTGTGCGGACTGTTGAGTACTACAAGTGTACCAAATTTCATAACTGTACGATAAACTAAGCTTTATGGAGAGGGTTTTTTTTCACTTTCTAGGGGGCGCTGTTCAGCCATTTTCTTTGCGATTTTTTTGGGACCTTTAAAATATCAAATTTTTCACCAGGCCTGACATGTGTGCAAAATATTGTGAGTTTTGGGGTATGTTAAGGTCCCCAAAAAGCCGTTCAAAGCGGGCTAAGAATAATAAATAAAAAAGAATAAACAGAGCAAAAACAAGAGGCCTTCGCAGCGCTTTCGCTGCTCGGGCCTAATTAAAGCTGCAAGCAGCGTCGTTCGGCCCTCGCAGCTCCGCGCCGCTCCGGCCTGGCCGGCAGCCCGGGGCACCAGGGCACGTCTGGCAGAACAGAAACGTCAACCACCCCGACACCAGAAACCGCAAATGGCCTCCTCGTCCGCACCTCACCCTGACTCAGCATCCCCTCTGAGCTCACCATTAAATTGAATTGTAAGGTTACGGCGTTACGCCAGAATTCGCCATGGCATCAAAGCCCCTCCCTATCTGGAAAGCTATCAGATCTGAATGGTCATTACAGCATCATGAAGACCGTGCATGACCTTAGTGTCATGTTGACTAAATTAGAGGGGACAAATATGGGCATTTCAGCATAAAACAATAGACTTCCTGTATTCAGGGGGCGGGGCTTAGGTGATGTCAGCTGTCCACATTGTCATTGTTTAAAGATATGGTCAATGATCACACAGACAAAGTTCGAAAAAGATCTGATCATGCACATGGGAGTTATTAAGTCAAGTAAAGTAATGGCGAAAGGTCAAAGTTTGAGACTTAGCCACGCCCACACCTTTCAACTTTTGAAAAATCCGACGGTTGAATTTTTTCTCCTATGTCTTAAGAGTAAATAGCAGAAGTTTGAAGGCGATTGGTGAAAAGGGCAACGGAGCATCACTCTCCAAACAACGTGTGCCAAAACAACTAAATCGCGTACTTGGACCAAAATGCCCGACTTCCTGTGCGACTTTGCACTTGGCTCCAAGAGACTTTTTTGTAGGTCCGGAGACACCTCATTAGTGTACCAAATTTCGTAATCCTCAGTCAAAGAATGGCTAGGGGCTGACAGTTTTAATGGTCCTAGGGGGCGCTATTTCAGAAAAATGGCCACGCCCACAAATTTTAGCTGTCCATTTCTATTGGGGGTCAGACTAGGATCACTCACAACAAATTTCGAGGTGATATCTCGATAACTTAAGAAATGAGAGGCAAACGTATTTCCATGGCGTGATGGCGATTTTCGCCATGCTCCCAAAGCCCCGCCTTTTTTCAAAACCTTCCAGTACTGAAGACAAAGTAACCTCAACTTGTCTACTGCTGTTTGCCACAGAATCCTGGTGTTTGGGTAAAAGGAGTCCAGTAGGGAGCTGTGAAAAAAAGAGTGGCGTGGCGACAGGTCAAAGTTTGAGGCTTAGCCACGCCCACATCTTTCAACTTTTGAAAAATCCGACGGTTGAATTTTTTCCCCTATGTCTTAAGAGTATATAGCAGAAGTTTGAAGGAGATTGGTGAAAAGGGCGACGGAGCATCACTCTCCAAACAACGTGTGCGAAAACCACTAAATCGCGCACTTGGACCAAAATGGCCGACTTCCTGTGCGACTTTGCGCTTGGCTCCAAGAGACTTTTTTGTAGGTCCTGAGACACCACATTAGTGTACCAAATTTCGTAATCCTCAGTCAAAGCATAGCTTGGGGCTATTAGTTTAAATGGTCCTAGGGGGCGCTATTTAAGAAAATAGGCCACGCCCACTAAATTCAGATATCTATGTCGCTTGGGGGTCAGACTAGGATCACGCACCAGAAGTTTCGTAGCAATATCACGATAACTGAAGAAATGAGAGGCAAACATACTTCCACGGCGTGACGGCGATTTTCGCCATGCTCCTGAAGCCCCGCCTTTTTTTGAAACCTGCCAGTACTGGATACCAAGTGACCTCAAGTTGTCTACTGCTGTTTGCCAGAGATTCCTGCTGATTGGGTAAAAGGAGTCCAGTAGGGAGCTGTGAAAAAATGAGTGGCGTGGCGACAGGTCAAAGTTTGAGGCTTAGCCACGCCCACACCGTTAAACTTTTGAAAAATCCGACGGTTGAATTTTTTCCTCTTTGTCTTAAGAGTATATAGCAGACGTTTCAAGGAGATTGGTGAAAAGGGCGACGGAGCATCACTCTCCAAACAAGGTGTGCGAAAACCAGTAAATCGCGTACTTGGACCAAAATGGCCGACTTCCTGTGCGACTTTGCACTTGGGTCCAAGAGACTTTTTTGTAGGTCCTGAGACACCACATTAGTGTACCAAATTTCGTAATCTTCAGTCAAAGCATGGCTTGGGGCTGACAGTTTTAATGGTCCTAGGGGGCGCTATTTCAGAAAATAGGCCACGCCCACCGGATGTTCACATCAGATCTTTTGGGGGGCCAGACTAGGATCACTCACAAGAAGTTTCGTGATGATATCTTTAGAAATGACGAAATGGGAGGCAAACGTAAGGCCACGGCGGTACGCCTGACTTCGCCGCGCCGCCACAGCCCCGCCCTCTGCCGAAAACTCACATAATGTGACACCAAGCAACCCCCACTTGTCTTGAGTTACCAGCTACAAATTTGTGGTGATTTAGTGAAATGGGGCAATTTGGGACCTTTCACAGTAAAACTTAACCTTTTTGGTCCTGAGGGGGCGGGGCTTGTGTGATGTCATCATGCGACCATTCAATTTACTTTGTGAGGTGATGACGAATGACCACAGAAAGTTTGGTAACTCTATTCCATTCAGTTATGAAGTTATAGCAATTTAAAAATTTTTGGCGAGTAGTCAAACTTCGAGGCCTGGCCCCGCCCCTTCAGTATTTACGAAAAGTCAATTTTATTGTCTCATTTTGTTCGCCCATCTCTTCTGAGCAATTTTACAGAATTTTTGAGATGATCGTGCAAAAAATGATCGAGCAATCCAATCAGAAACGGACCCTAAAAACGGCCAAAACGGCAAAAAATCGCCATTTCAACCCAAAATGGCCGACTTCCTGTTTGATATTGACCATGCTTGCAAGAGACTTTTCTGTGCGGACTATTGAGTACTATAAGTGTACCAAATTTCATAACGGTACGATAAACTAAGCTTTATGGAGAGGGTTTTTTTTCATTTTCTAGGGGGCGCTGTTCAGCCAATTTCTTTGCGATTTTTTTGGGACCTTTAAAATATCAAATTTTTCACCAGGCCTGACAAGTATGCAAAATATTGTGAGTTTTGGGGTATGTTAAGGTCCCCAAAAAGCCATTCAAAGCGGCACCGGAATAATAAATAAAAATTAAAGCTGCAAGCAGCGTCGTTCGGCCCTCGCAGCTCCGCGCCGCTCCGGCCTGGCCGGCAGCCCGGGGCACCAGGGCACGTCCGCAGAACACAAACGTCGACCACCCCAACACCAGAAACTGCTAACGGCCACCTTGTCCGCAACTCACCCTGACTCAGCATCCCCTTTGAGCCCACCATTATATTTTATGTCTCACCACTAGGGAATCCTCTATCTTTACCACACTGGTGGTGTGATGACAGTGACCAACTTTAATGCTATTCTGACCATGTTTTTTAAAGTTATCGAAGGATAACGTTATCTAGGTGGCGCTGTGACCAACTACAGAAAAGTCCCATTGAGGTCAGCTTTGGTGACATTATATAACATTCACCAACCGTTTGTGCCTCATTGGCTAAAGGGCATGATTGTTCATTGCCATATTCAGTTTCGGGCAAATCGGAGGCCGTTTGTGGAAGTTACAGTCAAATGTAAGGTCATGGCGTCACGCCAGCATTCACCATGGCATCAAAGCCCCTCCCTTTCTGGAAAGCTATCAGATCTGAATGGTCTTTAAAACATCATGAAGACACTGTATGACCTGAGTGTCATTTTCATTAAATTAGAGGGGACAAATATGGGCATTTCACCATAAAACAATAGACTTCCTGTTGTCAGGGGGCGGGGCTTAGGTGATGTCAGCTGTCCACATTGTCGTTGTCTTGAGATGTGGTCAGTGATCACACAGACAAAGTTTGAATTAGATCTGATCATGCACATGGGAGTTATTAAGTCAAGTAATGTCATGGCGAAAGGTCAAAGTTTGAGGCTTAGCCACGCCCACACCTTTATACTTATTTAAAATCCGACGGTTGAATTTTTTCCCCTTTGACTTAAAAGTACATAGCATAAGTTTGAAGGTGATCGGTGTAAAGGGCAACGGGCCATCAATGTCCAAACAACGTGTGCGAAAACCACTAAATCGAGTACTTGGACCAAAATGGCCGACCTCCTGTGCGAAATTGCGCTTGGCTCCAAGAGACTTTTTTGTAGGGCCAGAGACCCTACATGAGTGTACCAATTTTCGTAATCCTCAGTCAAACCTTGTCTTGGGGCTGACAGTTTTAATGGTCCTAGGGGGCGCTATTTCAGAATATAGGCCACGCCCACAAATCTCAGATGCCCATTTCTATTGGGGGTCAGACTAGGATCACTCACCAGACATTTTGTGGCGATGTCACGATAATTGAAGAAATGAGAGGCAAACGTATTGCCATGGCGTGATGGCGAATTTCGCCATGCTCCCAAAGCCCCGCCTTTTTTCAAAACCTGCCAGTACTGTAGACCAAGTGACCTCAACTTGTCAGCTGCTATTTACCAGAAATTCCAGGTGATTGGGTAAAAGGAGTCCAATAGGGAGCTGTGAAAAAAAGAGTGGCGTGGCGAAAGGTCAAAGTTTGAGGCTTAGCCACGCCCACACCTTTATACTTATTTAAAATCCGACGGTTGAATTTTTTCCTCTATGTCTTAAGAGTATATAGCAGAAGCTCGAAGGCGATTGGTGAAAAGGGCGACGGAGCATCACTCTCCAAACAACGTGTGTGAAAACCACTAAATCGCGCACTTGGACCAAAATGGCCGACTTCCTGTGCGACTTTGCACTTGGCTCCAAGAGACTTTTTTGTAGGTCCTGAGACACCACATTAGTGTACCAAATTTCGTAATCCTCAGTCAAAGCATGGCTTGGGGCTGACAGTTTTAATGGTCCTAGGGGGCGCTAATACAGAAAATAGGCCACGCCCACAAACTTAAGCTGACCTTTTCTATTGGGGGTCAGACTAGGATCACTCACAACAATGGTCGAGGTGATATCACGATAAATGAAGAAATGAGAGGCAAACGTATTTCCATGGCGTGATGGCGAATTTCGCCATGCTCCCAAAGCCCCGCCTTTTTGCAAAACCTTCCAGTACTGGAGACCAAGTGACCTCAACTTGCCTGCTGCTATTTACCAGAGATTCCTGGTGATTGGGTAAAAGGAGTCCAATAAGGAGCTGTGAAAAAAAGAGTGGCGTGGCGAAAGGTCAAAGTTTGAGGCTTAGCCACGCCCACACCTTTATACTTATTTAAAATCCGACGGTTGAATTTTTTCCTCTATGTCTTAAGACTATATAGCAGAAGTTTGAAAGTGATTGGTGAAAAGGGCGACGGAGTATCACTCTCCAAACAACGTGTGTGAAAACCACTAAATCGCGCACTTGGACCAAAATGGCCGACTTCCTGTGCGACTTTGCACTTGGCTTCAAGAGACTTTTTTGTAGGTCCTGAGACACCACATTAGTGTACCAAATTTCGTAATCCTCAGTCAAAGCATGGCTTGGGGCTGACAGTTTTAATGGTCCTAGGGGGCGCTATTTCAGAAAATAGGCCACGCCCACCAGATGTTCACATCAGATCTTTTGGGGGGCCGGACTAGGATCACTCACAAGAAGTTTCGTGACGATATCTTTGGAAATGACGAAATGGGAGGCAAACGTAAGGCCAAGGCGGTACGCCTGAATTCGCCGCGCCGCCACAGCCCCGCCCTCTGCCGAAAACTCCCATAAAGTGACGCCAAGCAACCCCCACTTGTCTTGAGTTACCAGCTACAAATTTGTGGTGATTAAGTGAAATGGGGCAATTTGGGACCTTTCACAGTAAAACTTGATCTTTTTGGTCCTGAGGGGGCGGGGCTTGTGTGATGTCATGATCCGACCATTCAATTTACTTTGTGGGTGGATGACGAATGGCCACAGAAAGTTTGGTAACTCTATTCCATTCAGTTATGAAGTTATAGCAATTTAAATATTTTTGGCGAGTAGTCAAACTTCGAGGCCTGGCTCCGCCCCTTCAACATATACGAAAACTCAGAATCCTTATCTCATTTTGTTCGCCCATCCCTTCTGAGCAATTTTACACCATTTTTGAGACGATCGTGCGAAAAATGATCGAGCAGTCCAATCAGAAACGGACCCTAAAAACGGCAAAAACGGCAAAAAATCGCCATTTCAACCCAAAATGGCCGACTTCCTGTTTGATATTGACCATGGTTGCAAGAGACTTTTCTGTGCGGACTGTTGAGTACTACAAGTGTACCAAATTTCATAACTGTACGATAAACTAAGCTTTAAGGAGAGGGGTTTTTTTCACTTTGTAGGGGGCGCTGTTCAGCCATTTTCTTTGCGATTTTTTTGGGACCTTTAAAATATCAAATTTTTCACCAGGCCTGACAAGTGTGCAAAATATTGTGAGTTTTGGGGTATGTTAAGGTCCCCAAAAAGCTGTTCAAAGGGGGCACGGAATAACAAAAAATAATAATAATCAGAGCAAAAACAAGAGGCCTTCGCAGCGCTTTCGCTGCTCGGGCCTAATAATAATAAACAGAGCAAAAACAAGAGGCCTTCGCAGCGCTTTCGCTGCTCGGGCCTAATTAAAGCTGCAAGCAGCGTCGTTCGGCCCTCGCAGCTCCGCGCCGCTCCGGCCTGGCCGGCAGCCCGGGGCACCAGGGCACGTCTGGCAGAACAGAAACGTCAACCACCCCGACACCAGAAACCGCAAATGGCCTCCTCGTCCGCACCTCACCCTGACTCAGCATCCCCTCTGAGCTCACCATTAAATTGAATTGTAAGGTTACGGCGTTACGCCAGAATTCGCCATGGCATCAAAGCCCCTCCCTATCTGGAAAGCTATCAGATCTGAATGGTCATTACAGCATCATGAAGACCGTGCATGACCTTAGTGTCATGTTGACTAAATTAGAGGGGACAAATATGGGCATTTCAGCATAAAACAATAGACTTCCTGTATTCAGGGGGCGGGGCTTAGGTGATGTCAGCTGTCCACATTGTCATTGTTTAAAGATATGGTCAATGATCACACAGACAAAGTTCGAAAAAGATCTGATCATGCACATGGGAGTTATTAAGTCAAGTAAAGTAATGGCGAAAGGTCAAAGTTTGAGACTTAGCCACGCCCACACCTTTCAACTTTTGAAAAATCCGACGGTTGAATTTTTTCTCCTATGTCTTAAGAGTAAATAGCAGAAGTTTGAAGGCGATTGGTGAAAAGGGCAACGGAGCATCACTCTCCAAACAACGTGTGCCAAAACAACTAAATCGCGTACTTGGACCAAAATGCCCGACTTCCTGTGCGACTTTGCACTTGGCTCCAAGAGACTTTTTTGTAGGTCCGGAGACACCTCATTAGTGTACCAAATTTCGTAATCCTCAGTCAAAGAATGGCTAGGGGCTGACAGTTTTAATGGTCCTAGGGGGCGCTATTTCAGAAAAATGGCCACGCCCACAAATTTTAGCTGTCCATTTCTATTGGGGGTCAGACTAGGATCACTCACAACAAATTTCGAGGTGATATCTCGATAACTTAAGAAATGAGAGGCAAACGTATTTCCATGGCGTGATGGCGATTTTCGCCATGCTCCCAAAGCCCCGCCTTTTTTCAAAACCTTCCAGTACTGAAGACAAAGTAACCTCAACTTGTCTACTGCTGTTTGCCACAGAATCCTGGTGTTTGGGTAAAAGGAGTCCAGTAGGGAGCTGTGAAAAAAAGAGTGGCGTGGCGACAGGTCAAAGTTTGAGGCTTAGCCACGCCCACATCTTTCAACTTTTGAAAAATCCGACGGTTGAATTTTTTCCCCTATGTCTTAAGAGTATATAGCAGAAGTTTGAAGGAGATTGGTGAAAAGGGCGACGGAGCATCACTCTCCAAACAACGTGTGCGAAAACCACTAAATCGCGCACTTGGACCAAAATGGCCGACTTCCTGTGCGACTTTGCGCTTGGCTCCAAGAGACTTTTTTGTAGGTCCTGAGACACCACATTAGTGTACCAAATTTCGTAATCCTCAGTCAAAGCATAGCTTGGGGCTATTAGTTTAAATGGTCCTAGGGGGCGCTATTTAAGAAAATAGGCCACGCCCACTAAATTCAGATATCTATGTCGCTTGGGGGTCAGACTAGGATCACGCACCAGAAGTTTCGTAGCAATATCACGATAACTGAAGAAATGAGAGGCAAACATACTTCCACGGCGTGATGGCGATTTTCGCCATGCTCCTGAAGCCCCGCCTTTTTTTGAAACCTGCCAGTACTGGATACCAAGTGACCTCAAGTTGTCTACTGCTGTTTGCCAGAGATTCCTGCTGATTGGGTAAAAGGAGTCCAGTAGGGAGCTGTGAAAAAATGAGTGGCGTGGCGACAGGTCAAAGTTTGAGGCTTAGCCACGCCCACACCGTTAAACTTTTGAAAAATCCGACGGTTGAATTTTTTCCTCTTTGTCTTAAGAGTATATAGCAGACGTTTCAAGGAGATTGGTGAAAAGGGCGACGGAGCATCACTCTCCAAACAAGGTGTGCGAAAACCAGTAAATCGCGTACTTGGACCAAAATGGCCGACTTCCTGTGCGACTTTGCACTTGGGTCCAAGAGACTTTTTTGTAGGTCCTGAGACACCACATTAGTGTACCAAATTTCGTAATCTTCAGTCAAAGCATGGCTTGGGGCTGACAGTTTTAATGGTCCTAGGGGGCGCTATTTCAGAAAATAGGCCACGCCCACCGGATGTTCACATCAGATCTTTTGGGGGGCCAGACTAGGATCACTCACAAGAAGTTTCGTGATGATATCTTTAGAAATGACGAAATGGGAGGCAAACGTAAGGCCACGGCGGTACGCCTGACTTCGCCGCGCCGCCACAGCCCCGCCCTCTGCCGAAAACTCACATAATGTGACACCAAGCAACCCCCACTTGTCTTGAGTTACCAGCTACAAATTTGTGGTGATTTAGTGAAATGGGGCAATTTGGGACCTTTCACAGTAAAACTTAACCTTTTTGGTCCTGAGGGGGCGGGGCTTGTGTGATGTCATCATGCGACCATTCAATTTACTTTGTGAGGTGATGACGAATGACCACAGAAAGTTTGGTAACTCTATTCCATTCAGTTATGAAGTTATAGCAATTTAAAAATTTTTGGCGAGTAGTCAAACTTCGAGGCCTGGCCCCGCCCCTTCAGTATTTACGAAAAGTCAATTTTATTGTCTCATTTTGTTCGCCCATCTCTTCTGAGCAATTTTACAGAATTTTTGAGATGATCGTGCAAAAAATGATCGAGCAATCCAATCAGAAACGGACCCTAAAAACGGCCAAAACGGCAAAAAATCGCCATTTCAACCCAAAATGGCCGACTTCCTGTTTGATATTGACCATGCTTGCAAGAGACTTTTCTGTGCGGACTATTGAGTACTAGAAGTGTACCAAATTTCATAACGGTACGATAAACTAAGCTTTATGGAGAGGGTTTTTTTTCATTTTCTAGGGGGCGCTGTTCAGCCAATTTCTTTGCGATTTTTTTGGGACCTTTAAAATATCAAATTTTTCACCAGGCCTGACAAGTATGCAAAATATTGTGAGTTTTGGGGTATGTTAAGGTCCCCAAAAAGCCATTCAAAGCGGCACCGGAATAATAAATAAAAATTAAAGCTGCAAGCAGCGTCGTTCGGCCCTCGCAGCGAAGCTGCTCGCCCTCCTTCCGCACCACCTCCGCTCCATCCCCGACGCTCTCCAAACCCAGCTCCACGCTTCTCCATCCTGGCCGGCAGCCGGGGGCACCAGGGCACGTCTGGCAGAACAGAAAGTCAACCACCCCGATACCAGAAACCGTGAACGGCCTCCTCATCCACACCTCACCCTGACTCAGCATCCCCTCTTATCCCACCATTACACGTCTCACCACTAGGATACACTCTATCTTTACCACACTGGTGATGTGATGTTCAGTCTCGGGCAAATCGGAGGCTGTTTGTGGAAGTTACAGTCAAACGTAAGGTCACTGCGTCACGCCAGAAATCGCCATGGCATCAAAGCCCCTCCCTTTCTGAAAAGCTATCAGATCTGAATGGTCATTATAACATCATGAAGACAGTGCATGACCTTAGTGTCATGTTGACTAAATTAGAGGGGACAAATATGGGCATTTCACCATAAAACAGTAGACTTCCTGTAGTCAGGGGGCGGGGCTTAGGTGGTGTCAGCTGTCCACATTGTCACTGTCTTCAGATGTGGTCAGTGATCACACAGACAAAGTTTGAAATTGATCTGATCATGCACATGGGAGTTATTAAGTCAAGTAAAGTAATGGCGAAAGGTCAAAGTTTGAGGCTTAGCCACGCCCACACCTTTCAACTTTTGAAAAATCCGACGGTTGAATTTTTTCCCCTACGTCGTAAGAGTATACAGCAGAAGTTTGAAAGTGATTGGTGAAAAGGGCGACGGAGCATCACTCTCCAAACAACGTGTGCGAAAACCACTAAATCGCGTACTTGGACCAAAATGGCCGACTTCCTGTGTGACTTGGTGCTTGGCTCCAAGAGACTTTTTTGTAGGTCCTGAGACACCACATTAGTGTACCAAATTTCGTAATCCTCAGTCAAAGCATGGCTTGGGGCTATTAGTTTAAATGGTCCTAGGGGGCGCTATTTAAGAGAATAGGCCACGCCCACAAACTTCAGCTGTCTATTTCTCTTGGGGGTCGGACTAGGATCACTCACCAGAAGTTTCGTAGCGATATCACGATAACTGAAGAAATGAGAGGCAAACGTATTTCCATGGCGTGATGGCGATTTTCGCCATGCTCCCAAAGCCCCGCCTTTTTTCAAAACCTGCCAGTACTGGAGACTAAGTAACCTCAAGTTGTCTACTGCTGTTTCCCACAGAATCCTGGTGATTGGGTAAAAGGAGTCCAGTAGGGAGCTGTGAAAAAAAGAGTGGCGTGGCGACAGGTCAAAGTTTGAGGCTTAGCCACGCCCACACCTTTCAACTTTTGAAAAATCCGACGGTTGAATTTTTTCCCCTATGTCTTAAGAGTATATAGCAGAAGTTTGAAGGAGATTGGTGAAAAGGGCGACGGAGCATCACTCTCCAAACAACGTGTGCGAAAACCACTAAATCGCGTACTTGGACCAAAATGGCCGACTTCCTGTGCGACTTTGCACTTGGCTCCAAGAGACTTTTTTGTAGGTCCTGAGACACCACATTAGTGTACCAAATTTCGCAATCCTCAGTCAAAGCTTGGCTTGGGGCTATTAGTTTAAATGGTCCTAGGGGGCGCTATTTAAGAGAATAGAACACGCCCACAAACTTCAGCTGTCTATTTCTCTTGGGGGTCAGACTAGGATCACTCACCAGAAGTGTCGGAGCGATATCACGATAACTGAAGAAATGAGAGGCAAACGTATTTCCATGGCGTGATGGCGATTTTCGCCATGCTCCCAAAGCCCCGCCTTTTTTCAAAACCTGCCAGTACTGGAGACCAAGTAACCTCAAGTTGTCTACTGCTGTTTCCCACAGAATCCTGGTGATTGGGTAAAAGGAGTCCAGTAGGGAGCTGTGAAAAAAAGAGTGGCGTGGCGGCAGGTCAAAGTTTGAGGCTTAGCCACGCCCACACCTTTCAACTTTTGAAAAATCCGACGGTTGAATTTTTTTCCCTATGTCTTACGAGTACATAGCAGAAGTTTGAAGGAGAATGGTGAAAAGGGCGACGGAGCATCACTCTCCAAACAACGTGTGCGAAAACCACTAAATCGCGTACTTGGACCAAAATGGCCGACTTCCTGTGCGACTTTGCACTAGGCTCCAAGAGACTTTTTTGTAGGTCCTGAGACACCACATTAGTGTACCAAATTTCGTAATCCTCAGTCAAAGCATGGCTTGGGGCTGACAGTTTTAATGGTCCTAGGGGGCGCTATTTCAGAAAATAGGCCACGCCCACCGGATGTTGACATCAGATTGTTTGAGGGGCCAGACTAGGATTACTCACAAAAAGTTTCGTGACGATATCTTTAGAAATGACGAAATGGGAGTCAAACGTAAGGCCACGGCGGTACGTCTGACTTCGCCGCGCCGCCACAGCCCCGCCCTCTGCCGAAAACTCCCATAAAGTGACGCCAAGCAACCCCCACTTGTCTTGAGTTACCAGCTACAAATTTGTGGTGATTAAGTGAAATGGGGCAATTTGGGACCTTTCACAGTAAAACTTGACCTTTTTGGTCCTGAGCGGGCGGGGCTTGTGTGATGTCATCATCCAACCATTCATATTACTTTGTGGGTGGATGATGAATGACCACAGAAAGTTTGGTAACTTTATTCTATTCAGTTATGAAGTTATAGCAATTAAAAAAAAATTGGCGAGTAGTCAAACTTCAAGGCCTGGCCCCGCCCCTTCAACATATACGAAAACTCAGAATCCTCATCTCATTTTGTTTGCCCATCCCTTCTGAGCATTTTTACACAATTTTTGAGACGATCGTGCGAAAAATGATCGAGCAATCCAATCAGAAACGGACCCTAAAAACTGCAAAAACGGCTAAAAATCGCCATTTCAACCCAAAATGGCCGACTTCCTGTTTGATATTGACCATGCTTGCAAGAGACTTTTCTGTGCGGACTGTTGAGTACTACAAGTGTACCAAATTTCATAACTGTACGATAAACTAAGCTTTATGGAGAGGGGTTTTTTTCACATTGTAGGGGGCGCTGTTCAGCCATTTTCTTTGCGATTTTTTTGGGACCTTTAAAATATCAAATTTTTCACCAGGCCTGACAAGTTTGCAAAATATTGTGAGTTTTGGGGTATGTTAAGGTCCCCAAAAAGCCATTCAAAGGGGGCACGGAATAACAAAAAAAGAAAGAATAATTAAAGCTGCAAGCAGCGTCGTTCGGCCCTCGCAGCTCCGCGCCGCTCCGGCCTGGCCGGCAGCCCGGGGCACCAGGGCACGTCCGCAGAACACAAACGTCGACCACCCCAACACCAGAAACTGCTAACGGCCACCTTGTCCGCAACTCACCCTGACTCAGCATCCCCTTTGAGCCCACCATTATATTTTATGTCTCACCACTAGGGAATCCTCTATCTTTACCACACTGGTGGTGTGATGACAGTGACCAACTTTAATGCTATTCTGACCATGTTTTTTAAAGTTATCGAAGGATAACGTTATCTAGGTGGCGCTGTGACCAACTACAGAAAAGTCCCATTGAGGTCAGCTTTGGTGACATTATATAACATTCACCAACCGTTTGTGCCTCATTGGCTAAAGGGCATGATTGTTCATTGCCATATTCAGTTTCGGGCAAATCGGAGGCCGTTTGTGGAAGTTACAGTCAAATGTAAGGTCATGGCGTCACGCCAGCATTCACCATGGCATCAAAGCCCCTCCCTTTCTGGAAAGCTATCAGATCTGAATGGTCTTTAAAACATCATGAAGACACTGTATGACCTGAGTGTCATTTTCATTAAATTAGAGGGGACAAATATGGGCATTTCACCATAAAACAATAGACTTCCTGTTGTCAGGGGGCGGGGCTTAGGTGATGTCAGCTGTCCACATTGTCGTTGTCTTGAGATGTGGTCAGTGATCACACAGACAAAGTTTGAATTAGATCTGATCATGCACATGGGAGTTATTAAGTCAAGTAATGTCATGGCGAAAGGTCAAAGTTTGAGGCTTAGCCACGCCCACACCTTTATACTTATTTAAAATCCGACGGTTGAATTTTTTCCCCTTTGACTTAAAAGTACATAGCATAAGTTTGAAGGTGATCGGTGTAAAGGGCAACGGGCCATCAATGTCCAAACAACGTAGGCGAAAACCACTAAATCGAGTACTTGGACCAAAATGGCCGACCTCCTGTGCGAAATTGCGCTTGGCTCCAAGAGACTTTTTTGTAGGGCCAGAGACCCTACATGAGTGTACCAATTTTCGTAATCCTCAGTCAAACCTTGTCTTGGGGCTGACAGTTTTAATGGTCCTAGGGGGCGCTATTTCAGAATATAGGCCACGCCCACAAATCTCAGATGCCCATTTCTATTGGGGGTCAGACTAGGATCACTCACCAGACATTTTGTGGCGATGTCACGATAATTGAAGAAATGAGAGGCAAACGTATTGCCATGGCGTGATGGCGAATTTCGCCATGCTCCCAAAGCCCCGCCTTTTTTCAAAACCTGCCAGTACTGTAGACCAAGTGACCTCAACTTGTCAGCTGCTATTTACCAGAGATTCCAGGTGATTGGGTAAAAGGAGTCCAATAGGGAGCTGTGAAAAAAAGAGTGGCGTGGCGAAAGGTCAAAGTTTGAGGCTTAGCCACGCCCACACCTTTATACTTATTTAAAATCCGACGGTTGAATTTTTTCCTCTATGTCTTAAGAGTATATAGCAGAAGCTCGAAGGCGATTGGTGAAAAGGGCGACGGAGCATCACTCTCCAAACAACGTGTGTGAAAACCACTAAATCGCGCACTTGGACCAAAATGGCCGACTTCCTGTGCGACTTTGCACTTGGCTCCAAGAGACTTTTTTGTAGGTCCTGAGACACCACATTAGTGTACCAAATTTCGTAATCCTCAGTCAAAGCATGGCTTGGGGCTGACAGTTTTAATGGTCCTAGGGGGCGCTAATACAGAAAATAGGCCACGCCCACAAACTTAAGCTGACCTTTTCTATTGGGGGTCAGACTAGGATCACTCACAACAATGGTCGAGGTGATATCACGATAAATGAAGAAATGAGAGGCAAACGTATTTCCATGGCGTGATGGCGAATTTCGCCATGCTCCCAAAGCCCCGCCTTTTTGCAAAACCTTCCAGTACTGGAGACCAAGTGACCTCAACTTGCCTGCTGCTATTTACCAGAGATTCCTGGTGATTGGGTAAAAGGAGTCCAATAAGGAGCTGTGAAAAAAAGAGTGGCGTGGCGAAAGGTCAAAGTTTGAGGCTTAGCCACGCCCACACCTTTATACTTATTTAAAATCCGACGGTGGAATTTTTTCCTCTATGTCTTAAGACTATATAGCAGAAGTTTGAAAGTGATTGGTGAAAAGGGCGACGGAGTATCACTCTCCAAACAACGTGTGTGAAAACCACTAAATCGCGCACTTGGACCAAAATGGCCGACTTCCTGTGCGACTTTGCACTTGGCTTCAAGAGACTTTTTTGTAGGTCCTGAGACACCACATTAGTGTACCAAATTTCGTAATCCTCAGTCAAAGCATGGCTTGGGGCTGACAGTTTTAATGGTCCTAGGGGGCGCTATTTCAGAAAATAGGCCACGCCCACCAGATGTTCACATCAGATCTTTTGGGGGGCCGGACTAGGATCACTCACAAGAAGTTTCGTGACGATATCTTTGGAAATGACGAAATGGGAGGCAAACGTAAGGCCAAGGCGGTACGCCTGAATTCGCCGCGCCGCCACAGCCCCGCCCTCTGCCGAAAACTCCCATAAAGTGACGCCAAGCAACCCCCACTTGTCTTGAGTTACCAGCTACAAATTTGTGGTGATTAAGTGAAATGGGGCAATTTGGGACCTTTCACAGTAAAACTTGATCTTTTTGGTCCTGAGGGGGCGGGGCTTGTGTGATGTCATCATCCGACCTTTCAATTTACTTTGTGGGTGGATGACGAATGACCACAGAAAGTTTGGTAACTCTATTCCATTCAGTTATGAAGTTATAGCAATTTAAATATTTTTGGCGAGTAGTCAAACTTCGAGGCCTGGCTCCGCCCCTTCAACATATACGAAAACTCAGAATCCTTATCTCATTTTGTTCGCCCATCCCTTCTGAGCAATTTTACACAATTTTTGAGACGATCGTGCGAAAAATGATCGAGCAATCCAATCAGAAACGGACCCTAAAAACGGCAAAAACGGCAAAAAATCGCCATTTCAACCCAAAATGGCCGACTTCCTGTTTGATATTGACCATGGTTGCAAGAGACTTTTCTGTGCGGACTGTTGAGTACTACAAGTGTACCAAATTTCATAACTGTACGATAAACTAAGCTTTATGGAGAGGGGTTTTTTTCACTTTGTAGGGGGCGCTGTTCAGCCATTTTCTTTGCGATTTTTTTGGGACCTTTAAAATATCAAATTTTTCACCAGGCCTGACAAGTGTGCAAAATATTGTGAGTTTTGGGGTATGTTAAGGTCCCCAAAAAGCTGTTCAAAGGGGGCACGGAATAACAAAAAATAATAATAATCAGAGCAAAAACAAGAGGCCTTCGCAGCGCTTTCGCTGCTCGGGCCTAATAATCGGAGCAAAAACAAGAGGCCTTCGCAGCGCTTTCGCTGCTCGGGCCTAATAATAATAAACAGAGCAAAAACAAGAGGCCTTCGCAGCGCTTTCGCTGCTCGGGCCTAATTAAAGCTGCAAGCAGCGTCGTTCGGCCCTCGCAGCGAAGCTGCTCGCCCTCCTTCCGCAACCCCTCCGCTCCATCCGCGACGCTCTCCAAACCCAGCTCCGCGCTTCTCCATCCTGGCCGGCAGCCGGGGGCACCAGGGCACGTCTGGCAGAACAGAAAGTCAACCACCCCGACACCAGAAACCGTGAACGGCCTCCGCGTCCACACCTCACCCTGACTCAGCATCCCCTCTGAGCCCACCATTACACGTCTCACCACTAGGAGATACTCTATCTTTACTACACTGGTGATGTGATGTTCAGTCTCGGGCATATCGAAGGCTGTTTGTGGAAGTTACAGTCAAACGTAAGGTCACAGCGTCACGCCAGAAATCGCCATGGCATAAAAGCCCCCCCTTTCTGAAAAGCTATCAGATCTGAATGGTCATTACAACATCATGAAGACAGTGCATGACCTTAGTGTCATCTTGACTAAATTAGAGGGGACAAATATGGACATTTCACCATAAAACAGTAGACTTCCTGTAGTCAGGGGGCGGGCTTAGGTGCTGTAAGCTGTCCACATTGTCACTGTCTTCAGATGGGGTCAGTGATCACACAGACAAAATTTGAAATTGATCTGATCATGCACATGGGAGTTATTAAGTCAAGTAACATAAAGGCGACTGGTCAAAGTTTGAGGCTTAGCCACGCCCACACCTTTATACTTATTTAAAATCCAACGGTTGAATTTTTTCCTCTATGTCTTAAGAGTATATAGCAGGAGTTTGAAGGTGATCGGTGGAAAGGACGACGAGACATCATTCTCCTCATAACGTGTGCGAAAACCACAAAATCGAGAACTTGGACAAAAATGGCCGACCTCCTGTGCGACATTGTACTTGGCTCCAAGAGACTTTTTTGTAGGTCCTGAGACACTACATTAGTGTGCCAAATTTCGTGATCCTCAGTCAAAGCATGGCTTGGGGCTGATTGTTTTAATGGTCCTAGGGGGGCGCTATTTCAGAAAATAGGCCACGCCCACAAACTTCAGCTGTCCATGTCTATTAGGGGTCAGAGTAAGAAATCGCCATGGCATCAAAGCCCCTCCCTTTCTGAAAAGCTAGCAGATCTGAATGGTCATTACAACATCATGAAGACAGTGCATGACCTTAGTGTCATGTTGACTAAATTAGAGGGGACAAATATGGGCATTTCACCATAAAAAATAGACTTCCTGTAGTCAGGGGGCGGGGCTTAGGTGATGTCAGCTGTCCACATTGTCATTGTCTTGAGATGTGGTCAATGATCACACAGACACAGTTTGATATAGATCTGATCATGCACATGGGAGTTAAGTCAAGTGATGTAATGGCGAAAGGTCAAAGTTTGAGGCTTAGCCACGCCCACACTTTTATACTTATATAAAATCCGATGGTTGAATTTTTCTCCCTTTGTCTTAAGAGTATATAGCAGAAGTTTGAAGGCGATTGGTGAAAAGGGCGATGGTGCAACACTCTCCAAACAACGTGTGCGAAAACCACTAAATCGAGTACTTGGACCAAAATGGCCGACTTCCTGTGCGACTTTGTACTTGGCTCCAAGAGACTTTTTTGTAGGTCCTGAGACCCCACATTAGTGTATCAAATTTCGTAATCCTCAGTCAAAGCATGGCTTGGGGCTGACAGTTTTAATGGTCCTAGGGGGCGCTATTTAAGAAAATAGGCCACGCCCACAAACTTCAGCTGTCCATTTCTATTGGGGGTCAGACTAGGATCACTCATCAGACATTTTGTTGTGATGTCACAATGATTGAAGAAATGAGAGACAAACGTATTTTCATGGCGTGATGGCGAATTTCGCCATGCTCCCAAAGCCCCGCCTTTATTCAAAACCTGCCAGTACTACAGATCAAGTGACCTCAACTTGTCTGCTGCCATTTGCCAGTGATTGCTGGTGATTGGTTAAAAGGAGTCCAATAGGGAGCTGTGAAAAAAAGAGTGGCGTGGCGACAGTTCAAAGTTTGAGGCTTAGCCACGCCCACACCTTTATACTTATATAAAATCCGACGGTTGAATTTTTTCATCTATGTCTTAAGAGTATATAGCAGATGTTTGAAGGCGATTGGTGAAAAGGGCAATGGTGCAACACTCTCCAAACAACGTGTGCGAATACCACTAAATCGAGTACTTGGACCAAAATGGCCGACTTCCTGCGCGACTTTGCACTTGGCTCCAAGAGACTTTTTTGTAGGTCCTGAGACCCCACATTAGTGTATCAAATTTCGTAATCCTCAGTCAAAGCATGGCTTGGGGCTGACAGTTTTAATGGTCCTAGGGGGCGCTATTTCATTAAATAGGCCACGCCCACAAACTTCAGCTGTGCAGTTCTATTAGGGGTCAGAGTAGGATCACTCATCAGAAATTGTGTGGCGATGTCACAATGATTGAAGAAATGAGAGACAAACGTATTTCCATGGCGTGATGGCGAATTTCGCCATGCTCCCAAAGCCCCGCCTTTATTCGAAACCTGCCAGTACTATAGACCAAGTGACCTCAACTTGTCTGCTGCTATTTGCCAGTGATTGCTGGTGATTGGTTAAAAGGAGTCCGATAGGGAGCTGTGAAAAAAAGAGTGGCGTGGCGACAGGTCAAAGTTTGAGGCTTAGCCACGCCCACACCTTTATACTTATATAAAATCCGACGGTTGAATTTTTTCATCTATGTCTTAAGAGTGTATAGCAGATGTTTGAAGGTGATTGGTGAAAAGGGTGATGGTGCAACACTCTCCAAACAACGTGTGCGAATACCACTAAATCAAGTACTTTGACCAAAATGGCCGACTTCCTGTGCGACTTTGCACTTGGCTCCAAGAGACTTTTTTGTAGGTCCTGAGACACCACATTAGTGTACCAAATTTCGTAATGCTCAGCCAAAGTATGGCTTGGGGCTGACAGTTTTAATGGTCCTAGGGGGCGCTATTTCAGAAAATAGGCCACGCCCACCGGATGTTCACATCAGATTCTATTTGGGGCTGGACTAGGATCACTCCCAAGAAGTGTTGTGGCGATATCTTTAGAAATGACGAAATGGGAGTCAAACGTAAGGCCTAAGCGGTACACCTGACTTCGCCGCACCGCCACAGCCCCGCCTTCTGCAGAAAACTCCCATAAAGTGACGCCAAGCAACCCTAACTTGTCTTCAGTTACCTGCTACAAATCTGGGATGATTATTTGAAAGGGCGAATTTTGGAAAATTTCCCAGTAAAACTTCACCTTTTAAGTCCTGAGGGGGCGGGGCTTATGTGACATCATCAATCGACCATTCATTTGTCTTCGGACGGCGACGTCGATTGTCCATAGAACATTTCTTTAACTGTAATTCTTTCATTTATGAATCTATAGCAATTTGAATTTTTTTGGCGAGTGCTCGAACTTTGAGGCCTGGTCCCGCCCCTTCAGTATTTACGAAAAGTCAATTTTATTGTCTCATTTTAATCGTCCATCGCTTCTGTTCGATCGCACACTATTTTTGAGACGATCGTGCGAAAAATGACCAAACTGTTCAACCAAATATAGACCCTAGAAATGGCCAAAACGGGGTCAAAATGGCCACTTTAGTCCAAAATGGCCGACTTCCTGTTTGATATTGACCATGCGTGCAAGAGGCTTTTCTGTGCGTATTGTTGAGTTCTACAAGTGTACCAAATTTCATCACTCTACTATGAAAAAAGGTCAAAGCGGAGGGGTATTTTTAATTTTCCAGGGGGCGCTGTTGAAACATTTTTTACCAACTTTCACGTTGCCAGTGAAATACGTAAATTTCAGGCACTTTCTATATTGGGCCAGAATTTGGTGACTTTTTGGATATGCTAAGACCCCCTAAAGGCCATCCAAAGACGCGGAAGAAAAAAAAAGAAAGAAAAAAAAAATAATAAACGGAGCAGATACAATAGGCCTTCGCAGCGCTTCGCTGCTCGGGCCTAATTAAAGCTGCAAGCAGCGTCGTTCGGCCCTCGCAGCTCTGCGCCGCTCCGGCCTGGCCAGCAGCCCGGGGCACCAGGGCACGTCTGGCAGAACAGAATCGTCAACCACCCCGACGCCAGAATCCGCAAATGGCCTCCTAGTCCGCACCTCACCCTGACTCAGCATCCCCTCTGAGCTCACCATTAAATTGAATTGTAAGGTTACGGCGTTACGCCAGAATTCGCCATGGCATAAAAGCCCCTCCCTTTCTGGAAAGCTATCAGATCTGAATGGTCATTACAACATCATGAAGACAGTGTATGACCTTAGTGTCATGTTCACTAAATTAGAGGGGACAAATATGGGTATTTCAGCATAAAAATAGACTTCCTGTAGTCAGGGGGCGGGGCTTAGGTGATGTCAGCTGTCCACATTGTCATTTTTTACAGATATGGTCAATGATCACACAGACAAAGTTTGAAAAAGATCTGATCATGCACATGGGAGTTATTAAGTCAAGTAAAGTAATGGCGAAAGGTCAAAGTTTGAGGCTTAGCCACGCCCACACCTTTCAACTTTTGAAAAATCCGACGGTTGATTTTTTTCCCCTACGTCGTAAGAGTATACAGCAGAAGTTTGAAAGTGATTGGTGAAAAGGGCGACGGAGCATCACTCTCCAAACAACGTGTGCGAAAACCACTAAATCGCGTACTTGGACCAAAATGGCCGACTTCCTGTGCGACTTTGTCCTTGGCTCCAAGAGACTTTTTTGTAGGTCCTGAGACACCACATTAGTGTACCAAATTTCGTAATCCTCAGTCAAAGCATGGCTTGGGGCTATTAGTTTAAATGGTCCTAGGGGGCGCTATTTAAGAGAATAGGCCACGCCCACAAACTTCAGCTGTCTATTTCTCTTGGGGGTCAGACTAGGATCACTCACCAGAAGTTTCGTAGCGATATCACGATAACTGAAGAAATGAGAGGCAAACGTATTTCCATGGCGTGAATGGCGATTTTCGCCATGCTCCCAAAGCCCCGCCTTTTTTCAAAACCTGCCAGTACTGGAGACTAAGTAACCTCAAGTTGTCTACTGCTGTTTCCCACAGAATCCTGGTGATTGGGTAAAAGGAGTCCAGTAGGGAGCTGTGAAAAAAAGAGTGGCGTGGCGACAGGTCAAATTTTGAGGCTTAGCCACGCCCACACCTTTCAACTTTTGAAAAATCCGACGGTTGAATTTTTTCCCCTATGTATTAAGAGTATATAGCAGAAGTTTGAAGGAGATTGGTGAAAAGGGCGACGGAGCATCACTCTCCAAACAACGTGTGCGAAAACCACTAAATCGCGTACTTGGACCAAAATGGCCGACTTCCTGTGCGACTTTGCACTTGGCTCCAACAGACTTTTTTGTAGGTCCTGAGACACCACATTAGTGTACCAAATTTCGCAATCCTCAGTCAAAGCTTGGCTTGGGGCTATTAGTTTAAATGGTCCTAGGGGGCGCTATTTAAGAGAATAGGCCACGCCCACAAACTTCAGCTGTCTATTTCTCTTGGGGGTCAGACTAGGATCACTCACCAGAAGTGTCGGAGCGATATCACGATAACTGAAGAAATGAGAGGCAAACGTATTTCCATGGCGTGATGGCGATTTTCGCCATGCTCCCAAAGCCCCGCCTTTTTTCAAAACCTGCCAGTACTGGAGACCAAGTAACCTCAAGTTGTCTACTGCTGTTTCCCACAGAATCCTGGTGATTGGGTAAAAGGAGTCCAGTAGGGAGCTGTGAAAAAAAGAGTGGCGTGGCGGCAGGTCAAAGTTTGAGGCTTAGCCACGCCCACACCTTTCAACTTTTGAAAAATCCGACGGTTGAATTTTTTTCCCTATGTCTTACGAGTACATAGCAGAAGTTTGAAGGAGAATGGTGAAAAGGGCGACGGAGCATCACTCTCCAAACAACGTGTGCGAAAACGACTAAATCGCGTACTTGGACCAAAATGGCCGACTTCCTGTGCGACTTTGCACTAGGCTCCAAGAGACTTTTTTGTAGGTCCTGAGACACCACATTAGTGTACCAAATTTCGTAATCCTCAGTCAAAGCATGGCTTGGGGCTGACAGTTTTAATGGTCCTAGGGGGCGCTATTTCAGAAAATAGGCCACGCCCACCGGATGTTGACATCAGATTGTTTGAGGGGCCAGACTAGGATTACTCACAAAAAGTTTTGTGACGATATCTTTAGAAATGACGAAATGGGAGGCAAACGTAAGGCCACGGCGGTACGTCTGACTTCGCCGCGCCGCCACAGCCCCGCCCTCTGCCGAAAACTCCCATAAAGTGACGCCAAGCAACCCCAACTTGTCTTGAGTTACCAGCTACAAATGTGTGGTGATTAAGTGAAATGGGGATATTTGGGACCTTTCACAGTAAAACTTGACCTTTTTGGTCCTGAGCGGGCGGGGCTTGTGTGATGTCATCATCCAACCATTCATATTACTTTGTGGGTGGATGATGAATGACCACAGAAAGTTTGGTAACTTTATTCTATTCAGTTATGAAGTTATAGCAATTAAAAAAAAATTGGCGAGTAGTCAAACTTCAAGGCCTGGCCCCGCCCCTTCAACATATACGAAAACTCAGAATCCTCATCTCATTTTGTTTGCCCATCCCTTCTGAGCATTTTTACACAATTTTTGAGACGATCGTGCGAAAAATGATCGAGCAATCCAATCAGAAACGGACCCTAAAAACTGCAAAAACGGCTAAAAATCGCCATTTCAACCCAAAATGGCCGACTTCCTGTTTGATATTGACCATGCTTGCAAGAGACTTTTCTGTGTGGACTGTTGAGTACTACAAGTGTACCAAATTTCATAACTGTACGATAAACTAAGCTTTATGGAGAGGGGTTTTTTTCACATTGTAGGGGGCGCTGTTCAGCCATTTTCTTTGCGATTTTTTTGGGACCTTTAAAATATCAAATTTTTCACCAGGCCTGACAAGTTTGCAAAATATTGTGAGTTTTGGGGTATGTTAAGGTCCCCAAAAAGCCATTCAAAGGGGGCACGGAATAACAAAAAAAGAAAGAATAATTAAAGCTGCAAGCAGCGTCGTTCGGCCCTCGCAGCGAAGCTGCTCGCCCTCCTTCCGCACCCCCTCCGCTCCATCCCCGACCCTCTCCAAACCCAGCTCCGCGCTTCTCCATCCTGTCCGGCAGCCGGGGGCACCAGGTCACGTCTGGCAGAGCAGAAAGTCAACCACCCCGACACCAGAAACCGTGAAAGGCCTCCTCGTCCACACCTCACCCTGACGCAGCATCCCCTCTGAGCCCACCATTACACGTCTCACCACTAGGAGATACTCTATCTTTACCACACTGGTGATGTGATGTTCAGTCTCGGGCAAATCGGAGGCTGTTTGTGGAAGTTACAGTCAAATGTAAGGTCACAGCGTCACGCCAGAATTCGCCATGGCATCAAATCCCCTCCCTTTCTGAAAAGCTAGCAGATCTGAATGGTCATTACAACATCATGAAGACAGTGCATGACCTTAGTGTCATGTTCACTAAATTAGAGGGGACAAATATGGGCATTTCACCATGAAAAAATCGACTTCCTGTAGTCAGGGGGCGGGGCTTAGGTGATGTCAGCTGTCCACATTGTCATTGTCTTGAGATGTGGTCAATGATCACACAGACACAGTTTGATATAGATCTGATCATGCACAAGGGAGTTGTTAAGTCAAGGAATGTAATGGCGAAAGGTCAAAGTTTGAGGCTTAGCCACGCCCACACCTTTATACTTATTTGAAATCCGATGGTTGAATTTTTCCCCCTTTGTCTTAAGAGTATGTAGCAGAAGTTTGAAGGCGATTGGTGAAAAGGGCGATGGTGCAACACTCTCCAAACAACGTGTGCGAAAACCACTAAATCGAGTACTTGGACCAAAATGGCCGACTTCCTGTGCGACTTTGCACTTAGCTCCAAGAGACTTTTTTGTAGGTCCTGAGACACCACATTAGTGTGCCAAATTTCGTGTTCCTCAGTGAAAGCATGGCTTGGGGCTGACAGTTTTAATGGTCCTAGGGGGCGTTATTTCAGAAAATAGGCCACGCCCACAAACTTCAGCTGTCCATTTCTATTATGGGTCAGAGTAGGATCACTCATCAGAAATTGTGTGGCGATGTCACAATGATTGAAGAAATGAGAGACAAACGTATTTCCATGGCGTGATGGTGAATTTCGCCATGCTCCCAAAGCCCCGCCTTTATTCGAAACCTGCCAGTACTATAAACCAAGTGACCTCAACTTGTCTGCTGCTATTTGCCAGTGATTGCTGGTGATTGGTTAAAAGGAGTCCAATAGGGAGCTGTGAAAAAAAGAGTGGCGTGGCGACAGGTCAAAGTTTGAGGCTTAGCCACGCCCACACCTTTATACTTATTTAAAATCCGACGGTTGAATTTTTTCATCTATGTCTTAAGAGTGTATACCAGATGTTTGAAGGTGATTGGTGAAAAGGGCGATGGTGCAACACTCTCCAAACAACGTGTGCGAAAACCACTAAATCGAGTACTTGGACCAAAATGGCCGACTTCCTGTGCGACTTTGAACTTGACTCCAAGAGACTTTTTTGTAGGTCCTGAGACACCACATTAGTGTACCAAATTTCGTAATCCTCAGTCAAAGCATGGCTTGGGGCTAATAGTTTAAATGGTCCTAGGGGGCGCTATTTCAAAACATAGGCCACGCCCACAAAATTCAGCTGTCTATTTCTCTTGGAGCTCAGACTAGGATCACTCACCAGAAGTTTCGTAGCAATATCACGATAACTGAAGAAATGAGAGACAAACGTATTTCCATGGCGTGATGGCGATTTTCGCCATGGTCCCAAAGCCCCGCCTTTTTTCAAAACCTGCCAGTACTGGAGACCAAGTAACCTCAACTTGTCTACTGCTGTTTGCCACAGAATCCTGGTGATTGGGTAAAAGGAGTCCAGTAGGGAGCTGTGAAAAAAAGAGTAGCGTGGCGACAGGTCAAAGTTTGAGGCTTAGCCACGCCCACACCTTTCAACTTTTGAAAAATCCGACGGTTGAATTTTTTCCCCTATGTCTTAAGGGTATATAGCAGAAGTTTGAAGGAGATTGGTGAAAAGGGCGACGGAGCATCACTCTCCAAACAACGTGTGCGAAAACCACTAAATCGCGTACTTGATCCAAAATGGCCGACTTCCTGTGCGACTTTGAACTTGACTCCAAGAGACTTTTTTGTAGGTCCTGAGACACCACATTAGTGTACCAAATTTCGTAATCCTCAGTCAAAGCATGGCTTGGGGCTAATAGTTTTAATGGTCCTAGGGGGCGCTATTTCAGAAAATAGGCCACGCCCACCAGATGTTCACATCAGATCTTTTGGGGGGCCGGACTAGGATCACTCACAAGAAGTTTCGTGACGATATCTTTGGAAATGACGAAATGGGAGGCAAACGTAAGGCCAAGGCGGTACGCCTGAATTCGCCGCGCCACCACAGCCCCGCCCTCTGCCGAAAACTCCCATAAAGTGACGCCAAGCAACCCCCACTTGTCTTGAGTTACCAGCTACAAATTTGTGGTGATTAAGTGAAATGGGGCAATTTGGGACCTTTCACAGTAAAACTTGATCTTTTTGGTCCTGAGGGGGCGGGGCTTGTGTGATGTCATCATCCGACCTTTCAATTTACTTTGTGGGTGGATGACGAATGACCACAGAAAGTTTGGTAACTCTATTCCATTCAGTTATGAAGTTATAGCAATTTAAATATTTTTGGCGAGTAGTCAAACTTCGAGGCCTGGCTCCGCCCCTTCAACATATACGAAAACTCAGAATCCTTATCTCATTTTGTTCGCCCATCCCTTCTGAGCAATTTTACACAATTTTTGAGACGATCGTGCGAAAAATGATCGAGCAATCCAATCAGAAACGGACCCTAAAAACGGCAAAAACGGCAAAAAATCGCCATTTCAACCCAAAATGGCCGACTTCCTGTTTGATATTGACCATGGTTGCAAGAGACTTTTCTGTGCGGACTGTTGAGTACTACAAGTGTACCAAATTTCATAACTGTACGATAAACTAAGCTTTATGGAGAGGGGTTTTTTTCACTTTGTAGGGGGCGCTGTTCAGCCATTTTCTTTGCGATTTTTTTGGGACCTTTAAAATATCAAATTTTTCACCAGGCCTGACAAGTGTGCAAAATATTGTGAGTTTTGGGGTATGTTAAGGTCCCCAAAAAGCTGTTCAAAGGGGGCACGGAATAACAAAAAATAATAATAATCAGAGCAAAAACAAGAGGCCTTCGCAGCGCTTTCGCTGCTCGGGCCTAATTAAAGCTGCAAGCAGCGTCGTTCGGCCCTCGCAGCTCCGCGCCGCTCCGGCCTGGCCGGCAGCCCGGGGCACCAGGGCACGTCTGGCAGAACAGAAACGTCACCCACCCCGACACCAGAAACCGCAAATGGCCTCCTAGTCCGCACCTCACCCTGACTCAGCATCCCCTCTGAGCTCACCATTAAATTGAATTGTAAGGTCACGACGTCATGCCAGAATTCACCATGGCATCAAAGCCCCTCCCTATCTGGAAAGCTATCAGATCTGAATGGTCATTACAACATCATGAAGACAGTGCATGACCTCAGTGTCATGTTGACTAAATTAGAGGGGACAAATATGGGCATTTCACCATAAAACAATAGACTTCCTGTTGTCAGGGGGCGGGGCTTAGGTGATGTCAGCTGTCCATAATGACGTTGCCTTAAGATGTGGTCAGTGATCACACAGACAAAGTTTGATATAGATCTGATCGTGCACATGGGAGTTATTAAGTCAAGTAATGTAATGGCGAAAGGTCAAAGTTTGAGGCTTAGCCACGCCCACACCTTTATACTTATTTAAAATCCGACGGTTGAATTTTTTCCACTATATCTTAAGAGTATCTAGCAGAAGTTACAAGGCGATTGGTGAAAAGGTCGACGGAGCATCACTCTCCAAACAACGTGTGCGAAAACCACTAAATCGAGTACTTGGACCAAAATGGCCGACTTCCTGTGCGAATTTGCACTTGGCTCCAAGAGACTTTTTTGTAGGTCCTGAGACACCACATTGGTGTACCAAATTTCGTAATCCTCAGTCAAAGCATGGCTTGGGGCTGACAGTTTTAATGGTCCTAGGGGGCGCTAATTCAGAAAATAGGCCACGCCCACAAACTTAAGCTGACCATGTCTATTGGGGGTCAGACTAGGATCACTCGCAACAAATTTCGAGGTGATATCACGATAAATGAAGAAATGAGAGGCAAACGTATTTCCATGGCGTGATGGCGAATTTCGCCATGCTCCCAAAGCCCCGCATTTTTTCAAAACCTTCCAGTACTGGAGACCAAGTGACCTCAACGTGTCTGCTGCTATTTACCAGAGATTCCTGGTGATTGGGTAAAAGGAGTCCAATAGGGAGCTGTGAAAAAAAGAGTGGCCTGGAGAAAGGTCAAAGTTTGAGGCTTAGCCACGCCCACACCTTTATACTTATTTAAAATCCGACGGTTGAATTTTTTCCTCTATGTCTTAAGAGTATATAGCAGAAGTTTGAAGGCGATTGGTGAAAAGGGCGACGGAGCATCACTCTCCTAACAACGTGTGCGAAAACCACTAAATTGCGCACTTGGACCAAAATGGCCGACTTCCTGTGCGACTTTGCACTTGGCTCCAAGAGACTTTTTTGTAGGTCCTGAGACACCACATTAGTGTACCAAATTTCGTAATCCTCAGTCAAAGCATGGCTTGGGGCTGACAGTTTTAATGGTCCTAGGGGGCGCTATTTCAGAAAATAGGCCACGCCCACCGGATATTGACATCAGATCTTTTGGGGGGCCGGACTAGGATCACTCACAAGAAGTTTCGTGACGATATCTCTAGAAATGACGAAATGGGAGGCAAACGTAAGGCCACGGCGGTACGCCTGAATTCGCTGCGCCGCCAAAGCCCCGCCCTCTGCCGAAAACTCCCATAAAGTGACGCCAAGCAACTCCCACTTGTCTTGAGTTACCAGCTACAAATTCGTGATGATTAAGTGAAATGGGGCAATTTGGGACCTTTCACAGTAAAACTTGATCTTTTTGGTCCTGAGGGGGCGGGGCTTGTGTGATGTCATAATCCGACCATTCAATTTACTTTGTGGGTGGATGCCGAATGACCACAGAAAGTTTGGTAACTCTATTCCTTTCAGTTTTGAAGTTATAGCAATTTAAATATTTTTGGCGAGTAGTCAAACTTCGAGGCCTGGCCCCGCCCCTTCAGTATTTACAAAAAGTCAATTTTATTGTCTCATTTTGTTCGCCCATCCCTTCTGAGCAATTGTACACCATTTTTGAGACGATCGTGCGAAAAATGATCAAGCAATCCAATCAGAAACGGACCCTAAAAACGGCCAAAACGCCAAAAAATCGCCATTTCAACCCAAAATGGCCGACTTCCTGTTTGATATTGACCATGCTTGCAAGAGACTTTTCTGTGCGGACTGTTGAGTACTACAAGTGTACCAAATTTCATAACTGTACAATAAACTAAGCTTTATGGAGAGGGGTTTTTTTCACTTTCTAGGGGGCGCTGTTCAGCCATTTTCTTTGCGATTTTTTTGGGACCTTTAAAATATCAAATTTTTCACCAGGCCTGACAAGTGTGCAAAATATTGTGAGTTTTGGGGTATGTTAAGGTCCCCAAAAAGCCGTTCAAAGCGGACACGGAATAATAAAAAATAATAAACAGAGCAAAAACAAGAGGCCTTCGCAGCGCTTTCGCTGCTCGGGCCTAATTAAAGCTGCAAGCAGCGTCGTTCGGCCCTCGCAGCTCCGCGCCGCTCCGGCCTGGCCGGCAGCCCGGGGCACCAGGGCACGTCTGGCAGAACAGAAACGTCAACCACCCCGACACCAGAAACCGCAAATGGCCTCCTCGTCCGCACCTCACCCTGACTCAGCATCCCCTCTGAGCTCACCATTAAATTGAATTGTAAGGTTACGGCGTTACGCCAGAATTCGCCATGGCATCAAAGCCCCTCCCTATCTGGAAAGCTATCAGATCTGAATGGTCATTACAGCATCATGAAGACCGTGCATGACCTTAGTGTCATGTTGACTAAATTAGAGGGGACAAATATGGGCATTTCAGCATAAAACAATAGACTTCCTGTATTCAGGGGGCGGGGCTTAGGTGATGTCAGCTGTCCACATTGTCATTGTTTAAAGATATGGTCAATGATCACACAGACAAAGTTCGAAAAAGATCTGATCATGCACATGGGAGTTATTAAGTCAAGTAAAGTAATGGCGAAAGGTCAAAGTTTGAGACTTAGCCACGCCCACACCTTTCAACTTTTGAAAAATCCGACGGTTGAATTTTTTCTCCTATGTCTTAAGAGTAAATAGCAGAAGTTTGAAGGCGATTGGTGAAAAGGGCAACGGAGCATCACTCTCCAAACAACGTGTGCCAAAACAACTAAATCGCGTACTTGGACCAAAATGCCCGACTTCCTGTGCGACTTTGCACTTGGCTCCAAGAGACTTTTTTGTAGGTCCGGAGACACCTCATTAGTGTACCAAATTTCGTAATCCTCAGTCAAAGAATGGCTAGGGGCTGACAGTTTTAATGGTCCTAGGGGGCGCTATTTCAGAAAAATGGCCACGCCCACAAATTTTAGCTGTCCATTTCTATTGGGGGTCAGACTAGGATCACTCACAACAAATTTCGAGGTGATATCTCGATAACTTAAGAAATGAGAGGCAAACGTATTTCCATGGCGTGATGGCGATTTTCGCCATGCTCCCAAAGCCCCGCCTTTTTTCAAAACCTTCCAGTACTGGAGACAAAGTAACCTCAACTTGTCTACTGCTGTTTGCCACAGAATCCTGGTGTTTGGGTAAAAGGAGTCCAGTAGGGAGCTGTGAAAAAAAGAGTGGCGTGGCGACAGGTCAAAGTTTGAGGCTTAGCCACGCCCACATCTTTCAACTTTTGAAAAATCCGACGGTTGAATTTTTTCCCCTATGTCTTAAGAGTATATAGCAGAAGTTTGAAGGAGATTGGTGAAAAGGGCGACGGAGCATCACTCTCCAAACAACGTGTGCGAAAACCACTAAATCGCGCACTTGGACCAAAATGGCCGACTTCCTGTGCGACTTTGCGCTTGGCTCCAAGAGACTTTTTTGTAGGTCCTGAGACACCACATTAGTGTACCAAATTTCGTAATCCTCAGTCAAAGCATAGCTTGGGGCTATTAGTTTAAATGGTCCTAGGGGGCGCTATTTAAGAAAATAGGCCACGCCCACTAAATTCAGATATCTATGTCGCTTGGGGGTCAGACTAGGATCACGCACCAGAAGTTTCGTAGCAATATCACGATAACTGAAGAAATGAGAGGCAAACATACTTCCACGGCGTGATGGCGATTTTCGCCATGCTCCTGAAGCCCCGCCTTTTTTTGAAACCTGCCAGTACTGGATACCAAGTGACCTCAAGTTGTCTACTGCTGTTTGCCAGAGATTCCTGCTGATTGGGTAAAAGGAGTCCAGTAGGGAGCTGTGAAAAAATGAGTGGCGTGGCGACAGGTCAAAGTTTGAGGCTTAGCCACGCCCACACCGTTAAACTTTTGAAAAATCCGACGGTTGAATTTTTTCCTCTTTGTCTTAAGAGTATATAGCAGACGTTTCAAGGAGATTGGTGAAAAGGGCGACGGAGCATCACTCTCCAAACAAGGTGTGCGAAAACCAGTAAATCGCGTACTTGGACCAAAATGGCCGACTTCCTGTGCGACTTTGCACTTGGGTCCAAGAGACTTTTTTGTAGGTCCTGAGACACCACATTAGTGTACCAAATTTCGTAATCTTCAGTCAAAGCATGGCTTGGGGCTGACAGTTTTAATGGTCCTAGGGGGCGCTATTTCAGAAAATAGGCCACGCCCACCGGATGTTCACATCAGATCTTTTGGGGGGCCAGACTAGGATCACTCACAAGAAGTTTCGTGATGATATCTTTAGAAATGACGAAATGGGAGGCAAACGTAAGGCCACGGCGGTACGCCTGACTTCGCCGCGCCGCCACAGCCCCGCCCTCTGCCGAAAACTCACATAATGTGACACCAAGCAACCCCCACTTGTCTTGAGTTACCAGCTACAAATTTGTGGTGATTTAGTGAAATGGGGCAATTTGGGACCTTTCACAGTAAAACTTAACCTTTTTGGTCCTGAGGGGGCGGGGCTTGTGTGATGTCATCATGCGACCATTCAATTTACTTTGTGAGGTGATGACAAATGACCACAGAAAGTTTGGTAACTCTATTCCATTCAGTTATGAAGTTATAGCAATTTAAAAATTTTTGGCGAGTAGTCAAACTTCGAGGCCTGGCCCCGCCCCTTCAGTATTTACGAAAAGTCAATTTTATTGTCTCATTTTGTTCGCCCATCTCTTCTGAGCAATTTTACAGAATTTTTGAGATGATCGTGCAAAAAATGATCGAGCAATCCAATCAGAAACGGACCCTAAAAACGGCCAAAACGGCAAAAAATCGCCATTTCAACCCAAAATGGCCGACTTCCTGTTTGATATTGACCATGCTTGCAAGAGACTTTTCTGTGCGGACTATTGAGTACTATAAGTGTACCAAATTTCATAACGGTACGATAAACTAAGCTTTATGGAGAGGGTTTTTTTTTCATTTTCTAGGGGGCGCTGTTCAGCCAATTTCTTTGCGATTTTTTTGGGACCTTTAAAATATCAAATTTTTCACCAGGCCTGACAAGTATGCAAAATATTGTGAGTTTTGGGGTATGTTAAGGTCCCCAAAAAGCCATTCAAAGCGGCACCGGAATAATAAATAAAATTAAAGCTGCAAGCAGCGTCGTTCGGCCCTCGCAGCTCTGCGCCGCTCCGGCCTGGCCAGCAGCCCGGGGCACCAGGGCACGTCTGGCAGAACAGAATCGTCAACCACCCCGACGCCAGAATCCGCAAATGGCCTCCTAGTCCGCACCTCACCCTGACTCAGCATCCCCTCTGAGTTCACCATTAAATTGAATTGTAAGGTTACGGCGTTACGCCAGAATTCGCCATGGCATAAAAGCCCCTCCCTTTCTGGAAAGCTATCAGATCTGAATGGTCATTACAACATCATGAAGACAGTGTATGACCTTAGTGTCATGTTCACTAAATTAGAGGGGACAAATATGGGTATTTCAGCATAAAATAATAACTTCCTTTAGTCAGGGGGCGGGGCTTAGATGATGTCAGCTGTCCACATTGTCATTGTTTACAGATATGGTCAATGATCACACAGACAAAGTTCGAAAAAGATCTGATCATGCACATGGGAGTTATTAAGTCAAGTAATGGCGAAAGGTCAAAGTTTGAGGCTTAGCCACGCCCACACCTTTCAACTTTACAAAAATCCGACGGTTGACTTTTTTCCCCTATGCCTTAAGAGTATATAGCAGAAGTTTGAAGGCGATTGGTGAAAAGGGCGAAGGAGCATCACTCTTCAAACAACGTGTGCGAAAACCACTAAATCGCGTACTTGGACCAAAATGGCCGACTTCCTGTGCAATTTTGTGCTTGGCTCCAAGAGACTTTTTTGTAGGTCCTGGGACACCACATTAGTGTACCAAATTTCGTAATCCTCAGTGAAAGCATGGCTTGGGGCTAATAGTTTAAATGGTCCTAGGGGGCGCTATTTCAGAAATTAGGCCACGCCCACATATTTCAGCTGTCTATGTCTCTTTGGGGTCAGACTAGGATCACTCACCAGAAGTTTCGTAACAATATCACGATAAATGAAGAAATGAGAGGCAAACGTATTTCCATGGCGTGCTGGCGATTTTCGCCATGCTCCCAAAGCCCCGCCTTTTTTTGAAACCTTCCAGTACTGGATACCAAGTGACCTCAAGTTGTCTACTGCTATTTGCCAGAGACTCCTGCTGATTGGGTAAAAGGAGTCCAGTAGGGAGCTGTGAAAAAAAAGAGTGGCGCGGCGACAGGTCAAAGTTTGAGGCTTAGCCACGCCCACACCTTTCAACTTTTGAAAAATCCGACGGTTGAATTTTTTCCCCTATGCCTTAAGAGTATATAGCAGAAGTTTGAAGGCGATTGGTGAAAAGGGCGACGGAGCATCACTCTCCAAACAACGTGTGCGAAAACCACTAAATCGCGTACTTGGACCAGAATGGCCGACTTCCTGTGCAATTTTGTGATTGGCTCCAAGAGACTTTTTTGTAGGTCCTGGGACACCACATTAGTGTACCAAATTTCGTAATCCTCAGTCAAAGCATGGCTTGGGGCTATTAGTTTAAATGGTCCTAGGGGGCGCTATTTCAGAAATTAGGCCACGCCCACATATTTCAGCTGTCTATGTCTCTTTGTGGTCAGACTAGGATCACTCACCAGAAGTTTCGTAACGATATCACGATAAATGAAGAAATGAGAGGCAAACGTATTTCCATGGCGTGATGGCGATTTTCGCCATGCTCCCAAAGCCCTGCCTTTTTTTGAAACCTTCCAGTACTGGATACCAAGTGACCTCAAGTTGTCTACTGCTATTTGCCAGAGACTCCTGCTGATTGGGTAAAAGGAGTCCAGTAGGGAGCTGTGAAAAAAAGAGTGGTGCGGCGACAGGTCAAAGTTTGAGGCTTAGCCACGCCCACACCTTTCAACTTTTGAAAAATCCGACGGTTGAATTTTTTCCTCTATGTCTTAAGAGCAGATGGCAGAAGTTTGAAGGAGATTGGTGAAAATGGCGACGGAGCATCACTCTCCAAACAACGTGTGCGAAAACCACTAAATTGCGTACTTGGACCAAAATGGCCGACTTCCTGTGCAACTTTGCACTTGGCTCCAAGAGACTTTTTTGTAGGTCCTGAGACACCACATTAGTGTACCAAATTTCGTACTCCTCAGTCAAAGCATGGCTTGGGGCTGACAGTTTTAATGGTCCTAGGGGGCGCTATTTCAGAAAATAGGCCACGCCCACCGGATGTTCACATCAGATCTTTTGAGGGGCCGGACTAGGATCACTCACAACAAGTTTCGTGACGATATCTTTAGAAATGACGAAATGGAAGGCAAACGTAAGGCCATGGCGGTACGCCTGACTTCGCCGCGCCGCCACAGCCCCGCCTTCTGCCGAAAACTCCCATAAAGTGACGCCAAGCAACCTCCACTTGTCTTGAGTTACCAGCTACAAGTTTGTGGTGATTAAGTGAAATGGGGCAATTTGGGACCTTTCACAGTAAAACTTGACCTTTTTGGTCCTGAGGGGGCGGGGCTTGTGTGATGTTATCATCCGACCATTCAATTTACTTTGTGGCTGGATGACGAATGACCACAGAAAGTTTGGTAATTCTATTCCTTTCAGTTATTAAGTTATAGCAATTTAAAAATTTTTGGCGAGTAGTCAAACTTCGAGGCCTGGCCCCGCCCCTTCAGTAATTACGAAAAGTCAATTTTATTGTCTCAATTTGTTCCTCCATCTCTTCTGAGCAATTTTACACAATTTTTGAGACGATCGTGCGAAAAATGATCGAGCAATCCAATCAGAAACGGACCCTAAAAATGGCCAAAACGGCAAAAAATCGCCATTTCAACCCAAAATGGCCGACTTCCTGTTTGATATTGACCATGCTTGCAAGAGACTTTTCTGTGCGGACTGTTGAGTACTACAAGTGTACCAAATTTCATAACTGTACGATAAACTAAGCTTTATGGAGAGGGTTTTTTTTCACTTTCTAGGGGGCGCTGTTCAGCCATTTTCTTTGCGATTTTTTTGGGACCTTTAAAATATCAAATTTTTCACCAGGCCTGACATGTGTGCAAAATATTGTGAGTTTTGGGGTATGTTAAGGTCCCCAAAAAGCCGTTCAAAGCGGGCTAAGAATAATAAATAAAAAAGAATAAACAGAGCAAAAACAAGAGGCCTTCGCAGCGCTTTCGCTGCTCGGGCCTAATAAACGGAGCAAAAACAAGAGGCCTTCGCAGCGCTTTCGCTGCTCGGGCCTAATTAAAGCTGCAAGCAGCGTCGTTCGGCCCTCGCAGCTCCGCGCCGCTCCGGTCTGGACGGCAGCCCGGGGCACCAGTGCACGTCTGACAGAACAGAAACGTCAACCACCCCGACACCAGAAACCGCGAATGGCCTCCTAGTCCGCACCTCACCCTGACTCAGCATCCCCTCTGAGCTCACCATTAAATTGAATATTAAGATTACGGCGTTACGCCAGAATTCGCCATGGCATCAAAGCCCCTCCCTTTCTGGAAAGCTATCAGATCTGAATGGTCAATACAGCATCATGAAGACAGTGCATGACCTTTGTTTCATGTTGACTAAATTAGAGGGGACAAATATGGGCAGTTCACCATAAAACAATAGGCTTCCTGTAGTCAGGGGGCGGGGCTTAGGTGATGTCAGCTGTCCACATTGTCATTGTTTACAGATATGGTCAATGATCACACAGACAAAGTTCGAAAAAGATCTGATCATGCACATGGGAGTTATTAAGTCAAGTAAAGTAATGGCGAAAGGTCAAAGTTTGAGGCTTAGCCACGCCCACATCTTTCAACTTTTGAAAAATCCGACAGTTGAATTTTTTCCCCTATGTCTTAAGAGTATATAGCAGAAGTTTGAAGGCGATTGGTGAAAAGCGCGACGGAGCATCACTCTCCAAACAACGTGTGCGAAAACCACTAAATCGCGTACTTGGACCAAAATGGCCGACTTCCTGTGCAATGTTGTGCTTGGCTCCAAGAGACTTTTTTGTAGGTCCTGAGACACCACATTAGTGTACCAAATTTCGTAATCCTCAGTCAAAGCATGGCTTGGGGCTGATAGTTTAAATGGTCCTAGAGGCGCTATTTAAGACAATAGGCCACGCCCACAAACTTCAGCTATGGATATCTCTTGGGGCTCAGGCTAGGATCACTTACAAGAAGTTTCGTAGCGCTATCACAATAACTGAAGAAATGAGAGGCAAACGTATTTCCATGGCGTGATGGCGATTTTCGCCATGCTGCCAAAGCCCCGCCTTTACTCGAAACCTGCCAGTACTGGATACCAAGTGACCTCAAGTTGTCTACTGCTATTTGCCAGAGATTATGGGTGATTGGGTAAAAGGAGTCCAATAGGAAGCTGTGGAAAAAAAGAGTGGCGTGGCGAAAGGTCAAAGTTTGAGGCTTAGCCACGCCCACACCTTTCAACTTTTGAAAAATCCGACGGTTGAATTTTTTCCCCTACGTCTTAAGAGTACATGGCAGAAGCTTGAAGGCGATTGGTGAAAAGGGCGACGGAGCATCACTCTCCAAACAACGTGTGCGAAAACCACTAATTCGAGTACTTGGACCAAAATGGCCGACTTCCTGTGCGACTTTGTTCTTGGCTCCAAGAGACTTTTTTGTAGGTCCTGAGACACCACATTAGTGTACCAAATTTCGTAATCCTCAGTCAAAGCATGGCTTGGGGCTGACAGTTTTAATGGCTCTAAGGGGCGCTATTTAAGAAAATAGGCCACGCCCACAAACTTCAGCTGTCTATTTCTCTTGGGGCTCAGACTAGGATCACTCACCAGAAGTTTCGTAGCGATATCACGAAAACTGAAGAAATGAGAGGCAAACGTATTTCCTTGGCGTGATGGCGATTTTCGCCATGCTCCCAAAGCCCCGCCTTTTTTCGAAACCTAACTGTACTGGATACCAAGTGACCTCAACTTGTCTACTGCTATTTGCCAGAGATTCCTATTGATTGGGTAAAAGGAGTCCAATAGGGAGATGTGAAAAAAAGAGTGGCGTGGCGAAAGGTCAAAGTTTGAGGCTTAGCCACGCCCACACCTTTCAACTTTTGAAAAATCCGACGGTTGAATTTTTTCCCCTTCGTCTTAAGAGTATATAGCAGAAGTGTGAAAGTGATTGGTGAAAAGAGCAACGGAGCATCACTCTCCAAACAACGTGTGCGAAAACCACTAAATTGCGTACTTGGACCAAAATGGCCGACTTCCTGTGCGACTTTGCGCTTGGCTCCAAGAGACTTTTTTGTAGGTCCTGAGACACCACATTAGTGTACCAAATTTCGTAATCCTCAGTCAAAGCATAGCTTGGGGCTATTAGTTTAAATGGTCCTAGGGGGCGCTATTTAAGAAAATAGGCCACGCCCACAAATTTCAGATGTCTATGTCGCTTGGGGGTCAGACTAGGATCACGCACCAGAAGTTTCGTAGCGATATCACGATAACTGAAGAAATGAGAGGCAAACATACTTCCATGGCGTGATGGCGATTTTCGCCATGCTCCTGAAGCCCCGCCTTTTTTTGAAACCTGCCAGTACTGGATACCAAGTGACCTCAAGTTGTCTACTGCTGTTTGCCAGAGATTCCTGCTGATTGGGTAAAAGGAGTCCAGTAGGGAGCTGTGAAAAAATGAGTGGCGTGGCGACAGGTCAAAGTTTGAGGCTTAGCCACGCCCACACCGTTAAACTTTTGAAAAATCCGACGGTTGAATTTTTTCCTCTTTGTCTTAAGAGTATATAGCAGACGTTTCAAGGAGATTGGTGAAAAGGGCGACGGAGCATCACTCTCCAAACAAGGTGTGCGAAAACCAGTAAATCGCGTACTTGGACCAAAATGGCCGACTTCCTGTGCGACTTTGCACTGGGTCCAAGAGACTTTTGTGTAGGTCCTGAGACACCACATTAGTGTACCAAATTTCGTAATCCTCAGTCAAAGCATGGCTTGGGGCTGACAGTTTTAATGGTCCTAGGGGGCGCTATTTCAGAAAATAGGCCACGCCCACCGGATGTTCACATCAGATCTTTTGGGGGGCCAGACTAGGATCACTCACAAGAAGTTTCGTGATGATATCTTTAGAAATGACGAAATGGGAGGCAAACGTAAGGCCACGGCGGTACGCCTGACTTCGCCGCGCCGCCACAGCCCCGCCCTCTGCCGAAAACTCACATAATGTGACGCCAAGCAACCCCCACTTGTCTTGAGTTACCAGCTACAAATTTGTGGTGATTTAGTGAAATGGGGCAATTTGGGACCTTTCACAGTAAAACTTAACCTTTTTGGTCCTGAGGGGGCGGGGCTTGTGTGATGTCATCATGCGACCATTCAATTTACTTTGTGAGGTGATGACGAATGACCACAGAAAGTTTGGTAACTCTATTCCATTCAGTTATGAAGTTATAGCAATTAAAAAAATTTTGGCGAGTAGTCAAACTTCGAGGCCTGGCCCCGCCCCTTCAGTATTTACGAAAAGTCAATTTTATTGTCTCATTTTGTTCGCCCATCTCTTCTGAGCAATTTTACACAATTTTTGAGATGATCGTGCAAAAAATGATCGAGCAATCCAATCAGAAACGGACCCTAAAAACGGCCAAAACTGCAAAAAATCGCCATTTCAACCCAAAATGGCCGACTTCCTGTTTGATATTGACCATGCTTGCAAGAGACTTTTCTGTGTGGACTATTGAGTACTATAAGTGTACCAAATTTCATAACGGTACGATAAACTAAGGTTTATGGAGAGGGTTTTTTTTTATTTTCTAGGGGGCGCTGTTCAGCCATTTTCTTTGCGATTTTTTTGGGACCTTTAAAATATCAAATTTTTCACCAGGCCTGACAAGTGTGCAAAATATTGTGAGTTTTGGGGTATGTTAAGATCCCCAAAAAGCCATTCAAAGCGGCACCGGAATAATAAATAAAAAAAATAATAATAAACGGAGCAAAAACAAGAGGCCTTCGCAGCGCTTTCGCTGCTCGGGCCTAATAAACAGAGCAAAAACAAGAGGCCTTCGCAGCGCTTTGCTGCTCGGGCCTAATAATAATAAACGGAGCAGATACAATTGGCCTTCGCAGCGCTTCGCTGCTCGGGCCTAATTAAAGCTGCAAGCAGCGTCGTTCGGCCCTCGCAGCGAAGCTGCTCGCCCTCCTTCCGCACCCCCTCCGCTCCATCCCCGACGCTCTCCAAACCCAGCTCCGCGCTTGTCCATCCTGGACGGCAGCCGGGGGCACCAGGGCACGTCTGGCAGAACAGAAAGTCAACCACCCCGACACCAGAAACCGTGAACGGCCTCCTCGTCCACACCTCACCCTGATTCAGCATCCCCTCTGAGCCCAGCATTACACGTCTCACCACTAGGAGATACTCTATCTTTACCACACTGGTGATGTGATGTTCAGTCTCTGGCAAATCGGAGGCTGTTTGTGGAAGTTACAGTCAAACGTAAGGTCACAGCGTCACGCCAAAAATCGCCATGGCATCAAAGCTCCTCCCTTTCTGAAAAGCTATCAGATCTGAATAGTCATTAGAACATCATGAAGACAGTGCATGACCTTAGTGTCATGTTGACTAAATTAGAGGGGACAAATATGGGCATTTCACCATAAAACAGAAGACTTCCTGTAGTCAGGGGGCGGGGCTTAGGTGATGCCAGCTGTCCACATTGTCACTGTCTTCAGATGTGGTCAGTGATCACACGGACAAAGTTTGAAATTGATCTGATCATGCACAAGGGAGTTATTGAGTCAAGTAACGTAATGGCGACTGGTCAAAGTTTGAGGCTTAGCCACGCCCACACCTTTATACTTATTTAAAATCCGACGGTTGAATCTTTTCCTCTATGTCTTAAGAGTATATAGCAAGAGTTTGAAGGTGATCGGTGGAAAGGGCGACGAGACATCATTCTCCTAATAACGTGTGCGAAAACCACTAAATCGAGTACTTGGACCAAAATGGCCGACCTCCTGTGCGACATTGCGCTTGGCTCCAAGAGACTTTTTTGTAGGTCCTGAGACACTACATTAGTGTGCCAAATTTCGTGATCCTCAGTCAAAGCACGGCTTGGGGCTGACAGTTTTAATGGTCCTAGGGGGCGCTATTTCAGAAAATAGGCCACGGCCACAAACTTCAGCTGTCCAATTCTATTAGGGGTCAGAGTAGGATCACTCATCAGAAATTGTGTGGCGATGTCACAATGATTGAAGAAATGAGAGACAAACGTATTTCCATGACGTGATGGCGAATTTCGCCATGCTCCCAAAGCCCCGCCTTTATTCGAAAGCTGCCAGTACTATAGACCAAGTGACCTCAACTTGTCTGCTGCTATTTGCCAGTGATTGCTGGTGATTGGTTAAAAGGAGTCCAATAGGGAGCTGTGAAAAAAAGAGTGGCGTGGCGACAGGTCAAAGTTTGAGGCTTAGCCACGCCCACACCTTTATACTTATTTAAAATCCGTAGGTTGAATTTTTTCCCCTTTGTCTTAAGAGTCTATAGCAGAAGTTTGAAGGTGATTGGTGAAAAGGGCAATGGTGTAACACTCTCCAAACAACGTGTGCGAAAACCACTAAATCGACTACTTGGACCAAAATGGCCGACTTCCTGTGCGACTTTGCACTTGGCTCCAAGAGACTTTTTTGTAGGACCGGAGACACCACATTAGTGTACCAGATTTCGTACTCCTCAGTCAAAGCATGGCTAGGGGCTGACAGTTTTAATGGTCCTAGAGGGCGCCATTTCAGAAAATAGGCCACGCCCACAAACTACAGCTGTCCAAATCTATTGGGGGTCAGACTAGGATCACTCACCAGACATTTTGTGGTGATGGCACGATAATTGAAGAAATGAGAGGCAAACGTATTGCCATGGCGTGATGGTGAATTTTGCCATGCTCCCAAAGCCCCGCCTTTTTTCAAAACCTGCCAGTACTGGAGACTAAGTGACCTCAACTTGTCAGCTGCTATTCGCCAGAGATTGCTGGCGATTGGGTAAAAGGAGTCCAATAGGTAGCTGTGAAAAAAAGAGTGGCGTGGTGACAGGTCAAAGTTTGAGGCTTAGCCACGCCCACACCTTTATACTTATTTAAAATCCGACGGTTGAATTTTTTCCTTTATGTCTTAAGAGTCTATAGCAGAAGTTTGAAGGCGATTGGTGAAAAGGGCGATGGAGCATCACTCTCCAAACAACTTGTGCGAAAACCACTAAATCGAGTACTTGGACCAAAATGGCCGACTTCCTGTGCGACTTTGCACTTGCCTCCAAGAGACTTTTTTGTAGGTCCTGAGACACCACATTAGTGTGCCAAATTTCATAATCCTCAGTCAAAGCATGACTTGGTGCTGACAGTTTTAATGGTCCTAGGGGGCGCTATTTCAGAAAATAGGCCACGCCCACCGGATGTTCACATCACATTTTGTGGGGGGCTGAACTAGGATCACTCCCAAGAGGTTTTGTGGCGATATCTCTAGAAATGACGAAATGGGAGGCAAACGTAAGGCCTAAGCGGTACGCCTGACTTCGCCGCGCCGCCACAGCCCCGCCTTCTGGAGAAAACTCCCATAAAGTGACGCCAAGCAACCCCAACTTGTCTTCAGTTACCCGCTACAAATTTGGGGTGGTTATTGGAAAGGGCGAATTTTGGAAAATTTCCCAGTAAATCTTGACCTTTTAAGTCCTGAGGGGGCGGGGCTTATGTGACATCATCAATCGACCATTCATTTGTCTTCGGAGGTCGACGACGATTGTCCTTAGAACATTTCTTTAACTGTAATTCTTTCATTTATGAATCTATAGCAATTTGAAGTTTTTTTGGCGAGTGCTCGAACTTTGAGGCCTGGTCCCGCCCCTTCAGTATTTACGAAAAGTCAATTTTATTGTCTCATTTTAATCGTCCATCGCTTCTGTTCGATCGCACACTATTTTTGAGACGATCGTGCGAAAAATGACCAAACTGTTAAACCAAATATAGACCCTAGAAATGGCCAAAACGGGGTCAAAATGGCCACTTTAGTCCAAAATGGCCGACTTCCTGTTTGATATTGACCATGGGTGCAAGAGGCTTTTCTGTGCGTATTGTTGAGTTCTACAAGTGTACCAAATTTCATCACTCTACTATGAAAAAAGGTCAAAGCGGAGGGGTATTTTTATTTTTCCAGGGGGCGCTGTTGAAACATTTTTTTACCAACTTTCACGTTGCCAGTGAAATACGTAAATTTCACGCACTTTCTATATTGGGCCAGAATTTGGTGACTTTTTGGATATGCTAAGACCCCCTAAAGGCCATCCAAAGACGCGGAAGAAAAAAAAAAAAAAAAAAAAAAAAATTAAAGCTGCAAGCAGCATCGTTCGGCCCTCGCAGTGAAGCTGCTCGTCCTCCGTCCGTACCCCCTTCGCTCCATCCCCGACGCTCTCCAAACCCAGCTCCGCGCCCCTTCCTGGCCGGCAGCCCGGGACACCAGAGCACGTCCGCGGAGCAGAAACGTCCACCAGAACAGAATTTGCCGTGGCATCAAAGCCCCTCCCTTTCTGAAAAGCTATCAGATCTGAATGGTCATTACAGCATCATGAAGACAGTGCATGACCTTAGTGTCATCTTGACTAAATTAGAGGGGACAAATATGGGCAGTTCACCATAAAAAAATAGACTTCCTGTAGTCAGGGGGCGGGGCTTAGGTGATGTCAGCTGTCCACATTGTCACTGTCTTCAGATGTGGTCAGTGATCACACAGTCAAAGTATGAAATTGATCTGATCATGCACATGGGAGTTGTTAAGTCAAATAAGGTAATGGCGACTGGTCAAAGTTTGAGGCTTAGCCACGCCCACAACTTTATACTTATTTAAAATCCGACGGTTGAATTTTTTCCTCTATGTCTTAAGAGTATATAGCAGAAGTTTGAAGGTGATCGGTGGAAAGGGCGAGGAGATATCATTCTCCTAATAACGTGTGCCAAAACAACTAAATTGAGTACTTCGACCAAAATGGCCGACCTCCTGTGCGACATTGCGCTTGGCTCCAAGATACTTTTTTGTAGGTCCTGATACACTACATTAGTGTGCCAAATTTTGTGAACCTCAGTCAAAGCATGGCTTGGGGCTGACTGTTTTAATGGTCCTAGGGGGCGCTGTTTCAGAAAATAGGCCACGCCCACAAACTTCAGCTGTCCAATTCTATTAGGGGTCAGAGTAGGATCACTCATCAGAACTTGTGTGGCGATGTCACAATGATTGAAGAAATGAGAGACAAACGTATTTCCATGTCGTGATGGCGAATTTTGCCATGCTCCCAAAGCCCCGCCTTTATTCGAAACCTGCCAGTACTATAGACTAAGTGACCTCCACTTGTCTGCTGCTATTTGCCACTGTTTGGTGGTGATTGGTTAAAAGGAGTCCAATAGGGAGCTGTGAAAAAAAGAGTGGCGTGGCGACAGATCAAAGTTTGAGGCTTAGCCACGCCCACACCTTTATACTTATTTAAAATCCGACGGCTGAATTTTTTCATCTATGTCTTAAGAGTATATAGCAGAAGTGTGAAGGCAATTGGTGAAAAGGGCGACGGAGCATCACTCTCCAAACAACGTGTGCGAAAACCACTAAATCGCGCACTTGGACCAAAATGGCCGACTTCCTGTGCGACATTGCACTTGGCTCCAAGAGACTTTTTTGTAGGTCCTGAGACACCACATTAGTGTACCAAATTTTGTACTCGTCAGTCAAAGCATGGCTTGGGGCTGGCAATTTTAATGGTCCTAGAGGGCGCTATTTCAGAAAATAGGCCACGCCCACCGGATGTTCACATCACATTTTTGGGGGGGCCGGACTAGGATCACTCCAAAGACGTTTCGTGGCGATATCTCTAGAAATGACGAAATGGGAGGCAAACGTAAGGCCACGTCGGTACGCCTGACTTCGCCGCGCCGCCACAGCCCCGCCTTCTGCAGAAAACTCCCATAAAGTGACGCCAAGCAACCCCAACTTGTCTTCAGTTACCTGCTACAAATTTGGGGTGATTATTTGAAAGGGCGAATTTTGGGAAATTTCCTAGTAAAACTTGACCTTTTAAGTCCTGAGGGGGCGGGGCTTATGTGACATCATCAATCGACCATTCATTTGTCTTCGGAGGGCGACGACAATTGTCCATAGAACATTTCTTTAACTGTAATTCTTTCATTTATGAATCTATAGCAATTTGAATTTTTTTGGCGAGTGCTCGAACTTTGAGGCCTGGTCCCGCCCTTTCAGTATTTACGAAAAGTCAATTTTATTGTCTCATTTTAATCGTCCATCGCTTCTGTTCGATCGCACACTATTTTTGAGACGATCGTGCGAAAAATGACCAAACTGTTCAACCAAATATAGACCCTAGAAATGGCCAAAATGGGGTCAAAATGGCCACTTTAGTCCAAAATGGCCGACTTCCTGTTTGATATTGACCATGGGTGCAAGAGGCTTTTCTGTGCGTATTGTTGAGTTCTACAAGTGTACCAAATTTCATCACTCTACTATGAAAAAAGGTCAAAGCGGAGGGGTATTTTTAATTTTCCAGGGGGCGCTGTTGAAACAATTTTTTACCAACTTTCACGTTGCCAGTGAAATACGTAAATTTCACGCACTTTCTATATTGGGCCAGAATTTGGTGAGTTTTTGGATATGCTAAGACCCCCTAAAGGCCATCCAAAGACGCGGAAGAAAAAAAAAGAAAGAAAAAAAAAAAGAAAAAAAATAATAAACGGAGCAGATACAATAGGCCTTCGCAGCTTCACTGCTCGGGCCTAATTAAAGCTGCAAGCAGCGTCGTTCGGCCCTCGCAGCGAAGCTGCTCGTCCTCCGTCCGCGCCCCCTCCGCTCCATCCCAGATGCTCTCCAAACCCAGCTCTGCGTTTCTCCGTCCTGGCCGGCAGCCGGGGGCACCAGGGCACGTCTGGCGGAACAGAAAGTCAACCACCCCGACACCAGAAACCGTGAACGGCCTCCTCGTCCACACCTCACCCTGAGTCAGCATCCCCTCTGAGCCCAGCATTACACGTCTCACCACTAGGAGATACTCTATCTTTACCACACTGGTGATGTGATGTTCAGTCTCGGGCAAATCGGAGGCTGTTTGTGGAAGTTACAGTCAAACATAAGGTCACAGCGTCACGCCAGAAATCGCCATGGCATCAAAGCCCCTCCCTTTCTGAAAAGCTATCAGATCTGAATGGTCATTACAACATCATGAAGACAGTGCATGACCTTAGTGTCATGTTGACTAAATTAGAGGGGACAAATATGGGCATTTCACCACAAAACAGTAGACTTCCTGTAGTCAGGGGGCGGGGCTTAGGTGATGTCAGCTGTCCACATTGTCACTGTCTTCAGATGTGGTCAGTGATCACACAGACAAAGTTTGAAATTGATCTGATCATGCACATGGGAGTTATTAAGTCAAGTAACGTAATGGCGACTGGTCAAAGTTTGAGGCTTAGCCACGCCCACACCTTTAAACTTATTTAAAATCCGACGGTTGAATTATTTCCTCTATGTCTTAAGAGTATATAGCAGGAGTTTGAAGGTGATCGGTGGAAAGGACGACGAGACACCATTCTCCTAATAACGTGTGCGAAAACCACTAAATCGAGTACTTGGACCAAAATGGCCGACCTCCTGTGCGACATTGGACTTGGCTCCAAGAGACTTTTTTGTAGGTCCTGAGACACTACATTAGTGTGCCAAATTTCGTGATCCTCAGTCAAAGCATGGCTTGGGGCTGATAGTTTTAATGGTCCTAGGGGGCGCTATTTCAGAAAATAGGCCACGCCCACAAACTTCAGCTGTCAAATTCTATTAGGGGTCAGAGTAAGATCATTCATCAGAAATTGTGTGGTGATGTCACAATGATTGAAGAAATGAGAGACAAACGTATTTCCATGGCCTGATGGTGAATTTCGCCATGCTCCCAAAGCCCCCTCTTTATTCGAAACCTGCCAGTACTATAAACCAAGTGACCTCAACTTGTCTGCTGCTATTTGCCAGTGATTGCTGGTGATTGGTTAAAAGGAGTCCAATAGGGAGCTGTGAAAAAAAGAGTGGCGTGGCGACAGGTCAAAGTTTGAGGCTTAGCCACGCCCACACCTTTATACTTATTTAAAATCCGTAGGTTGAATTTTTTCCCCTTTGTCTTAAGAGTCTATAGCAGAAGTATGAAGGTGATTGGTGAAAAGGGCGATGGTGCAACACTCTCCAAACAATGTGTGCGAAAACCACTAAATCGAGTACTTGGACCAAAATGGCCGACTTCCTGTGCGACTTGGTGCTTGGCTCCAAGAGACTTTTTTGTAGGTCCTGAGACACCACATTAGTGTACAAAATTTCGTAAACCTCAGTCAAAGCATGGCTTGGGGCTGACAGTTTTAATGGTCCTAGAGGGCGCTATTTCAGAATATAGGCCACGCCCACCGGATTTTTACATCACATTTTTTGGGGGGCAGGACTAGGATCACTCCCAAGAAGTTTTGTGGCGATATCTTTAGAAATGACGAAATGGGAGGCAAACGTAAGGCCTAAGCGGTACGCCTGACTTCGCCGCGCCGCCACAGCCCCGCCTTCTGCAGAAAACTCCCATAGAGTGACGCCAAGCTACCCCAACTTGTCTTCAGTTACCTGCTACAAATTTGGGGTGATTATTTGAAAGGGCGAATTTTGGAAAATTTCCCAGTAAAACTTGACCTTTTAAGTCCTGAGGGGGCGGGGCTTATGTGACATCATCAATCGACCATTCATTTGTCTTCGGAGGGTGATGACGATTGTCCATAGAACATTTCTTTAACTGTAATTCTTTCATTTATGAAATTATAGCAATTTGAATTTTTTTGGCGAGTGCTCGAAATTTGAGGCCTGGTCCCGCCCCTTCAGTATTTACGAAAAGTCAATTTTATTGTCTCATTTGATTCGTCCATCGCTTCTGTTCGATCGCACACTATTTTTTAGACGATCGTGCGAAAAATGACCAAACTGTTGAACCAAATATAGACCCTAGAAATGGTCAAAACGGGGTCAAAATGGCCACTTTAGTCCAAAATGGCCGACTTCCTGTATGATATTGACCATGGGTGCAAGAGGCTTTTCTGTGCGTATTGTTGAGATCTACAAGTGTACCAAATTTCATCGCTCTACTATGAAAAAAGGTCAAAGCGGAGGGGTATTTTTAATTTTCCAGGGGGCGCTGTTGAAACATGTTTTAACCGACTTTCACGTTGCCAGTGAAATACGTAAATTTCACGCACTTTCTATATTGGGCCAGAATTTGGTGAGTTTTTGGATATGCTAAGGCCCCCTAAAGGCCACCCAAAGACGCGGAAGAAAAAGAAAAAATAATTAAAGCTGCAAGCAGCGTCGTTCGGCCCTCGCAGCTCTGCGCCGCTCCGGCCTGGCCAGCAGCCCGGGGCACCAGGGCACGTCTGGCAGAACAGAATCGTCAACCACCCCGACGCCAGAATCCGCAAATGGCCTCCTAGTCCGCACCTCACCCTGACTCAGCATCCCCTCTGAGCTCACCATTAAATTGAATTGTAAGGTTACGGCGTTACGCCAGAATTCGCCATGGCATAAAAGCCCCTCCCTTTCTGGAAAGCTATCAGATCTGAATGGTCATTACAACATCATGAAGACAGTGTATGACCTTAGTGTCATGTTCACTAAATTAGAGGGGACAAATATGGGTATTTCAGCATAAAAAATAGACTTCCTGTAGTCAGGGGGCGGGGCTTAGGTGATGTCAGCTGTCCACATTGTCATTTTTTACAGATATGGTCAATGATCACACAGACAAAGTTTGAAAAAGATCTGATCATGCACATGGGAGTTATTAACCCTTTGATGCATAATGGTCACTACAGTGGACAGGTACTCAAAATTGTTATTCATTTATTTTTGCTATAAGCACAGCTGTTGAAGACTTTATTGCATGTGAGTCCCTCCATTTGGACTTCAGTAAGTCAAGCCAAAATATTTCATGGTCAGAATGCACGCTGTCCACCAAGGTGGATATGTAATAAATTATTTGTAAATTAACAAAATGTTACAAAAAATATTTGTTGAAATTTGTTTAATTTACACCTAAAGATGAATGAAAAAAATTGTTTAAAAAATCATGGTTGAAGATTTCATAATTCATGCATCAGAGGGTTAAGTCAAGTAAAGTAATGGCGAAAGGTCAAAGTTTGAGGCTTAGCCACGCCCACACCTTTCAACTTTTGAAAAATCCGACGGTTGAATTTTTTCCCCTACGTCGTAGGAGTATACAGCAGAAGTTTGAAAGTGATTGGTGAAAAGGGCGACGGAGCATCACTCTCCAAACAACGTGTGCGAAAACCACTAAATCGCGTACTTGGACCAAAATGGCCGACTTCCTGTGCGACTTTGTCCTTGGCTCCAAGAGACTTTTTTGTAGGTCCTGAGACACCACATTAGTGTACCAAATTTCGTAATCCTCAGTCAAAGCTTGGCTTGGGGCTATTAGTTTAAATGGTCCTAGGGGGCGCTATTTAAGAGAATAGGCCACGCCCACAAACTTCAGCTGTCTATTTCTCTTGGGGGTCAGACTAGGATCACTCACCAGAAGTTTCGTAGCGATATCACGATAACTGAAGAAATGAGAGGCAAACGTATTTCCATGGCGTGATGGCGATTTTCGCCATGCTCCCAAAGCCCCGCCTTTTTTCAAAACCTGCCAGTACTGGAGACTAAGTAACCTCAAGTTGTCTACTGCTGTTTCCCACAGAATCCTGGTGATTGGGTAAAAGGAGTCCAGTAGGGAGCTGTGAAAAAAAGAGTGGCGTGGCGACAGGTCAAAGTTTGAGGCTTAGCCACGCCCACACCTTTCAACTTTTGAAAAATCCGACGGTTGAATTTTTTCCCCTATGTCTTAAGAGTATATAGCAGAAGTTTGAAGGAGATTGGTGAAAAGGGCGACGGAGCATCACTCTCCAAACAACGTGTGCGAAAACCACTAAATCGCGTACTTGGACCAAAATGGCCGACTTCCTGTGCGACTTTGCACTTGGCTCCAAGAGACTTTTTTGTAGGTCCTGAGACACCACATTAGTGTACCAAATTTCGCAATCCTCAGTCAAAGCTTGGCTTGGGGCTATTAGTTTAAATGGTCCTAGGGGGCGCTATTTAGGAGAATAGGCCACGCCCACAAACTTCAGCTGTCTATTTCTCTTGGGGGTCAGACTAGGATCACTCACCAGAAGTGTCGGAGCGATATCACGATAACTGAAGAAATGAGAGGCAAACGTATTTCCATGGCGTGATGGCGATTTTCGCCATGCTCCCAAAGCCCCGCCTTTTTTCAAAACCTGCCAGTACTGGAGACCAAGTAACCTCAAGTTGTCTACTGCTGTTTCCCACAGAATCCTGGTGATTGGGTAAAAGGAGTCCAGTAGGGAGCTGTGAAAAAAAGAGTGGTGTGGCGGCAGGTCAAAGTTTGAGGCTTAGCCACGCCCACACCTTTCAACTTTTGAAAAATCCGACGGTTGAATTTTTTTCCCTATGTCTTACGAGTACATAGCAGAAGTTTGAAGGAGAATGGTGAAAAGGGCGACGGAGCATCACTCTCCAAACAACGTGTGCGAAAACCACTAAATCGCGTACTTGGACCAAAATGGCCGACTTCCTGTGCGACTTTGCACTAGGCTCCAAGAGACTTTTTTGTAGGTCCTGAGACACCACATTAGTGTACCAAATTTCGTAATCCTCAGTCAAAGCATGGCTTGGGGCTGACAGTTTTAATGGTCCTAGGGGGCGCTATTTCAGAAAATAGGCCACGCCCACCGGATGTTGACATCAGATTGTTTGAGGGGCCAGACTAGGATTACTCACAAAAAGTTTCGTGACGATATCTTTAGAAATGACGAAATGGGAGGCAAACGTAAGGCCACGGCGGTACGTCTGACTTCGCCGCGCCGCCACAGCCCCGCCCTCTGCCGAAAACTCCCATAAAGTGACGCCAAGCAACCCCCACTTGTCTTGAGTTACCAGCTACAAATTTGTGGTGATTAAGTGAAATGGGGCAATTTGGGACCTTTCACAGTAAAACTTGACCTTTTTGGTCCTGAGCGGGCGGGGCTTGTGTGATGTCATCATCCAACCATTCATATTACTTTGTGGGTGGATGATGAATGACCACAGAAAGTTTGGTAACTTTATTCTATTCAGTTATGAAGTTATAGCAATTAAAAAAAAATTGGCGAGTAGTCAAACTTCAAGGCCTGGCCCCGCCCCTTCAACATATACGAAAACTCAGAATCCTCATCTCATTTTGTTTGCCCATCCCTTCTGAGCATTTTTACACAATCTTTGAGACGATCGTGCGAAAAATGATCGAGCAATCCAATCAGAAACGGACCCTAAAAACTGCAAAAACGGCTAAAAATCGCCATTTCAACCCAAAATGGCCGACTTCCTGTTTGATATTGACCATGCTTGCAAGAGACTTTTCTGTGCGGACTGTTGAGTACTACAAGTGTACCAAATTTCATAACTGTACGATAAACTAAGCTTTATGGAGAGGGGTTTTTTTCACATTGTAGGGGGCGCTGTTCAGCCATTTTCTTTGCGATTTTTTTGGGACCTTTAAAATATCAAATTTTTCACCAGGCCTGACAAGTTTGCAAAATATTGTGAGTTTTGGGGTATGTTAAGGTCCCCAAAAAGCCATTCAAAGGGGGCACGGAATAACAAAAAAAGAAAGAATAATAATCGGAGCAAAAACAAGAGGCCTTCGCAGCGCTTTCGCTGCTCGGGCCTAATAAACGGAGCAGATACAATAGGCCTTCGCAGCTTCACTGCTCGGGCCTAAAAATAAACGGAGCAGATACAATAGGCCTTCGCAGCTTCACTGCTCGGGCCTAATTAAAGCTGCAAGCAGCGTCGTTCGGCCCTCGCAGCTCCGCGCCGCTCCGGCCTGGCCAGCAGCCCGGGGCACCAGGGCACGTCTGGCAGAAGAGAAACGTCAACCACCCCGACACTAGAAACCGCTAATGGCCTCCTAGTCCGTACCTCACCCTGACTCAGCATCCCCGCTGAGCTCACAATTAAATTGAATTGTAAGGTTACGGCGTTACGCCAGAATTCGCCATGGCATCAAAGCCCCTCCCTTTCTGGAAAGCTATCAGATCTGAATGGTCAATACAGCATCATGAAGACAGTGCATGACCTAGGTTTCATGTTGACTAAATTAGAGGGGACAAATATGGGCATTTCAGCATAGAAAATAGACTTCCTGTAGTCAGTGGGCGGGGCTTAGGTGATGTCAGCTGTCCACATTGTCATTTTTTACAGATATGGTCAATGATCACACAGACAAAGTTTGAAAAATATCTGATCATGCACATGGGAGTTATTAAGTCAAGTAAAGTAATGGCGAAAGGTCAAAGTTTGAGGCTTAGCCACGCCCACACCTTTCAACTTTTGAAAAATCCGACGGTTGAATTTTTCCCCCTACGTCTTAAGAGTATATAGTAGAAGTTTGAAATGGATTGGTGAAAAGGGCGACGGAGCATCACTCTCCAAACAACGTGTGCAAAAACCACTAAATTGCGTACTTGGACCAAAATGGCCGACTTCCTGTAAGACTTTGCCCTTGGCTCCAAGAGACTTTTTTGTAGGTCCTGAGACACCACATTAGTGTACCAAATTTCGTAATCCTCAGTCAAAGCATGGCTTGGGGCTGACAGTTTTAATGGTCCTAGGGGGCGCTATTTCAGAAAATTGGCCACGCCCACAAATTTTAGCTGTCCATTTCTATTGGGGGTCAGACTAGGATCACTCACAACAAATTTCGAGGTGATATCTCGATAACTTAAGAAATGAGAGGCAAACGTATTTCCATGGCGTGATGGCGATTTTCGCCATGCTCCCAAAGCCCCGCCTTTTTTCGAAACCTGCCAGTACTGGAGACCAAGTGACCTCAACTTGCCTGCTGCTATTTACCAGAGATTCCTGGTGTTTGGGTAAAAGGAGTCCAGTAGGGAGCAGTGAAAAAAAGAGTGGCATGGCGACAGGTCAAAGTTTGAGGCTTAGCCACGCCCACACCTTTCAACTTTTGAAAAATCCGACGGTTGAATTTTTTCCCCTATGTCATAAGAGTATATAGCAGAAGTTTGAAGGAGATTGGTGAAAAGGGCGACGGAGCATCACTCTCCAAACAACGTGTGCGAAAACCACTAAATTGCGCACTTGGACCAAAATGGCCGACTTCCTGTGCGACTTTGCACTTGGCTCCAAGAGACTTTTTTGTAGGTCCTGAGACACCACATTAGTGTACCAAATTTCGTAATCCTCAGTCAAAGCATGGCTTGGGGCTGACAGTTTTAATGGTCCTAGGGGGCGCTATTTCAGAAAATAGGCCACGCCCACCGGATGTTGACATCAGATTGTTTGAGGGGCCAGACTAGGATCACTCACAAGAAGTTTCGTGACGATATCTTTAGAAATGACGAAATGGGAGGCAAACGTAAGGCCACGGCGGTACACCTGACTTCGCCGCGCCGCCACAGCCCCGCCCTTTGCCGAAAACTCCCATAAAGTGACGCCAAGCAACCCCAACTTGTCTTGAGTTACCAGCTACAAATTTGTGGTGATTAAGTGTAATGGGGCAATTTGGGACCTTTCACAGTAAAACTTGACCTTTTTGCTCCTGAGGGGGCGGGGCTTGTGTGATGTCATCATCCGACCACTCAATTTCCTTTGTAGGCCAATGATGAATGACCACAGCAATTTTTGTAACTCTTTTACATTCAGTTATGAAGTTATAACAATTTATATTTTTTTGGCGAGTAGTCAAACTTTGAGGCCTGGACCCGCCCCTTCAACATATACGAAAAGTCAGAATCCTTGACTCATTTTGTTCGCCCATCCCTTCTGAGCAATTTTACACAAGTTTTGAGTCGATCGTGCAAAAAATGATCGAGCAATCCAATTAGAAACGGACCCTAAAAACGGCAAAAACGGCTAAAAATCGCCATTTCAACCCAAAATGGCCGACTTCCTGTTTGATATTGACCATGCCTGCAAGAGACTTTTCTGTGCGGACTGTTGAGTACTACAAGTGTACCAAATTTCATAACTGTACGACAAACTAAGCTCTATGGAGAGGGTTTTTTTTTCACTTTCTAGGGGGCGCTGTTCAGCCATTTTCATTGCGATTTTTTTGGGACCTTTAAAATATCAAAATTTTCACCAGGCCTGACAAGTGTGCAAAATATTGTGAGTTTTGGGGTATGATAAGGTCCCCAAAAAGCCGTTCAAAGCGGGCTAAGAATAATAAATAATAAACAGAGCAAAAACAAGAGGCCTTCGCAGCGCTTTCGCTGCTCGGGCCTAATTAAAGCTGCAAGCAGCGTCGTTCGGCCCTCGCAGCGAAGCTGCTCGCCCTCCTTCAGCACCCCCTCCGCTCCATCCCCGACGCTCTCCAAACCCGGCTCCGCGCTTCTCCATCCTGGCCGGCAGCTGAGGGCATCAGGGCATGCCTGTCGAAACAGAAAGTCAGCCACCCCAACACCGGAAACCGTGAAAGGCCTCCTCGTCCACACCTCACCCTGACTCAGCATCCCTTCTGAGCCCACCATTACATGTCTCACCCCTAGGAGATACTCTATCTTTACCACACTGGTGATGTGATGTTCAGTCTCGGGCAAATCGGAGGCTGTTTGTGGAAGTTACAGTCAAACGTAAGGTCACAGCGTCACGCCAGAAATCGCCATGGCATCAAAGCCCCTCACTTTCTGAAAAGCTATCAGATCTGAATGGTCATTACAACATCATGAAGACAGTGCATGACCTTAGTGTCATCTTGACTAAATTAGAGGGGACAAATATGGGCAGTTCACCATAAAACAATAGACTTCCTGTAGTCAGGGGGAGGGGCTTAGGTGATGTCAGCTGTCCACATTGTCACTGTCTTCAGATGTGGTCAGTGATCACACAGACAAAGTATGAAATTGATCTGATCATGCACATGGGAGTTATTAAGTCAAATAAAGTAATGGCGACTGGTCAAAGTTTGAGGCTTAGCCACGCCCATACCTTTATACTTATTTAAAATCCGACGGTTGAATTTTTTCATCTATGTCTTAAGAGTATATAGCAGAAGTTTGAAGGTGATTGGTGGAAAGGGCGAGGAGATATCATTCTCCTAATAACGTGTGCGAAAACCACTAAATTGAGTAATTGCACCAAAATGGCCGACCTCCTGTGCGATATTGCGCTTGGCTCCAAGAGACTTTTTTGTAGGTCCTGAGACACTACATTAGTGTGCCAAATTTTGTGATCCTCAGTCAAAGCATGGCTTGGGGCTGACTGTTTTAATGGTCCTAGGGGGCACTGTTTCGGAAAATAGGCCACGCCCACAAACTTCAGCTGTCCAATTATATTAGGGGTCAGAGTAGGATCACTCATCAGAAATTGTGTGGCAATGGAACAATGATTGAAGAAATGAGAGACAAACGTATTTCCATGGCGTGATGGCAAATTTCGCCATGCTCCCAAAGCCCCGCCTTTATTCGAAACCTGCCAGTACTATAGACCTAGTGACCTCAACTTGTCTGCTGCTATTTGCCACTGTTTGGTGGTGATTGGATAAAAGGAGTCCAATAGGGAGCTGTGAAAAAAAGAGTGGCGTGGCGACAGGTCAGAGTTTGAGGCTTAGCCACGCCCACACCTTTATACTTATTTAAAATCCGACGGTTGAATTTTTTCATCTATGTCTTAAGAGTATATAGCAGAAGTGTGAAGGCGATTGGTGAAAAGGGCGACGGAGCATCACTCTCCAAACAACGTGTGCAAAAACCACTAAATCGCGCACTTGGACCAAAATGGCCGACTTCCTGTGCGACTTTGCACTTGGCTCCAAGAGACTTTTTTGTAGGTCCTGAGACACCACATTAGTGTACCACATTTCGTAATCCTCAGTCAAAGCATGGCTTGGGGCTGTCAGTTTTAATGGTCCTAGGGGGCGCTATTTCAGAAAATAGACCACGCCCACCGGAATGTCACATCAGATTTTTTGGGGGGCCGGACTAGGATCACTCACAAGAAGTTTCGTGGCGATATCTCTAGAAATGATGAAATGGGAGGCAAACGTAAGGCCTAAGTGGTACGCCTGAGTTCGCCGCGCCGCCACAGCCCCGCCTTCTGCAGAAAACTCCCATAAAGTGACGCCAAGCAACCCCAACTTGTCTTCAGTTACCTCATACAAATTTGGGATGATTATTTGAAAGGGCAAATTTTGGAAAATTTCCCAGTAAAACTTGACCTTTTAAGTCCTGAAGGGGCGGGGCTTATGTGACATCATCAATTGACCATTCATTTGTCTTTGGGGGGCGATGATGATTGTCCATAGAAAGTTCCTTTAACTGTAATTCTTTCATTTATGAAATTATAGCAATTTGAATTTTTTTGGCGAGTGCTCGAACTTTGAGGCCTGGTCCCGCCCCTTCAGTATTTACGAAAAGTCAATTTTATTGTCTCATTTTAATCGACCGTCGCTTCTGTTCGATCGCACACTATTTTTGAGACGATCGTGCGAAAAATGACCAAACTGTTCAACCAAATATAGACCCAAGAAATGGCCGAAACAGGGTAAAAATGGCCACTTTAGTCCAAAATGGCCGACTTCCTGATTGATATTGACCATGGATGCAAGAGGCTTTTCTGTGCGTATTGTTGAGTTCTACAAGTGTACCAAATTTCATAACTGTACGATAAACTAAGCTTTATGGAGAGGGGTATTTTTCACTTTCTAGGGGGCGCTGTTCAGCCATTTTTTTATGAACTTTCACATCGCCAGTGAAATACGTAAATTTCACGCAATTTCTATATTGGGCCAGAATTTGGTGACTTTTTGGATATGCTAAGACCCCCTAAAGGCCAGTCAAAGACGCGGAAGAAAAAAGAAAGAAAGAAAGAAAGAAAGAAAGCGTAATAATAAACGGAGCAGATACAATAGGCCTTCGCAGCTTCACTGCTCGGGCCTAATTAAAGCTGCAAGCAGCGTCGTTCGGCCCTCGCAGCGAAGCTGCTCGCCCTCCTTCCGCACCCCCTCCGCTCCATCCCCGACGCTCTCCAAACCCAGCTCCGCGCTTGTCCATCCTGGACGGCAGCCGGGGGCACCAGGGCACGTCTGGCAGAACAGAAAGTCAACCACCCCGACACCAGAAACCGTGAACGGCCTCCTCGTCCACACCTCACCCTGATTCAGCATCCCCTCTGAGCCCAGCATTACACGTTTCACCACTAGGAGATACTCTATCTTTACCACACTGGTGATGTGATGTTCAGTCTCTGGCAAATCGGAGGCTGTTTGTGGAAGTTACAGTCAAACGTAAGGTCACAGCGTCACGCCAGAAATCGCCATGGCATCAAAGCTCCTCCCTTTCTGAAAAGCTATCAGATCTGAATAGTCATTACAACATCATGAAGACAGTGCAGGACCTTAGTGTCATGTTGACTAAATTAGAGGGGACAAATATGGGCATTTCACCATAAAACAGAAGACTTCCTGTAGTCAGGGGGCGGGGCTTAGGTGATGCCAGCTGTCCACATTGTCACTGTCTTCAGATGTGGTCAGTGATCACACGGACAAAGTTTGAAATTGATCTGATCATGCACAAGGGAGTTATTGAGTCAAGTAACGTAATGGCGACTGGTCAAAGTTTGAGGCTTAGCCACGCCCACACCTTTATACTTATTTAAAATCCGACGGTTGAATCTTTTCCTCTATGTCTTAAGAGTATATAGCAAGAGTTTGAAGGTGATCGGTGGAAAGGGCGACGAGACATCATTCTCCTAATAACGTGTGCGAAAGCCACTAAATCGAGTACTTGGACCAAAATGGCCGACCTCCTGTGCGACATTGCGCTTGGCTCCAAGAGACTTTTTTGTAGGTCCTGAGACACTACATTAGTGTGCCAAATTTCGTGATCCTCAGTCAAAGCACGGCTTGGGGCTGACAGTTTTAATGGTCCTAGGGGGCGCTATTTAAGAAAATAGGCCACGCCCACAAACTTCAGCTGTCCAATTCTATTAGGGGTCAGAGTAGGATCACTCATCAGAAATTGTGTGGCGATGTCACAATGATTGAAGAAATGAGAGACAAACATATTTCCATGGCGTGATGGCGAATTTCGCCATGCTCCCAAAGCCCCGCCTTTATTCGAAAGCTGCCAGTACTATAGACCAAGTGACCTCAACTTGTCTGCTGCTATTTGCCAGTGATTGCTGGTGATTGGTTAAAAGGAGTCCAATAGGGAGCTGTGAAAAAAAGAGTGGCGTGGCGACAGGTCAAAGTTTGAGGCTTAGCCACGCCCACACCTTTATACTTATTTAAAATCCGACGGTTGAATTTTTTCCCCTTTGTCTTAAGAGTCTATAGCAGAAGTTTGAAGGTGATTGGTGAAAAGGGCAATGGTGTAACACTCTCCAAACAACGTGTGCGAAAACCACTAAATCGACTACTTGGACCAAAATGGCCGACTTCCTGTGCGACTTTGCACTTGGCTCCAAGAGACTTTTTTGTAGGACCGGAGGCACCACATTAGTGTACCAGATTTCGTACTCCTCAGTCAAAGCATGGCTAGGGGCTGACAGTTTTAATGGTCCTAGAGGGCGCCATTTCAGAAAATAGGCCACGCCCACAAACTACAGCTGTCCAAATCTATTGGGGGTCAGACTAGGATCACTCACCAGACATTTTGTGGTGATGGCACGATAATTGAAGAAATGAGAGGCAAACGTATTGCCATGGCGTGATGGTGAATTTTGCCATGCTCCCAAAGCCCCGCCTTTTTTCAAAACCTGCCAGTACTGGAGACTAAGTGACCTCAACTTGTCAGCTGCTATTCGCCAGAGATTGCTGGCGATTGGGTAAAAGGAGTCCAATAGGTAGCTGTGAAAAAAAGAGTGGCGTGGTGACAGGTCAAAGTTTGAGGCTTAGCCACGCCCACACCTTTATACTTATTTAAAATCCGACGGTTGAATTTTTTCCTTTATGTCTTAAGAGTCTATAGCAGAAGTTTGAAGGCGATTGGTGAAAAGGGCGATGGAGCATCACTCTCCAAACAACGTGTGCGAAAACCACTAAATCGAGTACTTGGACCAAAATGGCCGACTTCCTGTGCGACTTTGCACTTGGCTCCAAGAGACTTTTTTGTAGGTCCTGAGACACCACATTAGTGTGCCAAATTTCATAATCCTCAGTCAAAGCATGACTTGGGGCTGACAGTTTTAATGGTCCTAGGGGGCGCTATTTCAGAAAATAGGCCACGCCCACCGGATGTTCACATCACATTTTGTGGGGGGCTGAACTAGGATCACTCCCAAGAGGTTTTGTGGCGATATCTCTAGAAATGACGAAATGGGAGGCAAACGTAAGGCCTAAGCGGTACGCCTGACTTCGCCGCGCCGCCACAGCCCCGCCTTCTGGAGAAAACTCCCATAAAGTGACGCCAAGCAACCCCAACTTGTCTTCAGTTACCCGCTACAAATTTGGGGTGGTTATTGGAAAGGGCGAATTTTGGAAAATTTCCCAGTAAATCTTGACCTTTTAAGTCCTGAGGGGGCGGGGCTTATGTGACATCATCAATCGACCATTCATTTGTCTTCGGAGGTCGACGACGATTGTCCTTAGAACATTTCTTTAACTGTAATTCTTTCATTTATGAATCTATAGCAATTTGAATTTTTTTGGCGAGTGCTCGAACTTTGAGGCCTGGTCCCGCCCCTTCAGTATTTACGAAAAGTCAATTTTATTGTCTCATTTTAATCGTCCATCGCTTCTGTTCGATCGCACACTATTTTTGAGACGATCGTGCGAAAAATGACCAAACTGTTAAACCAAATATAGACCCTAGAAATGGCCAAAACGGGGTCAAAATGGCCACTTTAGTCCAAAATGGCCGACTTCCTGTTTGATATTGACCATGGGTGCAAGAGGCTTTTCTGTGCGTATTGTTGAGTTCTACAAGTGTACCAAATTTCATCACTCTACTATGAAAAAAGGTCAAAGCGGAGGGGTATTTTTAATTTTCCAGGGGGCGCTGTTGAAACATTTTTTTACCAACTTTCACGTTGCCAGTGAAATACGTAAATTTCACGCACTTTCTATATTGGGCCAGAATTTGGTGACTTTTTGGATATGCTAAGACCCCCTAAAGTTCATCCAAAGACGCGGAAGAAAAAAAAAGAAAGAAAAATTAAAGCTGCAAGCAGCGTCGTTCGGCCCTCGCAGCTCCGCGCCGCTCCGGCCTGGCCGGCAGCCCGGGGCACCAGGGCACGTCCGCAGAACACAAACGTCGACCACCCCAACACCAGAAACTGCTAACGGCCACCTTGTCCGCAACTCACCCTGACTCAGCATCCCCTTTGAGCCCACCATTATATTTTATGTCTCACCACTAGGGAATCCTCTATCTTTACCACACTGGTGGTGTGATGACAGTGACCAACTTTAATGCTATTCTGACCATGTTTTTTAAAGTTATCGAAGGATAACGTTATCTAGGTGGCGCTGTGACCAACTACAGAAAAGTCCCATTGAGGTCAGCTTTGGTGACATTATATAACATTCACCAACCGTTTGTGCCTCATTGGCTAAAGGGCATGATTGTTCATTGCCATATTCAGTTTCGGGCAAATCGGAGGCCGTTTGTGGAAGTTACAGTCAAATGTAAGGTCATGGCGTCACGCCAGCATTCACCATGACATCAAAGCCCCTCCCTTTCTGGAAAGCTATCAGATCTGAATGGTCTTTAAAACATCATGAAGACACTGTATGACCTGAGTGTCATTTTCATTAAATTAGAGGGGACAAATATGGGCATTTCACCATAAAACAATAGACTTCCTGTTGTCAGGGGGCGGGGCTTAGGTGATGTCAGCTGTCCACATTGTCTTTGTCTTGAGATGTGGTCAGTGATCACACAGACAAAGTTTGAATTAGATCTGATCATGCACATGGGAGTTATTAAGTCAAGTAATGTCATGGCGAAAGGTCAAAGTTTGAGGCTTAGCCACGCCCACACCTTTATACTTATTTAAAATCCGACGGTTGAATTTTTTCCCCTTTGACTTAAAAGTACATAGCATAAGTTTGAAGGTGATCGGTGTAAAGGGCAACGGGCCATCAATGTCCAAACAACGTGTGCGAAAACCACTAAATCGAGTACTTGGACCAAAATGGCCGACCTCCTGTGCGAAATTGCGCTTGGCTCCAAGAGACTTTTTTGTAGGGCCAGAGACCCTACATGAGTGTACCAATTTTCGTAATCCTCAGTCAAACCTTGTCTTGGGGCTGACAGTTTTAATGGTCCTAGGGGGCGCTATTTCAGAATATAGGCCACGCCCACAAATCTCAGATGCCCATTTCTATTGGGGGTCAGACTAGGATCACTCACCAGACATTTTGTGGCGATGTCACGATAATTGAAGAAATGAGAGGCAAACGTATTGCCATGGCGTGATGGCGAATTTCGCCATGCTCCCAAAGCCCCGCCTTTTTTCAAAACCTGCCAGTACTGTAGACCAAGTGACCTCAACTTGTCAGCTGCTATTTACCAGAGATTCCAGGTGATTGGGTAAAAGGAGTCCAATAGGGAGCTGTGAAAAAAAGAGTGGCGTGGCGAAAGGTCAAAGTTTGAGGCTTAGCCACGCCCACACCTTTATACTTATTTAAAATCCGACGGTTGAATTTTTTCCTCTATGTCTTAAGAGTATATAGCAGAAGCTCGAAGGCGATTGGTGAAAAGGGCGACGGAGCATCACTCTCCAAACAACGTGTGTGAAAACCACTAAATCGCGCACTTGGACCAAAATGGCCGACTTCCTGTGCGACTTTGCACTTGGCTCCAAGAGACTTTTTTGTAGGTCCTGAGACACCACATTAGTGTACCAAATTTCGTAATCCTCAGTCAAAGCATGGCTTGGGGCTGACAGTTTTAATGGTCCTAGGGGGCGCTAATACAGAAAATAGGCCACGCCCACAAACTTAAGCTGACCTTTTCTATTGGGGGTCAGACTAGGATCACTCACAACAATGGTCGAGGTGATATCACGATAAATGAAGAAATGAGAGGCAAACGTATTTCCATGGCGTGATGGCGAATTTCGCCATGCTCCCAAAGCCCCGCCTTTTTGCAAAACCTTCCAGTACTGGAGACCAAGTGACCTCAACTTGCCTGCTGCTATTTACCAGAGATTCCTGGTGATTGGGTAAAAGGAGTCCAATAAGGAGCTGTGAAAAAAAGAGTGGCGTGGCGAAAGGTCAAAGTTTGAGGCTTAGCCACGCCCACACCTTTATACTTATTTAAAATCCGACGGTTGAATTTTTTCCTCTATGTCTTAAGACTATATAGCAGAAGTTTGAAAGTGATTGGTGAAAAGGGCGACGGAGTATCACTCTCCAAACAACGTGTGTGAAAACCACTAAATCGCGCACTTGGACCAAAATGGCCGACTTCCTGTGCGACTTTGCACTTGGCTTCAAGAGACTTTTTTGTAGGTCCTGAGACACCACATTAGTGTACCAAATTTCGTAATCCTCAGTCAAAGCATGGCTTGGGGCTGACAGTTTTAATGGTCCTAGGGGGCGCTATTTCAGAAAATAGGCCACGCCCACCAGATGTTCACATCAGATCTTTTGGGGGGCCGGACTAGGATCACTCACAAGAAGTTTCGTGACGATATCTTTGGAAATGACGAAATGGGAGGCAAACGTAAGGCCAAGGCGGTACGCCTGAATTCGCCGCGCCGCCACAGCCCCGCCCTCTGCCGAAAACTCCCATAAAGTGACGCCAAGCAACCCCCACTTGTCTTGAGTTACCAGCTACAAATTTGTGGTGATTAAGTGAAATGGGGCAATTTGGGACCTTTCACAGTAAAACTTGATCTTTTTGGTCCTGAGGGGGCGGGGCTTGTGTGATGTCATCATCCGACCATTCAATTTACTTTGTGGGTGGATGACGAATGACCACAGAAAGTTTGGTAACTCTATTCCATTCAGTTATGAAGTTATAGCAATTTAAATATTTTTGGCGAGTAGTCAAACTTCGAGGCCTGGCTCCGCCCCTTCAACATATACGAAAACTCAGAATCCTTATCTCATTTTGTTCGCCCATCCCTTCTGAGCAATTTTACACAATTTTTGAGACAATCGTGCGAAAAATGATCGAGCAATCCAATCAGAAACGGACCCTAAAAACGGCAAAAACGGCAAAAAATCGCCATTTCAACCCAAAATGGCCGACTTCCTGTTTGATATTGACCATGGTTGCAAGAGACTTTTCTGTGCGGACTGTTGAGTACTACAAGTGTACCAAATTTCATAACTGTACGATAAACTAAGCTTTATGGAGAGGGTTTTTTTTCACTTTGTAGGGGGCGCTGTTCAGCCATTTTCTTTGCGATTTTTTTGGGACCTTTAAAATATCAAATTTTTCACCAGGCCTGACAAGTGTGCAAAATATTGTGAGTTTTGGGGTATGTTAAGGTCCCCAAAAAGCTGTTCAAAGGGGGCACGGAATAACAAAAAATAATAATAATCAGAGCAAAAACAAGAGGCCTTCGCAGCGCTTTCGCTGCTCGGGCCTAATTAAAGCTGCAAGCAGCGTCGTTCGGCCCTCGCAGCGAAGCTGCTTGCCTTCCTCCCGCTCCCCCTCCGCTCCATCCCCGACGCTCTCCAAACCCAGCTCCGCGCTTCTCCATCCTGGCCGGCAGCCGGGGGCACCATGGCACGTCTGGCAGAACAGAAAGTCAACCACCCCGACACCAGAAACCGTGAACGGCCTCCTCGTCCACACCTCACCCTGACTCAGCATCCCCTCTGAGCCCAGCATTACACGTCTCACCACTAGGAGATACTCTATCTTTACCACACTGGTGATGTGATGTTCAGTCTCGGGCAAATCGGAGGCTGTTTGTGGAAGTTACAGTCAAACGTAAGGTCACAGCGTCACGCCAGAATTCGCCATGGCATCAAAGCCCCTCCCTTTCTGAAAAGCTATCAGATCTGAATGGTCATTACAACATCATGAAGATAGTGCATGACCTTAGTGTCATGGTGACTAAATTAGAGGGGACAAATATGGGCATTTCACCATAAAACAGTAGACTTCCTGTAGTCAGGGGGCGGGGCTTAGGTGATGTCTGCTGTCCACATTGTCACTGTCTTCAGATGTTGTCAGTGATCACACAGACAAAGTTTGAAACTGATCTGATCATGCACATGGGAGTTATTCAGTCAAGTAATTTTGAGGCTTAGCCACGCCCACACCTTTATACTTATTTAAAATCCGACGGTTGAATTTTTTCCTCTATGTCTTAATACTATATAGCAGGAGTTTGAAGGTTATCGGTGGAAAGGGCGACGAGACATCATTCTCCTAATAACGTGTGCGAAAACCACTAAATCGAGTACTTGGACCAAAATGGCCGACCTCCTGTGCGACATTGCGCTTGGCTCCAAGAGACTTTTTTGTAGGTCCTGAGACACTACATTAATGTGCCAAATTTCGTGATCCTCAGTCAAAGCATGGCTTGGGGCTGACAGTTTTAATGGTCCTAGGGGGCGCTATTTCAGACAATAGGCCACGCCCACAAACTTCAGCTGTCCAATTCTATTAGGGGTCAGAGTAAGATCACTCATCAGAAATTGTGTGGCGATGTCACAATGATTGAAGAAATGAGAGACAATCGTATTTCCATGGAGTGATGGCGAATTTCGCCATGCTCCCAAAGCCCCGCCTTTATTCAAAACCTGCCAGTACTATAGACCAAGTGACCTCAACTTGTCTGCTGCTATTTGCCAGTGATTTCTGGTGATTGGTTAAAAGGAGTCCAATAGGGAGCTGTGAAAAAAAAGAGTGGCGTGGCGACAGGTCAAAGTTTGAGGCTTAGCCACGCCCAAACCTTTATACTTATTTAAAATCCGACAGTTGAATTTTTTCCCCTTTGTCTTAAGAGTACATAGCAGAATTTTGAAGGCGATTGGTGAAAAGGGCGACGGAGCATCACTCTCCAAACAACGTGTGCAAAAACCACTAAATCGAGTACTTGGACCAAAATGGCCGACTTCCTGTGCGACTTTGCAATTAGCTCCAAGAGACTTTTTTGTAGGTCCTTAGACACCACATAAGTGTGTAAAATTTCGTAATCCTCAGTCAAAGCAGGGCTTGGGGCAGACAGTTTTAATGGTCCTAGGGGGCGCTATTTGAGAATATAGGCCACGCCCACCGGATGTTCACATCAGATTCTTTTGGGGGCCGGACTAGGATCACTCCCAAGAAGTGTCGTGGCGATATCTCTAGAAATGACGAAATGGGAGGCAAACGTAAGGCCTAAGCGGTACGCCTGACTTCGCCGCACCGCCACAGCCCCGCCTTCTGCAGAAAACTCCCATAAAGTGACGCCAAGCAACCCCAACTTGTCTTCAGTTACCTGCTACAAATCTGGGATGATTATTTGAAAGGGCGAATTTAGGAAAATTTCCCAGTAAAACTTGACCTTTTAAGTCCTGAGGGGGCGGGGCTTATGTGACATCATCAATCGACCATTCATTTGTCTTTGGGGGGCGATGACAATTGTCCATAGAAAGTTACTTTAACTGTAGTCCTTTCATTTATGAAATTATAGCAATTTGAATTTTTTTGGCGAGTGCTCGAACTTTGAGGCCTGGCCCCGCCCCTTCAGTATTCACGAAAAGTCAATTTTATTTTCTCATTTTAATCGTCCATCGCTTCTGTTTGATCGTACACTATTTTTGAGACGATAGTGCAAAAAATGACCAAACTGTTCAACCAAATATAGACCCTAGAAATGGCCAAAACGGGGTCAAAATGGCCACTTTAGTCCAAAATGGCCGACTTCCTGTTTGATATTGACCATGGGTGCAAGAGGCTTTTCTGTGCGTATTGTTGAGTTCTACAAGTGTACCAAATTTCATCACTCTACTATGAAAAAAGGTCAAAGCGGAGGGGTATTTTTAATTTTCCAGGGGGCGCTGTCGAAACATTTTTTTACCAACTTTCACATTGCCAGCGAAATACGTAAATTTCACGCACTTTCTGTATTGGGCCAGAGTTTGGTGACTTTTTGGATATGCTAAGACCCCCTAAAGGCCACCCAAAGACGCGGAAGAAAAAAAAAGAAAAATAATAAATAATAATAATAAACGGAGCAGATACAATAGGCCTTCGCAGCGCTTCGCTGCTCGGGCCTAATTAAAGCTGCAAGCAGCGTCGTTCGGCCCTCGCAGCTCCGCGCCGCTCCGGCCTGGCCGGCAGCCCGGGGCACCAGGGCATGTCTGGCAGAACAGAAACGTCAATCATCCCGTCACCGGAAACAGCAAATGGCCTCCTAGTCCGCACCTCACCCTGACTAAGCATCCCCTCTGAGCTCACCATTAAATTGAATTGTAAGGTTACGGCATACGCAAGAATTCGCCATGGCATCAAAGCCCCTCCCTTTCTGGAAAGCTATCAGATTTGAATGGCCATTACAGCATCATGAAGACAGTGCATGACCTAGGTGTCATGTTGACTAAATTAGAGGGGACAAATATGGGCATTTCAGCATAAAATAATAACTTCCTTTAGTCAGGGGGCGGGGCTTAGATGATGTCAGCTGTCCACATTGTCATTGTTTACAGATATGGTCAATGATCACACAGACAAAGTTCGAAAAAGATCTGATCATGCACATGGGAGTTATTAAGTCAAGTAATGGCGAAAGGTCAAAGTTTGAGGCTTAGCCACGCCCACACCTTTCAACTTTTGAAAAATCCGACGGTTGAATTTTTTCCCCTATGCCTTAAGAGTATATAGCAGAAGTTTGAAGGCGATTGGTGAAAAGGGCGACGGAGCATCACTCTCCAAACAACGTGTGCGAAAACCACTAAATCGCGTACTTGGACCAAAATGGCCGACTTCCTGTGCAATTTTGTGCTTTGGCTCCAAGAGACTTTTTTGTAGGTCCTGGGACACCACATTAGTGTACCAAATTTCGTAATCCTCAGTGAAAGCATGGCTTGGGGCTATTAGTTTAAATGGTCCTAGGGGGCGCTATTTCAGAAATTAGGCCACGCCCACATATTTCAGCTGTCTTTGTCTCTTTGGGGTCAGACTAGGATCACTCACCAGAAGTTTCGTAACGATATCACGATAAATGAAGAAATGAGAGGCAAACGTATTTCCATGGCGTGATGGCGATTTTCGCCATGCTCAAAAAGCCCCGCCTTTTTTTGAAACCTTCCAGTACTGGATACCAAGTGACCTCAAGTTGTCTACTGCTATTTGCCAGAGACTCCTGCTGATTGGGTAAAAGGAGTCCAGTAGGGAGCTGTGAAAAAAAGAGTGGCGCGGCGACAGGTCAAAGTTTGAGGCTTAGCCACGCCCACACCTTTCAACTTTTGAAAAATCCGACGGTTGAATTTTTTCCCCTATGCCTTAAGAGTATATAGCAGAAGTTTGAAGGCGATTGGTGAAAAGGGCGACGGAGCATCACTCTCCAAACGTGTGCGAAAACCACTAAATCGCGTACTTGGACCAAAATGGCCGACTTCCTGTGCAATTTTGTGCTTGGCTCCAAGAGACTTTTTTGTAGGCCCTGGGACACCACATTAGTGTACCAAATTTCGTAATCCTCAGTCAAAGCATGGCTTGGGGCTATTAGTTTAAATGGTCCTAGGGGGCGCTATTTCAGAAATTAGGCCACGCCCACATATTTCAGCTGTCTATGTCTCTTTGGGGTCAGACTAGGATCACTCACCAGAAGTTTCGTAATGATATCACGATAAATGAAGAAATGAGAGGCAAACGTATTTCCATGGCGTGATGGCGATTTTCGCCATGCTCCCAAAGCCCTGCCTTTTTTTGAAACCTTCCAGTACTGGAGACCAAGTGACCTCAAGTTGTCTACTGCTATTTGCCAGAGACTCCTGCTGATTGGGTAAAAGGAGTCCAGTAGGGAGCTGTGAAAAAAAGAGTGGCGCGGCGACAGGTCAAAGTTTGAGGCTTAGCCACGCCCACACCTTTCAACTTTTGAAAAATCCGACGGTTGAATTTTTTCCTCTATGTCTTAAGAGCAGATGGCAGAAGTTTGAAGGAGATTGGCGAAAATGGCGACAGAGCATCACTCTCCAAACAACGTGTGCGAAAACCACTAAATTGCGTACTTGGACCAAAATGGCCGACTTCCTGTGCAACTTTGCACTTGGCTCCAAGAGACTTTTTTGTAGGTCCTGAGACACCACATTAGTGTACCAAATTTCGTACTCCTCAGTCAAAGCATGGCTTGGGGCTGACAGTTTTAATGGTCCTAGGGGGCGCTATTTCAGAAAATAGGCCACGCCCACCGGATGTTCACATCAGATGTTTTGAGGGGCCGGACTAGGATCACTCACAACAAGTTTCGTGACGATATCTTTAGAAATGACGAAATGGAAGGCAAACGTAAGGCCATGGCGGTACGCCTGACTTCGCCGCGCCGCCACAGCCCCACCTTCTGCCGAAAACTCCCATAAAGTGACGCCAAGCAACCTCCACTTGTCTTGAGTTAACAGCTACAAGTTTGTGGTGATTAAGTGAAATGGGGCAATTTGGGACCTTTCACAGTAAAACTTGACCTTTTTGGTCCTGAGGGGGCGGGGCTTGTGTGATGTCATCATCCGACCATTCAATTTACTTTGTGGCTGGATGACGAATGACCACAGAAAGTTTGGTAATTCTATTCCTTTCAGTTATGAAGTTATAGCAATTTAAAATTTTTTGGCGAGTAGTCAAACTTCGAGGCCTGGCCCCGCCCCTTAAACATGTACGAAAAGTCAGAATCTTTGTCTCATTTTGTTCGCCCATCCCTTCTGAGCAATTTTACACAATTTTTGAGATGATCGTGCGAAAAATGATCGAGCAATCCAATCAGAAACGGACCCTAAAAACGGCAAAAACGGCTAAAAATCGCCATTTCAACCCAAAATGGCCGACTTCCTGTTTGATATTGACCATGCTTGCAAGAGACTTTTCTGTGCGGACTGTTGAGTACTACAAGTGTACCAAATTTCATAACTGTATGATAAACTAAGCTTTATGGAGAGGGTTTTTTTTCACTTTCTAGGGGGCGCTGTTCAGCCATTTTCTTTGCGATTTTTTTGGAACCTTTAAAATATCAAATTTTTCACCAGGCCTGACAAGTTTGCAAAATATTGTGAGTTTTGGGGTATGTTAAGGTCCCCAAAAAGCCGTTCAAAGGGGGCACGGAATAACAAAAAAAGAATTAAAGCTGCAAGCAGCGTCGTTCGGCCCTCGCAGCTCCGCGCCGCTCCGGTCTGGACGGCAGCCCGGGGCACCAGTGCACGTCTGACAGAACAGAAACGTCAACCACCCCGACACCAGAAACCGCGAATGGCCTCCTAGTCCGCACCTCACCCTGACTCAGCATCCCCTCTGAGCTCACCATTAAATTGAATATTAAGATTACGGCGTTACGCCAGAATTCGCCATGGCATCAAAGCCCCTCCCTTTCTGGAAAGCTATCAGATCTGAATGGTCAATACAGCATCATGAAGACAGTGCATGACCTTTGTTTCATGTTGACTAAATTAGAGGGGACAAATATGGGCATTTCACCATAAAACAATAGGCTTCCTGTAGTCAGGGGGCGGGGCTTAGGTGATGTCAGCTGTCCACATTGTCATTGTTTACAGATATGGTCAATGATCACACAGACAAAGTTCGAAAAAGATCTGATCATGCACATGGGAGTTATTAAGTCAAGTAAAGTAATGGCGAAAGGTCAAAGTTTGAGGCTTAGCCACGCCCACATCTTTCAAGTTTTGAAAAATCCGACGGTTGAATTTTTTCCCCTATGTCTTAAGAGTATATAGCAGAAGTTTGAAGGCGATTGGTGAAAAGGGCGACGGAGCATCACTCTCCAAACAACGTGTGCGAAAACCACTAAATCGCGTACTTGGACCAAAATGGCCGACTTCCTGTGCAATGTTGTGCTTGGCTCCAAGAGACTTTTTTGTAGGTCCTGAGACACCACATTAGTGTACCAAATTTCGTAATCCTCAGTCAAAGCATGGCTTGGGGCTGATAGTTTAAATGGTCCTAGAGGCGCTATTTAAGACAATAGGCCACGCCCACAAACTTCAGCTATGGATATCTCTTGGGGCTCAGGCTAGGATCACTTACAAGAAGTTTCGTAGCGCTATCACAATAACTGAAGAAATGAGAGGCAAACGTATTTCCATGGCGTGATGGCGATTTTCACCATGCTGCCAAAGCCCCGCCTTTACTCGAAACCTGCCAGTACTGGATACCAAGTGACCTCAAGTTGTCTACTGCTATTTGCCAGAGATTATGGGTGATTGGGTAAAAGGAGTCCAATAGGAAGCTGTGGAAAAAAAGAGTGGCGTGGCGAAAGGTCAAAGTTTGAGGCTTAGCCACGCCCACACCTTTCAACTTTTGAAAAATCCGACGGTTGAATTTTTTCCCCTACGTCTTAAGAGTACATGGCAGAAGTTTGAAGGCGATTGGTGAAAAGGGCGACGGAGCATCACTCTCCAAACAACGTGTGCGAAAACCACTAATTCGAGTACTTGGACCAAAATGGCCGACTTCCTGTGCGACTTTGTTCTTGGCTCCAAGATACTTTTTTGTAGGTCCTGAGACACCACATTAGTGTACCAAATTTCGTAATCCTCAGTCAAAGCATGGCTTGGGGCTGACAGTTTTAATGGCTCTAGGGGGCGCTATTTAAGAAAATAGGCCACGCCCACAAACTTCAGCTGTCTATTTCTCTTGGGGCTCAGACTAGGATCACTCACCAGAAGTTTCGTAGCGATATCACGAAAACTGAAGAAATGAGAGGCAAATGTATTTCCTTGGCGTGATGGCGATTTTCGCCATGCTCCCAAAGCCCCGCCTTTTTTCGAAACCTAACTGTACTGGATACTAAGTGACCTCAACTTGTCTACTGCTATTTGCCAGAGATTCCTATTGATTGGGTAAAAGGAGTCCAATAGGGAGATGTGAAAAAAAGAGTGGCGTGGCGAAAGGTCAAAGTTTGAGGCTTAGCCACGCCCACACCTTTCAACTTTTGAAAAATCCGACGGTTGAATTTTTTCCCCTTCGTCTTAAGAGTATATAGCAGAAGTGTGAAAGTGATTGGTGAAAAGAGCAACGGAGCATCACTCTCCAAACAACGTGTGCGAAAACCACTAAATTGCGTACTTGGACCAAAATGGCCGACTTCCTGTGCGACTTTGCGCTTGGCTCCAAGAGACTTTTTTGTAGGTCCTGAGACACCACATTAGTGTACCAAATTTCGTAATCCTCAGTCAAAGCATAGCTTGGGGCTATTAGTTTAAATGGTCCTAGGGGGCGCTATTTAAGAAAATAGGCCACGCCCACAAATTTCAGATGTCTATGTCGCTTGGGGGTCAGACTAGGATCACGCACCAGAAGTTTCGTAGCGATATCACGATAACTGAAGAAATGAGAGGCAAACATACTTCCATGGCGTGATGGCGATTTTCGCCATGCTCCTGAAGCCCCGCCTTTTTTTGAAACCTGCCAGTACTGGATACCAAGTGACCTCAAGTTGTCTACTGCTGTTTGCCAGAGATTCCTGCTGATTGGGTAAAAGGAGTCCAGTAGGGAGCTGTGAAAAAATGAGTGGCGTGGCGACAGGTCAAAGTTTGAGGCTTAGCCACGCCCACACCGTTAAACTTTTGAAAAATCCGACGGTTGAATTTTTTCCTCTTTGTCTTAAGAGTATATAGCAGACGTTTCAAGGAGATTGGTGAAAAGGGCGACGGAGCATCACTCTCCAAACAAGGTGTGCGAAAACCAGTAAATCGCGTACTTGGACCAAAATGGCCGACTTCCTGTGCGACTTTGCACTTGGGTCCAAGAGACTTTTGTGTAGGTCCTGAGACACCACATTAGTGTACCAAATTTCGTAATCCTCAGTCAAAGCATGGCTTGGGGCTAACAGTTTTAATGGTCCTAGGGGGCGCTATTTCAGAAAATAGGCCACGCCCACCGGATGTTCACATCAGATCTTTTGGGGGGCCAGACTAGGATCACTCACAAGAAGTTTCGTGATGATATCTTTAGAAATGACGAAATGGGAGGCAAACGTAAGGCCACGGCGGTACGCCTGACTTCGCCGCGCCGCCACAGCCCCGCCCTCTGCCGAAAACTCACATAATGTGACGCCAAGCAACCCCCACTTGTCTTGAGTTACCAGCTACAAATTTGTGGTGATTTAGTGAAATGGGGCAATTTGGGACCTTTCACAGTAAAACTTAACCTTTTTGGTCCTGAGGGGGCGGGGCTTGTGTGATGTCATCATGCGACCATTCAATTTACTTTGTGAGGTGATGACGAATGACCACAGAAAGTTTGGTAACTCTATTCCATTCAGTTATGAAGTTATAGCAATTTAAAAAATTTTGGCGAGTAGTCAAACTTCGAGGCCTGGCCCCGCCCCTTCAGTATTTACGAAAAGTCAATTTTATTGTCTCATTTTGTTCGCCCATCTCTTCTGAGCAATTTTACACAATTTTTGAGATGATCGTGCAAAAAATGATCGAGCAATCCAATCAGAAACGGACCCTAAAAACGGCCAAAACTGCAAAAAATCGCCATTTCAACCCAAAATGGCCGACTTCCTGTTTGATATTGACCATGCTTGCAAGAGACTTTTCTGTGCGGACTATTGAGTACTATAAGTGTACCAAATTTCATAACGGTACGATAAACTAAGCTTTATGGAGAGGGTTTTTTTTCATTTTCTAGGGGGCGCTGTTCAGCCATTTTCTTTGCGATTTTTTTGGGACCTTTAAAATATCTAATTTTTCACCAGGCCTGACAAGTGTGCAAAATATTGTGAGTTTTGGGGTATGTTAAGATCCCCAAAAAGCCATTCAAAGCGGCACCGGAATAATAAATAAAAAAAATAATAATAAACGGAGCAAAAACAAGAGGCCTTCGCAGCGCTTTCGCTGCTCGGGCCTAATTAAAGCTGCAAGCAGCGTCGTTCGGCCCTCGCAGCTCCGCGCCGCTCCGGCCTGGCCGGCAGCCCGAGGCACCAGGTTACGTCCGTGGAACAAAAATTTTGACCACCCCGACACCAGAAATAGCTAACGGTCACCTCGTCCGCACCTCACCCTGACTGAGCATCCCCTCTGAGCACACCAAGTTTGGTGCAGTTACGACCTCGTCTGTAGGAGTTATCACAGTTTTAATGTTGTGTAGGGGGTGCTGTGGTGTTATTATACGAATTTCACCAACCATTTGTGTCTCATTGGCTAAAGGGCATGATTGTTGATTGCCATGTTCAGTCTCGTGCAGATGGGAGGCTGTTTGTGGAAGTTACGATCAAACGTAAGGTCATGGCGTCATGCCAGAAATCGCCATGGCATCAAAGCCCCTCCCTATCTGGAAAGCTATCAGATCTGAATGGTCATTGCAACATCATGAAGACAGTGCCTGACCTTAGTGTCATGTTGACTAAATTAGAGAGGACAAATATGGGCATTTCACCATAAAACAATAGACTTCCTGTTGTCAGGGGGCGGGGCTTAGGTGATGTCACCTGTCCACAATGACGTTGTCTTGAGATTTGGTCATTGATCACACGGACAAAGTTTGATATAGATCTGATCATGCACATTGGAGTTGTTAAGTCAAGTAATGTAATGGCGAAAGGTCAAAGTTTGAGGCTTAGCCACGCCCACACCATTATACTTATTTAAAATCCGAAGGTTGAATTTTTTCCCCTTTGTCTTAAGAAAATATAACAGAAGTTTGAAGGTGATCGGTGAAAAGGGCGACGGGGTATCATTGTCCAAACAACGTGTGCGAAAACCACTAAATCGAGAACTTGGACCAAAATGGCCGACTTCCTGTGCGACTTTGCACTTGGCTCCCAGAGACTTTTTTGTAGGTCCTGAGACACCACATTAGTGTACCAAATTTTGCAATCCTCAGTCAAAGCATGGCTTGGGGCTGACAGTTTTAATGGTCATAGGGGGCGCTATTTCAGAAAATAGGCCACGCCCACAAACTTCAGCCATCCATTTCTATTGGGGGTCAGACTAGGATCACTCACAACAAGTTTCGAGGTGATATCACGATAAATGAAGAAATGAGAGGCAAACGTATTTCCATGGCGTGATGGCGAATTTCGCCATGCTCCCAAAGCCCCGCCTTTTCTCAAAACCTTCCAGTACTGGAGACCAAGTGACCTCAACTTGTCTGCTGCTATTTACCAGAGATTACTGGTGATTGGGTAAAATGGGTCCAATAGGGAGCTGTGAAAAAAAGAGTGGCGTGGCGAAAGGTCAAAGTTTGAGGCTTAGCCACGCCCACACCTTTATACTTATTTAAAATCCGACGGTTGAATTTTTTCCTCTATGTCTTAAGAGTATATAGCAGAAGTTTGAAGGCGATTGGTGAAAAGGGCGACGGAGCATCACTTTCCAAACAACGTGTGTGAAAACCACTAAATCGCACACTTGGACCAAAATGGCCGACTTCCTGTGCGACTTTGCACTTGGCTCCAAGAGACTTTTTTGTAGGTCCTTAGACACCACATTAGTGTACCAAATTTCGTAATCCTCAGTCAAAGCATGGCTTGGGGCTGACAGTTTTAATCGTCCTAGGGGGCGCTATTTCAGAAAATAGGCCACGCCCACCGGATGTTCACATCAGATCTTTTGGGGGGCCGGACTAGGATCACTCACAAGAAGTTTCGTGACGATATCTTTAGAAATGACGAAATGGGAGGCAAACGTAAGGCCACGGCGGTACGCTTGACTTCGCCGCGCCGCCACAGCCCCGCCCTCTGCCGAAAACTCCCATAAAGTGACGCCAAGCAACCCCCACTTGTCTTGAGTTACCAGCTACAAATTCGTGGTGATTAAGTGAAATGGGGCAATTTGGGACCTTTCACAGTAAAACTTGATCTTTTTGGTCCTGAGGGGGCGGGGCTTGTGTGATGTCATCATCCGACCATTCAATTTACTTTGTGGGTGGATGACGAATGACCACAGAAAGTTTGGTAACTCTATTCCATTCAGTTATGAAGTTATAGCAATTTAAATTTTTTTGGCGAGTAGTCAAATTTTGAGGCCTGGCCCCGCCCCTTCAACATATACGAAAACTCAGAATCCTCATCTCATTTTGTTCGCCCATCCCTTCTGAGCAATTTGACACAATTTTTGAGATGATCGTGCGAAAATTTATCGAGCAATCCAATCAGAAACGGACCCTAAAAACGGCAAAAACGGCTAAAAATCGCCATTTCAACCCAAAATGGCCGACTTCCTGTTTGATATTGACCATGCTTGCAAGAGACTTTTCTGTGCGGACTGGTGAGTACTACAAGTGTACCAAATTTCATAATTGTACGATAAACTAAGCTTTATGGAGAGGGTTTTTTTTTCACTTTCTAGGGGGCGCTGTTCAGCCATTTTCTTTGCAATTTTTTTGGGACCATTAAAATATCAAAATTTTCACCAGGCCTGACATCTTTGCAAAATATTGTGAGTTTTGGGGTATGATAAGGTCCTCAAAAAGCCATTCAATGCGGGCTAAGAATAATAAATAAAAATTAAAGCTGCAAGCAGCGTCGTTCGGCCCTCGCAGCTCTGCGCCGCTCCGGCCTGGCCGGCAGCCCGGGGCACCAGGCTACATCTGCGAAACAGAAACATCGACCACTCCGACACCAGAAACTGCTAACGGTCACCTCTGCCTCACCTCACCCTGACTCAGCATCCCCTTTGAGCCCACCATTATATTTTATGTCTCACTACTAGGGAATCCTCTATCTTTACCACACTGGTGGTGTGATGACAGTGACCAACTTTAATGCTATTCTGACCATGTTTTTTTAAGTTATCGAAGGATAACTATCTAGGGGGCGCTGTGACCAACTACAGAAAAGTCACATTGAGGTCAGCTTTGGTGACATTATATAACATTCACCAACCGTTTGTGCTTCCTTGGCTAAAGGGCATGATTGTTCATTGCCATGTTCAGTTTCGGGCAAATCGGAGGCCGTTTGTGGAAATTACAGTCAAATGAAAGGTCATGGCATCACGCCAGCATTCACCATGGCATCAAAGCCCCTCCCTTTTTGGAAAGCTATCAGATCTGAGTACTCATTACAACATCATGAAGTCAGTGTATGACCTTAGTGTCATGTTCACTAAATTAGAGGGGACGAATATGGGCATTTCAGCATAAAACAATAGACTTCCTGTATTCAGGGGGCGGGGCTTAGGTGATGTCAGCTGTCCACATTGTCATTGTGTTGAGATGTGGTCAGTGATCACACAGACAAAGTTTGATGTAGATCTGATAATGCACATGGGAGTTATTAAGTCAAGTAATGTATTGGCGAAAGGTCAAAGTTTGAGGCTTAGCCACGCCCACACCTTTATACTTATTTAAAATCCAACGGTTGAATTTTTTCCCCTTTGTCTTAAGAGTACATAGCAGAAGTTTGAAGGCGATTGGTGAAAAGGGCGACGGAGCATCACCCTCCAAACAACGTGTGCGAAAACCACTAAATCGAGTACTTGGACCAAAATGGCCGACTTCCTGTGCGACTTTGCACTTGGCTCCAAGAGAATTTTTTGTAGGTCCTGAGACACCACATTAGTGTACCAAATTTCGTAATCCTCAGTCAAAGCATGGCTTGGGGCTGACAGTTTAAATGGTCCTAGGGGGCGCTATTTAAGAATGTAGGCCACGCCCACAAACTTCAGCTATCTATTTCTATCGGTGGTCAGACTAGGATCACTCACAACAAATTTCGAGGTGATATCACGATAAATGAAGAAATGAGAGGCAAACGTATTTCCATGGCGTGATGGCGATTTTCGCCATGCTCCCAAAGCCCCGCCTTTTTTCAAAACCTGCCAGTACTGGAGACCAAGTGACCTCAACTTGTGTTCTGATATTTGCCAGAGATTCCTGGTGATTGGGTAAAAGGAGTCCAATAGGGAGCTGTGAAAAAAAGAGTGGCGTGGCGACAGGTCAAAGTTTGAGGCTTAGCCACGCCCACACCTTTATACTTATTTAAAATCCGACGGTTGAATTTTTTCCTCTACATCTTAAGAGTATATAGCAGAAGTTTGAAGGCGATTGGAGAAAAGGGCGACGGAGCATCACTGTCCAAACAACGTGTGTGAAAACCACTAAATCGCGTTCTTGGACCAAAATGGCCGACTTCCTGTGCGACTTTGCACTTGGCTCCTAGAGACTTTTTTGTAGGTCCTGAGACACCACATTAGTGTACCAAATTTCGTAATCCTCAGTCAAAGCATGGCTTGGGGCTGACAGTTTTAATGGACCTAGGGGGCGCTAATTCAGAAAATAGGCCACGCCCACAAACTTAAGCTGACCATTTCTATTGGGGGTTAGACTAGGATCACTCACAATGAATTTCGAGGTGATATCACGATAAATGCAGAAATGAGAGGCAAACGTATTTCCATGGCGTGATGGCGAATTTCGCCATGCTCCCAAAGCCCCGCCTTTTTTCAAAACCTTCCAGTACTGGAGACCAAGTGACCTCAACTTGTCTGCTGCTATTTACCAGAGATTCCTGGTGATTGGGTAAAAGGAGTCCAATAGGGAGCTGTGAAAAAAAGAGTGGCCTGGCGAAAGGTCAAAGTTTGAGGCTTAGCCACGCCCACACCTTTATACTTATTTAAAATCCGACGGTTGAATTTTTTCCTCTATGTCTTAAGAGTATATAGCAGAAGTTTGAAGGCGATTGGTGAAAAGGACGACAGAGCATCACTCTCCAAACAACGTGTGCGAAAACCACTAAATCACGTACTTGGACCAAAATGGCCGACTTCCTGTGCGACTTTGCACTTGGCTCCAAGAGACTTTTTTGTAGGTCCTGAGACACCACATTAGTGTACCAAATTTCGTAATCCTCAGTCAAAGCCTGGCTTGGGGCTGACAGTTTTAATGGTCCTAGGGGGCGCTATTTCAGAAAATAGGCAACGCCCACCGGATGTTCACATCAGGTCTTTTGGGGGGCCGGACTAGGATCACTCACAAGAAGTTTCGTGACGATTTCTTTAGAAATGACGAAATGGGAGGCAAACGTAAGGCCACGGCGGTACGCCTGACTTCGCCGCGCCGCCACAGCCCCGCCTTCTGCCGAAAACTCCCATAAAGTGATGCCAAGCAACCCCCACTTTTCTTGAGTTACCAGCTACAAATGCGTGGCGATTAAGTGAAATGGGGCAATTTGGGACCTCTCACAGTAAAACTTGATCTTCTTGGTCCTGAGGGGGCGGGGCTTGTGTGATGTCATCATCCGACCATTCAATCTACTTTGTGGGTGGATGACGAATGACCACAGAAAGTTTGGTAACTCTATTCAATTCAGTTATGAAGTTATAGCAGTTTAAATTTTTATGGCGAGTAGTCAAACTTCGAGGCCTGGCCCCGCCCCTTCAGTATTTACAAAAAGTCAATTTTAGTGTCTCATTTTGTTCGCCCATCCCTTCTGAGCAATTGTACACCATTTTTGAGACGGTCGTGCGAAAAATGATCAAGCAATCCAATCAGAAACGGACCCTAAAAACGGCCAAAACGCCAAAAAATCGCCATTTCAACCCAAAATGGCCGACTTCCTGTTTGATATTGACCATGCTTGCAAGAGACTTTTCTGTGCGGACTGTTGAGTACTACAAGTGTACCAAATTTCATAACTGTATAATAAACTAAGCTTTATGGAGAGGGGTTTTTTTCACTTTCTAGGGGGCGCTGTTCAGCCATTTTCTTTGCGATTTTTTTGGGACCTTTAAAATATCAAATTTTTCACCAGGCCTGACAAGTGTGCAAAATATTATGAGTTTTGGGGTATGTTAAGGTCCCCAAAAAGCCGTTCAAAGCGGACACGGAATAATAAAAAATAATAAACAGAGCAAAAACAAGAGGCCTTCGCAGCGCTTTCGCTGCTCGGTTCTAATTAAAGCTGCAAGCAGCGTCGTTCGGCCCTCGCAGCTCCGCGCCGCTCCGGCCTGGCCGGCAGCCCGGGGCACCAGGGCACGTCCGCAGAACACAAACGTCGACCACCCCAACACCAGAAACTGCTAACGGCCACCTTGTCCGCAACTCACCCTGACTCAGCATCCCCTTTGAGCCCACCATTATATTTTATGTCTCACCACTAGGGAATCCTCTATCTTTACCACACTGGTGGTGTGATGACAGTGACCAACTTTAATGCTATTCTGACCATGTTTTTTAAAGTTATCGAAGGATAACGTTATCTAGGTGGCGCTGTGACCAACTACAGAAAAGTCCCATTGAGGTCAGCTTTGGTGACATTATATAACATTCACCAACCGTTTGTGCCTCATTGGCTAAAGGGCATGATTGTTCATTGCCATATTCAGTTTCGGGCAAATCGGAGGCCGTTTGTGGAAGTTACAGTCAAATGTAAGGTCATGGCGTCACGCCAGCATTCACCATGGCATCAAAGCCCCTCCCTTTCTGGAAAGCTATCAGATCTGAATGGTCTTTAAAACATCATGAAGACACTGTATGACCTGAGTGTCATTTTCATTAAATTAGAGGGGACAAATATAGGCATTTCACCATAAAACAATAGACTTCCTGTTGTCAGGGGGCGGGGCTTAGGTGATGTCAGCTGTCCACATTGTCGTTATCTTGAGATGTGGTCAGTGATCACACAGACAAAGTTTGAATTAGATCTGATCATGCACATGGGAGTTATTAAGTCAAGTAATGTCATGGCGAAAGGTCAAAGTTTGAGGGTTAGCCACGCCCACACCTTTATACTTATTTAAAATCCGACGGTTGAATTTTTTCCCCTTTGACTTAAAAGTACATAGCATAAGTTTGAAGGTGATCGGTGTAAAGGGCAACGGGCCATCAATGTCCAAACAACGTGTGCGAAAACCACTAAATCGAGTACTTGGACCAAAATGGCCGACCTCCTGTGCGAAATTGCGCTTGGCTCCAAGAGACTTTTTTGTAGGGCCAGAGACCCTACATGAGTGTACCAATTTTCGTAATCCTCAGTCAAACCTTGTCTTGGGGCTGACAGTTTTAATGGTCCTAGGGGGCGCTATTTCAGAATATAGGCCACGCCCACAAATCTCAGATGCCCATTTCTATTGGGGGTTAGACTAGGATCACTCACCAGACATTTTGTGGCGATGTCACGATAATTGAAGAAATGAGAGGCAAACGTATTGCCATGACGTGATGGCGAATTTCGCCATGCTCCCAAAGCCTCGCCTTTTTTCAAAACCTGCCAGTACTGTAGACCAAGTGACCTCAACTTGTCAGCTGCTATTTACCAGAGATTCCAGGTGATTGGGTAAAAGGAGTCCAATAGGGAGCTGTGAAAAAAAGAGTGGCGTGGCGAAAGGTCAAAGTTTGAGGCTTAGCCACACCCACACCTTTATACTTATTTAAAATCCGACGGTTGAATTTTTTCCTCTATGTCTTAAGAGTATATAGCAGAAGCTCGAAGGCGATTGGTGAAAAGGGCGATGGAGCATCACTCTCCAAACAACGTGTGTGAAAACCACTAAATCGCGCACTTGGACCAAAATGGCCGACTTCCTGTGCGACTTTGCACTGGCTCCAAGAGACTTTTTTGTAGGTCCTGAGACACCACATTATTGTACCAAATTTCGTAATCCTCAGTCAAAGCATGGCTTGGGGCTGACAGTTTTAATGGTCCTAGGGGGCGCTAATACAGAAAATAGGCCACGCCCACAAACTTAAGCTGACCTTTTCTATTGGGGGTCAGACTAGGATCACTCACAACAATGGTCGAGGTGATATCACGATAAATGAAGAAATGAGAGGCAAACGTATATCCATGGCGTGATGGCGAATTTCGCCATGCTCCCAAAGCCCCGCCTTTTTTCAAAACCTTCCAGTACTGGAGACCAAGTGACCTCAACTTGCCTGCTGCTATTTACCAGAGATTCCTGGTGATTGGGTAAAAGGAGTCCAATAAGGAGCTGTGAAAAAAAGAGTGGCGTGGCGAAAGGTCAAAGTTTGAGGCTTAGCCACGCCCACACCTTTATACTTATTTAAAATCCGACGGTTGAATTTTTTCCTCTATGTCTTAAGACTATATAGCAGACGTTTGAAAGTGATTGGTGAAAAGGGCGACGGAGTATCACTCTCCAAACAACGTGTGTGAAAACCACTAAATCGCGCACTTGGACCAAAATGGCCGACTTCCTGTGCGACTTTGCACTGGCTCCAAGAGACTTTTTTGTAGGTCCTGAGACACCACATTAGTGTACCAAATTTCGTAATCCTCAGTCAAAGCATGGCTTGGGGCTGACAGTTTTAATGGTCCTAGGGGGCGCTATTTCAGAAAATTGGCCACGCCCACCGGATGTTCACGTCAGATTTTTTGGGGGGCCAGACTAGGATCACTCACAAGAAGTTTCGTGACGACATCTTTAGAAATAAAGAAATGGGAGGCAAACGTAAGGCCACGGCGGTACGCCTTACTTCGCCGCGCCGCCACAGCCCCGCCCTCTGCCGAAAACTCCCATAAAGTGACGCCAAGCAACCCCCACTTGCCTTGAATTACCAGCTCCAAATTTGTGGTGATTAAGTGAAATGGGGCAATTTGGGATCTTTCACAGTAAAACTTGACCTTTTTGGTCCTGAGGGGGCGGGGCTTGTGTGATGTCATCAACCGACCATTCAATTTACTTTGTGGGTCGATGACAAATGACCACAGAAAGTTTGGTAACTCTATTCCATTCAATTATGAAGTTATAGCAATTTAAATTTTTTTGGCGAGTAGTCAAACTTTGAGGCCTGGCTCCGCCCCTTCAACATATACGAAAACTCAGAATCCTTATCTCATTTTGTTCGCCCATCCCTTCTGAGCAATTTTACACAATTTTTGAGACGATCGTGCGAAAAATGATCGAGCAATCCAATCAGAGACGGACCCTAAAAACGGCAAAAACGGCAAAAAATTGCCATTTCAACCCAAAATGGCCGACTTCCTGTTTGATATTGACCATGGTTGCAAGAGACTTTTCTGTGCGGACTGTTGAGTACTACAAGTGTACCAAATTTCATAACTGTACGATAAACTAAGCTTTACGGAGAGGGTTTTTTTTCACTTTGTAGGGGGCGCTGTTCAGCCATTTTCTTTGCGATTTTTTTGGGACCTTTAAAATATCAAATTTTTCACCAGGCCTGACAAGTGTGCAAAATATTGTGAGTTTTGGGGTATGTTAAGGTCCCCAAAAAGCTGTTCAAAGGGGGCACGGAATAACAAAAAATAATTAAAGCTGCAAGCAGCGTCGTTCGGCCCTCGCAGCTCCGCGCCGCTCCGGCCTGGCCGACAGCCCGGGGCACCAGGGCACGTCTGGCAGAACAGAAACGTCAACCGCCCCGACACTAGAAACCGCAAATGGCCTCCTAGTCCGCACCTCACCCTTACTCAGCATCCCCTCTGAGCTCACCATTAAATTGAATTGTAAGGGTGCGGCGTTACGCCAGAATTCGCCATGGCATCAAAGCCCTTCCCTTTCTGGAAAGCTATCAGATCTGAATGGTCAATACAGCATCATGAAGACAGTGCATGACCTTGGTGTCTTGTTGACTAAATTAGAGGGGACAAATATGGGCATTTCAGCATAAAAAAATAGACTTCCTGTGGTCAGGGGGCGGGGCTTAGGTGATGTCAGCTGTCCACATTGTCATTTTTTACAGATATGGTCAATGATCACACAGACAAAGTTTGAAAAAGATCTGATCTTGCACATGGGAGTTATTAAGTCAAGTAAAGTAATGGCGAAAGGTCAAAGTTTGAGACTTAGCCACGCCCACACCTTTCAACTTTTGAAAAATGCGACGGTTGAATTTTTTCCCCTACGTCTTAAGAGTATATAGTAGAAGTTTGAAAGTGATTGGTGAAAAGGGTGACGGAGCATCACTCTCCAAACAACGTGTGCGAAAACCACTAAATCGCGTACTTGGACCAAAATGGCTGACTTCCTGTGCGACTTTACGCTTGGCTCCAAGAGACTTTTTTGTAGGTCCTGAGACCCCACATTAGTGTACCAAATTTCGTAATCTTCAGTCAAAGCATGGCTTGGGGCTATTAGTTTAAATGGTCCTAGGGGGCGCTATTTAAGAAAATAGGCCACGCCCACAAATTTCAGCTATGTTTGTCTCTTGGGGGTCAGACAAGGATCACTTACAAGAAGTTTCGTAGCGCTATCACAATAACTGAAGAAATGAGAGGCAAACGTATTTCCATGGCGTGATGGTGATTTTCGCCATGCTGCCAAAGCCCCGCCTTTACTCGAAACCTGCCAGTACTGGATACCAAGTGACCTCAAGTTGTCTACTGCTATTTGCCAGAGATTATTGGTGATTGGGTAAAAGGAGTCCAATAGGAAGCTGTGAAAAAAAGAGTGGCGTGGCGAAAGGTCAAAGTTTGAGGCTTAGCCACGCCCACACCTTTCAACTTTTGAAAAATCCGACGGTTGAATTTTTTCCCCGATGTCTTAAGAGCATATGGCAGAAGTTTGAAGGAGATTGGTGAAAAGGACGACGGAGCATCACTCTCCAAACAACGTGTGCGAAAACCACTAAATCGCGTACTTGGACCAAAATGGCCGACTTCCTGTACGACTTTGCACTTGGGTCCAAGAGACTTTTTTGTAGGTCCTGAGACACCACATTAGTGTACCAAATTTCGTAATCCTCAGTCAAAGCATGGCTTGGGGCTGACAGTTTTAATGGTCCTAGGGGGCGCTATTTCAGAAAATAGGCCACGCCCACCGGATGTTCACATCAGTTCTTTTGAGGGGCCGGACTAGGATCACTCACAAGAAGTTTCGTGACGATATTTTTAGAAATGACGAAATGGGAGGCAAACGTAAGGCCACGGCGGTGCGCCTGACTTCGCCGCGCCGCCACAGCCCCGCCCTCTGTCGAAAACTCCCATAAAGTGACGCCAAGCAACCCCCACTTGTCTTGAGTTAACAGTTACAAATTTGTGGGGATTGAGTGAAATGGGGCCATTTGGGACCTTTCATAGTAAAACTTGACCTTTTTGGTCCTGAGGGGGCGGGGCTTGTGTGATGTCATCATCCGACCATTCATTTTACTTTGTGGGAGGATGACAAATGACCACAGAAAGTTTGGTAACTCTATTCCATTCAATTATGAAGTTATAGCAGTTTTAATTTTTTTGGCGAGTAGTCAAACTTCGAGGCCTGGCCCCGCCCCTTCAGCATATACGAAAACTCAGAATCCTTGTCTCATTTTGTTCGGCCATTTCTTCTGAGCAATTTTATACCATTTTTGAGACGATCGTGCGAAAATTGATCGAGCAATCCAATCAGAGACTGACCCTAAAAACGGCAAAAACGGCCAAAAATCGCCATTTCATCCCAAAATGGCCGACTTCCTGTTTGATATTGACCATGCTTGCAAGAGACTTTTCTGTGCGGACTGTTGAGTACTACAAGTCTACCAAATTTCATAACTGTACGATAAACTAAGCTTTATGGAGAGGGTTTTTTTTCACTTTGTAGGGGGCGCTGTTCAGCCATTTTCTTTGCGATTTTTTTGGGACCTTTAAAATATCAAATTTTTCACCAGGCCTGAAAATTGTGCAAAATATTGTGAGTTTTGGGGTATGTTAAGGTCCCCAAAAAGCCATTCATTTCGCGCACGGAATAATAAATAATAATAATAATTAAAGCTGCAAGCAGCGTCGTTCGGCCCTCGCAGCTCCGCGCCGCTCCGGCCTGGCCGGCAGCCCGGGGCACCAGGGCATGTCTGGCAGAACAGAAACGTCAATCATCCCGTCACCGGAAACAGCAAATGGCCTCCTAGTCCGCACCTCACCCTGACTAAGCATCCCCTCTGAGCTCACCATTAAATTGAATTGTAAGGTTACGGCATACGCAAGAATTCGCCATGGCATCAAAGCCCCTCCCTTTCTGGAAAGCTATCAGATTTGAATGGCCATTACAGCATCATGAAGACAGTGCATGACCTAGGTGTCATGTTGACTAAATTAGAGGGGACAAATATGGGCATTTCAGCATAAAATAATAACTTCCTTTAGTCAGGGGGCGGGGCTTAGATGATGTCAGCTGTCCACATTGTCATTGTTTACAGATATGGTCAATGATCACACAGACAAAGTTCGAAAAAGATCTGATCATGCACATGGGAGTTATTAAGTCAAGTAATGGCGAAAGGTCAAAGTTTGAGGCTTAGCCACGCCCACACCTTTCAACTTTTGAAAAATCCGACGGTTGAATTTTTTCCCCTATACCTTAAGAGTATATAGCAGAAGTTTGAAGGCGATTGGTGAAAAGGGCGACGGAGCATCACTCTCCAAACAACGTGTGCGAAAACCACTAAATCGCGTACTTGGACCAAAATGGCCGACTTCCTGTGCAATTTTGTGCTTGGCTCCAAGAGACTTTTTTGTAGGTCCTGGGACACCACATTAGTGTACCAAATTTCGTAATCCTCAGTGAAAGCATGGCTTGGGGCTATTAGTTTAAATGGTCCTAGGGGGCGCTATTTCAGAAATTAGGCCACGCCCACATATTTCAGCTGTCTATGTCTCTTTGGGGTCAGACTAGGATCACTCACCAGAAGTTTCGTAACGATATCACGATAAATGAAGAAATGAGAGGCAAACGTATTTCCATGGCGTGATGGCGATTTTCGCCATGCTCCCAAAGCCCCGCCTTTTTTTGAAACCTTCCAGTACTGGATACCAAGTGACCTCAAGTTGTCTACTGCTATTTGCCAGAGACTCCTGCTGATTGGGTAAAAGGAGTCCAGTAGGGAGCTGTGAAAAAAAGAGTGGCGCGGCGACAGGTCAAAGTTTGAGGCTTAGCCACGCCCACACCTTTCAACTTTTGAAAAATCCGACGGTTGAATTTTTTCCCCTATGCCTTAAGAGTATATAGCAGAAGTTTGAAGGCGATTGGTGAAAAGGGCGACGGAGCATCACTCTCCAAACAACGTGTGCGAAAACCACTAAATCGCGTACTTGGACCAAAATGGCCGACTTCCTGTGCAATTTTGTGCTTGGCTCCAAGAGACTTTTTTGTAGGCCCTGGGACACCACATTAGTGTACCAAATTTCGTAATCCTCAGTCAAAGCATGGCTTGGGGCTATTAGTTTAAATGGTCCTAGGGGGCGCTATTTCAGAAATTAGGCCACGCCCACATATTTCAGCTGTCTATGTCTCTTTGGGGTCAGACTAGGATCACTCACCAGAAGTTTCGTAATGATATCACGATAAATGAAGAAATGAGAGGCAAACGTATTTCCATGGCGTGATGGCGATTTTCGCCATGCTCCCAAAGCCCTGCCTTTTTTTGAAACCTTCCAGTACTGGAGACCAAGTGACCTCAAGTTGTCTACTGCTATTTGCCAGAGACTCCTGCTGATTGGGTAAAAGGAGTCCAGTAGGGAGCTGTGAAAAAAAGAGTGGCGCGGCGACAGGTCAAAGTTTGAGGCTTAGCCACGCCCACACCTTTCAACTTTTGAAAAATCCGACGGTTGAATTTTTTCCTCTATGTCTTAAGAGCAGATGGCAGAAGTTTGAAGGAGATTGGTGAAAATGGCGACGGAGCATCACTCTCCAAACAACGTGTGCGAAAACCACTAAATTGCGTACTTGGACCAAAATGGCCGACTTCCTGTGCAACTTTGCACTTGGCTCCAAGAGACTTTTTTGTAGGTCCTGAGACACCACATTAGTGTACCAAATTTCGTACTCCTCAGTCAAAGCATGGCTTGGGGCTGACAGTTTTAATGGTCCTAGGGGGCGCTATTTCAGAAAATAGGCCACGCCCACCGGATGTTCACATCAGATCTTTTGAGGGGCCGGACTAGGATCACTCACAACAAGTTTCGTGACGATATCTTTAGAAATGACGAAATGGAAGGCAAACGTAAGGCCATGGCGGTACGCCTGACTTCGCCGCGCCGCCACAGCCCCACCTTCTGCCGAAAACTCCCATAAAGTGACGCCAAGCAACCTCCACTTGTCTTGAGTTAACAGCTACAAGTTTGTGGTGATTAAGTGAAATGGGGCAATTTGGGACCTTTCACAGTAAAACTTGACCTTTTTGGTCCTGAGGGGGCGGGGCTTGTGTGATGTCATCATCCGACCATTCAATTTACTTTGTGGCTGGATGACGAATGACCACAGAAAGTTTGGTAATTCTATTCCTTTCAGTTATGAAGTTATAGCAATTTAAAATTTTTTGGCGAGTAGTCAAACTTCGAGGCCTGGCCCCGCCCCTTCAACATGTACGAAAAGTCAGAATCTTTGTCTCATTTTGTTCGCCCATCCCTTCTGAGCAATTTTACACAATTTTTTTAGACGATCGTGCAAAAAATGATCGAGCAATCCAATCAGAAACGGACCCTAAAAAGGGCCAAAACGGCAAAAAATCGCCATTTCAACCCAAAATGGCCGACTTCCTGTTTGATATTGACCATGCATGCAAGAGACTTTTCTGTGCGGACTGTTTAGTACTATAAATGTACCAAATTTCATAACTGTACGATAAACTAAGCTTTATGGAGAGGGTTTTTTTTCACTTTGTAGGGGGCGCTGTTCAGCCATTTTCTTTGCGATTTTTTTGTGACCTTTAAAATATCAAATTTTTCACCAGGCCTGACAAGTTTGCAAAATATTGTGAGTTTTGGGGTATGTTAAGGTCCCCAAAAAGCTGTTCAAAGGGGGCACGGAATAACAAAAAATAATCAGAGCAAAAACAAGAGGCCTTCGCAGCGCTTTCGCTGCTCGGGCCTAATAATCAGAGCAAAAACAAGAGGCCTTCGCAGCGCTTTCGCTGCTCGGGCCTAATAAACAGAGCAAAAACAAGAGGCCTTCGCAGCGCTTTCGCTGCTCGGGCCTAATAATCAGAGCAAAAACAAGAGGCCTTCGCAGCGCTTTCGCTGCTCGGGCCTAAAAAATAAATAAATAATTAAAGCTGCAAGCAGCGTCGTTCGGCCCTCGCAGCTCCGCGCCGCTCCGGCCTGGCCGGCAGCCCGGGGCACCAGGGCACGTCCGCAGAACACAAACGTCGACCACCCCAACACCAGAAACTGCTAACGGCCACCTTGTCCGCAACTCACCCTGACTCAGCATCCCCTTTGAGCCCACCATTATATTTTATGTCTCACCACTAGGGAATCCTCTATCTTTACCACACTGGTGGTGTGATGACAGTGACCAACTTTAATGCTATTCTGACCATGTTTTTTAAAGTTATCGAAGGATAACGTTATCTAGGTGGCGCTGTGACCAACTACAGAAAAGTCCCATTGAGGTCAGCTTTGGTGACATTATATAACATTCACCAACCGTTTGTGCCTCATTGGCTAAAGGGCATGATTGTTCATTGCCATATTCAGTTTCGGGCAAATCGGAGGCCGTTTGTGGAAGTTACAGTCAAATGTAAGGTCATGGCGTCACGCCAGCATTCACCATGACATCAAAGCCCCTCCCTTTCTGGAAAGCTATCAGATCTGAATGGTCTTTAAAACATCATGAAGACACTGTATGACCTGAGTGTCATTTTCATTAAATTAGAGGGGACAAATATGGGCATTTCACCATAAAACAATAGACTTCCTGTTGTCAGGGGGCGGGGCTTAGGTGAAGTCAGCTGTCCACATTGTCGTTGTCTTGAGATGTGGTCAGTGATCACACAGACAAAGTTTGAATTAGATCTGATCATGCACATGGGAGTTATTAAGTCAAGTAATGTCATGGCGAAAGGTCAAAGTTTGAGGCTTAGCCACGCCCACACCTTTATACTTATTTAAAATCCGACGGTTGAATTTTTTCCCCTTTGACTTAAAAGTACATAGCATAAGTTTGAAGGTGATCGGTGTAAAGGGCAACGGGCCATCAATGTCCAAACAACGTGTGCGAAAACCACTAAATCGAGTACTTGGACCAAAATGGCCGACCTCCTGTGCGAAATTGCGCTTGGCTCCAAGAGACTTTTTTGTAGGGCCAGAGACCCTACATGAGTGTACCAATTTTCGTAATCCTCAGTCAAACCTTGTCTTGGGGCTGACAGTTTTAATGGTCCTAGGGGGCGCTATTTCAGAATATAGGCCACGCCCACAAATCTCAGATGCCCATTTCTATTGGGGGTCAGACTAGGATCACTCACCAGACATTTTGTGGCGATGTCACGATAATTGAAGAAATGAGAGGCAAACGTATTGCCATGGCGTGATGGCGAATTTCGCCATGCTCCCAAAGCCCCGCCTTTTTTCAAAACCTGCCAGTACTGTAGACCAAGTGACCTCAACTTGTCAGCTGCTATTTACCAGAGATTCCAGGTGATTGGGTAAAAGGAGTCCAATAGGGAGCTGTGAAAAAAAAGAGTGGCGTGGCGAAAGGTCAAAGTTTGAGGCTTAGCCACGCCCACACCTTTATACTTATTTAAAATCCGACGGTTGAATTTTTTCCTCTATGTCTTAAGAGTATATAGCAGAAGCTCGAAGGCGATTGGTGAAAAGGGCGACGGAGCATCACTCTCCAAACAACGTGTGTGAAAACCACTAAATCGCGCACTTGGACCAAAATGGCCGACTTCCTGTGCGACTTTGCACTTGGCTCCAAGAGACTTTTTTGTAGGTCCTGAGACACCACATTAGTGTACCAAATTTCGTAATCCTCAGTCAAAGCATGGCTTGGGGCTGACAGTTTTAATGGTCCTAGGGGGCGCTAATACAGAAAATAGGCCACGCCCACAAACTTAAGCTGACCTTTTCTATTGGGGGTCAGACTAGGATCACTCACAACAATGGTCGAGGTGATATCACGATAAATGAAGAAATGAGAGGCAAACGTATTTCCATGGCGTGATGGCGAATTTCGCCATGCTCCCAAAGCCCCGCCTTTTTGCAAAACCTTCCAGTACTGGAGACCAAGTGACCTCAACTTGCCTGCTGCTATTTACCAGAGATTCCTGGTGATTGGGTAAAAGGAGTCCAATAAGGAGCTGTGAAAAAAAGAGTGGCGTGGCGAAAGGTCAAAGTTTGAGGCTTAGCCACGCCCACACCTTTATACTTATTTAAAATCCGACGGTTGAATTTTTTCCTCTATGTCTTAAGACTATATAGCAGAAGTTTGAAAGTGATTGGTGAAAAGGGCGACGGAGTATCACTCTCCAAACAACGTGTGTGAAAACCACTAAATCGCGCACTTGGACCAAAATGGCCGACTTCCTGTGCGACTTTGCACTTGGCTTCAAGAGACTTTTTTGTAGGTCCTGAGACCCCACATTAGTGTACCAAATTTCGTAATCCTCAGTCAAAGCATGGCTTGGGGCTGACAGTTTTAATGGTCCTAGGGGGCGCTATTTCAGAAAATAGGCCACGCCCACCAGATGTTCACATCAGATCTTTTGGGGGGCCGGACTAGGATCACTCACAAGAAGTTTCGTGACGATATCTTTGGAAATGACGAAATGGGAGGCAAACGTAAGGCCAAGGCGGTACGCCTGAATTCGCCGCGCCGCCAAAGCCCCGCCCTTTACCGAAAACTCCCATAAAGTGACGCCAAGCAACCCCCACTTGTCTTGAGTTACCAGCTACAAATTCGTGGTGATTAAGTGAAATGGGGCAATTTGGGACCTTTCACAGTAAAACTTGATCATTCTGGTCCTGAGGGGGCGGGGCTTGAGTGATGTCATCATCTGACCATTCAATTTCCTTTGTGGGCGGATGACAAATGACCACAGAAAGTTTGGTAACTCTATTCTATTCAGTTATGAAGTTATAGCAATTTAAATATTTTTGGCGAGTAGTCAAACTTCGAGGCCTGGCCCCGCCCCTTCAACATATACGAAAACTCAGAATTCTCATCTCATTTTGTTCGCCCATCCCGTCTAAGCAATTTCACACAATTTTTGAGATGATCGTGCAAAAAATGATCGAGCAATCCAATCAGAAACGGACCCTAAAAACGGCAAAAACCGCTAAAAATCGCCATTTCAACCCAAAATGGCCGACTTCCTGTTTGATATTGACCATGGTTGCAAGAGACTTTTCTGTGCGGACTGTTGAGGACTACAAGTGTACCAAATTTCATAACTGTACAATAAACTAAGCTTTATGGAGAGGGGTATTTTTCACCTTGTAGGGGGCGCTGTTCAGCCATTTTCTTTGCGATTTTTTTGGGACCTTTAAAATATCAAATTTTTCACCAGGCCTGACAAGCTTGCAAAATATTGTGAGTTTTGGGGTATGTTAAGGTCCCCAAAAAGCCATTCAAAGCGGCACCGGAATAATAAAAAAAAAAAAAGAAGAATAAACGGAGGAAAAACAAGAGGCCTTCGCAGCGCTTTTGCTGCTCGGGCCTAATAAACGGAGCAGATACAATAGGCCTTCGCAGCTTCACTGCTCGGGCCTAATTAAAGCTGCAAGCAGCGTCGTTCGGCCCTCGCAGCGAAGCTGCTCGCCCTCCTTCCGCACCCCCTCCGCTTCATCCCCGACGCTCTCCAAACCCAGCTCCGCGCTTGTCCATCCTGGCCGGCAGCCGGGGGCACCAGGGCACGTCTGGCAGAACAGAAAGTCAACCACCCCGACACCAGAAACCGTGAACGGCCTCCGCGTCCACACCTCACCCTGATTCAGCATCCCCTCTGAGCCCAGCATTACACGTCTCACCACTAGGAGATACTCTATCTTTACCACACTGGTGATGTGATGTTCAGTCTCTGGCAAATCGGAGGCTGTTTGTGGAAGTTACAGTCAAACGTAAGGTCACAGCGTCACGCCAGAAATCGCCATGGCATCAAAGCTCCTCCCTTTCTGAAAAGATATCAGATCTGAATAGTCATTAGAACATCATGAAGACAGTGCATGACCTTAGTGTCATGTTGACTAAATTAGAGGGGACAAATATGGGCATTTCACCATAAAACAGAAGACTTCCTGTAGTCAGGGGGCGGGGCTTAGGTGATGCCAGCTGTCCACATTGTCACTGTCTTCAGATGTGGTCAGTGATCACACGGACAAAGTTTGAAATTGATCTGATCATGCACAAGGGAGTTATTGAGTCAAGTAACGTAATGGCGACTGGTCAAAGTTTGAGGCTTAGCCACGCCCACACCTTTATACTTATTTAAAATCCGACGGTTGAATCTTTTCCTCTATGTCTTAAGAGTATATAGCAAGAGTTTGAAGGTGATCGGTGGAAAGGGCGACGAGACATCATTCTCCTAATAACGTGTGCGAAAACCACTAAATCGAGTACTTGGACCAAAATGGCCGACCTCCTGTGCGACATTGCGCTTGGCTCCAAGAGACTTTTTTGTAGGTCCTGAGACACTACATTAGTGTGCCAAATTTCGTGATCCTCAGTCAAAGCACGGCTTGGGGCTGACAGTTTTAATGGTCCTAGGGGGCGCTATTTCAGAAAATAGGCCACGCCCACAAACTTCAGCTGTCCAATTCTATTAGGGGTCAGAGTAGGATCACTCATCAGAAATTGTGTGGCGATGTAACAATGATTGAAGAAATGAGAGACAAACGTATTTCCATGGCGTGATGGCGAATTTCGCCATGCTCCCAAAGCCCCGCCTTTATTCGAAAGCTGCCAGTACTATAGACCAAGTGACCTCAACTTGTCTGCTGCTATTTGCCAGTGATTGCTGGTGATTGGTTAAAAGGAGTCCAATAGGGAGCTGTGAAAAAAAGAGTGGCGTGGCGACAGGTCAAAGTTTGAGGCTTAGCCACGCCCACACCTTTATACTTATTTAAAATCCGTAGGTTGAATTTTTTCCCCTTTGTCTTAAGAGTCTATAGCAGAAGTTTGAAGGTGATTGGTGAAAAGGGCAATGGTGTAACACTCTCCAAACAACGTGTGCGAAAACCACTAAATCGACTACTTGGACCAAAATGGCCGACTTCCTGTGCGACTTTGCACTTGGCTCCAAGAGACTTTTTTGTAGGACCGGAGACACCACATTAGTGTACCAGATTTCGTACTCCTCAGTCAAAGCATGGCTAGGGGCTGACAGTTTTAATGGTCCTAGAGGGCGCCATTTCAGAAAATAGGCCACGCCCACAAACTACAGCTGTCCAAATCTATTGGGGGTCAGACTAGGATCACTCACCAGACATTTTGTGGTGATGGCACGATAATTGAAGAAATGAGAGGCAAACGTATTGCCATGGCGTGATGGTGAATTTTGCCATGCTCCCAAAGCCCCGCCTTTTTTCAAAACCTGCCAGTACTGGAGACTAAGTGACCTCAACTTGTCAGCTGCTATTCGCCAGAGATTGCTGGCGATTGGGTAAAAGGAGTCCAATAGGTAGCTGTGAAAAAAAGAGTGGCGTGGTGACAGGTCAAAGTTTGAGGCTTAGCCACGCCCACACCTTTATACTTATTTAAAATCCGACGGTTGAATTTTTTCCTTTATGTCTTAAGAGTCTATAGCAGAAGTTTGAAGGCGATTGGTGAAAAGGGCGATGGAGCATCACTCTCCAAACAACGTGTGCGAAAACCACTAAATCGAGTACTTGGACCAAAATGGCCGACTTCCTGTGCGACTTTGCACTTGGCTCCAAGAGACTTTTTTGTAGGTCCTGAGACACCACATTAGTGTGCCAAATTTCATAATCCTCAGTCAAAGCATGACTTGGGGCTGACAGTTTTAATGGTCCTAGGGGGCGCTATTTCAGAAAATAGGCCACGCCCACCGGATATTCACATCACATTTTGTGGGGGGCTGAACTAGGATCACTCCCAAGAGGTTTTGTGGCGATATCTCTAGAAATGACGAAATGGGAGGCAAACGTAAGGCCTAAGCGGTACGCCTGACTTCGCCGCGCCGCCACAGCCCCGCCTTCTGGAGAAAACTCCCATAAAGTGACGCCAAGCAACCCCAACTTGTCTTCAGTTACCCGCTACAAATTTGGGGTGGTTATTGGAAAGGGCGAATTTTGGAAAATTTCCCAGTAAATCTTGACCTTTTAAGTCCTGAGGGGGCGGGGCTTATGTGACATCATCAATCGACCATTCATTTGTCTTCGGAGGTCGACGACGATTGTCCTTAGAACATTTCTTTAACTGTAATTCTTTCATTTATGAATCTATAGCAATTTGAATTTTTTTGGCGAGTGCTCGAACTTTGAGGCCTGGCCCCGCCCCTTCAGTATTTACGAAAAGTCAATTTTATTGTCTCATTTTAATCGTCCATCGCTTCTGTTCGATCGCACACTATTTTTGAGACGATCGTGCGAAAAATGACCAAACTGTTAAACCAAATATAGACCCTAGAAATGGCCAAAACGGGGTCAAAATGGCCATTTTAGTCCAAAATGGCCGACTTCCTGTTTGATATTGACCATGGGTGCAAGAGGCTTTTCTGTGCGTATTGTTGAGTTCTACAAGTGTACCAAATTTCATCACTCTACTATGAAAAAAGGTCAAAGCGGAGGGGTATTTTTAATTTTCCAGGGGGCGCTGTTGAAACATTTTTTTACCAACTTTCACGTTGCCAGTGAAATACGTAAATTTCACGCACTTTCTATATTGGGCCAGAATTTGGTGACTTTTTGGATATGCTAAGACCCCCTAAAGGCCATCCAAAGACGCGGAAGAAAAAAAAGAAAAAAAAAATAATAATAATAATTAAAGCTGCAAGCAGCGTCGTTCGGCCCTCGCAGCTCCGCGCCGCTCCGGCCTGGCCGGCAGCCAGGGGCACCAGGGCACGTCCCCGGAACAGAAACGTCGACCACCCCGACACATGAAACCGCTAACGGTCACCTCGTCTGCACCTCACCCTGACTCAGCATCCTCTCTGAGCCCACCATTATATTACACGTCTCACCACTAGGGCATACCCCATCTTTGCCACACTGGTGGTGTGATGACAGTGACCAACTTTAATGCTATTTTGACCATGTTTTTTAAAGTTCCCGAAGGTTAAAGTTAACTAGGCGGCGCTGTGACCAACTACAGAAAAGTCCCATTGAGGTCAGCTTTGGTGACATTATATAACATTCACCAACCGTTTGTGCCTCACTGGCTAAAGGGCATGATTGTTCATTGCCATGTTCAGTCTCGGGCAAATTGGAGGCTGTTTGTGGAAGTTACAGTCAAACGTAAGGTCATGGCGTCATGGCAGCATTCGCCATTGCATCAAAGCCCCTCCCTTTCTGGAAATCTTTCAAGTCTGAATGGTAATTACAACATTATGAAGACAGTGTATGACCTTAGTGTCATGTTCACTAAGTTACAGGTGACAAATATGGGCATTTCACCATAAAACAATAGACTTCCTGTTGTCAGGGGGCGGGGCTTAGGTGATGTCAGCTGTCCACAATAATGTTGCCTTGAGATGTGGTCAGTGATCACACAGACAAAGTTTGAAATAGATCTGATTGTGCACATGGGAGTTATTAAGTCAAGTAATGTAATGGCGAAAGGTCAAACTTTGAGGCTTAGCCACGCCCACATCTTTATACTTATTTAAAATCCGACGGTTGAATTTTTTCCTCTATGTCTTAAGAGTATATAGCAGAAATTTGAAGGTGATTGGTGAAAAGGGCGATGGAGCATCACTCTCCAAACAACGTGTGCAAAAACCACTAAATCGAGTACTTGGACCAAAATGGCCGACTTCCTGTGCGACTTTGCACTTGGCTCCAAGAGACTTTTTTGTAGGTCCTGAGACACCACATTAGTGTACCAAATTTCGTAATCCTCAGTCAAAGCATGGCTTGGGGCTGACAGTTTCAATGGTCCTAGGGGGCGCTAATTCAAAAAATAGGCCACGCCCACAAACTTAAGCTGACCATTTCTATTGGGGGTCAGACTAGGATCACTCACAACAAATTTCGAGGTGATATCACGATAAATGAAGAAATGAGAGGCAAACGTATTTCCATGGCGTGATGGCGAATTTCACCATGCTCCCAAAGCCCCGCCTTTTTTCAAAACCTTCCAGTACTGAAGACCAAGTGACCTCAACTTGTCTGCTGCCTTTTACCAGAGATTCCTGGTGATTGGGTAAAAGGAGTCCAATAGGGAGCTGTGAAAAAAAGAGTGGCGTGGCGAAAGGTCAAAGTTTGAGGCTTAGCCACGCCCACACCTTTAAACTTATGTAAAATCCGACGGTTGAATTTTTTCCTCTATGTCTTAAGAGTATATAGCAGAAGTTTGAAAGCGATTGGTGAAAAGGGCGACGGAGCATCACTCTCCAAACAACGTGTGTGAAAACCACTAAATCGCGCACTTGGACCAAAATGGCCGACTTCCTGTGCGACTTTGCACTTGGCTCCAAGAGACTTTTTTGTAGGTCCTGAGACACCACATTAGTGTACCAAATTTCGTAATCCTCAGTCAAAGCATGGCTTGGGGCTGACAGTTTTAATGGTCCTAGGGGGCGCTATTTCAGAAAATAGGCCACGCCCACCGGATCTTCCAATCAGATCTTTTGGGGGGCCGGACTAGGATCACTCACAAGAAGCTTCGTGACGATATCTTTAGAAATGACGAAATGGGAGGCAAACGTAAGGCCACGGCGGTACGCCTGAATTCGTTGCGCCGCCACAGCCCCGCCCTCTGCCGAAAACTCCCATAAAGTGACGCAAAGCAACCCCCACTTGTCTTGAGTTACCAGCTACAAATTTGTGGTGATTGAGTGAAATGGGGCCATTTGGGACCTTTCACAGTAAAACTTGACCTTTTTGGTCCTGAGGGGGCGGGGCTTGTGTGACGTCATCATCCGACCATTCAATTTACTTTGTGGGTGGACGACAAATGACCACAGAAAGTTTGGTAACTCTATTCCATACAGATATGAAGATATAGCAATTTAAATTTTTTTGGCGAGCAGTCAAACTTCGAGGCCTGGCCCCGCCCCTTCAACATATACGAAAAGTCAGAATCCTTGTCTCATTTTTTTCACCCATCCCTTCTGAGCAATTTTACACAATTTTTGAGACGATCGTGCGAAAAATGATCGAGCAATCCAATCAGAAACGGACCCTGAAAACGGCAAAAACGGCAAAAAATCGCCATTTCAACCCAAAATGGCCGACTTCCTGTTTGATATTGACCATGCTTGCAAGAGACTTTTCTGTGCGGACTGTTGAGTACTACAAGTGTACCAAATTTCATAACTGTACGATAAACTAAGCTTATGGAGAGGGTTTTTTTTCACTTTCTAGGGGGCGCTGTTCAGCCATTTTCTTTGCGATTTTTTTGGGACCTTTAAAATATCAAATTTTTCACCAGGCCTGACAAGTGTGCAAAATATTGTGAGTTTTGGGGTATGTTAAGGTCCCCAAAAAGCCGTTCAAAGCGGACACGGAATAATAAAAAATAATAAACAGAGCAAAAACAAGAGGCCTTCGCAGCGCTTTCGCTGCTCGGGCCTAATTAAAGCTGCAAGCAGCGTCGTTCGGCCCTCGCAGTGAAGCTGCTCGTCCTCCGTCCGTACCCCCTTCGCTCCATCCCCGACGCTTTCCAAACCCTGCTCCGCGCCCCTTCCTGGCCGGCAGCCTGGGACACCAGGGCACGTCCGCGGAACAGAAACGTCCACCAGAACAGAATTCGCCGTGGCATCAAAGCCCCTCCCTTTCTGAAAAGCCATCAGGTCTGAATGGTCATTACAGAATCATGAAGACAGTGCATGACCTTAGTGTCATCTTGACTAAATTAGAGGGGACAAATATGGGCAGTTCACCATAAAACAATAGACTTCCTGTAGTCAGGGGGCGGGGCTTAGGTGATGTCAGCTGTCCACATTGTCACTGTCTTCAGATGTGGTCAGTGATCACACAGACAAAGTATGAAATTGATCTGATCATGCACATGGGAGTTGTTAAGTCAAATAAGGTAATGGCGACTGGTCAAAGTTTGAGGCTTAGCCACGCCCACACCTTTATACTTATTTAAAATCCGACGGTTGAATTTTTTCCTCTATGTCTTAAGAGTATATAGCAGAAGTTTGAAGGTGATCGGTGGAAAGGGCGAGGAGATATCATTCTCCTAATAACGTGTGCGAAAACCACTAAATTGAGTACTTGGACCAAAATGGCCGACCTCCTGTGCGACATTGCGCTTGGCTCCAAGAGACTTTTTTGTAGGTCCTGATACACTACATTAGTGTGCCAAATTTTGTGAACCTCAGTCAAAGCATGGCTTGGGGCTGACTGTTTTAATGGTCCTAGGGGGCGCTGTTTCAGAAAATAGGCCACGCCCACAAACTTCAGCTATCCAATTCTATTAGGGGTCAGAGTAGGATCACTCATCAGAACTTGTGTGGCGATGTCACAATGATTGAAGAAATGAGAGACAAACGTATTTCCATGGCGTGATGGCGAATTTTGCCATGCTCTCAAAGCCCCGCCTTTATTCGAAACCTGCCAGTACTATAGACTAAGTGACCTCAACTTGTCTGCTGCTATTTGCCACTGTTTGGTGGTGATTGGTTAAAAGGAGTCCAATAGGGAGCTGTGAAAAAAAGAGTGGCGTGGCGACAGGTCAAAGTTTGAGGCTTAGCCACACCCACACCTTTATACTTATTTAAAATCCGACGGCTGAATTTTTTCATCTATGTCTTAAGAGTATATAGCAGAAGTGTGAAGGCAATTGGTGAAAAGGGCAACGGAGCATCACTCTCCAAACAACGTGTGCGAAAACCACTAAATCGCGCACTTGGACCAAAATGGCCGACTTCCTGTGCGACATTGCACTTGGCTCCAAGAGACTTTTTTGTAGGTCCTGAGACACCACATTAGTGTACCAAATTTTGTACTCGTCAGTCAAAGCATGGCTTGGGGCTGGCAGTTTTAATGGTCCTAGAGGGCGCTATTTCAGAAAATAGGCCACGCCCACCGGATGTTCACATCACATTTTTTGGGGGGCCGGACTAGGATCACTCCCAAGACGTTTCGTGGCGATATCTCTAGAAATGACGAAATGGGAGGCAAACGTAAGGCCACGTCGGTACGCCTGACTTCGCCGCGCCGCCACAGCCCCGCCTTCTACAGAAAACTCCCATAAAGTGACGCCAAGCAACCCCAACTTGTCTTCAGTGACCTGCTACAAATTTGGGGTGATTATTTGAAAGGGCGAATTTTGGGAAATTTCCTAGTAAAACTTGACCTTTTAAGTCCTGAGGGGGCGGGGCTTATGTGACATCATCAATCGACCATTCATTTGTCTTCGGAGGGCGACGACAATTGTCCATAGAAGATTTCTTTAACTGTAATTCTTTCATTTATGAATCTATAGCAATTTGAATTTTTTTGGCGAGTGCTCGAACTTTGAGGCCTGGTCCCGCCCCTTCAGTATTTACGAAAAGTCAATTTTATTGTCTCATTTTAATCGTCCATCGCTTCTGTTCGATCGCACACTATTTTTGAGACGATCGTGCGAAAAATGACCAAACTGTTCAACCAAATATAGACCCTAGAAATGGCCAAAACGGTGTCAAAATGGCCACTTTAGTCCAAAATGGCCGACTTCCTGTTTGATATTGACCATGGGTGCAAGAGGCTTTTCTGTGCGTATTGTTGAGTTCTACAAGTGTACCAAATTTCATCACTCTACTATGAAAAAAGGTCAAAGCGGAGGGGTATTTTTAATTTTCCAGGGGGCGCTGTTGAAACAATTTTTTACCAACTTTCACGTTGCCAGTGAAATACGTAAATTTCACGCACTTTCTATATTGGGCCAGAATTTGGTGAGTTTTTGGATATGCTAAGACCCCCTAAAGGCCATCCAAAGACGCGGAAGAAAAAAAAAGAAAGAAAAAAAAAAAGAAAAAAAATAATAAACGGAGCAGATACAATAGGCCTTCGCAGCTTCACTGCTCGGGCCTAATTAAAGCTGCAAGCAGCGTCGTTCGGCCCTCGCAGCGAAGCTGCTCGCCCTCCTTCCGCAACCCCTCCGCTCCATCCGCGACGCTCTCCAAACCCAGCTCCGCGCTTCTCCATCCTGGCCGGCAGCCGGGGGCACCAGGGCACGTCTGGCAGAACAGAAAGTCAACCACCCCGACACCAGAAACCGTGAACGGCCTCCGCGTCCACACCTCACCCTGACTCAGCATCCCCTCTGAGCCCACCATTACACGTCTCACCACTAGGAGATTCTCTATCTTTACCACACTGGTGATGTGATGTTCAGTCTCGAGCATATCGAAGGCTGTTTGTGGAAGTTACAGTCAAACGTAAGGTCACAGCGTCACGCCAGAAATCGCCATGGCATAAAAGCCCCCCCTTTCTGAAAAGGTATCAGATCTGAATGGTCATTACAACATCATGAAGACAGTGCATGACCTTAGTGTCATCTTGACTAAATTAGAGGGGACAAATATGGACATTTCACCATAAAACAGTAGACTTCCTGTAGTCATGGGGCGGGCTTAGGTGATGTCAGCTGTCCACATTGTCACTGTCTTCAGATGGGGTCAGTGATCACACAGACAAAATTTGAAATTGATCTGATCATGCACATGGGAGTTATTAAGTCAAGTAATATAATGGCGACTGGTCAAAGTTTGAGGCTTAGCCACGCTCACACCTTTATACTTACTTAAAATCCAACGGTTGAATTTTTTGCTCTATGTCTTAAGAGTATATAGCAGGAGTTTGAAGGTGATCGGTGGAAAGGACGACGAGACATCATTCTCCTAATAACGTGTGCGAAAACCACTAAATCGAGTACTTGGACAAAAATGGCCGACCTCCTGTGCGACATTGTACTTGGCTCCAAGAGACTTTTTGTAGGTCCTGAGACACTACATTAGTGTGCCAAATTTCGTGATCCTCAGTCAAAGCATGGCTTGGGGCTGATAGTTTTAATGGTCCTAGGGGGGCGCTATTTCAGAAAAAAGGCCACGCCCACAAACTTCAGCTGTCCAATTCTATTAGGGGTCAGAGTAAGAAATCGCCATGGCATCAAAGCCCCTCCCTTTCTGAAAAGCTAGCAGATCTGAATGGTCATTACAACATCATGAAGACAGTGCATGACCTTAGTGTCATGTTGACTAAATTAGAGGGGACAAATATGGGCATTTCACCATAAAAAATAGACTTCCTGTAGTCAGGGGGCGGGGCTTAGGTGATGTCAGCTGTCCACTTTGTCATTGTCTTGAGATGTGGTCAATGATCACACAGACAAAGTTTGATATAGATCTGATCATGCAGATGGGAGTTAAGTCAAGTAATGTAATGGCGAAAGGTCAAAGTTTGAGGCTTAGCCACGCCCACACTTTTATACTTATATAAAATCCGATGGTTGAATTTTTCTCCCTTTGTCTTAAGAGTATATAGCAGAAGTTTGAAGGCGATTGGTGAAAAGGGCGATGGTGCAACACTCTCCAAACAACGTGTGCGAAAACCACTAAATCGAGTACTTGGACCAAAATGGCTGACTTCCTGTGCGACTTTGCACATGGCTCCAAGAGACTTTTTTGTAGGTCCTGAGACCCCACATTAGTGTTTCAAATTTCGTAATCCTCAGTCAAAGCATGGCTTGGGGCTGACAGTTTTAATGGTCCTAGGGGGCGCTATTTAAGAAAATAGGCCACGCCCACAAACTTCAGCTGTCCATTTCTATTGGGGGTCAGACTAGGATCACTCATCAGACATTTTGTTGTGATGTCACAATGATTGAAGAAATGAGAGACAAACGTATTTTCATGGCGTGATGGCGAATTTCGCCATGCTCCCAAAGCCCCGCCTTTATTCGAAACCTGCCAGTACTATAGATCAAGTGACCTCAACTTGTCTGCTGCCATTTGCCAGTGATTGCTGGTGATTGGTTAAAAGGAGTCCAATAGGGAGCTGTGAAAAAAAGAGTGGCGTGGCGACAGGTCAAAGTTTGAGGCTTAGCCACGCCCACACCTTTATACTTATATAAAATCCGACGGTTGAATTTTTTCATCTATGTCTTAAGAGTATATAGCAGATGTTTGAAGGCGATTGGTGAAAAGGGCAATGGTGCAACACTCTCCAAACAACGTGTGCGAATACCACTAAATCGAGTACTTGGACCAAAATGGCCGACTTCCTGCGCGACTTTGCACTTGGCTCCAAGAGACTTTTTTGTAGGTCCTGAGACCCCACATTAGTGTATCAAATTTCGTAATCCTCAGTCAAAGCATGGCTTGGGGCTGACAGTTTTAATGGTCCTAGGGGGCGCTATTTCATTAAATAGGCCACGCCCACAAACTTCAGCTGTGCAGTTCTATTAGGGGTCAGAGTAGGATCACTCATCAGAAATTGTGTGGCGATGTCACAATGATTGAAGAAATGAGAGACAAACGTATTTCCATGGCGTGATGGCGAATTTCGCCATGCTCCCAAAGCCCCGCCTTTATTCGAAACCTGCCAGTACTATAGATCAAGTGACCTCAACTTGTCTGCTGCCATTTGCCAGTGATTGCTGGTGATTGGTTAAAAGGAGTCCAATAGGGAGCTGTGAAAAAAAGAGTGGCGTGGCGACAGGTCAAAGTTTGAGGCTTAGCCACGCCCACACCTTTATACTTATATAAAATCCGACGGTTCAATTTTTTCATCTATGTCTTAAGAGTATATAGCAGATGGTTGAAGGCGATAAATGAAAAGGGCAATGGTGCAACACTCTCCAAACAACGTGTGCGAATACCACTAAATCGAGTCCTTGGACCAAAATGGCCGACTTCCTGCGCGACTTTGCACTTGGCTCCAAGAGACTTTTTTCTAGGTCCTGAGACACCACATTAGTGTACCAAATTTTGTACTCCTCAGTCAAAGCATGGCTTGGGGCTGACAGTTTTAATGGTCCTAGGGGGCGCTATTTCAGAAAATCGGCCACGCCCACCGGATGTTCACATCACATTTTGTGGGGGGCCGAACTAGGATCACTCCCAAGAGGTTTTGTGGCGATATCTCTAGAAATGGCGAAATGGGAGGCAAACGTAAGGCCACATCGGTACGCCTGACTTCGCCGCGCCGTCACAGCCCCGCCTTCTGCAGAAAACTCCCATAAAGTGACGCCAAGCAACCCCAACTTGTCTTCAGTTACCTGCTACAAATTTGGGATGATTATTTGAAAGGGCGAATTTTTGAAAATTTCCCAGTAAAACTTGACCTTTTAAGTCCTGAGGGGGCGGGGCTTATGTGACATCATCAATCGACCATTCATTTGTCTTCGTGGGGCGATGCCGATTGTCCATAGAAAGTTACTTTAACTGTAATTCTTTCATTTATGAAATTATAGCAATTTGATTTTTTTTGGCGAGTGCTCAAACTTTGAGGCCTGGTCCCGCCCCTTCAGTATTTACGAAAAGTCAATTTTATTGTCTCATTTTAATCATCCATCGCTTCTGTTCGATCGCACACTATTTTTGAGACGATCGTGCGAAAAATGACCAAACTGTTCAACCAAATATAGACCCTAGAAATGGCCAAAACGGGTTCAAAATGGCCACTTTAGTCCAAAATGGCCGACTTCCTGTTTGATATTGACCATGGGTGCAAGAGGCTTTTCTGTGCGTATTGTTGAGTTCTACAAGTGTACCAAATTTCATCACTCTACTATGAAAAAAGGTCAAAGCGGAGGGGTATTTTTAATTTTCCAGGGGGCGCTGTTGAAAGATTTTTTTACCAACTTTCACGTTGCCAGTGAAATACGTAAATTTCACGCACTTTCTATATTGGGCCAGAATTTGGTGAGTTTTTGGATATGCTAAGACCCCCTAAAGGCCGTCCAAAGACGCGGAAGAAAAAGAAAGAAAAAAAAAAAAAATAAACGGAGCAGATACAATAGGCCTTCGCAGCGCTTCGCTGCTCGGGCCTAATAAACGGAGCAGATACAATAGGCCTTCGCAGCTTCACTGCTCGGGCCTAATTAAAGCTGCAAGCAGCGTCGTTCGGCCCTCGCAGCTCCGCGCCGCTCCGGCCTGGCCGGCAGCCCGGGGCACCAGGGCACGTCCGCAGAACACAAACGTCGACCACCCCAACACCAGAAACTGCTAACGGCCACCTTGTCCGCAACTCACCCTGACTCAGCATCCCCTTTGAGCCCACCATTATATTTTATGTCTCACCACTAGGGAATCCTCTATCTTTACCACACTGGTGGTGTGATGACAGTGACCAACTTTAATGCTATTCTGACCATGTTTTTTAAAGTTATCGAAGGATAACGTTATCTAGGTGGCGCTGTGACCAACTACAGAAAAGTCCCATTGAGGTCAGCTTTGGTGACATTATATAACATTCACCAACCGTTTGTGCCTCATTGGCTAAAGGGCATGATTGTTCATTGCCATATTCAGTTTCGGGCAAATCGGAGGCCGTTTGTGGAAGTTACAGTCAAATGTAAGGTCATGGCGTCACGCCAGCATTCACCATGGCATCAAAGCCCCTCCCTTTCTGGAAAGCTATCAGATCTGAATGGTCTTTAAAACATCATGAAGACACTGTATGACCTGAGTGTCATTTTCATTAAATTAGAGGGGACAAATATGGGCATTTCACCATAAAACAATAGACTTCCTGTTGTCAGGGGGCGGGGCTTAGGTGATGTCAGCTGTCCACATTGTCGTTGTCTTGAGATGTGGTCAGTGATCACACAGACAAAGTTTGAATTAGATCTGATCATGCACATGGGAGTTATTAAGTCAAGTAATGTCATGGCGAAAGGTCAAAGTTTGAGGCTTAGCCACGCCCACACCTTTATACTTATTTAAAATCCGACGGTTGAATTTTTTCCCCTTTGACTTAAAAGTACATAGCATAAGTTTGAAGGTGATCGGTGTAAAGGGCAACAGCCCATCAATGTCCAAACAACGTGTGCGAAAACCACTAAATCGAGTACTTGGACCAAAATGGCCGACCTCCTGTGCGAAATTGCGCTTGGCTCCAGGAGACTTTTTTGTAGGGCCAGAGACCCTACATGAGTGTACCAATTTTCGTAATCCTCAGTCAAACCTTGTCTTGGGGCTGACAGTTTTAATGGTCCTAGGGGGCGCTATTTCAGAATATAGGCCACGCCCACAAATCTTAGATGCCCATTTCTATTGGGGGTCAGACTAGGATCACTCACCAGACATTTTGTGGCGATGTCACGATAATTGAAGAAATGAGAGGCAAACGTATTGCCATGGCGTGATGGCGAATTTCGCCATGCTCCCAAAGCCCCGCCTTTTTTCAAAACCTGCCAGTACTGTAGACCAAGTGACCTCAACTTGTCAGCTGCTATTTACCAGAGATTCCAGGTGATTGGGTAAAAGGAGTCCAATAGGGAGCTGTGAAAAAAAGAGTGGCGTGGCGAAAGGTCAAAGTTTGAGGCTTAGCCACGCCCACACCTTTATACTTATTTAAAATCCGACGGTTGAATTTTTTCCTCTATGTCTTAAGAGTATATAGCAGAAGCTCGAAGGCGATTGGTGAAAAGGGCGACGGAGCATCACTCTCCAAACAACGTGTGTGAAAACCACTAAATCGCGCACTTGGACCAAAATGGCTGACTTCCTGTGCGACTTTGCACTTGGCTCCAAGAGACTTTTTTGTAGGTCCTGAGACACCACATTAGTGTACCAAATTTCGTAATCCTCAGTCAAAGCATGGCTTGGGGCTGACAGTTTTAATGGTCCTAGGGGGCGCTAATACAGAAAATAGGCCACGCCCACAAACTTAAGCTGACCTTTTCTATTGGGGGTCAGACTAGGATCACTCACAACAATGGTCGAGGTGATATCACGATAAATGAAGAAATGAGAGGCAAACGTATTTCCATGGCGTGATGGCGAATTTCGCCATGCTCCCAAAGCCCCGCCTTTTTTCAAAACCTTCCAGTACTGGAGACCAAGTGACCTCAACTTGCCTGCTGCTATTTACCAGAGATTCCTGGTGATTGGGTAAAAGGAGTCCAATAAGGAGCTGTGAAAAAAAGAGTGGCGTGGCGAAAGGTCAAAGTTTGAGGCTTAGCCACGCCCACACCTTTATACTTATTTAAAATCCGACGGTTGAATTTTTTCCTCTATGTCTTAAGACTATATAGCAGAAGTTTGAAAGTGATTGGTGAAAAGGGCGACGGAGTATCACTCTCCAAACAACGTGTGTGAAAACCACTAAATCGCGCACTTGGACCAAAATGGCCGACTTCCTGTGCGACTTTGCACTTGGCTCCAAGAGACTTTTTTGTAGGTCCTGAGACACCACATTAGTGTACCAAATTTCGTAATCCTCAGTCAAAGCATGGCTTGGGGCTGACAGTTTTAATGGTCCTAGGGGGCGCTATTTCAGAAAATAGGCCACGCCCACCAGATGTTCACATTAGATCTTTTGGGGGGCCGGACTAGGATCACTCACAAGAAGTTTCGTGACGATATCTTTGGAAATGACGAAATGGGAGGCAAACGTAAGGCCACGGCGGTACGCCTGAATTCGCCGCGCCGCCACAGCCCCGCCCTCTGCCGAAAACTCCCATAAAGTGACGCCAAGCAACCCCCACTTGTCTTGAGTTACCAGCTACAAATTTGTGGTGATTAAGTGAAATGGGGCAATTTGGGACCTTTCACAGTAAAACTTGATCTTTTTGGTCCTGAGGGGGCGGGGCTTGTGTGATGTCATCATCCGACCATTCAATTAACTTTGTGGGTGGATGACGAATGACCACAGAAAGTTTGGTAACTCTATTCTATTCAGTTATGAAGTTATAGCAATTTAAATATTTTTGGCGAGTAGTCAAACTTCGAGGCCTGGCCCCGCCCCTTCAACATATACGAAAACTCAGAATTCTCATCTCATTTTGTTCGCCCATCCCTTCTTAGCAATTTTACACAATTTTTGAGACGATCGTGCGAAAAATGATCGAGCAATCCAATCAGCAACGGACCCTAAAAACGGCAAAAACGGCAAAAAATCGCCATTTCAACCCAAAATGGCCGACTTCTTGTTTGATATTGACCATGCTTGCAAGAGACTTTTCTGTGCGGACTATTGAGTACTACAAGTGTACCAAATTTCATAACTGTACGATAAACTAAGCTTTATGGAGAGGGTTTTTTTTCACTTTCTAGGGGGCGCTGTTCAGTCATTTTCTGTGCGATTTTTTTGGGACCTTTAAAATATCAAATTTTTCACCAGGCCTGACAAGTTTGCAAAATATTGTGAGTTTTGGGGTATGCTAAGGTCCCCAAAAAGCCGTTCAAAGGGGCACGAGAATAACAAAAAATAATAATAAAGAAAAATAATAAACAGAGCAAAAACAAGAGGCCTTCGCAGCGCTTTCGCTGCTCGGGCCTAATAAATAATAATAAACGGAGCAGATACAATAGGCCTTCGCAGCTTCACTGCTCGGGCCTAATAAATAATAATAATAAACGGAGCAGATATAATAGGCCTTCGCAGCTTCACTGCTCGGGCCTAATTAAAGCTGCAAGCAGCGTCGTTCGGCCCTCGCAGCTCCGCGCCGCTCCGGCCTGGCCGGCAGACCGGGGCACCAGGGCACGTCCGCGGAACAGAAACGTCGACCACCCCGACACCAGAAACCGCAAATGGCCTCCTAGTCAGCACCTCACCCTGACTCAGCATCCCCTTTGAGCTCACCATTAAATTGAATTGTAAGGTCATGGCGTCATGCCAGAATTCGCCATGGCATCAAAGGCCCTCCCTATCTGGAAAGCTATCAGATCTGAATGGTTATCACAACATCATGAAGACAGGGCATGTCCTTAGTATCATGTTGACTAAATTAGAGGGGACAAATATGGGCATTTCCCCATAAAACAATAGACTTCCTATTATCAGGGGGCAGGGCTTAGGTGATGTCAGCTGTCCACAATGACGTTGCCTTGAGATGTGGTCAGTGATCACACAGACAAAGTTTGATATAGTTCTGATCGTGCACATGGGAGTTATTAAGTCAAGTAATGTAATGGCGAAAGGTCAAAGTTTGAGGCTTAACCACGCCCACACCTTTATACTTATTTAAAATCCGACGGTTGAATTTTTTCCACTATATCTTAAGAGTATCTAGCAGAAGTTACAAGGCGATTGGTGAAAAGGGCGATGGAGCATCACTCTCCAAACAACGTGTGCGAAAACCACTAAATCGAGTACTTGGACCAAAATGGCCGACTTCCTGTGCGACTTTGCACTTGGCTCCAAGAGACTTTTTTGTAGGTCCTGAGACACCACATTGGTATACCAAATTTCGTAATCCTCAGTCAAAGCATGGCTTGGGGCTGACAGTTTTAATGGTCCTAGGGGGCGCTAATTCAAAAAATAGGCCACGCCCACAAACTTAAGCTGACCATTTCTATTGGGGGTCAGACTAGGATCAACCACAACAAATTTCGAGGTGATATCACGATAAATGAGGAAATGAGAGGCAAACGTATTTCCATGGCGTGATGGCGAATTTCGCCATGCTCCCAAAGCCCCGCCTTTTTTCAAAACCTTCCAGTACTGGAGACCAAGTGACCTCAACTTGTCTGCTGCTATTTACCAGAGATTCCTGGTGATTGGGTAAAAGGAGTCCAATAGGGAGCTGTGAAAAAAAGAGTGGTTTGGTGAAAGGTCAAAGTTTGAGGCTTAGCCACGCCCACACCTTTATACTTATTTAAAATCCGACGGTTGATTTTTTTCCTCTATGTCTTAAGAGCATATAGGAGAAGTTTGAAGGCGATTGGTGAAAAGGGCGATGGAGCATCACTCTCCAAACAACGTGTGCGAAAACCACTAAATCTAGTACTTGGACCAAAATGGCCGACTTCCTGTGTGACTTTGCACTTGGCTCCAAGAGACTTTTTTGTAGGTCCTGAGACACCACATTAGTGTACCAAATTTCGTAATCCTCAGTCAAAGCATGGCTTGGGGCTGACAGTTTTAATGGTCCTAGGGGGCGCTATTTCAGAAAATAGGCCACGCCCACCTGATGTTCACATCAAATCTTTTGGGGGGCCGGACTAGGATCAATCACAAGAAGTTTCGTGACGATATCTTTAGAAATGACAAAATGGGAGGCAAACGTAAGGCCACAGCGGTACGCCTGACTTCGCCGCGCCGCCACAGCCCCGCCCTCTGCCGAAAACTCCCATAAAATGACGCCAAGCAACCCCCACTTGTCTTGAGTTAGCAGCTACAAATTTGTGGTGATTAAGTGAAATGGGACAATTTTGGACCTTTCACAGGAAAACTTGACCTTTTTTGTCCTGAGGGGGCGGGGCTTGTGTGATGTCATCATCTGACCATTCAATTTCCTTTGTGGGCGGATGACAAATGACCACAGCAATTTTTGTAACTCTATTCCATTCAGTTATGAAGTTATAGCAATTTAAATTTTTTTGGCGAGTAGTCAAAATTCGAGGCCTGGCCCCGCCCCTTCAACATATACGAAAACTCAGAATCCTCATCTCATTTTGTTCGCCCATCCCTTCTGAGCAATTTTACACAATTTTTGAGATGATCGTGCAAAAAATGACCGAGCAATCCAATCAGAAACGGACCCTAAAAACGGCAAAAATGGCTAAAAATCGCCATTTCAACCCAAAATGGCCGACTTCCTGTTTGATATTGACCATGGTTGCCAGAGACTTTTCTGTGCGGACTGTTGAGGACTACAAGTGTACCAAATTTCATAACTGTACGATAAACTAAGCTTTATGGAGAGGGGTATTTTTCACCTTGTAGGGGGCGCTGTTCAGCCATTTTCTTTGCGATTTTTTTGGGACCTTTAAAATATCAAGTTTTTCACCAGGCCTGACAAGTTTGCAAAATATTGTGAGTTTTGGGGTATGTTAAGGTCCCCAAAAAGCCATTCAAAGCGGGCACGGAATAACAAAAAATGAAAGAATAATTAAAGCTGCAAGCAGCGTCGTTCGGCCCTCGCAGCGAAGCTGCTCGCCCTCCTTCCACACCCCTTCCGCTCCATCCCCGACGCTCTCCAAACCCGGCTCCGCGCTTCTCCATCCTGGCCGGCAGCCGAGGGCACCAGGGCATGCCTGGCGGAACAGAAAGTCAGCCACCCCAACACCGGAAACCGTGAAAGGCCTCCTCGTCCACACCTCACCCTGACTCAGCATCCCTTCTGAGCCCACCATTACATGTCTCACCCCTAGGAGATACTCTATCTTTACCACACTGGTGATGTGATGTTCAGTCTCGGGCAAATCGGAGGCTGTTTGTGGAAGTTACAGTCAAACGTAAGGTCACAGCGTCACGCCAGAAATCGCCATGGCATCAAAGCCCTTCACTTTCTGAAAAGCTATCAGATCTGAATGGTCATTACAACATCATGAAGACAGTGCATGACCTTAGTGTCATCTTGACTAAATTAGAGGGGACAAATATGGGCAGTTCACCATAAAACAATAGACTTCCTGTAGTCAGGGGGCGGGGCTTAGTTGATGTCAGCTGTCCACATTGTCACTGTCTTCAGATGTGGTCAGTGATCACACAGACAAAGCATGAAATTGATCTGATCATGCACATGGGAGTTGTTAAGTCAAATAAAGTAATGGCGACTGGTCAAAGTTTGAGGCTTAGCCACGCCCACACCTTTATACTTATTTAAAATCCGATGGTTGAATTTTTTGCTCTATGTCTTAAGAGTATATAGCAGAAGTTTGAAGGTGATCGGTGGAAAGGGAGAGGAGATATCATTCTCCTAATAACGTGTGCGAAAACCACTAAATTGAGTAATTGCACCAAAATGGCCGACCTCCTGTGCGACATTGCGCTTGGCTCCAAGAGACTTTTTTGTAGGTCCTGAGACACTACATTAGTGTGCCAAATTTTGTGATCCTCAGTCAAAGCATGGCTTGGGGCTGACTGTTTTAATGGTCCTAGGGGGCACTGTTTCGGAAAATAGGCCACGCCCACAAACTTCAGCTGTCCAATTATATTAGGGGTCAGAGTAGGATCACTCATCAGAAATTGTGTGGCAATGTCACAATGATTGAAGAAATGAGAGACAAACGTATTTCCATGGCGTGATGGCGAATTTCGCCATGCTCCCAAAGCCCCGCCTTTATTCGAAACCTGCCAGTACTATAGACCAAGTGACCTCAACTTGTCTGCTGCTAATTGCCACTGTTTGGTGGTGATTGGATAAAAGGAGTCCAATAGGGAGCTGTGAAAAAAAGAGTGGCGTGGCGACAGGTCAGAGTTTGAGGCTTAGCCACGCCCACACCTTTATACTTATTTAAAATCCAACGGTTGAATTTTTTCATCTATGTCTTAAGAGTATATAGCAGAAGTGTGAAGGCGATTGGTGAAAAGGGCGACGGAGCATCACTCTCCAAACAACGTGTGCGAAAACCACTAAATCGCGCACTTGGACCAAAATGGCCGACTTCCTGTGCGACTTTGCACTTGGCTCCAAGAGACTTTTTTGTAGGTCCTGAGACACCACATTAGTGTACCACATTTCATAATCCTCAGTCAAAGCATGGCTTGGGGCTGTCAGTTTTAATGGTCCTAGGGGGCGCTATTTCAGAAAATAGACCACGCCCACCGGAATTTCACATCAGATTTTTTGGGGGGCCGGACTAGGATCACTCACAAGAAGTTTCGTGGCAATATCTCTAGAAATGACGAAATGGGAGGCAAACGTAAGGCCTAAGCGGTACGCCTGAGTTCGCCGCGCCGCCACAGCCCCGCCTTCTGCAGAAAACTCCCATAAAGTGACGCCAAGAAACCCCAACTTGTCTTCAGTTACCTGCTACAAATTTGGGATGATTATTTGAAAGAGTGATTTTTGGAAAATTTCCCAGTAAAACTTGACCTTTTAAGTCCTGAGGGGGCGGAGCTTATGTAACATCATCAATCGACCATTCATTTGTCTTCGGGGGGCGATGACGATTGTCCTTAGAACATTACTTTAACTGTAATTCTTTCATTTATGAAATTATAGCAATTTGAATTTTCTTGGCGAGTGCTCAAACTTTGAGGCCTGGCCCCGCCCCTTCAGTATTTACGAAAAGTCAATTTTATTTTCTCATTTGAATCGTCCATCACTTCTGTTCGATCGCACACTATTTTTGAGACGATCGTGCGAAAAATGACCAAACTGTTCAACCAAATATAGACCCTAGAAATGGCCAAAATGGCAAAAAATCGCCATTTCAACCTAAAATGGCCGACTTCCTGTTTGATATTGACCATGGTTGCAAGACTTTTCTGTGCGGACTGTTGAGTACTACAAGTATACCAAATTTCATAACTGTACGATAAACTAAGCTATATGGAGAGGGGTATTTTTCACTTTCTAGGGGGCGCTGTTCAGCCACTTTTCTATGAACTTTCGCATTGCCAGTGAAATACGTAAATTTCACGCACTTTCTATATTGGGCCAGAATTTGGTGACTTTTTGGATATGCTAAGACCCCCTAAAGGCCAGCCAAAGACGCGGAAGAAAAAAGAAAGAAAGCGTAATTAAAGCTGCAAGCAGCGTCGTTCGGCCCTCGCAGCTCCGCGCCGCTCCGGCCTGGCCGGCAGCCCGGGGCACCAGGGCACGTCTGGCAGAACAGAAACGTCACCCACCCCGACACCAGAAACCGCAAATGGCCTCCTAGTCCGCACCTCACCCTGACTCAGCATCCCCTCTGAGCTCACCATTAAATTGAATTGTAAGGTCACGACGTCATGCCAGAATTCACCATGGCATCAAAGCCCCTCCCTATCTGGAAAGCTATCAGATCTGAATGGTCATTACAACATCATGAAGACAGTGCATGACCTCAGTGTCATGTTGACTAAATTAGAGGGGACAAATATGGGCATTTCACCATAAAACAATAGACTTCCTGTTGTCAGGGGGCGGGGCTTAGGTGATGTCAGCTGTCCATAATGACGTTGCCTTAAGATGTGGTCAGTGATCACACAGACAAAGTTTGATATAGATCTGATCGTGCACATGGGAGTTATTAAGTCAAGTAATGTAATGGCGAAAGGTCAAAGTTTGAGGCTTAGCCACGCCCACACCTTTATACTTATTTAAAATCCGACGGTTGAATTTTTTCCACTATATCTTAAGAGTATCTAGCAGAAGTTACAAGGCGATTGGTGAAAAGGTCGACGGAGCATCACTCTCCAAACAACGTGTGCGAAAACCACTAAATCGAGTACTTGGACCAAAATGGCCGACTTCCTGTGCGACTTTGCACTTGGCTCCAAGAGACTTTTTTGTAGGTCCTGAGACACCACATTGGTGTACCAAATTTCATAATCCTCAGTCAAAGCATGGCTTGGGGCTGACAGTTTTAATGGTCCTAGGGGGCGCTAATTCAGAAAATAGGCCACGCCCACAAACTTAAGCTAACCATGTCTATTGGGGGTCAGACTAGGATCACTCGCAACAAATTTCGAGGTGATATCACGATAAATGAAGAAATGAGAGGCAAACGTATTTCCATGGCGTGATGGCGAATTTCGCCATGCTCCCAAAGCCCCGCATTTTTTCAAAACCTTCCAGTACTGGAGACCAAGTGACCTCAACGTGTCTGCTGCTATTTACCAGAGATTCCTGGTGATTGGGTAAAAGGAGACCAATAGGGAGCTGTGAAAAAAAGAGTGGCCTGGAGAAAGGTCAAAGTTTGAGGCTTAGCCACGCCCACACCTTTATACTTATTTAAAATCCGACGGTTGAATTTTTTCCTCTATGTCTTAAGAGTATATAGCAGAAGTTTGAAGGCGATTGGTGAAAAGGGCGACGGAGCATCACTCTCCTAACAACGTGTGCGAAAACCACTAAATTGCGCACTTGGACCAAAATGGCCGACTTCCTGTGCGACTTTGCACTTGGCTCCAAGAGACTTTTTTGTAGGTCCTGAGACACCACATTAGTGTACCAAATTTCGTAATCCTCAGTCAAAGCATGGCTTGGGGCTGACAGTTTTAATGGTCCTAGGGGGCGCTATTTCAGAAAATAGGCCACGCCCACCGGATATTGACATCAGATCTTTTGGGGGGCCGGACTAGGATCACTCCCAAGAAGTTTCGTGACGATATCTCTAGAAATGACGAAATGGGAGGCAAACGTAAGGCCACGGCGGTACGCCTGAATTCGCTGCGCCGCCAAAGCCCCGCCCTCTGCCGAAAACTCCCATAAAGTGACGCCAAGCAACTCCCACTTGTCTTGAGTTACCAGCTACAAATTCGTGATGATTAAGTGAAATGGGGCAATTTGGGACCTTTCACAGTAAAACTTGATCTTTTTGGTCCTGAGGGGGCGGGGCTTGTGTGATGTCATAATCCGACCATTCAATTTACTTTGTGGGTGGATGACGAATGACCACAGAAAGTTTGGTAACTCTATTCCTTTCAGTTTTGAAGTTATAGCAATTTAAATATTTTTGGCGAGTAGTCAAACTTTGAGGCCTGGCCCCGCCCCTTCAACATATACGAAAACTCAGAATCCTCATCTCATTTTGTTCACCCATCCCTTCTGAGCAATTTTACACAATTTTTGAGACGATTGTCCGAAAAATGATCGAGCAATCCAATCAGAAACGGACCCTAAAAACGGCAAAAACGGCTAAAAATCGCCATTTCAACCCAAAATGGCCGACTTCCTGTTTGATATTGACCATGCTTGCAAGAGACTTTTCTGTGCGGACTGTTGAGTACTACAAGTGTACCAAATTTCAAAACTGTACGATAAACTAAGCTTTATGGAGAGGGTTTTTTTTCACTTTCTAGGGGGCGCTGTTCAGCCATTTTCTTTGCGATTTTTTGGGGACCTTTAAAATATCAAATTTTTCACCAGGCCTGACAAGTTTGCAAAATATTGTGAGTTTTGGGGTATGTTAAGGTCCCCAAAAAGCCGTTCAAATGGGCACCGGAATAATAAATAATAATTAAAGCTGCAAGCAGCGTCGTTCGGCCCTCGCAGCTCCGCGCCGCTCCGGTCTGGACGGCAGCCCGGGGCACCAGTGCACGTCTGACAGAACAGAAACGTCAACCACCCCGACACCAGAAACCGCGAATGGCCTCCTAGTCCGCACCTCACCCTGACTCAGCATCCCCTCTGAGCTCACCATTAAATTGAATATTAAGATTACGGCGTTACGCCAGAATTCGCCATGGCATCAAAGCCCCTCCCTTTCTGGAAAGCTATCAGATCTGAATAGTCAATACAGCATCATGAAGACAGTGCATGACCTTTGTTTCATGTTGACTAAATTAGAGGGGACAAATATGGGCAGTTCACCATAAAACAATAGGCTTCCTGTAGTCAGGGGGCGGGGCTTAGGTGATGTCAGCTGTCCACATTGTCATTGTTTACAGATATGGTCAATGATCACACAGACAAAGTTCGAAAAAGATCTGATCATGCACATGGGAGTTATTAAGTCAAGTAAAGTAATGGCGAAAGGTCAAAGTTTGAGGCTTAGCCACGCCCACATCTTTCAACTTTTGAAAAATCCGACGGTTGAATTTTTTCCCCTATGTCTTAAGAGTATATAGCAGAAGTTTGAAGGCGATTGGTGAAAAGGGCGACGGAGCATCACTCTCCAAACAACGTGTGCGAAAACCACTAAATCGCGTACTTGGACCAAAATGGCCGACTTCCTGTGCAATGTTGTGCTTGGCTCCAAGAGACTTTTTTGTAGGTCCTGAGACACCACATTAGTGTACCAAATTTCGTAATCCTCAGTCAAAGCATGGCTTGGGGCTGATAGTTTAAATGGTCCTAGAGGCGCTATTTAAGACAATAGGCCACGCCCACAAACTTCAGCTATGGATATCTCTTGGGGCTCAGGCTAGGATCACTTACAAGAAGTTTCGTAGCGCTATCACAATAACTGAAGAAATGAGAGGCAAACGTATTTCCATGGCGTGATGGCGATTTTCGCGATGCTGCCAAAGCCCCGCCTTTACTCGAAACCTGCCAGTACTGGATACCAAGTGACCTCAAGTTGTCTACTGCTATTTGCCAGAGATTATGGGTGATTGGGTAAAAGGAGTCCAATAGGAAGCTGTGGAAAAAAAGAGTGGCGTGGCGAAAGGTCAAAGTTTGAGGCTTAGCCACGCCCACACCTTTCAACTTTTGAAAAATCCGACGGTTGAATTTTTTCCCCTACGTCTTAAGAGTACATGGCAGAAGTTTGAAGGCGATTGGTGAAAAGGGCGACGGAGCATCACTCTCCAAACAACGTGTGCGAAAACCACTAATTCGAGTACTTGGACCAAAATGGCCGACTTCCTGTGCGACTTTGTTCTTGGCTCCAAGAGACTTTTTTGTAGGTCCTGAGACACCACATTAGTGTGCCAAATTTTGTGATCCTCAGTCAAAGCATGGCTTGGGGCTGACTGTTTTAATGGTCCTAGGGGGCACTGTTTCGGAAAATAGGCCACGCCCACAAACTTCAGCTGTCCAATTATATTAGGGGTCAGAGTAGGATCACTCATCAGAAATTGTGTGGCAATGTCACAATGATTGAAGAAATGAGAGACAAACGTATTTCCATGGCGTGATGGCGAATTTCGCCATGCTCCCAAAGCCCCGCCTTTATTCGAAACCTGCCAGTACTATAGACCAAGTGACCTCAACTTGTCTGCTGCTAATTGCCACTGTTTGGTGGTGATTGGATAAAAGGAGTCCAATAGGGAGCTGTGAAAAAAAGAGTGGCGTGGCGACAGGTCAGAGTTTGAGGCTTAGCCACGCCCACACCTTTATACTTATTTAAAATCCAACGGTTGAATTTTTTCATCTATGTCTTAAGAGTATATAGCAGAAGTGTGAAGGCGATTGGTGAAAAGGGCGACGGAGCATCACTCTCCAAACAACGTGTGCGAAAACCACTAAATCGCGCACTTGGACCAAAATGGCCGACTTCCTGTGCGACTTTGCACTTGGCTCCAAGAGACTTTTTTGTAGGTCCTGAGACACCACATTAGTGTACCACATTTCATAATCCTCAGTCAAAGCATGGCTTGGGGCTGTCAGTTTTAATGGTCCTAGGGGGCGCTATTTCAGAAAATAGACCACGCCCACCGGAATTTCACATCAGATTTTTTGGGGGGGCGGACTAGGATCACTCACAAGAAGTTTCGTGGCAATATCTCTAGAAATGACGAAATGGGAGGCAAACGTAAGGCCTAAGCGGTACGCCTGAGTTCGCCGCGCCGCCACAGCCCCGCCTTCTGCAGAAAACTCCCATAAAGTGACGCCAAGAAACCCCAACTTGTCTTCAGTTACCTGCTACAAATTTGGGATGATTATTTGAAAGAGTGATTTTTGGAAAATTTCCCAGTAAAACTTGACCTTTTAAGTCCTGAGGGGGCGGAGCTTATGTAACATCATCAATCGACCATTCATTTGTCTTCGGGGGGCGATGACGATTGTCCTTAGAACATTACTTTAACTGTAATTCTTTCATTTATGAAATTATAGCAATTTGAATTTTCTTGGCGAGTGCTCAAACTTTGAGGCCTGGCCCCGCCCCTTCAGTATTTACGAAAAGTCAATTTTATTTTCTCATTTGAATCGTCCATCACTTCTGTTCGATCGCACACTATTTTTGAGACGATCGTGCGAAAAATGACCAAACTGTTCAACCAAATATAGACCCTAGAAATGGCCAAAATGGCAAAAAATCGCCATTTCAACCTAAAATGGCCGACTTCCTGTTTGATATTGACCATGGTTGCAAGAGACTTTTCTGTGCGGACTGTTGAGTACTACAAGTATACCAAATTTCATAACTGTACGATAAACTAAGCTACATGGAGAGGGGTATTTTTCACTTTCTAGGGGGCGCTGTTCAGCCACTTTTCTATGAACTTTCGCATTGCCAGTGAAATACGTAAATTTCACGCACTTTCTATATTGGGCCAGAATTTGGTGACTTTTTGGATATGCTAAGACCCCCTAAAGGCCAGCCAAAGACGCGGAAGAAAAAAGAAAGAAAGCGTAATTAAAGCTGCAAGCAGCGTCGTTCGGCCCTCGCAGCTCCGCGCCGCTCCGGCCTGGCCGGCAGCCCGGGGCACCAGGGCACGTCTGGCAGAACAGAAACGTCACCCACCCCGACACCAGAAACCGCAAATGGCCTCCTAGTCCGCACCTCACCCTGACTCAGCATCCCCTCTGAGCTCACCATTAAATTGAATTGTAAGGTCACGACGTCATGCCAGAATTCACCATGGCATCAAAGCCCCTCCCTATCTGGAAAGCTATCAGATCTGAATGGTCATTACAACATCATGAAGACAGTGCATGACCTCAGTGTCATGTTGACTAAATTAGAGGGGACAAATATGGGCATTTCACCATAAAACAATAGACTTCCTGTTGTCAGGGGGCGGGGCTTAGGTGATGTCAGCTGTCCATAATGACGTTGCCTTAAGATGTGGTCAGTGATCACACAGACAAAGTTTGATATAGATCTGATCGTGCACATGGGAGTTATTAAGTCAAGTAATGTAATGGCGAAAGGTCAAAGTTTGAGGCTTAGCCACGCCCACACCTTTATACTTATTTAAAATCCGACGGTTGAATTTTTTCCACTATATCTTAAGAGTATCTAGCAGAAGTTACAAGGCGATTGGTGAAAAGGTCGACGGAGCATCACTCTCCAAACAACGTGTGCGAAAACCACTAAATCGAGTACTTGGACCAAAATGGCCGACTTCCTGTGCGACTTTGCACTTGGCTCCAAGAGACTTTTTTGTAGGTCCTGAGACACCACATTGGTGTACCAAATTTCATAATCCTCAGTCAAAGCATGGCTTGGGGCTGACAGTTTTAATGGTCCTAGGGGGCGCTAATTCAGAAAATAGGCCACGCCCACAAACTTAAGCTAACCATGTCTATTGGGGGTCAGACTAGGATCACTCGCAACAAATTTCGAGGTGATATCACGATAAATGAAGAAATGAGAGGCAAACGTATTTCCATGGCGTGATGGCGAATTTCGCCATGCTCCCAAAGCCCCGCATTTTTTCAAAACCTTCCAGTACTGGAGACCAAGTGACCTCAACGTGTCTGCTGCTATTTACCAGAGATTCCTGGTGATTGGGTAAAAGGAGACCAATAGGGAGCTGTGAAAAAAAGAGTGGCCTGGAGAAAGGTCAAAGTTTGAGGCTTAGCCACGCCCACACCTTTATACTTATTTAAAATCCGACGGTTGAATTTTTTCCTCTATGTCTTAAGAGTATATAGCAGAAGTTTGAAGGCGATTGGTGAAAAGGGCGACGGAGCATCACTCTCCTAACAACGTGTGCGAAAACCACTAAATTGCGCACTTGGACCAAAATGGCCGACTTCCTGTGCGACTTTGCACTTGGCTCCAAGAGACTTTTTTGTAGGTCCTGAGACACCACATTAGTGTACCAAATTTCGTAATCCTCAGTCAAAGCATGGCTTGGGGCTGACAGTTTTAATGGTCCTAGGGGGCGCTATTTCAGAAAATAGGCCACGCCCACCGGATATTGACATCAGATCTTTTGGGGGGCCGGACTAGGATCACTCCCAAGAAGTTTCGTGACGATATCTCTAGAAATGACGAAATGGGAGGCAAACGTAAGGCCACGGCGGTACGCCTGAATTCGCTGCGCCGCCAAAGCCCCGCCCTCTGCCGAAAACTCCCATAAAGTGACGCCAAGCAACTCCCACTTGTCTTGAGTTACCAGCTACAAATTCGTGATGATTAAGTGAAATGGGGCAATTTGGGACCTTTCACAGTAAAACTTGATCTTTTTGGTCCTGAGGGGGCGGGGCTTGTGTGATGTCATAATCCGACCATTCAATTTACTTTGTGGGTGGATGACGAATGACCACAGAAAGTTTGGTAACTCTATTCCTTTCAGTTTTGAAGTTATAGCAATTTAAATATTTTTGGCGAGTAGTCAAACTTTGAGGCCTGGCCCCGCCCCTTCAACATATACGAAAACTCAGAATCCTCATCTCATTTTGTTCACCCATCCCTTCTGAGCAATTTTACACAATTTTTGAGACGATTGTCCGAAAAATGATCGAGCAATCCAATCAGAAACGGACCCTAAAAACGGCAAAAACGGCTAAAAATCGCCATTTCAACCCAAAATGGCCGACTTCCTGTTTGATATTGACCATGCTTGCAAGAGACTTTTCTGTGCGGACTGTTGAGTACTACAAGTGTACCAAATTTCAAAACTGTACGATAAACTAAGCTTTATGGAGAGGGGTTTTTTTCACTTTCTAGGGGGCGCTGTTCAGCCATTTTCTTTGCGATTTTTTTGGGACCTTTAAAATATCAAATTTTTCACCAGGCCTGACAAGTTTGCAAAATATTGTGAGTTTTGGGGTATGTTAAGGTCCCCAAAAAGCCGTTCAAATGGGCACCGGAATAATAAATAATAATTAAAGCTGCAAGCAGCGTCGTTCGGCCCTCGCAGCTCCGCGCCGCTCCGGTCTGGACGGCAGCCCGGGGCACCAGTGCACGTCTGACAGAACAGAAACGTCAACCACCCCGACACCAGAAACCGCGAATGGCCTCCTAGTCCGCACCTCACCCTGACTCAGCATCCCCTCTGAGCTCACCATTAAATTGAATATTAAGATTACGGCGTTACGCCAGAATTCGCCATGGCATCAAAGCCCCTCCCTTTCTGGAAAGCTATCAGATCTGAATAGTCAATACAGCATCATGAAGACAGTGCATGACCTTTGTTTCATGTTGACTAAATTAGAGGGGACAAATATGGGCAGTTCACCATAAAACAATAGGCTTCCTGTAGTCAGGGGGCGGGGCTTAGGTGATGTCAGCTGTCCACATTGTCATTGTTTACAGATATGGTCAATGATCACACAGACAAAGTTCGAAAAAGATCTGATCATGCACATGGGAGTTATTAAGTCAAGTAAAGTAATGGCGAAAGGTCAAAGTTTGAGGCTTAGCCACGCCCACATCTTTCAACTTTTGAAAAATCCGACGGTTGAATTTTTTCCCCTATGTCTTAAGAGTATATAGCAGAAGTTTGAAGGCGATTGGTGAAAAGGGCGACGGAGCATCACTCTCCAAACAACGTGTGCGAAAACCACTAAATCGCGTACTTGGACCAAAATGGCCGACTTCCTGTGCAATGTTGTGCTTGGCTCCAAGAGACTTTTTTGTAGGTCCTGAGACACCACATTAGTGTACCAAATTTCGTAATCCTCAGTCAAAGCATGGCTTGGGGCTGATAGTTTAAATGGTCCTAGAGGCGCTATTTAAGACAATAGGCCACGCCCACAAACTTCAGCTATGGATATCTCTTGGGGCTCAGGCTAGGATCACTTACAAGAAGTTTCGTAGCGCTATCACAATAACTGAAGAAATGAGAGGCAAACGTATTTCCATGGCGTGATGGCGATTTTCGCGATGCTGCCAAAGCCCCGCCTTTACTCGAAACCTGCCAGTACTGGATACCAAGTGACCTCAAGTTGTCTACTGCTATTTGCCAGAGATTATGGGTGATTGGGTAAAAGGAGTCCAATAGGAAGCTGTGGAAAAAAAGAGTGGCGTGGCGAAAGGTCAAAGTTTGAGGCTTAGCCACGCCCACACCTTTCAACTTTTGAAAAATCCGACGGTTGAATTTTTTCCCCTACGTCTTAAGAGTACATGGCAGAAGTTTGAAGGCGATTGGTGAAAAGGGCGACGGAGCATCACTCTCCAAACAACGTGTGCGAAAACCACTAATTCGAGTACTTGGACCAAAATGGCCGACTTCCTGTGCGACTTTGTTCTTGGCTCCAAGAGACTTTTTTGTAGGTCCTGAGACACCACATTAGTGTGCCAAATTTTGTGATCCTCAGTCAAAGCATGGCTTGGGGCTGACTGTTTTAATGGTCCTAGGGGGCACTGTTTCGGAAAATAGGCCACGCCCACAAACTTCAGCTGTCCAATTATATTAGGGGTCAGAGTAGGATCACTCATCAGAAATTGTGTGGCAATGTCACAATGATTGAAGAAATGAGAGACAAACGTATTTCCATGGCGTGATGGCGAATTTCGCCATGCTCCCAAAGCCCCGCCTTTATTCGAAACCTGCCAGTACTATAGACCAAGTGACCTCAACTTGTCTGCTGCTAATTGCCACTGTTTGGTGGTGATTGGATAAAAGGAGTCCAATAGGGAGCTGTGAAAAAAAGAGTGGCGTGGCGACAGGTCAGAGTTTGAGGCTTAGCCACGCCCACACCTTTATACTTATTTAAAATCCAACGGTTGAATTTTTTCATCTATGTCTTAAGAGTATATAGCAGAAGTGTGAAGGCGATTGGTGAAAAGGGCGACGGAGCATCACTCTCCAAACAACGTGTGCGAAAACCACTAAATCGCGCACTTGGACCAAAATGGCCGACTTCCTGTGCGACTTTGCACTTGGCTCCAAGAGACTTTTTTGTAGGTCCTGAGACACCACATTAGTGTACCACATTTCATAATCCTCAGTCAAAGCATGGCTTGGGGCTGTCAGTTTTAATGGTCCTAGGGGGCGCTATTTCAGAAAATAGACCACGCCCACCGGAATTTCACATCAGATTTTTTGGGGGGCCGGACTAGGATCACTCACAAGAAGTTTCGTGGCAATATCTCTAGAAATGACGAAATGGGAGGCAAACGTAAGGCCTAAGCGGTACGCCTGAGTTCGCCGCGCCGCCACAGCCCCGCCTTCTGCAGAAAACTCCCATAAAGTGACGCCAAGAAACCCCAACTTGTCTTCAGTTACCTGCTACAAATTTGGGATGATTATTTGAAAGAGTGATTTTTGGAAAATTTCCCAGTAAAACTTGACCTTTTAAGTCCTGAGGGGGCGGAGCTTATGTAACATCATCAATCGACCATTCATTTGTCTTCGGGGGGCGATGACGATTGTCCTTAGAACATTACTTTAACTGTAATTCTTTCATTTATGAAATTATAGCAATTTGAATTTTCTTGGCGAGTGCTCAAACTTTGAGGCCTGGCCCCGCCCCTTCAGTATTTACGAAAAGTCAATTTTATTTTCTCATTTGAATCGTCCATCACTTCTGTTCGATCGCACACTATTTTTGAGACGATCGTGCGAAAAATGACCAAACTGTTCAACCAAATATAGACCCTAGAAATGGCCAAAATGGCAAAAAATCGCCATTTCAACCTAAAATGGCCGACTTCCTGTTTGATATTGACCATGGTTGCAAGAGACTTTTCTGTGCGGACTGTTGAGTACTACAAGTATACCAAATTTCATAACTGTACGATAAACTAAGCTATATGGAGAGGGGTATTTTTCACTTTCTAGGGGGCGCTGTTCAGCCACTTTTCTATGAACTTTCGCATTGCCAGTGAAATACGTAAATTTCACGCACTTTCTATATTGGGCCAGAATTTGGTGACTTTTTGGATATGCTAAGACCCCCTAAAGGCCAGCCAAAGACGCGGAAGAAAAAAGAAAGAAAGCGTAATTAAAGCTGCAAGCAGCGTCGTTCGGCCCTCGCAGCTCCGCGCCGCTCCGGCCTGGCCGGCAGCCCGGGGCACCAGGGCACGTCTGGCAGAACAGAAACGTCACCCACCCCGACACCAGAAACCGCAAATGGCCTCCTAGTCCGCACCTCACCCTGACTCAGCATCCCCTCTGAGCTCACCATTAAATTGAATTGTAAGGTCACGACGTCATGCCAGAATTCACCATGGCATCAAAGCCCCTCCCTATCTGGAAAGCTATCAGATCTGAATGGTCATTACAACATCATGAAGACAGTGCATGACCTCAGTGTCATGTTGACTAAATTAGAGGGGACAAATATGGGCATTTCACCATAAAACAATAGACTTCCTGTTGTCAGGGGGCGGGGCTTAGGTGATGTCAGCTGTCCATAATGACGTTGCCTTAAGATGTGGTCAGTGATCACACAGACAAAGTTTGATATAGATCTGATCGTGCACATGGGAGTTATTAAGTCAAGTAATGTAATGGCGAAAGGTCAAAGTTTGAGGCTTAGCCACGCCCACACCTTTATACTTATTTAAAATCCGACGGTTGAATTTTTTCCACTATATCTTAAGAGTATCTAGCAGAAGTTACAAGGCGATTGGTGAAAAGGTCGACGGAGCATCACTCTCCAAACAACGTGTGCGAAAACCACTAAATCGAGTACTTGGACCAAAATGGCCGACTTCCTGTGCGACTTTGCACTTGGCTCCAAGAGACTTTTTTGTAGGTCCTGAGACACCACATTGGTGTACCAAATTTCGTAATCCTCAGTCAAAGCATGGCTTGGGGCTGACAGTTTTAATGGTCCTAGGGGGCGCTAATTCAGAAAATAGGCCACGCCCACAAACTTAAGCTAACCATGTCTATTGGGGGTCAGACTAGGATCACTCGCAACAAATTTCGAGGTGATATCACGATAAATGAAGAAATGAGAGGCAAACGTATTTCCATGGCGTGATGGCGAATTTCGCCATGCTCCCAAAGCCCCGCATTTTTTCAAAACCTTCCAGTACTGGAGACCAAGTGACCTCAACGTGTCTGCTGCTATTTACCAGAGATTCCTGGTGATTGGGTAAAAGGAGACCAATAGGGAGCTGTGAAAAAAAGAGTGGCCTGGAGAAAGGTCAAAGTTTGAGGCTTAGCCACGCCCACACCTTTATACTTATTTAAAATCCGACGGTTGAATTTTTTCCTCTATGTCTTAAGAGTATATAGCAGAAGTTTGAAGGCGATTGGTGAAAAGGGCGACGGAGCATCACTCTCCTAACAACGTGTGCGAAAACCACTAAATTGCGCACTTGGACCAAAATGGCCGACTTCCTGTGCGACTTTGCACTTGGCTCCAAGAGACTTTTTTGTAGGTCCTGAGACACCACATTAGTGTACCAAATTTCGTTATCCTCAGTCAAAGCATGGCTTGGGGCTGACAGTTTTAATGGTCCTAGGGGGCGCTATTTCAGAAAATAGGCCACGCCCACCGGATATTGACATCAGATCTTTTGGGGGGCCGGACTAGGATCACTCCCAAGAAGTTTCGTGACGATATCTCTAGAAATGACGAAATGGGAGGCAAACGTAAGGCCACGGCGGTACGCCTGAATTCGCTGCGCCGCCAAAGCCCCGCCCTCTGCCGAAAACTCCCATAAAGTGACGCCAAGCAACTCCCACTTGTCTTGAGTTACCAGCTACAAATTCGTGATGATTAAGTGAAATGGGGCAATTTGGGACCTTTCACAGTAAAACTTGATCTTTTTGGTCCTGAGGGGGCGGGGCTTGTGTGATGTCATAATCCGACCATTCAATTTACTTTGTGGGTGGATGACGAATGACCACAGAAAGTTTGGTAACTCTATTCCTTTCAGTTTTGAAGTTATAGCAATTTAAATATTTTTGGCGAGTAGTCAAACTTTGAGGCCTGGCCCCGCCCCTTCAACATATACGAAAACTCAGAATCCTCATCTCATTTTGTTCACCCATCCCTTCTGAGCAATTTTACACAATTTTTGAGACGATTGTCCGAAAAATGATCGAGCAATCCAATCAGAAACGGACCCTAAAAACGGCAAAAACGGCTAAAAATCGCCATTTCAACCCAAAATGGCCGACTTCCTGTTTGATATTGACCATGCTTGCAAGAGACTTTTCTGTGCGGACTGTTGAGTACTACAAGTGTACCAAATTTCAAAACTGTACGATAAACTAAGCTTTATGGAGAGGGGTTTTTTTCACTTTCTAGGGGGCGCTGTTCAGCCATTTTCTTTGCGATTTTTTTGGGACCTTTAAAATATCAAATTTTTCACCAGGCCTGACAAGTTTGCAAAATATTGTGAGTTTTGGGGTATGTTAAGGTCCCCAAAAAGCCGTTCAAATGGGCACCGGAATAATAAATAATAATTAAAGCTGCAAGCAGCGTCGTTCGGCCCTCGCAGCTCCGCGCCGCTCCGGTCTGGACGGCAGCCCGGGGCACCAGTGCACGTCTGACAGAACAGAAACGTCAACCACCCCGACACCAGAAACCGCGAATGGCCTCCTAGTCCGCACCTCACCCTGACTCAGCATCCCCTCTGAGCTCACCATTAAATTGAATATTAAGATTACGGCGTTACGCCAGAATTCGCCATGGCATCAAAGCCCCTCCCTTTCTGGAAAGCTATCAGATCTGAATAGTCAATACAGCATCATGAAGACAGTGCATGACCTTTGTTTCATGTTGACTAAATTAGAGGGGACAAATATGGGCAGTTCACCATAAAACAATAGGCTTCCTGTAGTCAGGGGGCGGGGCTTAGGTGATGTCAGCTGTCCACATTGTCATTGTTTACAGATATGGTCAATGATCACACAGACAAAGTTCGAAAAAGATCTGATCATGCACATGGGAGTTATTAAGTCAAGTAAAGTAATGGCGAAAGGTCAAAGTTTGAGGCTTAGCCACGCCCACATCTTTCAACTTTTGAAAAATCCGACGGTTGAATTTTTTCCCCTATGTCTTAAGAGTATATAGCAGAAGTTTGAAGGCGATTGGTGAAAAGGGCGACGGAGCATCACTCTCCAAACAACGTGTGCGAAAACCACTAAATCGCGTACTTGGACCAAAATGGCCGACTTCCTGTGCAATGTTGTGCTTGGCTCCAAGAGACTTTTTTGTAGGTCCTGAGACACCACATTAGTGTACCAAATTTCGTAATCCTCAGTCAAAGCATGGCTTGGGGCTGATAGTTTAAATGGTCCTAGAGGCGCTATTTAAGACAATAGGCCACGCCCACAAACTTCAGCTATGGATATCTCTTGGGGCTCAGGCTAGGATCACTTACAAGAAGTTTCGTAGCGCTATCACAATAACTGAAGAAATGAGAGGCAAACGTATTTCCATGGCGTGATGGCGATTTTCGCGATGCTGCCAAAGCCCCGCCTTTACTCGAAACCTGCCAGTACTGGATACCAAGTGACCTCAAGTTGTCTACTGCTATTTGCCAGAGATTATGGGTGATTGGGTAAAAGGAGTCCAATAGGAAGCTGTGGAAAAAAAGAGTGGCGTGGCGAAAGGTCAAAGTTTGAGGCTTAGCCACGCCCACACCTTTCAACTTTTGAAAAATCCGACGGTTGAATTTTTTCCCCTACGTCTTAAGAGTACATGGCAGAAGTTTGAAGGCGATTGGTGAAAAGGGCGACGGAGCATCACTCTCCAAACAACGTGTGCGAAAACCACTAATTCGAGTACTTGGACCAAAATGGCCGACTTCCTGTGCGACTTTGTTCTTGGCTCCAAGAGACTTTTTTGTAGGTCCTGAGACACCACATTAGTGTACCAAATTTCGTAATCCTCAGTCAAAGCATGGCTTGGGGCTGACAGTTTTAATGGCTCTAGGGGGTGCTATTTAAGAAAATAGGCCACGCCCACAAACTTCAGCTGTCTATTTCTCTTGGGGCTCAGACTAGGATCACTCACCAGAAGTTTCGTAGCGATATCACGAAAACTGAAGAAATGAGAGGCAAACGTATTTCCTTGGCGTGATGGCGATTTTCGCCATGCTCCCAAAGCCCCGCCTTTTTTCGAAACCTAACTGTACTGGATACCAAGTGACCTCAACTTGTCTACTGCTATTTGCCAGAGATTCCTATTGATTGGGTAAAAGGAGTCCAATAGGGAGATGTGAAAAAAAGAGTGGCATGGCGAAAGGTCAAAGTTTGAGGCTTAGCCACGCCCACACCTTTCAACTTTTGAAAAATCCGACGGTTGAATTTTTTCCCCTTCGTCTTAAGAGTATATAGCAGAAGTGTGAAAGTGATTGGTGAAAAGAGCAACGGAGCATCATTCTCCAAACAACGTGTGCGAAAACCACTAAATTGCGTACTTGGACCAAAATGGCCGACTTCCTGTGCGACTTTGCGCTTGGCTCCAAGAGACTTTTTTGTAGGTCCTGAGACACCACATTAGTGTACCAAATTTCGTAATCCTCAGTCAAAGCATAGCTTGGGGCTATTAGTTTAAATGGTCCTAGGGGGCGCTATTTAAGAAAATAGGCCACGCCCACAAATTTCAGATGTCTATGTCGCTTGGGGGTCAGACTAGGATCACGCACCAGAAGTTTCGTAGCGATATCACGATAACTGAAGAAATGAGAGGCAAACATACTTCCATGGCGTGATGGCGATTTTCGCCATGCTCCTGCAGCCCCGCCTTTTTTTGAAACCTGCCAGTACTGGATACCAAGTGACCTCAAGTTGTCTACTGCTGTTTGCCAGAGATTCCTGCTGATTGGGTAAAAGGAGTCCAGTAGGGAGCTGTGAAAAAATGAGTGGCGTGGCGACAGGTCAAAGTTTGAGGCTTAGCCACGCCCACACCGTTAAACTTTTGAAAAATCCGACGGTTGAATTTTTTCCTCTTTGTCTTAAGAGTATATAGCAGACGTTTCAAGGAGATTGGTGAAAAGGGCGACGGAGCATCACTCTCCAAACAAGGTGTGCGAAAACCAGTAAATCGCGTACTTGGACCAAAATGGCCGACTTCCTGTGCGACTTTGCACTTGGGTCCAAGAGACTTTTGTGTAGGTCCTGAGACACCACATTAGTGTACCAAATTTCGTAATCCTCAGTCAAAGCATGGCTTGGGGCTGACAGTTTTAATGGTCCTAGGGGGCGTTATTTCAGAAAATAGGCCACGCCCACCGGATGTTCACATCAGATCTTTTGGGGGGCCAGACTAGGATCACTCACAAGAAGTTTCGTGATGATATCTTTAGAAATGACGAAATGGGAGGCAAACGTAAGGCCACGGCGGTACGCCTGACTTCGCCGCGCCGCCACAGCCCCGCCCTCTGCCGAAAACTCACATAATGTGACGCCAAACAACCCCCACTTGTCTTGAGTTACCAGCTACAAATTTGTGGTGATTTAGTGAAATGGGGCAATTTGGGACCTTTCACAGTAAAACTTAACCTTTTTGGTCCTGAGGGGGCGGGGCTTGTGTGATGTCATCATGCGACCATTCAATTTACTTTGTGAGGTGATGACGAATGACCACAGAAAGTTTGGTAACTCTATTCCATTCAGTTATGAAGTTATAGCAATTTAAAAATTTTTGGCGAGTAGTCAAACTTCGAGGCCTGGCCCCGCCCCTTCAGTATTTACGAAAAGTCAATTTTATTGTCTCATTTTGTTCGGCCATCTCTTCTGAGCAATTTTACACAATTTTTGAGATGATCGTGCAAAAAATGATCGAGCAATCCAATCAGAAACGGACCCTAAAAACGGCCAAAACTGCAAAAAATCGCCATTTCAACCCAAAATGGCCGACTTCCTGTTTGATATTGACCATGCTTGCAAGAGACTTTTCTGTGCGGACTATTGAGTACTATTAGTGTACCAAATTTCATAACGGTACGATAAACTAAGCTTTATGGAGAGGGTTTTTTTTTATTTTCTAGGGGGCGCTGTTCAGCCATTTTCTTTGCGATTTTTTTGGGACCTTTAAAATATCAAATTTTTCACCAGGCCTGACAAGTGTGCAAAATATTGTGAGTTTTGGGGTATGTTAAGATCCCCAAAAAGCCATTCAAAGCGGCACCGGAATAATAAATAAAAAAAATAATTAAAGCTGCAAGCAGCGTCGTTCGGCCCTCGCAGCTCCGCGCCGCTCCGGCCTGGCCGGCAGCCCGGGGCACCAGGGCACGTCCGCAGAACACAAACGTCGACCACCCCAACACCAGAAACTGCTAACGGCCACCTTGTCCGCAACTCACCCTGACTCAGCATCCCCTTTGAGCCCACCATTATATTTTATGTCTCACCACTAGGGAATCCTCTATCTTTACCACACTGGTGGTGTGATGACAGTGACCAACTTTAATGCTATTCTGACCATGTTTTTTAAAGTTATCGAAGGATAACGTTATCTAGGTGGCGCTGTGACCAACTACAGAAAAGTCCCATTGAGGTCAGCTTTGGTGACATTATATAACATTCACCAACCGTTTGTGCCTCATTGGCTAAAGGGCATGATTGTTCATTGCCATATTCAGTTTCGGGCAAATCGGAGGCCGTTTGTGGAAGTTACAGTCAAATGTAAGGTCATGGCGTCACGCCAGCATTCACCATGGCATCAAAGCCCCTCCCTTTCTGGAAAGCTATCAGATCTGAATGGTCTTTAAAACATCATGAAGACACTGTATGACCTGAGTGTCATTTTCATTAAATTAGAGGGGACAAATATGGGCATTTCACCATAAAACAATAGACTTCCTGTTGTCAGGGGGCGGGGCTTAGGTGATGTCAGCTGTCCACATTGTCGTTGTCTTGAGATGTGGTCAGTGATCACACAGACAAAGTTTGAATTAGATCTGATCATGCACATGGGAGTTATTAAGTCAAGTAATGTCATGGCGAAAGGTCAAAGTTTGAGGCTTAGCCACGCCCACACCTTTATACTTATTTAAAATCCGACGGTTGAATTTTTTCCCCTTTGACTTAAAAGTACATAGCATAAGTTTGAAGGTGATCGGTGTAAAGGGCAACGGGCCATCAATGTCCAAACAACGTGTGCGAAAACCACTAAATCGAGTACTTGGACCAAAATGGCCGACCTCCTGTGCGAAATTGCGCTTGGCTCCAAGAGACTTTTTTGTAGGGCCAGAGACCCTACATGAGTGTACCAATTTTCGTAATCCTCAGTCAAACCTTGTCTTGGGGCTGACAGTTTTAATGGTCCTAGGGGGCGCTATTTCAGAATATAGGCCACGCCCACAAATCTCAGATGCCCATTTCTAATGGGGGTCAGACTAGGATCACTCACCAGACATTTTGTGGCGATGTCACGATAATTGAAGAAATGAGAGGCAAACGTATTGCCATGGCGTGATGGCGAATTTCGCCATGCTCCCAAAGCCCCGCCTTTTTTCAAAACCTGCCAGTACTGTAGACCAAGTGACCTCAACTTGTCAGCTGCTATTTACCAGAGATTCCAGGTGATTGGGTAAAAGGAGTCCAATAGGGAGCTGTGAAAAAAAGAGTGGCGTGGCGAAAGGTCAAAGTTTGAGGCTTAGCCACGCCCACACCTTTATACTTATTTAAAATCCGACGGTTGAATTTTTTCCTCTATGTCTTAAGAGTATATAGCAGAAGCTCGAAGGCGATTGGTGAAAAGGGCGACGGAGCATCACTCTCCAAACAACGTGTGTGAAAACCACTAAATCGCGCACTTGGACCAAAATGGCCGACTTCCTGTGCGACTTTGCACTTGGCTCCAAGAGACTTTTTTGTAGGTCCTGAGACACCACATTAGTGTACCAAATTTCGTAATCCTCAGTCAAAGCATGGCTTGGGGCTGACAGTTTTAATGGTCCTAGGGGGCGCTAATACAGAAAATAGGCCACGCCCACAAACTTAAGCTGACCTTTTCTATTGGGGGTCAGACTAGGATCACTCACAACAATGGTCGAGGTGATATCACGATAAATGAAGAAATGAGAGGCAAACGTATTTCCATGGCGTGATGGCGAATTTCGCCATGCTCCCAAAGCCCCGCCTTTTTTCAAAACCTTCCAGTACTGGAGACCAAGTGACCTCAACTTGCCTGCTGCTATTTACCAGAGATTCCTGGTGATTGGGTAAAAGGAGTCCAATAAGGAGCTGTGAAAAAAAGAGTGGCGTGGCGAAAGGTCAAAGTTTGAGGCTTAGCCACGCCCACACCTTTATACTTATTTAAAATCCGACGGTTGAATTTTTTCCTCTATGTCTTAAGACTATATAGCAGAAGTTTGAAAGTGATTGGTGAAAAGGGCGACGGAGTATCACTCTCCAAACAACGTGTGTGAAAACCACTAAATCGCGCACTTGGACCAAAATGGCCGACTTCCTGTGCGACTTTGCACTTGGCTTCAAGAGACTTTTTTGTAGGTCCTGAGACACCACATTAGTGTACCAAATTTCGTAATCCTCCGTCAAAGCATGGCTTGGGGCTGACAGTTTTAATGGTCCTAGGGGGCGCTATTTCAGAAAATAGGCCACGCCCACCAGATGTTCACATCAGATCTTTTGGGGGGCCGGACTAGGATCACTCACAAGAAGTTTCGTGACGATATCTTTGGAAATGACGAAATGAGAGGCAAACGTAAGGCCAAGGCGGTACGCCTGAATTCGCCGCGCCGCCACAGCCCCGCCCTCTGCCGAAAACTCCCATAAAGTGACGCCAAGCAACCCCCACTTGTCTTGAGTTACCAGCTACAAATTTGTGGTGATTAAGTGAAATGGGGCAATTTGGGACCTTTCACAGTAAAACTTGATCTTTTTGGTCCTGAGGGGGCGGGGCTTGTGTGATGTCATCATCCGACCATTCAATTTACTTTGTGGGTGGATGACGAATGACCACAGAAAGTTTGGTAACTCTATTCCATTCAGTTATGAAGTTATAGCAATTTAAATATTTTTGGCGAGTAGTCAAACTTCGAGGCCTGGCTCCGCCCCTTCAACATATACGAAAACTCAGAATCCTTATCTCATTTTGTACGCCCATCCCTTCTGAGCAATTTTACACAATTTTTGAGACGATCGTGCGAAAAATGATCGAGCAATCCAATCAGAAACGGACCCTAAAAACGGCAAAAACGGCAAAAAATCGCCATTTCAACCCAAAATGGCCGACTTCCTGTTTGATATTGACCATGGTTGCAAGAGACTTTTCTGTGCGGACTCTTGAGTACTACAAGTGTACCAAATTTCATAACTGTACGATAAACTAAGCTTTATGGAGAGGGGTTTTTTTCACTTTGTAGGGGGCGCTGTTCAGCCATTTTCTTTGCGATTTTTTTGGGACCTTTAAAATATCAAATTTTTCACCAGGCCTGACAAGTGTGCAAAATATTGTGAGTTTTGGGGTATGTTAAGGTCCCCAAAAAGCTGTTCAAAGGGGGCACGGAATAACAAAAAATAATAATAATTAAAGCTGCAAGCAGCGTCGTTCGGCCCTCGCAGCTCCGCGCCGCTCCGGTCTGGACGGCAGCCCGGGGCACCAGTGCACGTCTGACAGAACAGAAACGTCAACCACCCCGACACCAGAAACCGCGAATGGCCTCCTAGTCTGCACCTCACCCTGACTCAGCATCCCCTCTGAGCTCACCATTAAATTGAATATTAAGATTACGGCGTTACGCCAGAATTCGCCATGGCATCAAAGCCCCTCCCTTTCTGGAAAGCTATCAGATCTGAATGGTCATTACAGCATCATGAAGACAGTGCATGACCTTAGGGTCATGTTGACTAAATTAGAGGGGACAAATATGGGCATTTCAGCATAAAAAATAAATTCCTGTAGTCAGGGGGCGGGGCTTAGGTGATGTCAGCTGTCCACATTGTCATTGTTTACAGATATGGTCAATGATCACACAGACAAAGTTCGAAAAAGATCTGATCATGCACATGGGAGTTATTAAGTCAAGTAAAGTAATGGCGAAAGGTCAACGTTTGAGGCTTAGCCACGCCCACACCTTTCAACTTTTGAAAAATCCGACGGTTGAATTTTTTCCCCTATGTCTTAAGAGTGTATTGCAGAAGTTTGAAGGTGATTGGTGAAAAGGGCGACGGAGCATCACTCTCCAAACAATGTGTGCGAAAACCACTAAATCACGTACTTGCACCAAAATGGCCGACTTCCTGTGCGACTTTACGCTTGGCTCCAAGAGACTTTTTTGTAGGTCCTGAGACCCCACATTAGTGTACCAAATTTCGTAATCCTCAGTCAAAGCATGGCTTGGGGCTGAAAGTTTTAATGGCTCTAGGGGGCGCTATTTAAGAATATAGGCCACGCCCACAAACTTCAGCTGTCTATTTCTCTTGGAGCTCAGACTAGGATCACTCACCAGAAGTTTCGTAGCAATATCACGATAACTGAAGAAATGAGACAAACGTATTTCCATGGCGTGATGGCGATTTTCGCCATGGTCCCAAAGCCCCGCCTTTTTTCAAAACCTGCCAGTACTGGAGACCAAGTAACCTCAACTTGTCTACTGCTGTTTGCCACAGAATCCTGGTGATTGGGTAAAAGGAGTCCAGTAGGGAGCTGTGAAAAAAAGAGTAGCGTGGCGACAGGTCAAAGTTTGAGGCTTAGCCACGCCCACACCTTTCAACTTTTGAAAAATCCGACGGTTAAATTTTTTCCCCTATGTCTTAAGGGTATATAGCAGAAGTTTGAAGGAGATTGGTGAAAAGGGCGACGGAGCATCACTCTCCAAACAACGTGTGCGAAAACCACTAAATCGCGTACTTGATCCAAAATGGCCGACTTCCTGTGCGACTTTGAACTTGACTCCAAGAGACTTTTTTGTAGGTCCTGAGACACCACATTAGTGTACCAAATTTCGTAATCCTCAGTCAAAGCATGGCTTGGGGCTAATAGTTTAAATGGTCCTAGGGGGCGCTATTTCAAAACATAGGCCACGCCCACAAAATTCAGCTGTCTATTTCTCTTGGAGCTCAGACTAGGATCACTCACCAGAAGTTTCGTAGCAATATCACGATAACTGAAGAAATGAGAGACAAACGTATTTCCATGGCGTGATGGCGATTTTCGCCATGGTCCCAAAGCCCCGCCTTTTTTCAAAACCTGCCAGTACTGGAGACCAAGTAACCTCAACTTGTCTACTGCTGTTTGCCACAGAATCCTGGTGATTGGGTAAAAGGAGTCCAGTAGGGAGCTGTGAAAAAAAGAGTAGCGTGGCGACAGGTCAAAGTTTGAGGCTTAGCCACGCCCACACCTTTCAACTTTTGAAAAATCCGACGGTTGAATTTTTTCCCCTATGTCTTAAGGGTATATAGCAGAAGTTTGAAGGAGATTGGTGAAAAGGGCGACGGAGCATCACTCTCCAAACAACGTGTGCGAAAACCACTAAATCGCGTACTTGATCCAAAATGGCCGACTTCCTGTGCGACTTTGAACTTGACTCCAAGAGACTTTTTTGTAGGTCCTGAGACACCACATTAGTGTACCAAATTTCGTAATCCTCAGTCAAAGCATGGCTTGGGGCTAATAGTTTTAATGGTCCTAGGGGGCGCTATTTCAGAAAATAGGCCACGCCCACCAGATGTTCACATCAGATCTTTTGGGGGGCCGGACTAGGATCACTCACAAGAAGTTTCGTGACGATATCTTTGGAAATGACGAAATGGGAGGCAAACGTAAGGCCAAGGCGGTACGCCTGAATTCGCCGCGCCACCACAGCCCCGCCCTCTGCCGAAAACTCCCATAAAGTGACGCCAAGCAACCCCCACTTGTCTTGAGTTACCAGCTACAAATTTGTGGTGATTAAGTGAAATGGGGCAATTTGGGACCTTTCACAGTAAAACTTGATCTTTTTGGTCCTGAGGGGGCGGGGCTTGTGTGATGTCATCATCCGACCTTTCAATTTACTTTGTGGGTGGATGACGAATGACCACAGAAAGTTTGGTAACTCTATTCCATTCAGTTATGAAGTTATAGCAATTTAAATATTTTTGGCGAGTAGTCAAACTTCGAGGCCTGGCTCCGCCCCTTCAACATATACGAAAACTCAGAATCCTTATCTCATTTTGTTCGCCCATCCCTTCTGAGCAATTTTACACAATTTTTGAGACGATCGTGCGAAAAATGATCGAGCAATCCAATCAGAAACGGACCCTAAAAACGGCAAAAACGGCAAAAAATCGCCATTTCAACCCAAAATGGCCGACTTCCTGTTTGATATTGACCATGGTTGCAAGAGACTTTTCTGTGCGGACTGTTGAGTACTACAAGTGTACCAAATTTCATAACTGTACGATAAACTAAGCTTTATGGAGAGGGTTTTTTTTCACTTTGTAGGGGGCGCTGTTCAGCCATTTTCTTTGCGATTTTTTTGGGACCTTTAAAATATCAAATTTTTCACCAGGCCTGACAAGTGTGCAAAATATTGTGAGTTTTGGGGTATGTTAAGGTCCCCAAAAAGCTGTTCAAAGGGGGCACGGAATAACAAAAAATAATAATAATCAGAGCAAAAACAAGAGGCCTTCGCAGCGCTTTCGCTGCTCGGGCCTAATCAGAGCAAAAACAAGAGGCCTTCGCAGCGCTTTCGCTGCTCGGGCCTAATAATAAACGGAGCAAAAACAAGAGGCCTTCGCAGCGCTTTCGCTGCTCGGGCCTAATAAACAGAGCAAAAACAAGAGGCCTTCGCAGCGCTTTCGCTGCTCGGGCCTAATTAAAGCTGCAAGCAGCGTCGTTCGGCCCTCGCAGCTCCGCGCCGCTCCGGCCTGGCCGGCAGCCCGGGGCACCAGGGCACCTCTGCAGAACACAAACGTCGACCACCCCAACACCAGAAACTGCTAACGGCCACCTTTTCCGCACCTCACCCTGACTCAGCATCCCCTTTGAGCCCACCATTATATTTTATGTCTCACCACTAGGGAATCCTCTATCTTTACCACACTGGTTGTGTGATGACAGTGACCAACTTTAATGCTATTCTGACCATGTTTTTTAAAGTTATCGAAGGATAACGTTATCTAGGTGGCTCTGTGACCAACTACAGAAAAGTCCCATTGAGGTCAGCTTTGGTGACATTATATAACATTCACCAACCGTTTGTGCCTCATTGGCTAAAGGGCATGATTGTTCATTGCCATATTCAGTTTCGGGCAAATCGGAGGCCGTTTGTGGAAGTTACAGTCAAATGTAAGGTCATGGCGTCACGTCAGCATTCACCATGGCATCAAAGCCCCTCCCTTTCTGGAAAGCTATCAGATCTGAATGGTCATTAAAACATCATGAAGACACTGTATGACCTGAGTGTCATTTTCACTAAATTAGAGGGGACAAATATGGGCATTTCACCATAAAACAATAGACTTCCTGTTGTCAGGGGGCGGGGCTTAGGTGATGTAAGCTGTCCACATTGTCGTTGTCTTGAGATGTGGTCAGTGATCACACAGACAAAGTTTGAATTAGATCTGATCATGCACATGGGAGTTATTAAGTCAAGTAATGTCATGGTGAAAGGTCAAAGTTTGAGGCTTAGCCACGCCCACACCTTTATACTTATTTAAAATCCGACGGTTGAATTTTTTCCCCTTTGACTTAAAAGTACATAGCATAAGTTTGAAGTTGATCGGTGTAAAGGGCGACGGGCCATCAATGTCCAAACAACGTGTGCGAAAACCACTAAATCGAGTACTTGGACCAAAATGGCCGACCTCCTGTGCGAAATTGCGCTTGGCTCCAAGAGACTTTTTTGTAGGTCCACAGACCCTACATGAGTGTACCAATTTTCGTAATCCTCAGTAAAACCTTGTCTTGGGGCTGACAGTTTTAATGGTCCTAGGGGGCGCTATTTCAGAATATAGGCCACGCCCACAAATCTCAGCTGCCCAATTCTATTGGGGGTCAGACTAGGATCACTCACCAGACATTTTGTGGCGATGTCACGATAATTGAAGAAATGAGAGGCAAACGTATTGCCATGGCGTGATGGCGAATTTCGCCATGCTCCCAAAGCCCCGCCTTTTTTCAAAACCTGCCAGTACTGTAGACCAAGTGACCTAAACTTGTCAGCTGCTATTTGCCAGAGATTGCTGGTGATTGGGTAAAAGGAGTCCAATAGGGAGCTGTGAAAAAAAGAGTGGCGTGGCGACAGGTCAAAGTTTGAGGCTTAGCCACGCCCACACCTTTATACTTATTTAAAATCCGACGGTTGAATTTTTTACTTTATGTCTTAAGAGTATATAGCAGAAGTTTGAAGGCGATTGGTGAAAAGGGCGATGGAGCATCACTGTCCAAACAACGTGTGCGAAAACCAGTAAATCGCGTACTTGGACCAAAATGGCCGACTTCCTGTGCAACTTTGCACTAGGCTCCAAGAGACTTTTTTGTAGGTCCTGAGACACCACATTAGTGTACCAAATTTCGTAAACCTCAGTCAAAGCATGGCTTGGGGCTGACAGTTTTAATGATCCTAGGTGGCGCTATTTCATAAAATAGGCCACGCCCACCGGATGTTCACATCACATTTTTTGGGGGGCCGGACTAGGATCACTCCCAAGAGGTTTTGTGGCGATATCTCAAGAAATGATGAAATGGGAGGCAAACGTAAGGCCACATCGGTACGCCTGACTTCGCCGCGCCGCCACAGCCCCGCCTTCTGGAGAAAACTCCCATAAAGTGACGCCAAGCAATCCCAACTTGTCTTCAGTTACCTGCTACAAATATGGGGTGATTAGTTGAAAGGGCGAATTTTGGACAATTTCCCAGTAAAACTTGACCTTTTAAGGCCTGAGGGGGCGGGGCTTATGTGACATCATCAATCAACCATTCATTTGTCTTCGGGGGCGGATGACGATTGTCCATAGAAAATTACTTTAACTGTAATTCTTTCATTTATGAAATTATAGCAATTTGAATTTTTTTGGCGAGTGCTCGAACTTTGAGGCCTGGCCCCGCCCCTTCAGTATTTACGAAAAGTCAATTTTATTTGCTCATTTGATTCGTCCATCGCTTCTGTTCGATCGCCCACTATTTTTGAGACGATCGTGCGAAAAATGGTCAAATTGTTCAACCAAATGTAGACCCTAGAAATGGCCAAAACGGGGTCAAAATGGCCACTTTAGTCCAAAATGGCCGACTTCCTGTTTGATATTGACCATGGCTGCAAGAGGCTTTTCTGTGCGTATTGTTGAGTTCTACAGGTGCACCAAATTTCATCACTCTACTATGAAAAAAGGTCAATGCGGAGGGGTATTTTTAATTTTCCAGGGGGCGCTGTTGAAACATTTTTATACCAACTTTCACGTTGCCAGTGAAATACGTAAATTTCACGCACTTTCTATATTGGGCCAGAATTTGGTGACTTTTTGGATATGCTAAGACCCCCTAAAGGCCGTCCAAAGACGCGGAAGAAAAAAAAAGAAAAAAAAAAAAAGAAAAATAAACGGAGCAGATACAATAGGCCTTCGCAGCGCTTCGCTGCTCGGGCCTAATAATAAATAATAATAATAATAAACGGAGCAGATACAATAGGCCTTCGCAGCTTCACTGCTCGGGCCTAATAATAAACGGAGCAGATACAATAGGCCTTCGCAGCTTCACTGCTCGGGCCTAATAATAAGAAACGGAGCAGATACAATAGGCCTTCGCAGCTTCACTGCTCGGGCCTAATAATAATCGGAGCAAAAACAAGAGGCCTTCGCAGCGCTTCGCTGCTCGGGCCTAATTAAAGCTGCAAGCAGCGTCGTTCGGCCCTCGCAGCTCCGCGCCGCTCCGGCCTGGCCGGCAGCCTGGGGCACCAGGCTACGTCTGCGAAACAGAAAAGTCAACCACCCCGACACCAGAAACTGCTAACGGTCACCTCATCCGCACCTCACCCTGACTCAGCATCCCCTTTGAGCCCACCATTATATTACACGTCTCACCACTAGGGCATACTCTATCTTTACCACACTGGTGGTGTGATGACAGAGACAAACTTTAATGCTTTTCTGACCAGGTTTTTTAAGTTATTGTAGGTTAAATTTATCTAGAGGGCGTTGTGACCAACCACAGAAAAATCCCGTTGATGTCAAATTTGGTTGACAAAGATGGTTTTCTGTTATTTTGACATCAATCAGACACTGTGTGTTCTTTCTAGAACCAGTGAGCTGAAAGGGGCAGAGCTACAGGGATTAAAACCAACAACCACATCAATGTGTTTGGTGCAGTCACGTGATGTCACAGGCCAAGTATATTGCCATTCTGACTTTGTCTTTAGAAGTTAATAAAGTTTGAACATATCTAGGGGTGTTGTGACCATTTACAACTAAATCCCATAGAGGTATCTTTGCTCATCAAAGATGGTTTCCTGTTAATTTGGCATCAATCAATTGTTGCATGTGTCATCTAGAGACAAAAGGCTGTAAGTGGGCAGAGTTAAAGTGATTTGAACAAGTGAGCACATACATGTGTTGATTGCAGTTGTGTGATGACTCCCATCAAGTTTAATATAGTTTGGAGCCTTTTTACAGAAGTAACAAAGGTTTTATCGTATCTAGGGGGTGCTGTTCCAAATTTAGGAAATATTCCATGAAGAAGTTTGTAGGTTGATAACAGTCATTTGTGTGCAGTTTGGTGTGAATTGCATCATGCATGTGTTATTCAGGGCCTAATATCTGTCAAGGGGCGGAGCTAAAGCTATATCTACCAATTACCACATGATTGTGTTGGGTTCCTTTGTGTGATGACATATGGCAAGTTTGATGTAATTACAACCTCTTCTGTAGGAGTTGTTACAGTTTTAAAGGTATGTAGGGGGCGCTGTGGTGATATTACACAACATTCTCCAACTGTTTGTGCCTCGTTGGCTAAAGGGCATGATTGTTCATTGCCGTCCTCAGTCTCGGGCAGATCGGAGGCTGTTTGTGGAAGTTGCAGTCAAACGTAAGGTCATGGCGTCACGCCAGAATTCGCCATGGCATCAAAGTCCCTCCCTATCTGGAAAGCTATCAGATCTGAATGGTCATTACAATATCATGAAGACAGTGCATGACCTTTGTGTCATGTTGACTAAATTAGAGGGGACAAATATGGGCATTTCACCATAAAACAATAGAATTCCTGTAGTAGGGGGCGGGACTTAGGGGATGTCAGCTGTCCACATTGTCAATGTTTTCAGATGTGGTCAGTGATCACACAGACAAAGTTTGGTATAGATCTGATCGTGCGCATGGGAGTTATTAAGTCAAGTAATGTAATGGCGACAGGTTAAAGTTTGAGGCTTAGCCACGCCCACACCTTTATACTTATTTAAAATCCGACGGTTGAATTTTTTCCTCTATGTCTTAAGAGTATATAGCAGAAGTTTGAAGGTGATTGGTGAAAAGGGCGATGGAGCATCACTCTCCAAACGTGTGCGAAAAAACACTAAATCGAGTACTTGGACCAAAATGGCCGACTTCCTGTGCGACTTTGCACTGGCTCCAAGAGACTTTTTTGTAGGTCCTGAGACACCACATTAGTGTACCAAATATCGTAATCCTCAGTCAAAGCATGGCTTGGGGCTGACAGTTTTAATGGTCCTAGGGGGCGCTAATTCAGAAAATAGGCCACGCCCACAAACTTATGCTGCCCATTTCTATTGGGGGTCAGACTAGGATCACTCACAACAAATTTTGAGGTGATATCACGATAATTGAAGAAATGAGAGGCAAACGTATTTCCATGGCATGATGGCGAATTTCGCCATGCTCCCAAAGCCCCGCCTTTTTTCAAAACCTGCCAGTAACCGAGACCAAGTGACCTCAACTTGTCTGCTGCTATTTACCAGAGATTCCTGGTGATTGGGTAAAAGGTGTCCAATAGAGAGCTGTGAAAAAAAGAGTGGCATGGCGAAAGGTCAAAGTTTGAGGCTTAGCCACGCCCACACGTTTATACTTAATTAAAATCCGACGGTTGAATTTTTTCCTCTTTGACTTAAGAGTATATAGCAGAAGTTTGAAGGTGATTGGTGAAAAGGGCGACGGAGCATCACTCTCCAAACAACGTGTGTGAAAACCACTAAATCGCACACTTGGACCAAAATGGCCGACTTCCTGTGCGACTTTGCACTTAGCTCCAAGAGACTTTTTTGTAGGTCCTGAGACACCACATTAGTGTACCAAATTTCGTAATCCTCAGTTAAAGCATGGCTTGGGGCTGACAGTTTTAATGGTCCTAGGGGGCGCTAATTCAGACAATAGGCCACGCCCACAAACTTAAGCTGACCATTTCTATTGGGGGTCAGACTAGGATCACTCACAACAAATTTCGAGGTTCATATCACGATAAATGAAGAAATGAGAGGCAAACGTATTTCCATGGCGTGACGGCGAATTTCGCCATGCTCCCAAAGCCCTGCCTTTTCTCAAAACCTTCCAGTACTGGACACCAAGTGACCTCAACTTGTCTGCTGCTATTTACCAGAGATTCCTGGTGATTGGGTAAAATGGGTCCAATAGGGAGCTGTGAAAAAAAGAGTGGTGTGGCGAAAGGTCAAAGTTTGAGGCTTAGCCACACCCACACCTTTATACTTATTTAAAATCCGACGGTTGAATTTTTTCCTCTATGTCTTAAGAGTATATAGCAGACGTCTGAAGGCGATTGGTGAAAAGGGCGACGGAGCATCATTCTCCAAACAACGTGTGTGAAAACCACTAAATCACGTACTTGGACCAAAATGGCCGACTTCCTGTGCGACTTTGCACTTGGCTCCAAGAGACTTTTTTGTAGGTCCTGAGACACCACATTAGTGTACCAAATTTCGTAATCCTCAGTCAAAGCATGGCTAAGGGCTGACAGTTTTAATGGTCCTAGGTGGCGCTATTTCAGAAAATAGGCCACGCCCACCGGATGTTCACATCAGATCTTTTGGGGGGGCGGACTAGGATCACTCACAAGAAGTTTCGTGGCGATATCTTTAGAAATGACGAAATGGGAGGCAAACGTAAGGCCACGGCGGTACGCCTGACTTCGCCGCGCCGCCACAGCCCCGCCCTCTGCTGAAAACTCCCATAAAGTGACGCAAACCAACCCCCACTTGTCTTGAGTTACCAGCTACAAATTTGTGGTGATTGAGTGAAATGGGGCCATTTGGGACCTTTCACAGTAAAACTTGTCCTTTTTGGTCCTGAGGGGGCGGGGCTTGTGTGATGTCATCATCCAACCATTTAATTTACTTTGTGGGTCAATGACGAATCACCACAGAAAGTTTGGCAACTCTATTCCATTCAGTTATGAAGTTAAAGCAGTTTAAATTTTTTTGGCGAGTAGTCAAACTTCGAGGCCTGGCCCCACCCCTTCAACATATACGAAAACTCAGAATTTTTGTCTCATTTTGTTCGCCCATCCCTTCTGAGCAATTTTACACATTTTTGAGACGATCGTGCAAAAAATGATCGAGCAATCCGATCAGAAACGGACCCTAAAAACGGCAAAAACGGCTAAAAATCGTCATTTCAACCCAAAATGGCCGACTTCCTGTTTGATATTGACCATGCTTGCAAGAGACTTTTCTGTGCGGACTGTTGAGTACAACAAGTGTACCAAATTTCATAACTGTACGATTTTTTTCACTTTGTAGGGGGCGCTGTTCAGCCATTTTCTTTGCGATTTTTTTGGAACCTTTAAAATATCAAATTTTTCACCAGGCCTGACAAGTGTGCAAAATATTGTGAGTTTTGGGGTATGTTAAGGTCCCCAAAAAGCCGTTCAAAGGGGCACCGGAATAATAAATAATAATAAACAGAGCAAAAACAAGAGGCCTTCGCAGCGCTTTCGCTGCTCAAGCCTAATAAACGAGCAAAAACAAGAGGCCTTCGCAGCGCTTTCGCTGCTCGGGCCTAATAATAAACAGAGCAAAAACAAGAGGCCTTCGCAGCGCTTTCGCTGCTCGGGCCTAAATAAACAGAGCAAAAACAAGAGGCCTTCGCAGCGCTTTCGCTGCTCGGGCCTAATTAAAGCTGCAAGCAGCGTCGTTCGGCCCTCGCAGCTCCGTACCGCTCCGGCCTGGCCGGCAGCCCAGGGCACCAGGGCATGTCCGCGGACCAGAGACCTTGACCAACCCGACACCAGAAACCGCTAATGATCACCTCGTCCTCACCTCACCCTGACTCAGCATCCCCTCTGAACCCACCAGGTTTGGTACAGTTACGACCTCGTCTGTAGGAGTTATTACAGTTTAATGGTGTGTAGGGGGCGCTCTGGTGACAATATACAAATCTCACCAACCGTTTGTGTCTCATTCGATAATGGGCATGATTGTTGATTGCCATGTTCAGTCTCGTGCAGATGGGAGGCTGTTTGTGGAAGTTACGATCAAACATAAGGCCACGGCGTCATGCCAGAATTCGCCATGGCATCAAAGCCCCTCCCTATCTGGAAAGCTATCAGATCTGAATGGTCATTACAACATCATGAAGACAGTGCATGACCTTAGTGTCATGTTGACTAAATTAGAGGGGACAAATATGGGCATTTCACCATTAAACAATAGACTTGCTGTATTCAGGGGGCGGGGCTTAGGTGATGACACCCGTCCACAATGACGTTGTCTTGAGATGTGGTCAGTGATCACACAGACAAAGGTTGATATAGATCTGATCATGCACATTGGAGTTGTTAAGTCAAGTAATGTAATGGCGAAAGGTCAAAGTTTGAGGCTTAGCCACGCCCACACCTTGATACTTATTTAAAATCCGACGGTTGAATTTTTTCCCCTTTGTCTTAAGAGCACATAGCAGATGTTTAAAGGTGATCGGTGAAAAGAGCGACGGGGCAACAAGGTCCAAACAACATGTGCGAAAACCACTAAATCAAGTACTTGGACCAAAATGGCCGACCTCCTGTGTGACTTTGCGCTTGGCTCCAAGAGACTTTTTTGTAGGTCCTGAGACACTACATTAGTGTACCAAATTTCGTGATCCTCAGTCAAATCTTGGCTTGGGGCTGACAGTTTTAATGGTCCTAGGGGGCGCTATTTCAGAAAATAGGCCACGCCCACAAACTTCAGCTGTCCAGTTCTATTGGGGGTCAGACTCGGATCACTCACCAGACATTTTGTGGCGATGTCACGATAATTGAAGAAATGAGAGGCAAACGTATTGCCATGGCGTGATGGCGAATTTCGCCATGCTCCCAAAGCCCCGCCTTTTTTCGAAACCTGCCAGTACTGGAGACCAAGTGACCTCAACTGGTCAGCTGCTATTTGCCAGAGATTGCTGGTGATTGGGTGAAAGGAGTCCAATAGGGAGCTGTGAAAAAAAGAGTGGCGTGGCGACAGGTCAAGGTTTGAGGCTTAGCCACGCCCACACCTTTATACTTATTTAAAATCCGACGGTTGAATTTTTTCATCTATGTCTTAAGAGTGTATAACAGATGTTTGAAGGTGATTGGTGAAAAGGGTGATGGAGCATCACTCTCCAAACAACGTGTGCGAAAACCACTAAATTGAGTACTTGGACCAAAATGGCCGACTTCCTGTGCGACTTCGCACTTGGCTCCAAGAGACTTTTTTGTAGGTCCGGAGACACCACATTAGTGTACCAAATTTCGTACTCCTCAGTCAAAGCATGGCTTGGGGCTGACAGTTTTAATGGTCCTAGGGGGCACTATTTCAGAAAATAGGCCACGCCCACCGGATTTTCACATCACATTTTGTGGGGGGGCGAACTAGGATCACTCCCAAGAGGTTTTGTGGCAATATCTCTAGAAATGACGAAATGGGAGGCAAACGTAAGGCCACGTCGGTACGCCTGATTTCGCCGCGCCGCCACTGCCCCGCCTTCTGCAGAAAACTCCCATAAAGTGACTCCAAGAAACCCCAACTTGTCTTCAGTTACCTGCTACAAATTTGGGTTGATTATTTGAAAGGGCGAATTTTGGAAAATTTCCCAGTAAAACTTGACCTTTTAAGTCCTGAGGGGGCGGGGCTTACGTGACATCATCAATCGACCATTCATTTGTCTTCGGGGGGCGATGACGATTGTCCATAGAACATTACTTTAACTGTAATTCTTTCATTTATGACATTATAGCAATTTGAATTTTTTTGGCGAGTGCTCGAACTTTGAGGCCTGGCCCCGCCCCTTCAGTATTTACGAAAAGTCAATTTTATTGTCTCATATGAATCGTCCATCTCTTCTGTTCGATGGCACACTATTTTTGAGACTATGGTACGAAAAATGACGAAACTGTTCAACCAAATATAGACCCTAGAAATGGCCAAAACGGGGTCAAAATGGCCACTTTAGTCCAAAATGGCTGACTTCCTGTTTGATATTGACCATGGGTGCAAGAGGCTTTTCTGTGCGTATTGTTGAGTTCTACAAGTGTACCAAATTTCATCACTCTACTAAGAAAAAAGGTCAAAGCGGAGGGGTATTTTTAATTTTCCAGGGGGCGCTGTCGAAACATTTTTTTACCAACTTTCACGTTGCCATTGAAATACGTAAATTTCACGCACTTTCTATATTGGGCCAGAATTTGGTGAGTTTTTGGATATGCTAAGACCCCCTAAAGGCCACCCAAAGACGCGGAAGAAAAAAAAAGAAAAAAAAAAAAAGAAAGAAAAAAAAAAAAGAAACGGAGCAGATACAATAGGCCTTCGCAGCGCTTCGCTGCTCGGGCCTAATTAAAGCTGCAAGCAGCGTCGTTCGGCCCTCGCAGCTCCGCGCCGCTCCGGCCTGGCCGGCAGCCCGGGGCACCAGGGCACGTCTGCGGAAAAGAAATGTTGACCACCCCGACACCAGAAACAGCTAATCGTCACCTCGTCCGCACCTCACCCTGACTGAGCATCCCCTCTGAGCACTCACAGTTTTTGGTGCAGTTACGACCTCGTCTGTAGGAGTTATTACAGTTTTAATGGTGTGTAGGGGGCGCTGTGGTGTTATTATATGAATTTCACCAACCATTTGTGTCTCATTGGCTAAAGGGCATGATTTTTGATTGCCATGTTCAGTCTCGTGCAGATGGGAGGCTGTTTGTGGAAGTTACGATCAAACGTAAGGTCATGGCGTCATGCCAGAAATCGCCATGGCATCAAAGCCGCTCCCTATCTGGAAAGCTATCAGATCTGAATGGCCATTGAAACATCATGAAGACAGTGCCTGACCTTAGTGTCATGTTGACTAAATTAAAGGGGACAAATATGGGCATTTCACCATAAAACAATAGACTTCCTGTTGTCAGGGGGCGGGGCTTAGGTGATGTCACCTGTCCACAATGACGTCTTGAGATGTGGTCATTGATCACACAGACAAAGTTTGATATAGATTTGATCATGCACATTGGAGTTGTTAAGTCAAGTAATGTAATGGCGAAAGGTCAAAGTTTGAGGCTTAGCCACGCCCACAACATTATACTTATTTAAAATCCGATGGTTGAATTCTTTCCCCTTTGTCTTAAGAAAATATAACAGAAGTTTGAAGGTGATCGGTGAAAAGGGCGACGGGGTATCATTGTCCAAACAACGTGTGCGAAAACCACTAAATCGAGTACTTGGACCAAAATAGCCGACTTCCTGTTCGACTTTGCACTTGGCTCCAAGAGACTTTTTTGTAGGTCGTGAGACACCACATTAGTGTACCAAATTTTGCAATCCTCAGTCAAAGCATGGCTTGGGGCTGAAGGTTTTAATGGCCATAGGGGGCGCTATTTCAGAAAATAGGCCACGCCCACAAACTTCAGCCATTCATTTCTATTGGGGGTCAAACTAGGATCACTCAGAACAAATTTCGAGGTGATATAACTATAAATGAAGAAATGAGAGGCAAACGTATTTCCATGGCGTGATGGCGAATTTCGCCATCCTCCCAAAGCCCCGCCTTTTTTCAAAACCTTCCAGTACTGGAGACCAAGTGACCTCAACTTGTCTGCTGCTACTTACCAGAGATTCCTGATGATTGTGTAAAAGTAGTCCGATAGGGAGCTGTGAAAAAAAGAGTGGTGTGGCGAAAGGTCAAAGTTTGAGGCTTAGCCACGCCCACACCTTTACACTTATTTAAAATCCGACGGTTGAATTTTTTCCTCTATGTCTTAAGAGTATATAGCAGACGTCTGAAGGCGATTGGTGAAAAGGGCGACGGAGCATCACTCTCCAAACAACGTGTGTGAAAACCACTAAATCGCGCACTTGGACCAAAATGGCCGACTTCCTGTGTGACTTTGCATTTGGCTCCAAGAGACTTTTTTGTATGTCCTGAGACCCCACATTAGTGTACCAAATTTCGTAATCCTCAGTCAAAGCATGGCTAGGGGCTGACAGTTTTAATGGTCCTAGGGGGCGCTATTTCAGAAAATAGGCCACGCCCACAAATTTAAGCTGGCCATTTCTATTGGGGGTCAGACTAGGATCACTCACAACAAATTTCGAGGTGATATCACGAGAAATGAAGAAATGAGAGGCAAACGTATTTCCATGGCGTGATGGCGAATTTCGCCATGCTCCCAAAGCCCCGCCTTTTTTCAAAACCTGCCAGTACTGGAGACCAAGTGACCTCAACTTGTGTGCTGCTATTTGCCAGAGATTCCTGGTGATTGGGTAAAAGGAGTCCAATAGGGAGCTGTGAAAAAAAGAGTAGCATGGCGACAAGTCAAAGTTTGAGGCTTAGCCACGCCCACACCTTCATACTTATTTAAAATCCGACGGTTGAATTTTTTCCTTTACGTCTTAAGAGTATATAGCAGACGTTTGAAGGCAATTGGTGAAAAGGGCGACGGAGCATCACTCTCCAAACAACGTGTGCGAAAACCACTAAATCGAGTACTTGGACCAAAATGGCCGACTTCCTGTGCGACTTTGCACTTGGCTCCAAGAGACTTTTTTGTAGGTCCTGAGACACCACATTAGTGTACCAAATTTCGTAATCCTCAGTCAAAGCTTGGCTAGGGGCTGACAGTTTTAATGGTCCTAGGGGGCGCTATTTCAGAAAATAGGCCACGCCCACCGGATGTTCACATCAGATTTTGTGAGGGACCGGATTAGGATCACTCACAAGAAGTTTCGTGACGATATCTTTAGAAATGACGAAATGGGAGGCAAACGTAAGGCCATGGCGGTACGCCTAACTTCGCCGCGCCGCCACAGCCCCGCCCTCTGCCGAAAACTCCCATAAAGTGACGCCAAGCAACCCCCACTTGTCTTGAGTTACCAGCTACAAATTTGTGGTGATTGAGTGAAATGGGGCCATTTGGGACCTTTCATAGTAAAACTTGACCTTTTTGGTCCTGAGGGGGCGGGGCTTGTGTGATGTCATCATGCGACCATTCAATTTCCTTTGTGGGCCGATGACGAATGACCACAGCAATTTTTGTAACTCTGTTACATTCAGTTATGAGGTTATAGCAATTTATATTTTTTTGGCGAGTAGTCAAACTTCGAGGCCTGGCCCCGCCCCTTCATCATATACGAAAACTCAGAATCCTTGTCTCATTTATTTCGCCCATCCCTTCTGAGCAATTTTACACAATTTTTGAGACGATCGTGCGAAAAATGATCGAGCAATCCTATCAGAAACGGACCCTAAAAACGGCAAAAACGGCCAAAAATCGCCATTTCAACCTAAAATGGCCGACTTCCTGTTTGATATTGACGATGCTTGCAAGAGACTTTTCTGTGCGGACTGTTGAGTACTACAAGTGTACCAAATTTCATAACTGTACGATAAACTAAGCTTTATGGAGAGGGTTTTTTTTTTTCACATTCTAGGGGGCGCTGTTCAGCCATTTTCTTTGCGATTTTTTTGGGACCTTTAAAATATCAATTTTTCACCAGGCCTGACAAGTTTGCAAAATATTGTGAGTTTTGGGGTATGTTAAGGTCCCCAAAAAGCCATTCAAAGGGGGCACGGAATAACAAAAAAAGAATTAAAGCTGCAAGCAGCGTCGTTCGGCCCTCGCAGCTCCGCGCCGCTCCGGCCTGGCCGGCAGCCCGGGGCACCAGGGCATGTCTGGCAGAACAGAAACGTCAATCATCCCGTCACCGGAAACAGCAAATGGCCTCCTAGTCCGCACCTCACCCTGACTAAGCATCCCCTCTGAGCTCACCATTAAATTGAATTGTAAGGTTACGGCATACGCAAGAATTCGCCATGGCATCAAAGCCCCTCCCTTTCTGGAAAGCTATCAGATTTGAATGGCCATTACAGCATCATGAAGACAGTGCATGACCTAGGTGTCATGTTGACTAAATTAGAGGGGACAAATATGGGCATTTCAGCATAAAATAATAACTTCCTTTAGTCAGGGGGCGGGGCTTAGATGATGTCAGCTGTCCACATTGTCATTGTTTACAGATATGGTCAATGATCACACAGACAAAGTTCGAAAAAGATCTGATCATGCACATGGGAGTTATTAAGTCAAGTAATGGCGAAAGGTCAAAGTTTGAGGCTTAGCCACGCCCACACCTTTCAACTTTTGAAAAATCCGACGGTTGAATTTTTTCCCCTATGCCTTAAGAGTATATAGCAGAAGTTTGAAGGCGATTGGTGAAAAGGGCGACGGAGCATCACTCTCCAAACAACGTGTGCGAAAACCACTAAATCGCGTACTTGGACCAAAATGGCCGACTTCCTGTGCAATTTTGTGCTTGGCTCCAAGAGACTTTTTTGTAGGTCCTGGGACACCACATTAGTGTACCAAATTTCGTAATCCTCAGTGAAAGCATGGCTTGGGGCTATTAGTTTAAATGGTCCTAGGGGGCGCTATTTCAGAAATTAGGCCACGCCCACATATTTCAGCTGTCTATGTCTCTTTGGGGTCAGACTAGGATCACTCACCAGAAGTTTCGTAACGATATCACGATAAATGAAGAAATGAGAGGCAAACGTATTTCCATGGCGTGATGGCGATTTTCGCCATGCTCCCAAAGCCCCGCCTTTTTTTGAAACCTTCCAGTACTGGATACCAAGTGACCTCAAGTTGTCTACTGCTATTTGCCAGAGACTCCTGCTGATTGGGTAAAAGGAGTCCAGTAGGGAGCTGTGAAAAAAAGAGTGGCGCGGCGACAGGTCAAAGTTTGAGGCTTAGCCACGCCCACACCTTTCAACTTTTGAAAAATCCGACGGTTGAATTTTTTCCCCTATGCCTTAAGAGTATATAGCAGAAGTTTGAAGGCGATTGGTGAAAAGGGCGACGGAGCATCACTCTCCAAACAACGTGTGCGAAAACCACTAAATCGCGTACTTGGACCAAAATGGCCGACTTCCTGTGCAATTTTGTGCTTGGCTCCAAGAGACTTTTTTGTAGGCCCTGGGACACCACATTAGTGTACCAAATTTCGTAATCCTCAGTCAAAGCATGGCTTGGGGCTATTAGTTTAAATGGTCCTAGGGGGCGCTATTTCAGAAATTAGGCCACGCCCACATATTTCAGCTGTCTATGTCTCTTTGGGGTCAGACTAGGATCACTCACCAGAAGTTTCGTAATGATATCACGATAAATGAAGAAATGAGAGGCAAACGTATTTCCATGGCGTGATGGCGATTTTCGCCATGCTCCCAAAGCCCTGCCTTTTTTTGAAACCTTCCAGTACTGGAGACCAAGTGACCTCAAGTTGTCTACTGCTATTTGCCAGAGACTCCTGCTGATTGGGTAAAAGGAGTCCAGTAGGGAGCTGTGAAAAAAAGAGTGGCGCGGCGACAGGTCAAAGTTTGAGGCTTAGCCACGCCCACACCTTTCAACTTTTGAAAAATCCGACGGTTGAATTTTTTCCTCTATGTCTTAAGAGCAGATGGCAGAAGTTTGAAGGAGATTGGTGAAAATGGCGACGGAGCATCACTCTCCAAACAACGTGTGCGAAAACCACTAAATTGCGTACTTGGACCAAAATGGCCGACTTCCTGTGCAACTTTGCACTTGGCTCCAAGAGACTTTTTTGTAGGTCCTGAGACACCACATTAGTGTACCAAATTTCGTACTCCTCAGTCAAAGCATGGCTTGGGGCTGACAGTTTTAATGGTCCTAGGGGGCGCTATTTCAGAAAATAGGCCACGCCCACCGGATGTTCACATCAGATCTTTTGAGGGGCCGGACTAGGATCACTCACAACAAGTTTCGTGACGATATCTTTAGAAATGACGAAATGGAAGGCAAACGTAAGGCCATGGCGGTACGCCTGACTTCGCCGCGCCGCCACAGCCCCACCTTCTGCCGAAAACTCCCATAAAGTGACGCCAAGAAACCTCCACTTGTCTTGAGTTAACAGCTACAAGTTTGTGGTGATTAAGTGAAATGGGGCAATTTGGGACCTTTCACAGTAAAACTTGACCTTTTTGGTCCTGAGGGGGCGGGGCTTGTGTGATGTCATCATCCGACCATTCAATTTACTTTGTGGCTGGATGACGAATGACCACAGAAAGTTTGGTAATTCTATTCCTTTCAGTTATGAAGTTATAGCAATTTAAAATTTTTTGGCGAGTAGTCAAACTTCGAGGCCTGGCCCCGCCCCTTCAACATGTACGAAAAGTCAGAATCTTTGTCTCATTTTGTTCGCCCATCCCTTCTGAGCAATTTTACACAATTTTTGAGACGATCGTGCAAAAAATGATCGAGCAATCCAATCAGAAACGGACCCTAAAAAGGGCCAAAACGGCAAAAAATCGCCATTTCAACCCAAAATGGCCGACTTCCTGTTTGATATTGACCATGCATGCAAGAGACTTTTCTGTGCGGACTGTTTAGTACTATAAATGTACCAAATTTCATAACTGTACGATAAACTAAGCTTTATGGAGAGGGGTTTTTTTCACTTTGTAGGGGGCGCTGTTCAGCCATTTTCTTTGCGATTTTTTTGTGACCTTTAAAATATCAAATTTTTCACCAGGCCTGACAAGTTTGCAAAATATTGTGAGTTTTGGGGTATGTTAAGGTCCCCAAAAAGCTGTTCAAAGGGGGCACGGAATAACAAAAAATAATCAGAGCAAAAACAAGAGGCCTTCGCAGCGCTTTCGCTGCTCGGGCCTAATTAAAGCTGCAAGCAGCGTCGTTCGGCCCTTGCAGCTCCGCGCCCCTCCGGCCTGGCCGGCAGCCCGGGGCACCAGGGCACGTCCGCGGAACAGAAATGTCCACCACCCCGACATCAGAAACCCCTAACGGTCACCTCGTCCACACCTCACCCTGACTCAGCATCCCCTCTGAGCCCACCATTATATTACACGCCTCACCACTAGGGCATACTATTTTCTTTACCACACTGGTGTTGTGATGACACAGACCAACTGTAAAGCTTTTTTGACCATGTTTTTTAAAGTTATCAAAAGATAAAGTTATCTAGGGGGCTCTGTGACCAACTACAGAAAAATCCCATTGAGGTCAGCTTTGGCTGACAACGACGGTTTTCTGTTATTTTGGCATCAAATGGACGTTGTGGGTGTTATCTAGAGCCAGTGAGCTGAAAGGGGCGGAGCTACAGGGATTTTAACCAACAACACCATCAATGTTTTTTGTGCAGTCACGTGATGTCACAAGCCAAGTATAATGCCATTCTGACTTTTTATTTAGAAGTTAATAAAGTTTGAACCCATCTAGGGGGCGCTGTGACCATTTACAACTAAATCCCATAGATGTCATCTTTGGACATCAAAGATGGTTTTCAGTTAATTTGGCATCAATCAAACGTTGCATGGGTAATCTAGAGACAAAAAGCTGTAAGTGGGCGGAGTTAAAGTGATTTGAACAAGTGAGCATCTACATGTGTTGATTGCAGTTGTGTGATGACTCTCACCAAGTTTGATATAGTTTGGAGCTTTTTGCAGAAGTTACAAAGGTTTTTTGAAACTAGGGGGCGCTGTCCCAAATTTAGGACATATTCCATGAAGAAGTTTGTAGGTTGATGAAAGTCATTTGTGTGCAGTTTGGTGTGAATTGCATCATGCATGTGTTATTCAGGGCTTAATATCTGAAAGGGGGCGGAGCTAAAGCGATATGAACCAATTACCACAAGATTGTGTTGGGTGCCTTTGTGTGATGACACATAGCAAGTTTGGGGCAGTTAAAACCTCGTCTTGAGGAGTTATTACAGTTTTAAAGGTATGTAGGGGGCACTGTGGTGATATCATAAAACGTTCACCAACCGTTTGTGACTCGTTGGCTAAAGGGCATGATTGTTCATTGCCATGTTCAGTCTCGGGCAGATCGGAGGCTGTTTGTGGAAGTTGCAGTCAAACGTAAGGTCATGGCGCCACGCTAGAATTCGCCATGGCATCAAATCCCCTCCCTATCTGGAAAGCTCTCAGATCTGAATGGTCATTACAGCTTCATGAAGACCGTGCATGACCTTAGTGTCATGTTGACTAAATTAGAGGGGACAAATATGGGCATAAAACAATAGACTTCCTGTATTCAGGGGGCGGGGCTTAGGTGATGTCAGCTGTCCACATTGTCATTGTCTTGAGATGTGGTCAGTGATCACACAGACAAAGTTTGGTATAGATCTGATAATGCACATGGGAGTTATTAAGTCAAGTAATGTAATGGCGAAAGGTCAAAGTTTGAGGCTTAGCCACGCCCACACCTTTATACTTATTTAAAATCCGACGGTTGAATTTTTTCCCCTTTTCCCCGCCCTCTGCCGAAAACTCCCATAAAGTGACGCCAAGCAACCCCCACTTGTCTTGAGTTAACAGCTACAAATTTGTGGTGAATAAGTGAAATGGGGCAATTTGGGACCTTTCACAGTAAAACTTAACCTTTTTTGTCTTGAGGGGGCGGGGCTTGAGTGATGTCATCATGCGACCATTCAGTTTCCTTTGTGGGCCGATGATGAATGACTACAGCAATTTTTGTTACTCTGTTACATTCAGTTATGAAGTTATAGCAATTTATATTTTTTTGGCGAGTAGTCAAACTTCGAGGCCTGGCCCCGCCCCTTCAACATATACGAAAAGTCAGAATCCTTGTCTCATTTTGTTCGCCCATCCCTTCTGAGCATGGCAATCAACAATCATGCCCTTTAGCGGAGGCTGTTTGTGGAAGTTAGAGTCAAACGTAAGGTCACTGCGTCACGCCAGAATTCGCCATGGCATCAAACCCCTCCCTATCTGTAAAGCTATCAGATCTGAATGGTAATTACATCATCATGAAGACAGTGCTTGACCTTAGTGTCATGTTCACTAAATTAGAGGGGACAAATTTGGGCATTTCACCATTAAACAATAGACTTCCTGTTGTCAGGGGGCGGGGCTTAGGTGATGTCAGATGTCAACATTGTCACTATCTTCACATATGGTCAGTGATCACACAGACAACATTTGATATAGATATGATCATGAACATGGGAGTTATTAAGTCAGTAATGTAATGGCAAAAGGTCAAAGTTTGAGGCTTAGCCACGCCCACACCTTTACACTTATTTAAAATCCGACGGTTGAATTTTTTCCCCTATGTCTTAAGAGTGTATAGCAGAACTTTGTAGGCGATTGGTGAAAAGGGCGACGGAGCATCACTCTCCAAACAACGTGTGCGTAAACCACTAAATCGAGTACTTGGACCAAAATGGCCGACTTCCTGTGCTACTTAGCACTTGGCTCCAAGAGACTTTTTTGTAGGCCCTGAGACACTACATAAATGTTCCGAATTTCGTAATTCTCAGTCAAACCATTGCGTGGGGCTGACAGTTTTAATGTCTCTAGGGGGCGCTAATTCAGAAAATAGGCCACGCCCACAAACTTAAGCTGACCATTTCTATTGGGGGTCAGACTAGGATCACTCACAACTAATTTCAAGGTGATATCACGATAAATGAAGAAATGAGAGGCAAACGTATTTCCATGGCGTGATGGCAAATTTCGCCATGCTCCCAAAGCCCCGCCTTTTTGCAAAACCTTCCAGTACTGGAGACCAAGTGACCTCAACTTGTCTGATGCTATTTACCAGAGATTCCAGGTGATTGGGAAAAAGGAGTCCAATAGGGAGCTGTGAAAATAAGAGTGGCGTGGCGAAAGGTCAAAGTTTGAGGCTTAGCCACGCCCACACCTTTATACTTATTTAAAATCCGACGGTTGAATTTTTTCCTCTATGTCTTAAGAGTATATAGCAGAAGTTTGAAGGCGATTGGTGAAAAGGGCGACGGAGCATCACTCTCCAAACAACGTGTGTGAAAACCACTAAATCGCGCACTTGGACCAAAATGGCCGACTTCCTGTGCGACTTTGCACTTGGCTCCAAGAGACGTTTTTGTAGGGCCTGAGACACCAAATTAGTGTACCAAATTTCGTAATCCTCAGTCAAAGCATGGCTTGGGGCTGACAGTTTTAATGGTCCTAGGGGGCGCTATTTCAGAAAATAGGCCACGCCCACCCAATGTTCACATCAGATCCTTTGGGGGGCCGGACTAGGATCGCTCCCAAGAAGTTTCGTGACAATATCTTTAGAATTGACGAAATGGGAGGCAAACGTAAGGCCACGGCGGTATGCCTGAATTCGCCGTGCCGCCACAGCCGCGCCCTCTGCCGAAAACTCCCATAAAGTGACGCCAAGCAACCCACACTTGTCTTGAGTTACCAGCTACAAATTCTTGGTGATTAAGTGAAATTGGGCAATTTGGGACCTTTCACAGTAAAACTTGACCTTTTTGGTCCTGAGGGGGCGGGGCTTGTGTGATGTCATCATCCGACCATTCAATTTACTTTGTGGGTGGATGACAAATGACCACAGAAAGTTTGGTATCTCTATTCCATTCAGTTATGAAGTTATAGCAATTTAAATATTTTTGGCGAGTAGTCAAACTTTGAGGCCTGGCCCCACCCCTTCAGCATATACGAAAACTCAGAATTCTTGTCTCATTTTGTTCGCCCATCCCTTCTGAGCAATTTTACACCTTTTTTTCGATGATCGTGCAAAAACTATTCGAGCAATCCAATCAGAAACTGACCCTAAAAACGGCAAAAACTGCTAAAAATCGCCATTTCAACCCAAAATGGCCGACTTCCTGTTTGATATTGACCATGCTTGCAAGAGACTTTTCTGTGTGGACTGTTGAGTACTACAAGTGAACCAAATTTCATAACTGTACGATAAACTAAGCTTTATGGAGAGGGTTTTTTTTCACTTTCTAGGGGGCGCTGTTCAGCCATTTTCTTTGCGATTTTTTTGGGACCTTTAAAATATCAAATTTTTCACCAGGCCTGACAAGTTTGCAAAATATTGTGAGTTTTGGGGTATGTTAAGGTCCCCAAAAAGCCATTCATTTCGCGCACGGAATAATAAATAAAGAATTAAAGCTGCAAGCAGCGTCGTTCGGCCCTCGCAGCTCCGCGCCGCTCCGGCCTGGCCGGCAGCCCGGGGCACCAGGGCATGTCTGGCAGAACAGAAACGTCAATCATCCCGTCACCGGAAACAGCAAATGGCCTCCTAGTCCGCACCTCACCCTGACTAAGCATCCCCTCTGAGCTCACCATTAAATTGAATTGTAAGGTTACGGCATACGCAAGAATTCGCCATGGCATCGAAAGCCCCTCCCTTTCTGGAAAGCTATCAGATTTGAATGGCCATTACAGCATCATGAAGACAGTGCATGACCTAGGTGTCATGTTGACTAAATTAGAGGGGACAAATATGGGCATTTCAGCATAAAATAATAACTTCCTTTAGTCAGGGGGCGGGGCTTAGATGATGTCAGCTGTCCACATTGTCATTGTTTACAGATATGGTCAATGATCACACAGACAAAGTTCGAAAAAGATCTGATCATGCACATGGGAGTTATTAAGTCAAGTAATGGCGAAAGGTCAAAGTTTGAGGCTTAGCCACGCCCACACCTTTCAACTTTTGAAAAATCCGACGGTTGAATTTTTTCCCCTATGCCTTAAGAGTATATAGCAGAAGTTTGAAGGCGATTGGTGAAAAGGGCGACGGAGCATCACTCTCCAAACAACGTGTGCGAAAACCACTAAATCGCGTACTTGGACCAAAATGGCCGACTTCCTGTGCAATTTTCTGCTTGGCTCCAAGAGACTTTTTTGTAGGTCCTGGGACACCACATTAGTGTACCAAATTTCGTAATCCTCAGTGAAAGCATGGCTTGGGGCTATTAGTTTAAATGGTCCTAGGGGGCGCTATTTCAGAAATTAGGCCACGCCCACATATTTCAGCTGTCTATGTCTCTTTGGGGTCAGACTAGGATCACTCACCAGAAGTTTCGTAACGATATCACGATAAATGAAGAAATGAGAGGCAAACGTATTTCCATGGCGTGATGGCGATTTTCGCCATGCTCCCAAAGCCCCGCCTTTTTTTGAAACCTTCCAGTACTGGATACCAAGTGACCTCAAGTTGTCTACTGCTATTTGCCAGAGACTCCTGCTGATTGGGTAAAAGGAGTCCAGTAGGGAGCTGTGAAAAAAAGAGTGGCGCGGCGACAGGTCAAAGTTTGAGGCTTAGCCACGCCCACACCTTTCAACTTTTGAAAAATCCGACGGTTGAATTTTTTCCCCTATGCCTTAAGAGTATATAGCAGAAGTTTGAAGGCGATTGGTGAAAAGGGCGACGGAGCATCACTCTCCAAACAACGTGTGCGAAAACCACTAAATCGCGTACTTGGACCAAAATGGCCGACTTCCTGTGCAATTTTGTGCTTGGCTCCAAGAGACTTTTTTGTAGGCCCTGGGACACCACATTAGTGTACCAAATTTCGTAATCCTCAGTCAAAGCATGGCTTGGGGCTATTAGTTTAAATGGTCCTAGGGGGCGCTATTTCAGAAATTAGGCCACGCCCACATATTTCAGCTGTCTATGTCTCTTTGGGGTCAGACTAGGATCACTCACCAGAAGTTTCGTAATGATATCACGATAAATGAAGAAATGAGAGGCAAACGTATTTCCATGGCGTGATGGCGATTTTCGCCATGCTCCCAAAGCCCTGCCTTTTTTTGAAACCTTCCAGTACTGGAGACCAAGTGACCTCAAGTTGTTTACTGCTATTTGCCAGAGACTCCTGCTGATTGGGTAAAAGGAGTCCAGTAGGGAGCTGTGAAAAAAAGAGTGGCGTGGCGACAGGTCAAAGTTTGAGGCTTAGCCACGCCCACACCTTTCAACTTTTGAAAAATCCGACGGTTGATTTTTTTCCTCTATGTCTTAAGAGCAGATGGCAGAAGTTTGAAGGAGATTGGTGAAAATGGCGACGGAGCATCACTCTCCAAACAACGTGTGCGAAAACCACTAAATTGCGTACTTGGACCAAAATGGCCGACTTCCTGTGCAACTTTGCACTTGGCTCCAAGAGACTTTTTGTAGGTCCTGAGACACCACATTAGTGTACCAAATTTCGTACTCCTCAGTCAAAGCATGGCTTGGGGCTGACAGTTTTAATGGTCCTAGGGGGCGCTATTTCAGAAAATAGGCCACGCCCACCGGATGTTCACATCAGATCTTTTGAGGGGCCGGACTAGGATCACTCACAACAAGTTTCGTGACGATATCTTTAGAAATGATGAAATGGAAGGCAAACGTAAGGCCATGGCGGTACGCCTGACTTCGCCGCGCCGCCACAGCCCCACCTTCTGCCGAAAACTCCCATAAAGTGACGCCAAGCAACCTCCACTTGTCTTGAGTTAACAGCTACAAGTTTGTGGTGATTAAGTGAAATGGGGCAATTTGGGACCTTTCACAGTAAAACTTGACCTTTTTGGTCCTGAGGGGGCGGGGCTTGTGTGATGTCATCATCCGACCATTCAATTTACTTTGTGGCTGGATGACGAATGACCACAGAAAGTTTGGTAATTCTATTCCTTTCAGTTATGAAGTTATAGCAATTTAAAATTTTTTGGCGAGTAGTCAAACTTCGAGGCCTGGCCCCGCCCCTTCAACATGTACGAAAAGTCAGAATCTTTGTCTCATTTTGTTCGCCCATCCCTTCTGAGCAATTTTACACAATTTTTGAGACGATCGTGCAAAAAATGATCGAGCAATCCAATCAGAAACGGACCCTAAAAAGGGCCAAAACGGCAAAAAATCGCCATTTCAACCCAAAATGGCCGACTTCCTGTTTGATATTGACCATGCATGCAAGAGACTTTTCTGTGCGGACTGTTTAGTACTATAAATGTACCAAATTTCATAACTGTACGATAAACTAAGCTTTATGGAGAGGGGTTTTTTTCACTTTGTAGGGGGCGCTGTTCAGCCATTTTCTTTGCGATTTTTTTGGGACCTTTAAAATATCAAATTTTTCACCAGGCCTGACAAGTTTGCAAAATATTGTGAGTTTTGGGGTATGTTAAGGTCCCCAAAAAGCTGTTCAAAGGGGGCACGGAATAACAAAAAATAATCAGAGCAAAAACAAGAGGCCTTCGCAGCGCTTTCGCTGCTCGGGCCTAATAATAATAATCGGAGCAAAAACAAGAGGCCTTCGCAGCGCTTTCGCTGCTCGGGCCTAATTAAAGCTGCAAGCAGCGTCGTTCGGCCCTCGCAGCTCCGCGCCGCTCCGGCCTGGCCGGCAGCCCGGGGCACCAGGGAACGTCCCAGGAACAGAAACGTCCACCACCCCGACACCAGAAACCGCTAACGGTCACCTTGTCCGCACCTCACCATGACTCAGCATCCCCTCTGAGCTTACCATTGAATTACACGTCTCACCACTAGGGCATACTCTATCTTTACCACACTGATGGTGTGATGACAGTGACCAACTTTAATGCTATTCTGACCATGTTTTGTAAAGTCATCGAAGGTTAAAGATATCTAGGGGGCGCTGTGACCAACTACAGAAAAGTCCCATTGAGGTCAGCGTTGGTTGACAAAGATGGTTTTCTGTTATTTTGGCATCAATCGGACGTTGTGTGCGTTATCTAAAGCCAGTGAGCTAAAAGGGGCGGAGCTACAGGGATTTGAACCAACAACTCAATCAATGTGTTTGGTGCAGTCACGTGATGTCACAAGCCAAGTATAATGCCATTCTGACCTTGTCTTTAGAAGTTAATAAAGTTTGAACCCATCTAGGAGGCGCTGTGACCATTTACAACAAAATGCCATAGAGGTCATCTTTGGTCATCAAAGATGGTTTTCTGTTAATTTGGCATCAATCAAACGTTGCATGGGTCATCTAGAGACAAAAAGCTGTAAGTGGGTGGAGTTAAAGTGAATTGAACAAGTGAGCACATACATGTGTTTATTGCAGTTGTGTGATGACTCCCACAAAGTTTGATATAGTTTGGAGCATTTTTGCAGAAGTTACAAAGGTTTTATGTATCTAGGGGGCGCTGTCTCAAATTTAGGAATTAATCAATGAAGAAGTTCATAGGTTGATAACAGTCATTTGTGTGCAGTTTGGTGTGAATTGCATCATGCATGTGTTATTCAGGGCCTAATATCTATCAGGGGGCGGAGCTAAAGGAATATCAACCAATTACCACAGGATTGTGTTGGGTGCCTTTGTGTGATGACACATAGCAAGTTTGGTGCAGTAACGACCTGGTCTGTAGGAGTTATTACAGTTTTAATGGTGTGTAGGGGGCGCTGTGGTGACAACATACAAATCTGACCAACTGTTTATCTCATTCGATAAAGGGCATCATTGTTGATTGTCATGTTCAGTCTCGTGCAGATGGGAGGCTGTTTGTGGAAATTACGATCAAACGTAAGGTCACGGCGTCATGCCAGAATTCGCTATGGCATCAAAGCCCCTCCCTTTCTGGAAAGTTATCAGATCAGAATGGTCATTACAACATCATGAAGACAGTGCATGACCTTAGTGTCATGTTGACTAGATTAGAGGGGACAAATATGGGCATTTCACCATTAAACAATAGACTTCCTGTTGTCAGGGGGCGGGGCTTAGGTGTTGTCAGCTGTCCACAATGACGTTGCCTTGAGATGTGGTCAGTGATCACACAGACAAAGTTTGATATAGATCTGATCGTGCACATGGGAGTTATTAAGTCAAGTAATGTAATGGCGAAAGGTCAAAGTTTGAGGCTTAGCCACGCCCACACCTTTATACTTATTTAAAATCCGACGGTTGAATTTTTTCCTCTATGTCTTAAGAGGATATAGCAGAAGTTTGAAGGCGATTGGTGAGAAGGGCGATGGAGCATCACTCTCCAAACAACGTGTGCGAAAACCACTAAATCGAGTACTTGGACCAAAATGGCCGACTTCCTGTGCGACTTTGCACTTGGCTCCAAGAGACTTTTTTGTAGGTCCTGAGACACCACATTAGTGGACCAAATTTCGTAATCCTCAGTCAAAGCATGGCTTGGGGCTGACAGTTTTAATGGTCCTAGGGGGCGCTAATTCAGAAAATAGGCCACGCCCACAAACTTAAACTGACCATTTCTATTGGGGGTCAGACTAGGATCACTCACAACAAATTTTGAGGTGATATCACGATAAATGAAGAAATGAGAGGCAAACGTATTTCCATGGCGTGATGGCGAATTTCGCCATGCTCCCAAAGCCCCGCCTTTTTTAAAAACCTTCCAGTACTGGAGACCAAGTGACCTCAACTTGTCTGCTGCTATTTACCAGAGATTCCTGGTGATTGGGTAAAAGGAGTCCAATAGGGAGCTGTGAAAAAAAGAGTGGCATGGCGAAAGGTCAAAGTTTGAGGCTTAGCCACGCCCACACCTTTATACTTATTTAAAATCCTACGGTTGAATCTTTTCCTCTTTGTCTTAAGAGTATATAGCAGAAGTTTGAAGGCGTTTGGTGAAAAGGGCGACGGAGCATCACTCTCCAAACAAAGTGTGTGAAAACCACTAAATCGCGCACTTGGACCAAAATGGCCGACTTCCTGTGCGACTTTGCACTTGGCTCCAAGAGACTTTTTTGTAGGTCCTGAGACACCACATTAGTGTACCAAATTTCGTAATCCTCAGTCAAAGCATGGCTTGGGGCTGACAGTTTTAATGGTCCTAGAGGGCGCTATTTCAGAAAATAGGCCACGCCCACCGGATGTTCACATCAGATCTTTTGGGGGGCCGGACTAGGATCACTCACAAGAAGTTTCGTGACGATATCTTTAGAAATGACGAAATGGGAGGCAAACGTAAGGCCACGGTGGTATGCCTGACTTCGCCGCGCCGCCACAGCCCCGCCCTCTGCCGAAAACTCCTATAAAGTGACGCCAAGCAACCCCCACTTGTCTTGAGTTACCAGCTACAAATTCGTGGTGATTAAGTGAAATGGGGCAATTTGGGACCTTTCACAGTAAAACTTGATCTTTTTGGTCCTGAGGGGGTGGGGCTTGTGTGATGTCATCATCTGACCATTCAATTTACTTTGTGGGTGGATGACGAATGACCACAGAAAGTTTGGTAACTCTATTCCATTCAGTTATGAAGTTATAGCAATTTAAATATTTTTGGCGAGTAGTCAAACTTTGAGGCCTGGCCCCGCCCCTTCAACATATACGAAAACTCAGAATCCTTGTCTCATTTTGTTCGCCCATCCCTTCTGAGCAATTTTACACAATTTTTGAGACAATCGTGCGAAAAATGATCGAGCAATCCAATCAGAAACGGACCCTAAAAACGGCCAAAACGGCTAAAAATCGCCATTTCAACCCAAAATGGCCGACTTCCTGTTTGATATTGACCATGCTTGCAAGAGACTTTTCTGTGCGGACCGTTGAGTACTACAAGTGTACCAAATTTCATAACTGTACGATAAACTAAGCTTTATGGAGAGGGGTTTTTTTCAGTTTGTAGGGGGCGCTGTTCAGCCATTTTCTTTGCGATTTTTTTGAGACCTTTAAAATATCAAATTTTTCACCAGGCCTGACAAGTGTGCAAAATATTGTGAGTTTTGGGGTATGTTAAGGTCCCCAAAAAGCCATTCAAAGTGGCACCGGAATAATAAAGAAAGAAAGAAAGAAAGAATAATCAGAGCAAAAACAAGAGGCCTTCGCAGCGCTTTCGCTGCTCGGGCCTAATTAAAGCTGCAAGCAGCGTCGTTCGGCCCTCGCAGCGAAGCTGCTCGCCCTCCTTCCGCACCCCCTCCGCTTCATCCCCGACGCTCTCCAAACCCAGCTCCGCGCTTGTCCATCCTGGCCGGCAGCCGGGGGCACCAGGGCACGTCTGGCAGAACAGAAAGTCAACCACCCCGACACCAGAAACCGTGAACGGCCTCCGCGTCCACACCTCACCCTGATTCAGCATCCCCTCTGAGCCCAGCATTACACGTCTCACCACTAGGAGATACTCTATCTTTACCACACTGGTGATGTGATGTTCAGTCTCGGGCAAATTGGAGGCTGTTTGTGAAAGTTACAGTCAAACGTAAGGTCACAGCGTCACGCCAGAAATCGCCATGGCATCAAAGCTCCTCCCTTTCTGAAAAGCTATCAGATCTGAATAGTCATTACAACATCATGAAGACAGTGCATGACCTTAGTGTCATGTTGACTAAATTAGAGGGGACAAATATGGGCATTTCACCATAAAACAGTAGACTTCCTGTAGTCAGGGGGCGGGGCTTAGGTGATGCCAGTTGTCCACATTGTCACTGTCTTCAGATGTGGTCAGTGATCACACAGACAAAGTTTGAAATTGATCTGATCATGCACAAGGGAGTTATTGAGTCAAGTAACGTAATGGCGACTGGTCAAAGTTTGAGGCTTAGCCACGCCCACACCTTTATACTTATTTAAAATCTGACGGTTGAATTTTTTCCTCTATGTCTTAAGAGTATATAGCAGGAGTTTGAAGGTGATCGGTGGAAAGGGCGACGAGACATCATTCTCCTAATAACGTGTGCGAAAACCACTAAATCGAGTACTTGGACCAAAATGGCCGACCTCCTGTGCGACATTGCGCGTGGCTCCAAGAGACTTTTTTGTAGGTCCTGAGACACTACATTAGTGTGCCAAATTTCGTGATCCTCAGTCAAAGCACGGCTTGGGGCTGACAGTTTTAATGGTCCTAGGGGACGCTATTTCAGAAAATAGGCCACGCCCACAAACTTCCGCTGTCCAATTCTATTAGGGGTCAGAGTAGGATCACTCATCAGATATTGTGTGGCGATGTCACAATGATTGAAGAAATGAGAGACAAACGTATTTCCATGGCGTGATGGCGAATTTCGCCATGCTCCCAAAGCCCCGAGTTTATTCGAAACCTGCCAGTACTATAGACCAAGTGACCTCAACTTGTCTGCTGCTATTTGTCAGTGATTGCTGGTGATTGGTTAAAAGGAGTCCAATAGGGAGCTGTGAAAAAAAGAGTGGCGTGGCGACAGGTCAAAGTTTGAGGCTTAGCCACGCCCACACCTTTATACTTATTTAAAATCCGACGGTTGAATTTTTTCCCCTTTGTCTTAAGAGTCTATAGCAGAAGTTTGAAGGTGATTGGTGAAAAGGGCAATGGTGTAACACTCTCCAAACAACGTGTGCGAAAACCACTAAATCGAGCACTTGGACCAAAATGGCCGACTTCCTGTGCGACTTTGCACTTGGCTCCAAGAGACTTTTTTGTAGGTCCTGAGACACCACATTAGTGTACCAAATTTTGTACTCCTCAGTCAAAGCATGGCTTGGGGCTGACAGTTTTAATGGTCCTAGGGGGCGCTATTTCTGAAAATAGGCCACGCCCACCGGATATTCACATCATATTCTTTTTGGGGCCGGACTAGGATCACTCCCAAGAAGTTTCGTGGCGATATCTCTAGAAATGACGAAATGGGAGGCAAACGTATGGCCTAAGCAGTACGCCTGACTTCGCCGCACCGCCACAGCCCCGCCTTCTGCAGAAAACTCCCATAAAGTGACGCCAAGCAACCCCAACTTGTCTTCAGTTAACTGCTACAAATCTGGGATGATTATTTGAAAGGGCGATTTTTGGAAAATTTCCCAGTAAAACTTGACATTTCAAGTCCTGAGGGGGCGGGGCTTTTGTGACATCACCAATCGACCATTCATTTGTCTTCGGAGGGCGATGTCAATTGTCCATAGAACATTTCTTTAACTGTAATTCTTTCATTTATGAAATTATATCAATTTGAATTTTTTTGGCGAGTGCTCGAACTTTGAGGCCTGGCCCCGCCCCTTCAGTATTTACGAAAAGTCAATTTTATTGTCTCATTTGAATCGTCCATCGCTTCTGTTCGATCTCGCACTATTTTTGAGACAATGGTGCGAAAAATGACCAAACTGTTCAACCAAATATAGACCCTAGAAATGGTCTACTCCGAGCCCCTCCCGAATGACCGACCTTCACATCCTATCACTAAGGGAGATCCCAGCCAATCTTCAGAGAAAACTCGTTTCAATCGCTTATATCCGCGATCTCACAGCTGCCTGCGCCTCACCCTGACTCAGCATCCCCTCTGAGCTCACCATTGAATTACAAGTCTCACCACTAGGGGATACTCTATCTTTACCACACTGGTGGTGTGATGACACAGACCAACTTTAATGCTTTTCTGACCATGTTTTTTAAAGTTATCGAAAGTTGAAGTTATTTAGGGGGCGTTGTGACCAACCACAGAAAAATCCCATTGAGGTCAGCTTTGGTTGACAAAGATGGTTTTCTGTTATTTTGACATCAATCAGACGTTGTGTGTTCTTTCTAGAGCCAGTGAGCTAAAAGGGGCAGAGTTACAGGGATTTGAACCAACAACCACATCAATGTGTTTGGTGCAGTCACATGATGTCACAAGCCAAGTATAATGCCATTCTGACTTTGTCTTTAGAAGTTAATAAAGTTTGAACCCATCTAGGGGGCGCTGTGACCATTTACAACTAAATGCCATGGAGGTTATCTTTAGTCATCAAAGATGGTTTTCTGTTAATTTTGCATCAATCAAACGTTGCATGGGTCATCTAGAGACAAAAAGCTGTAAGTGGGCGAAGTTAAAGTGAATTGAACAAGTGATCACATACATGTGTTGATTGCAGTTGTGTGATGACTCCCACCAAGTTTGATATAGTTTGGAGTTTTTTTGCAGAAATTACAAAGGTTTTTTGTATCTAGGAGGCGCTGTCCCAAATTTAGGAATTATTCCATGAAGAAGTTTGTAGGTTGATAACAGTCATTTGTGTGCAGTTTGGTGTGAGTTGCATCATGCATGTGTTATTCAGGGCCTAATATCTGTCAGGGGGCGGAGCTAAAGCTATATCAACCAATTACCACAGGATTGTGTTGGGTGCCTTTGTGTGATGACACATAGCAAGTTTGGTGCAGTTACGACCTCGTCTGTAGGAATTATTAAAGTTTTAATGGTGTGTAGGTGGTGCTGTGGTGACATTACACAACGTTCACCAACCATTTGTGCCTCGTTGGCTAAAGGGCATGATTGTTCATTGCCATGTTCAGTCTCAGGCAAATTGGAGGCTGTTTGTGGAAGTTACAGTCAAACGTAAGGTCACGGCGTATTTCAGAATTCGCCATGGCATCAAAGCCCCTCCCTTTGTGAAAAGTTATCAGATCTGAATGGTCATTACAACATCATGAAGACAGTGCATGACGTTAGTGTCAGGTTGACTAAATTAGAGGGGACAAATATGGGTATTTCACCATAAAACAATAGACTTCCTGTAGTCAGGGGGCGGGGCTTAGGTGATGTCAGCTGTCCGCATTGTCATTGTCTTGAGATATGGTCAATGATCACACAGACACAGTTTGATATAGATCTGATCATGCACATGGGATTTGTTAAGTCAAGTAATGTAATGGCGAAAGGTCAAAGTTTGAGGCTTAGCCACGCCCACACCTTTATACTTACATAAAATCCGACGGTTGAATTTTTTCCCCTTTCTCTTAAGAGTATATAGCAGAAGTCTGAAGGCGATTGATGAAAAGGGCGATGGTGCAACACTCTCCGAACAACGTGTGCGAAAACCACGAAATCGAGTACTTGGACCAAAATGGCCGACCTCCTGTGCAACATTGCACTTGGCTTCAAGAGACTTTTTTGTAGGTCCTGAGACACTACATTAGTGTGCCAAATTTCGTTATCCTCAGTCAAAGCATGGCTTGGGGCTGACAGTTTTAATGGTCCTAGGGGGCGCTATTTCAGAAAATAGGCCACGCCCACAAACTTCAGCTGTCCAATTCTATTAGGGGTCAGAGTAGGATCACTCATCAGAAATTGTGTGGCGATGTCACAATAATTGAAGAAATGAGAGACAAACGTATTTCCATGGCGTGATGGCGAATTTCGCCACGCTCCCAAAGCCCCGCCTTTATTCGAAACCTGCCAGTACTATAGACCAAGTGACCTCAACTTGTCTGCTGCTATTTGCCAGTGATTGCTTGTGATTGGTTAAAAGGAGTCCAATAGGGAGCTGTGAAAAAAAGAGTGGCGTGGCGACAGGTCAAAGTTTGAGGCTTAGCCACGCCCACACCTTTATACTTATTTAAAATCCGACGGTTGAATTTTTTCATCTATGTCTTAAGAGTGTATAGCAGATGTTTGAAGGTGATTGGTGAAAAAGGTGATGGAGCATCCTTCTCCAAACAACGTGTGCAAATACCACTAAATCGAGCACTTGGACCAAAATGGCCGACTTCCTGTGCGACTTTGCACTTGGCTCCAAGAGACTTTTTTGTAGGTCCTGAGACACCACATTAGTGTACCAAATTTTGTACTCCTCAGTCAAAGCATGGCTTGGGGCTGACAGTTTTAATGGTCCTAGGGGGCGCTATTTCTGAAAATAGGCCACGCCCACCGGATATTCACATCATATTCTTTTTGGGGCCGGACTAGGATCACTCCCAAGAAGTTTCGTGGCGATATCTCTAGAAATGACGAAATGGGAGGCAAATGTATGGCCTAAGCAGTACGCCTGACTTCGCCGCACCGCCACAGCCCCGCCTTCTGCAGAAAACTCCCATAAAGTGACGCCAAGCAACCCCAACTTGTCTTCAGTTAACTGCTACAAATCTGGGATGATTATTTGAAAGGGCGATTTTTGGAAAATTTCCCAGTAAAACTTGACATTTCAAGTCCTGAGGGGGCGGGGCTTTTGTGACATCACCAATCGACCATTCATTTGTCTTCGGAGGGCGATGTCAATTGTCCATAGAACATTTCTTTAACTGTAATTCTTTCATTTATGAAATTATATCAATTTGAATTTTTTTGGCGAGTGCTCGAACTTTGAGGCCTGGCCCCGCCCCTTCAGTATTTACGAAAAGTCAATTTTATTGTCTCATTTGAATCGTCCATCGCTTCTGTTCGATCTCGCACTATTTTTGAGACAATGGTGCGAAAAATGACCAAACTGTTCAACCAAATATAGACCCTAGAAATGGCCAAAACGGGGTCAAAATGGCCATTTTAGTCCAAAATGGCAGACTTCCTGTTTGATATTGACCATGGGTGCAAGAGGCTTTTCTGTGCGTATTGTTGAGTTCTATAAGTGTACCAAATTTCATCACTCTACTATGAAAAAAGGTCAAAGCAGAGGGGTATTTTTAATTTTCCAGGGGGTGCTGTCGAAACACTTTTTTACCAACTTTCACATTGCCAGCGAAATACGTAAATTTCACGCACTTTCTATATTGGGCCAGAATTTGGTGAGTTTTTGGATATGCTAAGACCCCCTAAAGGCCATCCAAAGACGCGGAAGAAAAAGAAAAAAAAAAAAAAAAAAAAAAAAAAAAAAGAATAAACGGAGCAGATACAATAGGCCTTCGCAGCTTCACTGCTCGGGCCTAATTAAAGCTGCAAGCAGCGTCGTTCGGCCCTCGCAGCTCCGCGCCGCTCCGGCCTGGCCGGCAGCCCGGGGCACCAGGGCACGTCCGCAGAACACAAACGTCGACCACCCCAACACCAGAAACTGCTAACGGCCACCTTGTCCGCAACTCACCCTGACTCAGCATCCCCTTTGAGCCCACCATTATATTTTATGTCTCACCACTAGGGAATCCTCTATCTTTACCACACTGGTGGTGTGATGACAGTGACCAACTTTAATGCTATTCTGACCATGTTTTTTAAAGTTATCGAAGTATAACGTTATCTAGGTGGCGCTGTGACCAACTACAGAAAAGTCCCATTGAGGTCAGCTTTGGTGACATTATATAACATTCACCAACCGTTTGTGCCTCATTGGCTAAAGGGCATGATTGTTCATTGCCATATTCAGTTTCGGGCAAATCGGAGGCCGTTTGTGGAAGTTACAGTCAAATGTAAGGTCATGGCGTCACGCCAGCATTCACCATGGCATCAAAGCCCCTCCCTTTCTGGAAAGCTATCAGATCTGAATGGTCTTTAAAACATCATGAAGACACTGTATGACCTGAGTGTCATTTTCACTAAATTAGAGGGGACAAATATGGGCATTTCACCATAAAACAATAGACTTCCTGTTGTCAGGGGGCGGGGCTTAGGTGATGTCAGCTGTCCACATTGTCGCTGTCTTGAGATGTGGTCAGTGATCACACAGACAAAGTTTGAATTAGATCTGATCATGCACATGGGAGTTATTAAGTCAAGTAATGTCATGGCGAAAGGTCAAAGTTTGAGGCTTAGCCACGCCCACACCTTTATACTTATTTAAAATCCGACGGTTGAATTTTTTCCCCTTTGACTTAAAAGTACATAGCATAAGTTTGAAGGTGATCGGTGTAAAGGGCGACGGGCCATCAATGTCCAAACAACGTGTGCGAAAACCACTAAATCGAGTACTTGGACCAAAATGGCCGACCTCCTGTGCGAAATTGCGCTTGGCTCCAAGAGACTTTTTTGTAGGTCCTGAGACCCTACATGAGTGTACCAATTTTCGTAATCCTCAGTCAAACCTTGTCTTGGGGCTGACAGTTTTAATGGTCCTAGGGGGCGCTATTTCAGAAAATAGGCCACGCCCACCGGATGTTCACATCAAATTTTTTGGGGGGCCGGACTAGGATCACTCACAAGAGGTTTTGTGGCAATATCTCTAGAATTGACGAAATGGGAGGCAAACGTAAGGCCACGTCGCTACGCCTGACTTCGCCGCGCCGCCACAGCCCCGCCTTCTGGAGAAAACTCCCATAAAGTGACGCCAAGCAACCCCAACTTGTCTTCAGTTACCTGCTACAAATATGGGGTGATTGGTTGAAAGGGCGAATTTTGGACAATTTCCCAGTAAAACTTGACCTTTTAAGGCCCGAGGGGGCGGGGCTTATGTGACATCATCAATCAACCATTCATTTGTCTTCGGGGGGCGATGACGATTGTCCATAGAAAATTACTTTAACTGTAATTCTTTCATTTATGAAATTATAGCAATTTGAATTTTTTTGGCGAGTGCTCGAACTTTGAGGCCTGGCCCCGCCCCTTCAGTATTTACGAAAAGTCAATTTTTTTTTCTCATTTGATTCGTCCATCGCTTCTGTTCGATCGTACACTTTTTTGAGACAATCGTGCGAAAAATGACCAAACTGTTCAACCAAATATAGAGCCTAGAAATGGCCAAAACGGGGTAAAAATGGCCACTTTAGTCCAAAATGGCCGACTTACTGTTTGATATTGACCATGGGTGCAAGAGGCTTTTCTGTGCGTATTGTTGAATTCTACAGGTGTACCAAATTTCATCACTCTACTATGAAAAAAGGTCAATGCAGAGGGGTATTTTTAATTTTCCAGGGGGCGCTGTTGAAACATTTTTATACCAACTTTCACGTTGACAGTGAAATACGTAAATTTCACGCACTTTCTATATTGGGCCAGAATTTGGTGACTTTTTGGATATGCTAAGACCCCCTAAAGGCCGTCCAAAGACGAGGAAGAAAAAAAAAGAAAAAAAAAAAAAGAAAGAAAAAAAATAAACGGAGCAGATGCAATAGGCCTTCGCAGCGCTTCGCTGCTCGGGCCTAATTAAAGCTGCAAGCAGCGTCGTTCGGCCCTCGCAGCTCCGCGCCGCTCCGGCCTGGCCGGCAGCCCGGGGCACCAGGGCACGTCCGCAGAACACAAACGTCGACCACCCCAACACCAGAAACTGCTAACGGCCACCTTGTCCGCAACTCACCCTGACTCAGCATCCCCTTTGAGCCCACCATTATATTTTATGTCTCACCACTAGGGAATCCTCTATCTTTACCACACTGGTGGTGTGATGACAGTGACCAACTTTAATGCTATTCTGACCATGTTTTTTAAAGTTATCGAAGTATAACGTTATCTAGGTGGCGCTGTGACCAACTACAGAAAAGTCCCATTGAGGTCAGCTTTGGTGACATTATATAACATTCACCAACCGTTTGTGCCTCATTGGCTAAAGGGCATGATTGTTCATTGCCATATTCAGTTTCGGGCAAATCGGAGGCCGTTTGTGGAAGTTACAGTCAAATGTAAGGTCATGGCGTCACGCCAGCATTCACCATGGCATCAAAGCCCCTCCCTTTCTGGAAAGCTATCAGATCTGAATGGTCTTTAAAACATCATGAAGACACTGTATGACCTGAGTGTCATTTTCACTAAATTAGAGGGGACAAATATGGGCATTTCACCATAAAACAATAGACTTCCTGTTGTCAGGGGGCGGGGCTTAGGTGATGTCAGCTGTCCACATTGTCGCTGTCTTGAGATGTGGTCAGTGATCACACAGACAAAGTTTGAATTAGATCTGATCATGCACATGGGAGTTATTAAGTCAAGTAATGTCATGGCGAAAGGTCAAAGTTTGAGGCTTAGCCACGCCCACACCTTTATACTTATTTAAAATCCGACGGTTGAATTTTTTCCCCTTTGACTTAAAAGTACATAGCATAAGTTTGAAGGTGATCGGTGTAAAGGGCGACGGGCCATCAATGTCCAAACAACGTGTGCGAAAACCAATAAATCGAGTACTTGGACCAAAATGGCCGACCTCCTGTGCGAAATTGCGCTTGGCTCCAAGAGACTTTTTTGTAGGTCCTGAGACCCTACATGAGTGTACCAATTTTCGTAATCCTCAGTCAAACCTTGTCTTGGGGCTGACAGTTTTAATGGTCCTAGGGGGCGCTATTTCAGAATTTAGGCCACGCCCACAAATCTCAGCTGCCCATTTCTATTGGGGGTCAGACTAGGATCACTCACCAGACATTTTTTGGCGATGTCACGATAATTGAAGAAATGAGAGGCAAACGTATTGCCATGGCGTGATGGCGAAATTCGCCATGCTCCCAAAGCCCCGCCTTTTTTCAAAACCTGCCAGTACTGTAGACCAAGTGACCTCAACTTGTCAGCTGCTATTTACCAGAGATTCCAGGTGATTGGGTAAAAGGAGTCCAATAGGGAGCTGTGAAAAAAAGAGTGGCGTGGCGAAAGGTCAAAGTTTGAGGCTTAGCCACGCCCACACCTTTATACTTATTTAAAATCCGACGGTTGAATTTTTTCCTCTATGTCTTAAGAGTATATAGCAGAAGCTCGAAGGCGATTGGTGAAAAGGGCGACGGAGCATCACTCTCCAAACAACGTGTGTGAAAACCAGTAAATCGCGCACTTGGACCAAAATGGCTGACTTCCTGTGCAACTTTTCACTTGGCTCCAAGAGACTTTTTTGTAGGTCCTGAGACACCACATTAGTGTACCAAATTTCGAAATCCTCAGTCAAAGCATGGCTTGGGGCTGACAGTTTTAATGGTCCTAGGGGGCGCTATTTCAGAAAATAGGCCACGCCCACCGGATGTTCACATCAAATTTTTTGGGGGGCCAGACTAGGATCACTCACAAGAGGTTTTGTGGCAATATCTCTAGAATTGACGAAATGGGAGGCAAACGTAAGGCCACGTCGCTACGCCTGACTTCGCCGCGCCGCCACAGCCCCGCCTTCTGGAGAAAACTCCCATAAAGTGACGCCAAGCAACCCCAACTTGTCTTCAGTTACCTGCTACAAATATGGGGTGATTGGTTGAAAGGGCGAATTTTGGACAATTTCCCAGTAAAACTTGACCTTTTAAGGCCCGAGGGGGCGGGGCTTATGTGACATCATCAATCAACCATTCATTTGTCTTCGGGGGGCGATGACGATTGTCCATAGAAAATTACTTTAACTGTAATTCTTTCATTTATGAAATTATAGCAATTTGAATTTTTTTGGCGAGTGCTCGAACTTTGAGGCCTGGCCCCGCCCCTTCAGTATTTACGAAAAGTCAATTTTTTTTTCTCATTTGATTCGTCCATCGCTTCTGTTCGATCGTACACTTTTTTGAGACAATCGTGCGAAAAATGACCAAACTGTTCAACCAAATATAGAGCCTAGAAATGGCCAAAACGGGGTAAAAATGGCCACTTTAGTCCAAAATGGCCGACTTACTGTTTGATATTGACCATGGGTGCAAGAGGCTTTTCTGTGCGTATTGTTGAGTTCTACAGGTGTACCAAATTTCATCACTCTACTATGAAAAAAGGTCAATGCAGAGGGGTATTTTTAATTTTCCAGGGGGCGCTGTTGAAACATTTTTATACCAACTTTCACGTTGACAGTGAAATACGTAAATTTCACGCAGTTTCTATATTGGGCCAGAATTTGGTGACTTTTTGGATATGCTAAGACCCCCTAAAGGCCGTCCAAAGACGCGGAAGAAAAAAAAAGAAAAAAAAATTAAAGCTGCAAGCAGCGTCGTTCGGCCCTCGCAGCTCCGCGCCGCTCCGGCCTGGCCGGCAGCCCGGGGCACCAGGGCACGTCCGCAGAACACAAACGTCGACCACCCCAACACCAGAAACTGCTAATGGCCACCTTGTCCGCAACTCACCCTGACTCAGCATCCCCTTTGAGCCCACCATTATATTTTATGTCTCACCACTAGGGAATTCTCTATCTTTACCACACTGGTGGTGTGATGACAGTGACCAACTTTAATGCTATTCTGACCATGTTTTTTAAAGTTATCGAAGGATAACGTTATCTAGGTGGCGCTGTGACCAACTACAGAAAAGTCCCATTGAGGTCAGCTTTGGTGACATTATATAACATTCACCAACCATTTGTGCCTCATTGGCTAAAGGGCATGATTGTTCATTGCCATATTCAGTTTCGGGCAAATCGGAGGCCGTTTGTGGAAGTTACAGTCAAATGTAAGGTCATGGCGTCACGCCAGCATTCACCATGGCATCAAAGCCCCTCCCTTTCTGGAAAGCTATCAGATCTGAATGGTCTTTAAAACATCATGAAGACACTGTATGACCTGAGTGTCATTTTCACTAAATTAGAGGGGACAAATATGGGCATTTCACCATAAAACAATAGACTTCCTGTTGTCAGGGGGCGGGGCTTAGGTGATGTCAGCTGTCCACATTGTCGTTGTCTTGAGATGTGGTCAGTGATCACACAGACAAAGTTTGAATTAGATCTGATCATGCACATGGGAGTTATTAAGTCAAGTAATGTCATGGCGAAAGGTCAAAGTTTGAGGCTTAGCCACGCCCACACCTTTATACTTATTTAAAATCCGACGGTTGAATTTTTTCCCCTTTGACTTAAAAGTACATAGCATAAGTTTGAAGGTGATCGGTGTAAAGGGCAACGGGCCATCAATGTCCAAACAACGTTTGCGAAAACCACTAAATCGAGTACTTGGACCAAAATGGCCGACCTCCTGTGCGAAATTGCGCTTGGCTCCAAGAGACTTTTTTGTAGGTCCAGAGACCCTACATGAGTGTACCAATTTTCGTAATCCTCAGTCAAACCTTGTCTTGGGGCTGACAGTTTTAATGGTCCTAGGGGGCGCTATTTCAGAATATAGGCCACGCCCACAAATCTCAGATGCCCATTTCTATTGGGGGTCAGACTAGGATCACTCACCAGACATTTTGTGGCGATGTCACGATAATTGAAGAAATGAGAGGCAAACGTATTGCCATGGCGTGATGGCGAATTTCGCCATGCTCCCAAAGCCCCGCCTTTTTTCAAAACCTGCCAGTACTGTAGACCAAGTGACCTCAACTTGTCAGCTGCTATTTACCAGAGATTCCAGGTGATTGGGTAAAAGGAGTCCAATAGGGAGCTGTGAAAAAAAGAGTGGCGTGGCAAAAGGTCAAAGTTTGAGGCTTAGCCACGCCCACACCTTTATACTTATTTAAAATCCGCCGGTTGAATTTTTTCCTCTATGTCTTAAGAGTATATAGCAGAAGCTCGAAGGCGATTGGTGAAAAGGGCGACGGAGCATCACTCTCCAAACAACGTGTGTGAAAACGACTAAATCGCGCACTTGGACCAAAATGGCCGACTTCCTGTGCGACTTTGCACTTGGCTCCAAGAGACATTTTTGTAGGTCCTGAGACACCACATTAGTGTACCAAATTTCGTAATCCTCAGTCAAAGCATGGCTTGGGGCTGACAGTTTTAATGGTCCTAGGGGGCGCTAATACAGAAAATAGGCCACGCCCACAAACTTAAGCTGACCTTTTCTATTGGGGGTCAGACTAGGATCACTCACAACAATGGTCGAGGTGATATCATGATAAATGAAGAAATGAGAGGCAAACAAATTTCCATGGCGTGATGGCGAATTTCGCCATGCTCCCAAAGCCCCGCCTTTTTTCAAAACCTTCCAGTACTGGAGACCAAGTGACCTCAACTTGCCTGCTGCCATTTACCAGAGATTCCTGGTGATTGGGTAAAAGGAGTCCAATAGGGAGCTGTGAAAAAAAGAGTGGCGTGGCGAAAGGTCAAAGTTTGAGGCTTAGCCACGCCCACACCTTTATACTTATTTAAAATCCGATGGTTGAATTTTTTCCTCTATATCTTAAGACTATATAGCAGAAGTTTGAAAGTGATTGGTGAAAAGGGCGACGGAGTATCACTCTCCAAACAACGTGTGTGAAAACCACTAAATCGCGCACTTGGACCAAAATGGCTGACTTCCTGTGCGACTTTGCACTTGGCTCCAAGAGACTTTTTTGTAGGTCCTGAGACACCACATTAGTGTACCAAATTTCGTAATCCTCAGTCAAAGCATGGCTTGGGGCTGACAGTTTTAATGGTCCTAGGGGGCGCTATTTCAGAAAATAGGCCACACCCACCAGATGTTCACATCAGATCTTTTGGGGGGCCGGAATAGGATCACTCACAAGAAGTTTCGTGACGATATCTTTGGAAATGACGAAATGGGAGGCAAACGTAAGGCCACGGCGGTATGCCTGAATTCGCCGCGCCGCCACAGCCCCGCCCTCTGCCGAAAACTCCCATAAAGAGACGCCAAGCAACCCCCACTTGTCTTGAGTTACCAGCTACAAATTTGTGGTGATTAAGTGAAATGGGGCAATTTGGGACCTTTCACAGTAAAACTTGATCTTTTTGGTCCTGAGGGGGCGGGGCTTGTGTGATGTCATCATCCGACCATTCAATTTACTTTGTGGGAGGATGACAAATGACCACAGAAAGTTTGGTAACTCTATTCCATTCATTTATGAAGTTATAGCAATTTAAATTTTTTTGGCGAGTAGTCAAACTTCGAGGCCTGGCCCCGCCCCTTCAGTATTTACGAAAAGTCAATTTTATTGTCTCATTTTGTTCGCCCATCTCTTCTGAGCAATTTTACACCATTTTTGAGACGATCGTGCAAAAAATGATCGAGCAATCCAATCAGAAACGGACCCTAAAAACGGCCAAAACGGCTAAAAATCGCCATTTCAACCCAAAATGGTCGACTTCCTGTTTGATATTGACCATGGTTGCAAGAGACTTTTCTGTGCGGACTGTTGAGTACTACAAGTGTACCAAATTTCATAACTGTACGATAAACTAAGCTTTATGGAGAGGGTTTTTTTTTTCACTTTCTAGGAGGCGCTGTTCAGCCATTTTCTTTGCGATTTTTTTGGAACCTTTAAAATATCAAATTTTTCACCAGGCCTGAAAAGTTTGCAAAATATTGTGAGTTTTGGTGTATGTTAAGGTCCCCAAAAAGCCGTTCAAAGGGGGCACGGAATAACAAAAAATAATTAAAGCTGCAAGCAGCGTCGTTCGGCCCTCGCAGCTCCGCGCCGCTCCGGCCTGGCCGGCAGCCCGGGGCACCAGGGCACGTCCGCAGAACACAAACGTCGACCACCCCAACACCAGAAACTGCTAACGGCCACCTTGTCCGCAACTCACCCTGACTCAGCATCCCCTTTGAGCCCACCATTATATTTTATGTCTCACCACTAGGGAATCCTCTATCTTTACCACACTGGTGGTGTGATGACAGTGACCAACTTTAATGCTATTCTGACCATGTTTTTTAAAGTTATCGAAGGATAACGTTATCTAGGTGGCGCTGTGACCAACTACAGAAAAGTCCCATTGAGGTCAGCTTTGGTGACATTATATAACATTCACCAACCGTTTGTGCCTCATTGGCTAAAGGGCATGATTGTTCATTGCCATATTCAGTTTCGGGCAAATCGGAGGCCATTTGTGGAAGTTACAGTCAAATGTAAGGTCATGGCGTCACGCCAGCATTCACCATGACATCAAAGCCCCTCCCTTTCTGGAAAGCTATCAGATCTGAATGGTCTTTAAAACATCATGAAGACACTGTATGACCTGAGTGTCATTTTCATTAAATTAGAGGGGACAAATATGGGCATTTCACCATAAAACAATAGACTTCCTGTTGTCAGGGGGCGGGGCTTAGGTGATGTCAGCTGTCCACATTGTCTTTGTCTTGAGATGTGGTCAGTGATCACACAGACAAAGTTTGAATTAGATCTGATCATGCACATGGGAGTTATTAAGTCAAGTAATGTCATGGCGAAAGGTCAAAGTTTGAGGCTTAGCCACGCCCACACCTTTATACTTATTTAAAATCCGACGGTTGAATTTTTTCCCCTTTGACTTAAAAGTACATAGCATAAGTTTGAAGGTGATCGGTGTAAAGGGCAACGGGCCATCAATGTCCAAACAACGTGTGCGAAAACCACTAAATCGAGTACTTGGACCAAAATGGCCGACCTCCTGTGCGAAATTGCGCTTGGCTCCAAGAGACTTTTTTGTAGGGCCAGAGACCCTACATGAGTGTACCAATTTTCGTAATCCTCAGTCAAACCTTGTCTTGGGGCTGACAGTTTTAATGGTCCTAGGGGGCGCTATTTCAGAATATAGGCCACGCCCACAAATCTCAGATGCCCATTTCTATTGGGGGTCAGACTAGGATCACTCACCAGACATTTTGTGGCGATGTCACGATAATTGAAGAAATGAGAGGCAAACGTATTGCCATGGCGTGATGGCGAATTTCGCCATGCTCCCAAAGCCCCGCCTTTTTTCAAAACCTGCCAGTACTGTAGACCAAGTGACCTCAACTTGTCAGCTGCTATTTACCAGAGATTCCAGGTGATTGGGTAAAAGGAGTCCAATAGGGAGCTGTGAAAAAAAGAGTGGCGTGGCGAAAGGTCAAAGTTTGAGGCTTAGCCACGCCCACACCTTTATACTTATTTAAAATCCGACGGTTGAATTTTTTCCTCTATGTCTTAAGAGTATATAGCAGAAGCTCGAAGGCGATTGGTGAAAAGGGCGACGGAGCATCACTCTCCAAACAACGTGTGTGAAAACCACTAAATCGAGTACTTGGACCAAAATGGCCGACTTCCTGTGCGACTTTGCACTTGGCTCCAAGAGACTTTTTTGTAGGTCCTGAGACACCACATTAGTGTACCAAATTTCGTAATCCTCAGTCAAAGCATGGCTTGGGGCTGACAGTTTTAATGGTCCTAGGGGGCGCTAATACAGAAAATAGGCCACGCCCACAAACTTAAGCTGACCTTTTCTATTGGGGGTCAGACTAGGATCACTCACAACAATGGTCGAGGTGATATCACGATAAATGAAGAAATGAGAGGCAAACGTATTTCCATGGCGTGATGGCGAATTTCGCCATGCTCCCAAAGCCCCGCCTTTTTGCAAAACCTTCCAGTACTGGAGACCAAGTGACCTCAACTTGCCTGCTGCTATTTACCAGAGATTCCTGGTGATTGGGTAAAAGGAGTCCAATAAGGAGCTGTGAAAAAAAGAGTGGCGTGGCGAAAGGTCAAAGTTTGAGGCTTAGCCACGCCCACACCTTTATACTTATTTAAAATCCGACGGTTGAATTTTTTCCTCTATGTCTTAAGACTATATAGCAGAAGTTTGAAAGTGATTGGTGAAAAGGGCGACGGAGTATCACTCTCCAAACAACGTGTGTGAAAACCACTAAATCGCGCACTTGGACCAAAATGGCCGACTTCCTGTGCGACTTTGCACTTGGCTCCAAGAGACTTTTTTGTAGGTCCTGAGACACCACATTAGTGTACCAAATTTCGTAATCCTCAGTCAAAGCATGGCTTGGGGCTGACAGTTTTAATGGTCCTAGGGGGCGCTATTTCAGAAAATAGGCCACGCCCACCAGATGTTCACATCAGATCTTTTTGGGGGCCGGACTAGGATCACTCACAAGAAGTTTCGTGACGATATCTTTGGAAATGACGAAATGGGAGGCAAACGTAAGGCCACGGCGGTACGCCTGAATTCGCCGCGCCGCCACAGCCCCGCCCTCTGCCGAAAACTCCCATAAAGTGACGCCAAGCAACCCCCACTTGTCTTGAGTTACCAGCTACAAATTTGTGGTGATTAAGTGAAATGGGGCAATTTGGGACCTTTCACAGTAAAACTTGATCTTTTTGGTCCTGAGGGGGCGGGGCTTGTGTGATGTCATCATCCGACCATTCAATTTACTTTGTGGGTGGATGACGAATGACCACAGAAAGTTTGGTAACTCTATTCCATTCAGTTATGAAGTTATAGCAATTAAAAAAATTTTGGCGAGTAGTCAAACTTCGAGGCCTGGCCCCGCCCCTTCAACATATACGAAAACTCAGAATTCTCATCTCATTTTGTTCGCCCATCCCTTCTTAGCAATTTTACACAATTTTTGAGACGATCGTGCGAAAAATGATCGAGCAATCCAATCAGGAACGGACCCTAAAAACGGCAAAAACTGCAAAAAATCGCCATTTCAACCCAAAATGGCCGACTTCCTGTTTGATATTGACCATGGTTGCAAGAGACTTTTCTGTGCGGACTGTTGAGTACTACAAGTGTACCAAATTTCATAACTGTACGATAAACTAAGCTTTATGGAGAGGGGTTTTTTTCACTTTCTAGGGGGCGCTGTTCAGCCATTTTCTTTGTGATTTTTTTGGGACCTTTAAAATATCAAATTTTTCACCAGGCCTGACAAGTTTGCAAAATATTGTGAGTTTTGGGGTATGTTAAGGTCCCCAAAAAGCCGTTCAAAGCGGGCTAAGAATAATAAAAAATAATTAAAGCTGCAAGCAGCGTCGTTCGGCCCTCGCAGCTCCGCACCGCTCCGGCCTGGCCGGCAGCCCGGGGCACTAGGGCACGTCCGCGGAACAGAAACGTCGACCACCCCGACACCAGAAACCGCAAACGATCACCTCGTCCGCACCTCACCCTGACTCAGCATCCCCTCTGAGGACACCATTATATTACACGTCTCACAACTAGGGCATACTCTACCTTTACGACTCTCGTGGATCTGATGACACAGACCAACTGTAATGCTTTTCTGACCACGTTGTTTGAAGTTATTGTAGGTTAAACTTATCTAGGGCCGCTGGAAAGCTTTCAGATCATGACAAATATGGGCATTTCACCATAAAACAATAGACTTCCTGTAGTAGAGGGCGGGACTTCGGGGATGTCAGCTGTCCACATTGGCATTGTCTTCAGATGTGGTCAGTGATCACACAGACAAAGTTTGATATAGATTAGATCATGCACATGGGAGTTATTAAGCCAAGAAATGTAATGGCGAAAGGTCAAAGTTTGAGGGTTAGCCACGCCCACACCTTTCAACTTTTGAAAAATCCGACGGTTGAATTTTTTCCCCTATGTCTTAAGAGGATATAGCAGGAGTTTGAAGGCAATTGGTGAAAAGGACGATGGGGCATAATACTCCAAACAATGTCTGCGAAAACCACTAAATTGAGTACTTGGACCAAAATGGCCGACTTCCTGTACGACTTTGCACTTGGCTCCAAGAGACTTTTTTTCCTGAGACAACACATTAGTGTACCAAATTTCGTAATCCTCAGTCAAAGCATGGCTTGGGGCTATTAGTTTAAAAGGTCCTAGGGGGCGCTATTTACGGAAATAGGCCACGCCCACAAACTTCAGCTGTCTATTTCTCTTGGGGTCAGACTAGGATCACTCACCAGACGTTTCGTAGTGATATCACGATAACTGAAGAAATGAGAGGCAAACGTATTTCCATGGCGTGATGGCGATTTTCGCCATGCTCCCAAAGCCCCGCCTTTTTTTGAAACCTGCCAGTACTGGAGACCAAGTGACCTCACGTTGTCTACTGCTATTTGCCAGAGATTCCTGCTGATTGGGTAAAAGGAGTCCAGTAGGGAGCTGTGAAAAAAAGAGTGGCGTGGCGACAGGTCAAAGTTTGAGGCTTAGCCACGCCCACACCTTTCAACTTTTGAAAAATCCGACGGTTGAATTTTTTCCCTACGTCTTAAGAGTATATAGCAGAAGTGTGAAAGCGATTGGTGAAAAGAGCAACGGAGCATCACTCTCCAAACAACGTGTACCAAAACAACTAAATCGCGTACTTGGACCAAAATGGCCGACTTCCTGTGCGACTTTGGACTTGGCTCCAAGAGACTTTTTTGTAGGTCCTGAGACTCCACATTAGTGTACCAAATTTCGTAATCCTCAGTCAAAGCATGGCTTGGGGCTATTAGTTTAAATGGTCCTAGGGGGCGCTATTTCAGAAATTAGGCCACGCCCACATATTTCAGCTGTCTATGTCTCTTTGGGGTCAGACTAGGATCACTCACCAGAAGTTTCGTAACGATATCACGATAAATGAAGAAATGAGAGGCAAACGTATTACCATGGCGTGATGGCGATTTTCGCCATGCTCCCAAAGCCCTGCCTTTTTTTGAAACCTTCCAGTACTGGATACCAAGTGACCTCAAGTTGTCTACTGCTATTTGCCAGAGACTCCTGCTGATTGGGTAAAAGGAGTCCAGTAGGGAGCTGTGAAAAAAAGAGTGGCGCGGCGACAGGTCAAAGTTTGAGGCTTAGCCACGCCCACACCTTTCAACTTTTGAAAAATCCAACGGTTGAATTTTTTCCCCTATGCCTTAAGAGTATATAGCAGAAGTTTGAAGGCGATTGGTGAAAAGGGCGACGGAGCATCACTCTCCAAACAACATGTGCGAAAACAACTAAATCGCGTACTTGGACCAAAATGGCCGACTTCCTGTGCGACTTTGGACTTGGCTCCAAGAGACTTTTTTCTAGGTCCTGAGACTCCACATTAGTGTACCAAATTTCGTAATCCTCAGTCAAAGCATGGCTTGGGGCTATTAGTTTAAATGGTCCTAGGGGGCGCTATTTCAGAAATTAGGCCACGCCCACATATTTCAGCTGTCTATGTCTCTTTGGGGTCAGACTAGGATCACTCACCAGAAGTTTCGTAACGATATCACGATAAATGAAGAAATGAGAGGCAAACGTATTACCATGGCGTGATGGCGATTTTCGCCATGCTCCCAAAGCCCTGCCTTTTTTTGAAACCTTCCAGTACTGGATACCAAGTGACCTCAAGTTGTCTACTGCTATTTGCCAGAGACTCCTGCTGATTGGGTAAAAGGAGTCCAGTAGGGAGCTGTGAAAAAAAGAGTGGCGCGGCGACAGGTCAAAGTTTGAGGCTTAGCCACGCCCACACCTTTCAACTTTTGAAAAATCCGACGGTTGAATTTTTTCCCCTATGCCTTAAGAGTATATAGCAGAAGTTTGAAGGCGATTGGTGAAAAGGGCGACGGAGCATCACTCTCCAAACAACGTGTGCGAAAACCACTAAATCGCGTACTTGGACCAAAATGGCCGACTTCCTGTGCAATTTTGTGCTTGGCTCCAAGAGACTTTTTTGTAGGCCCTGGGACACCACATTAGTGTACCAAATTTCGTAATCCTCAGTCAAAGCATGGCTTGGGGCTATTAGTTTAAATGGTCCTAGGGGGCGCTATTTCAGAAATTAGGCCACGCCCACATATTTCAGCTGTCTATGTCTCTTTGGGGTCAGACTAGGATCACTCACCAGAAGTTTCGTAATGATATCACGATAAATGAAGAAATGAGAGGCAAACGTATTTCCATAGCGTGATGGCGATTTTCGCCATGCTCCCAAAGCCCTGCCTTTTTTTGAAACCTTCCAGTACTGGAGACCAAGTGACCTCAAGTTGTCTACTGCTATTTGCCAGAGACTCCTGCTGATTGGGTAAAAGGAGTCCAGTAGGGAGCTGTGAAAAAAAGAGTGGCGCGGCGACAGGTCAAAGTTTGAGGCTTAGCCACGCCCACACCTTTCAACTTTTGAAAAATCCGACGGTTGAATTTTTTCCTCTATGTCTTAAGAGCAGATGGCAGAAGTTTGAAGGAGATTGGTGAAAATGGCGACGGAGCATCACTCTCCAAACAACGTGTGCGAAAACCACTAAATTGCGTACTTGGACCAAAATGGCCGACTTCCTGTGCAACTTTGCACTTGGCTCCAAGAGACTTTTTTGTAGGTCCTGAGACACCACATTAGTGTACCAAATTTCGTAATCCTCAGTCAAAGCATGGCTTGGGGCTGACAGTTTTAATGGTCCTAGGGGGCGCTATTTCAGAAAATAGGCCACGCCCACCAGATGTTCACATCAGATCTTTTGGGGGGCCGGACTAGGATCACTCACAAGAAGTTTCGTGACGATATCTTTGGAAATGACGAAATGGGAGGCAAACGTAAGGCCAAGGCGGTACGCCTGAATTCGCCGCGCCGCCACAGCCCCGCCCTCTGCCGAAAACTCCCATAAAGTGACGCCAAGCAACCCCCACTTGTCTTGAGTTACCAGCTACAAATTTGTGGTGATTAAGTGAAATGGGGCAATTTGGGACCTTTCACAGTAAAACTTGATCTTTTTGGTCCTGAGGGGGCGGGGCTTGTGTGATGTCATCATCCGACCATTCAATTTACTTTGTGGGTGGATGACGAATGACCACAGAAAGTTTGGTAACTCTATTCCATTCAGTTATGAAGTTATAGCATTTTAAATATTTTTGGCGAGTAGTCAAACTTCGAGGCCTGGCTCCGCCCCTTCAACATATACGAAAACTCAGAATCCTTATCTCATTTTGTTCGCCCATCCCTTCTGAGCAATTTTACACAATTTTTGAGACGATCGTGCGAAAAATGATCGAGCAATCCAATCAGAAACGGACCCTAAAAACGGCAAAAACGGCAAAAAATCGCCATTTCAACCCAAAATGGCCGACTTCCTGTTTGATATTGACCATGGTTGCAAGAGACTTTTCTGTGCGGACTGTTGAGTACTACAAGTGTACCAAATTTCATAACTGTACGATAAACTAAGCTTTATGGAGAGGGGGTTTTTTCACTTTGTAGGGGGCGCTGTTCAGCCATTTTCTTTGCGATTTTTTTGGGACCTTTAAAATATCAAATTTTTCACCAGGCCTGACAAGTGTGCAAAATATTGTGAGTTTTGGGGTATGTTAAGGTCCCCAAAAAGCTGTTCAAAGGGGGCACGGAATAACAAAAAATAATAATAATCAGAGCAAAAACAAGAGGCCTTCGCAGCGCTTTCGCTGCTCGGGCCTAATTAAAGCTGCAAGCAGCGTCGTTCGGCCCTCGCAGCTCCGCGCCGCTCCGGTCTGCCGTCGCACCAGTGCACGTCTGACAGAACAGAAACGTCAACCACCCCGACACCAGAAACCGCGAATGGCCTCCTAGTCTGCACCTCACCCTGACTCAGCATCCCCTCTGAGCTCACCATTAAATTGAATATTAAGATTACGGCGTTACGCCAGAATTCGCCATGGCATCAAAGCCCCTCCCTTTCTGGAAAGCTATCAGATCTGAATGGTCATTACAGCATCATGAAGACAGTGCATGACCTTAGGGTCATGTTGACTAAATTAGAGGGGACAAATATGGGCATTTCAGCATAAAAAATAAATTCCTGTAGTCAGGGGGCGGGGCTTAGGTGATGTCAGCTGTCCACATTGTCATTGTTTACAGATATGGTCAATGATCACACAGACAAAGTTCGAAAAAGATCTGATCATGCACATGGGAGTTATTAAGTCAAGTAAAGTAATGGCGAAAGGTCAACGTTTGAGGCTTAGCCACGCCCACACCTTTCAACTTTTGAAAAATCCGACGGTTGAATTTTTTCCCCTATGTCTTAAGAGTGTATTGCAGAAGTTTGAAGGTGATTGGTGAAAAGGGCGACGGAGCATCACTCTCCAAACAATGTGTGCGAAAACCACTAAATCACGTACTTGCACCAAAATGGCCGACTTCCTGTGCGACTTTACGCTTGGCTCCAAGAGACTTTTTTGTAGGTCCTGAGACCCCACATTAGTGTACCAAATTTCGTAATCCTCAGTCAAAGCATGGCTTGGGGCTGAAAGTTTTAATGGCTCTAGGGGGCGCTATTTAAGAATATAGGCCACGCCCACAAACTTCAGCTGTCTATTTCTCTTGGAGCTCAGACTAGGATCACTCACCAGAAGTTTCGTAGCAATATCACGATAACTGAAGAAATGAGACAAACGTATTTCCATGGCGTGATGGCGATTTTCGCCATGGTCCCAAAGCCCCGCCTTTTTTCAAAACCTGCCAGTACTGGAGACCAAGTAACCTCAACTTGTCTACTGCTGTTTGCCACAGAATCCTGGTGATTGGGTAAAAGGAGTCCAGTAGGGAGCTGTGAAAAAAAGAGTAGCGTGGCGACAGGTCAAAGTTTGAGGCTTAGCCACGCCCACACCTTTCAACTTTTGAAAAATCCGACGGTTAAATTTTTTCCCCTATGTCTTAAGGGTATATAGCAGAAGTTTGAAGGAGATTGGTGAAAAGGGCGACGGAGCATCACTCTCCAAACAACGTGTGCGAAAACCACTAAATCGCGTACTTGATCCAAAATGGCCGACTTCCTGTGCGACTTTGAACTTGACTCCAAGAGACTTTTTTGTAGGTCCTGAGACACCACATTAGTGTACCAAATTTCGTAATCCTCAGTCAAAGCATGGCTTGGGGCTAATAGTTTAAATGGTCCTAGGGGGCGCTATTTCAAAACATAGGCCACGCCCACAAAATTCAGCTGTCTATTTCTCTTGGAGCTCAGACTAGGATCACTCACCAGAAGTTTCGTAGCAATATCACGATAACTGAAGAAATGAGAGACAAACGTATTTCCATGGCGTGATGGCGATTTTCGCCATGGTCCCAAAGCCCCGCCTTTTTTCAAAACCTGCCAGTACTGGAGACCAAGTAACCTCAACTTGTCTACTGCTGTTTGCCACAGAATCCTGGTGATTGGGTAAAAGGAGTCCAGTAGGGAGCTGTGAAAAAAAGAGTAGCGTGGCGACAGGTCAAAGTTTGAGGCTTAGCCACGCCCACACCTTTCAACTTTTGAAAAATCCGACGGTTGAATTTTTTCCCCTATGTCTTAAGGGTATATAGCAGAAGTTTGAAGGAGATTGGTGAAAAGGGCGACGGAGCATCACTCTCCAAACAACGTGTGCGAAAACCACTAAATCGCGTACTTGATCCAAAATGGCCGACTTCCTGTGCGACTTTGAACTTGACTCCAAGAGACTTTTTTGTAGGTCCTGAGACACCACATTAGTGTACCAAATTTCGTAATCCTCAGTCAAAGCATGGCTTGGGGCTAATAGTTTTAATGGTCCTAGGGGGCGCTATTTCAGAAAATAGGCCACGCCCACCAGATGTTCACATCAGATCTTTTGGGGGGCCGGACTAGGATCACTCACAAGAAGTTTCGTGACGATATCTTTGGAAATGACGAAATGGGAGGCAAACGTAAGGCCAAGGCGGTACGCCTGAATTCGCCGCGCCACCACAGCCCCGCCCTCTGCCGAAAACTCCCATAAAGTGACGCCAAGCAACCCCCACTTGTCTTGAGTTACCAGCTACAAATTTGTGGTGATTAAGTGAAATGGGGCAATTTGGGACCTTTCACAGTAAAACTTGATCTTTTTGGTCCTGAGGGGGCGGGGCTTGTGTGATGTCATCATCCGACCTTTCAATTTACTTTGTGGGTGGATGACGAATGACCACAGAAAGTTTGGTAACTCTATTCCATTCAGTTATGAAGTTATAGCAATTTAAATATTTTTGGCGAGTAGTCAAACTTCGAGGCCTGGCTCCGCCCCTTCAACATATACGAAAACTCAGAATCCTTATCTCATTTTGTTCGCCCATCCCTTCTGAGCAATTTTACACAATTTTTGAGACGATCGTGCGAAAAATGATCGAGCAATCCAATCAGAAACGGACCCTAAAAACGGCAAAAACGGCAAAAAATCGCCATTTCAACCCAAAATGGCCGACTTCCTGTTTGATATTGACCATGGTTGCAAGAGACTTTTCTGTGCGGACTGTTGAGTACTACAAGTGTACCAAATTTCATAACTGTACGATAAACTAAGCTTTATGGAGAGGGGTTTTTTTCACTTTGTAGGGGGCGCTGTTCAGCCATTTTCTTTGCGATTTTTTTGGGACCTTTAAAATATCAAATTTTTCACCAGGCCTGACAAGTGTGCAAAATATTGTGAGTTTTGGGGTATGTTAAGGTCCCCAAAAAGCTGTTCAAAGGGGGCACGGAATAACAAAAAATAATAATAATCAGAGCAAAAACAAGAGGCCTTCGCAGCGCTTTCGCTGCTCGGGCCTAATTAAAGCTGCAAGCAGCGTCGTTCGGCCCTCGCAGCTCCGCGCCGCTCCGGCCTGGCCGGCAGCCCGGGGCACCAGGCTACGTCTGCGAAACAGAAACATCGACCACCCCGACACCCGAAACTGCTAACGGCCACCTCGTCCGCACCTCACCCTGACTCAGCATCCCCTTTGAGCCCACCATTATATTTTATGTCTCACCACTAGGGAATCCTCTATCTTAACCACACTGGTGATGTGATGACAGTCACCAACTTTAATGCTATTCTGACCATGTTTTTTAAAGTTTTTGAAGGATAACGTTATCTAGGGGGCGCTGTGACCAACTACAGAAAAGTCCCATTGAGGTCAGCTTTGGTGACATTATATAACATTCACCAACCGTTTGTGCCTCATTGGCTAAAGGGCATGATTGTTCATTGCCATGTTCAGTCTCGGGCAAATCGGAGGCCGTTTGTGGAAGTTACAGTCAAATATACGGTCATGGCGTCATGCCAGCATTCACCATGGCATCAAATCCCCTCCCTTTCTGGAAAGCTATCAGATCTGAATGGTCATTACAACATCATGAAGACAGTGTATGACCTTAGTGTCATGTTCACTAAATTAGATGGGACAAATATGGGTATTTCACCATAAAACAATATACTTCCTGTTGTCAGGGGGCGTGGCTTAGGTGATGTCAGCTGTCCACATTGTCGTTGTCTTGAGATGTGGTCAGTGATCACACAGACAAAGTTTGAAATAGATCTGTTCATGCACTTGGGAGTTATTAAGTCATGTAATGTAATGGCGAAAGGTTAAAGTTTGAGGCTTAGCCACGCCCACACCTTTCAACTTTTGAAAAATCCGACGGTTGAATTTTTTCCTCTATGTCTTAAGAGAATATAGCAGAAATTTGAAGGAGATTGGTGAAAAGGACGATGGAGCATCACTGTCCATACAATGTGTGAGAAAACCACTAAATCGAGTATTTGGACCAAAATGGCCGACTTCCTGTGCGACTTTGCGCTTGGCTCCAGGAGACTTTTTTGTAGGTCCTGAGACACCACATTAGTGTACCAAATTTCGTAAACCTCAGTCAAAGCTTGGCTTGGGGCTGACAGTTTTAATGGCTCTAGTGGGCGCTATTTGAGAAAATAGGCCACGCCCACAAACACAGCTGTGAATTTCTCTTGGGGGTCAGAATAGGATCACTCACCAGAAGTTTAGTAGCAATATCACGATAACTGAAGAAATGAGAGGCAAACGTATTGCCATGGCGTGATGGCGATTTTCGCCATGCTCCCAAAGCCCCGCCTTTTTTCGAAACCTGCCAGTACTGCATACCAAGTGATCTCAAGTGGTCTACTGCTATTTGCCTGAGATTCCTGGTGATTGGGTAAAAGGAGTCCAATAGGGAGCTGTGAAAATAAGAGTGGCATGGCGAAAGGTCAAAGTTTGAGGCTTAGCCACGCCCACACCTTTCAACTTTTGAAAAATCCGACGGTTGAATTTTTTCCCCTACGTCTTAAGAGTATATAGCAGAAGTTTGAAGGAGATTGGTGAAAAGGGCGACGGAGCATCACTCTCCAAACAACGTGTGCGAAAACCACTAAATCGCGCACTTGGACCAAAATGGCCGACTTCCTGTGCGTTTTTGCCCTCCAAGAGACTTTTTTGTAGGTCCTGAGACACCACATTAGTGTACCAAATTTCGTAATCCTCAGTCAAAGCATGGCTTGGGGCTGACAGTTTTAATGGTCCTAGGGGGCGCTATTTCAGACAATTGGCCACGCCCACACATTTTAGCTGTCCATTTCTATTGGGGGTCAGACTAGGATCACTCACAACAAATTTCGAGGTGATATCTCGATAACTTAAGAAATGAGAGGCAAACGTATTTCCATGGCGTGATGGCGATTTTCGCCATGCTCCCAAAGCCCCGCCTTTTTTCGAAACCTGCCAGTACTGGAGACAAAGTAACCTCAACTTGTCTACTGCTGTTTGCCACAGAATCCGGGTGTTTGGGTAAAAGGAGTCCAGTAGGGAGCTGTGAAAAAAGAGTGGCGTGGCGACAGGTCAAAGTTTGAGGCTTAGCCACGCCCACATCTTTCAACTTTTGAAAAATCCGACAGTTGAATTTTTTCCCCTATGTCTTAAGAGTATATAGCAGAAGTTTGAAGGAGATTGGTGAAAAGGGCGACGGAGCATCACTCTCCAAACAAGGTGTGCGAAAACCACTAAATCGCGCACTTGGACCAAAATGGCCGACTTCCTGTGCGTTTTTGCCCTTGGCTCCAAGAGACTTTTTTGTAGGTCCTGAGACACCACATTAGTGTACCAAATTTCGTAATCCTCAGTCAAAGCATGGCTTGGGGCTGACAGTTTTAATGGTCCTAGGGGGCGCTATTTCAGAAAATTGGCCACGCCCACAAATTTTAGCTGTCCATTTCTATTGGGGGTCAGACTAGGATGACTCACAACAAATTTCGAGGTGATATCTCGATAACTTAAGAAATGAGAGGCAAACGTATTTCCATGGCGTGATGGCGATTTTCGCCATGCTCCCAAAGCCCCACCTTTTTTCGAAACCTGCCAGTACTGGAGACAATGTAACCTCAACTTGTCTACTGCTGTTTGCCACAGAATCCTGGTGTTTGGGTAAAAGGAGTCCAGTAGGGAGCTGTGAAAAAAAGAGTGGCGTGGCGACAGGTCAAAGTTTGAGGCTTAGCCACGCCCACATCTTTCAACTTTTGAAAAATCCGACGGTTGAATTTTTTCCCCTATGTCTTAAGAGTATATAGCAGAAGTTTGAAGGAGATTGGTGAAAAGGGCGACGGAGCATCACTCTCCAAACAACGTGTGCGAAAACCACTAAATCGCGCACTTGGACCAAAATGGCCGACTTCCTGTGCGACTTTGCACTTGGCTCCAAGAGACTTTTTTGTAGGTCCTGAGACACCGCATTAGTGTACCAAATTTCGTAATCCTCAGTCAAAGCATGGCTTGGGGCTGACAGTTTAAATGGTCCTAGGGGGCGCTATTTCAGAAAATAGGCCACGCCCACCGGATGTTCACATCAGATATTTTGTGGGGGAGGACTAGGATCACTCACAAGAAGTTTCGTGGCGATATCTTTAGAAGTGACGAAATGGGAGGCAAACGTAAGGCCACGGCAGTACGCCTGACTTCGCCGCGCCGCCACAGCCCCGCCCTCTGCCGAAAACTCCCATGAAGTGACACAAAGCAACCCCCACTTGTCTTGAGTTACCAGCTACAAATTTGTGGTGATTGAGTGAAATGGGGCCATTTGGGACCTTTCACAGTAAAACTTGACCTTTTTGGTCCTGAGGGGGCGGGGCTTGTGTGATGTCATCATCCGACTATTCAACTTACTTTGTGGGTGGATGACAAATGACCACAGAAAGTTTGGTAACTCTACTCCATTCAGTTATGAAGTTATAGCAATTTAAATTTTTTTGGCGAGTAGTCAAACTTCGAGGCCTTGCCCCGCCCCTTCAACATATACGAAAAGTCAGAATCCTTGTCTCATTTTGTTCGCCCATGTCTTCTGAGCAATTTTACACAATTTTTGAGACGATCGTGCAAAAAATGATCGAGCAATCCAATCAGAAACGGACCCTAAAAAGGGCCAAAACGGCAAAAAATCGCCATTTCAACCCAAAATGGCCGACTTCCTGTTTGATATTGACCATGCATGCAAGAGACTTTTCTGTGCGGACTGTTTAGTACTATAAATGTACCAAATTTCATAACTGTACGATAAACTAAGCTTTATGGAGAGGGTTTTTTTTCACTTTGTAGGGGGCGCTGTTCAGCCATTTTCTTTGCGATTTTTTTGTGACCTTTAAAATATCAAATTTTTCACCAGGCCTGACAAGTTTGCAAAATATTGTGAGTTTTGGGGTATGTTAAGGTCCCCAAAAAGCTGTTCAAAGGGGGCACGGAATAACAAAAAATAATCAGAGCAAAAACAAGAGGCCTTCGCAGCGCTTTCGCTGCTCGGGCCTAATTAAAGCTGCAAGCAGCGTCGTTCGGCCCTCGCAGTGAAGCTTCTCGTCCTCCATCCGCACCCCCTCCGCTCCATCCCCGACGCTCTCCAAACCCAGCTGCGTGCCGCTCCTTCCTGGCCGACAACCAGCGGCACCAGGGCACGTCTGGCAGAACAGAAACGTCAACCACCCCAACACCAGAAACCGCAAATGGCCTCCTAGTCCGCACCTCACCCTGACTCAGCATCCCCTCTGAGCTCACCATTAAATTGAATTGTAAGGTCACGGGGTCATGCCAGAATTCGCCATGGCATCAAAGCCCCTCCCTATCTGGAAATCTATCAGATCTGAATGGTAATTACAACATCATGAAGACAGTGCATGACCTTATTGTCATGTTGACTAAATTAGAGGGGACAAATATGGGCATTTCACCATAAAACAATAGACTTCCTGTTGTCAGGGGGCGGGGCTTAGGTGATGTCAGCTGTCCACAATGGCGTTGCCTTGAGATGTGGTCAGTGATCACACATACAAAGTTTGATATAGATCTGATCGTGCACATGGGAGTTAATAAGTCAAGTAATGTAATGGCGAAAGGTCAAAGTTTGAGGCTTAGCCACGCCCACACCTTTATACTTATTTAAAATCCGACGGTTGAATTTTTTCCACTATATCTTAAGAGTATATAGCAGAAGTTACAAGGCGATTGGTGAAAAGGGCGACGGAGCATCACTCTCCAAACAACGTGTGTGAAAACCACTAAATCGCGCACTTGGACCAAAATGGCTGACTTCCTGTGCGACTTTGCACTTGGCTCCAAGAGACATTTTTGTAGTTCCTGAGACACCACCTTGGTGTACCAAATTTTGTAATCCTCAGTCAAAGCATGGCTTGGGGCTGACAGTTTTAATGGTCCTAGGGGGCGCTAATTCAGAAAATAGGCCACGCCCACAAACTTAAGCTGACCATGTCTATTGGGGGTCAGACTAGGATCACTCACAACAAATTTCGAGGTGATATCACAATAAATGAAGAAATGAGAGGCAAACATATTTTCATGGCGTGATGGCGAATTTCGCCATGCTCCCAAAGCCCCGCCTTTTTTCAAAACGTTCCAGTACTGGAGACCAAGTGACCTCAACTTGTCTGCTGCTATTTACCAGAGATTCCTGGTGATTGGGTAAAAGGAGTCAAATAGGGAGCTGTGAAAAAAAGAGTGGCCTGGCGAAAGGTCAAAGTTTGAGGCTTAGCCACGCCCACACCTTTATACTTATTTAAAATCCGACGGTTGAATTTTTTCTTCTATGTCTTAAGAGTATATAGCAGAAGGTTGAAGGCGATTGGTGAAAAGGGCGATGGAGCATCACTCTCCAAACAACGTGTGCGAAAACCACTAAATTGCGCACTTGGACCAAAATGGCCGACTTCCTGTGTGACTTCGCACTTGGCTCCAAGAGACTTTTTTGTAGGTCCTGAGACACCACATTAGTGCACCAAATTTCGTACTCCTCAGTCAAAGCATGGCTTGGGGCTCACCGTTTTAATGGTCGTAGGGGGCGCTATTTCAGAATATAGGCCACGCCCACCGGATGTTCACATCAGATTCTTTTGGGGGCTGGACTAGGATCACTCCCAAGAAGTGTCGTGGCGATATCTCTAGAAATGACGAAATGGGAGGCAAACGTAAGGCCACGTCCGTACACCTGTTTTCGCCGTGCCGCCACTGCCCCGCCTTCTGCAGAAAACTCCCATAAAGTGACGCCAATAAACCCCACCTTGTCTTCAGTTACCTGCTACAAATTTGGGATGATTATTTGAAAGGGCGAATTTTGGAAAATTTCCCAGTAAAACTTGACCTTTTAAGTCCTGAGGGGGCGGGGCTTATGTGACATCATCAATCGACCATTCATTTGTCTTCGGGGGGCAATGACGATTGTCCATAGAATGTTACTTTAACTGTAATTCTTTCATTTATGAAATTATAGCAATTTGAATTTTCTTGGCGAGTGCTCGAACTTCGAGGCCTGGCCCCGCCCCTTCAGTAATTACGAAAAGTCAATTTTATTGTCTCAATTTGATCCTCCATCTCTTCTGAGCAATTTTACACAATTTTTGAGAATATCGTGCGAAAAATGATCGAGCAATCCAATCAGAAACAGACCCTAAAAACGGCCAAAACGGCAAAAAATCGCCATTTCAACCCAAAATGGCCGACTTCCTGTTTGATATTGACCATGCTTGCAAGAGACTTTTCTGTGCGGACTGTTGAGTACTACAAGTATACCAATTTTCATAACCGTACGATAAACTAAGCTTTATGGAGAGGGGTATTTTTCACTTTCTAGGGGGCGCTGTTCAGCCACTTTTTTACGAACTTTCACATCGCCAGTGAAATACGTAAATTTCACGCACTTTCTATATTGAGCCAGAATTTGCTGACTTTTTGGATATGCTAAGACCCCCTAAAGGCCATTCAAAGACGCGGAAGAAAAAAGAAAGAAAGAAAGAAAGAATAAACGGAGCAGATACAATAGGCCTTCGCAGCTTCACTGCTCGGGCCTAATTAAAGCTGCAAGCAGCGTCGTTCGGCCCTCGCAGCTCCGCGCCGCTCCGGCCTGGCCGGCAGCCCGGGGCACCAGGGCATGTCTGGCAGAACAGAAACGTCAATCATCCCGTCACCGGAAACAGCAAATGGCCTCCTAGTCCGCACCTCACCCTGACTAAGCATCCCCTCTGAGCTCACCATTAAATTGAATTGTAAGGTTACGGCATACGCAAGAATTCGCCATGGCATCAAAGCCCCTCCCTTTCTGGAAAGCTATCAGATTTGAATGGCCATTACAGCATCATGAAGACAGTGCATGACCTAGGTGTCATGTTGACTAAATTAGAGGGGACAAATATGGGCATTTCAGCATAAAATAATAACTTCCTTTATTCATTGGGCGGGGCTTAGATGATGTCAGCTGTCCACATTGTCATTGTTTACAGATATGGTCAATGATCACACAGACAAAGTTTGAAAAAGATCTGATCATGCACATGGGAGTTATTAAGTCAAGTAATGGCGAAAGGTCAAAGTTTGAGGCTTAGCCACGCCCACACCTTTCAACTTTTGAAAAATCCGACGGTTGAATTTTTTCCCCTATGCCTTAAGAGTATATAGCAGAAGTTTGAAGGCGATTGGTGAAAAGGGCGACGGAGCATCACTCTCCAAACAACGTGTGCGAAAACCACTAAATCGCGTACTTGGACCAAAATGGCCGACTTCCTGTGCAATTTTGTGATTGGCTCCAAGAGACTTTTTTGTAGGTCCTGGGACACCACATTAGTGTACCAAATTTCGTAATCCTCAGTCAAAGCATGGCTTGGGGCTATTAGTTTAAATGGTCCTAGGGGGCGCTATTTCAGAAATTAGGCCACGCCCACATATTTCAGCTGTCTATGTCTCTTTGTGGTCAGACTAGGATCACTCACCAGAAGTTTCGTAACGATATCACGATAAATGAAGAAATGAGAGGCAAACGTATTTCCATGGCGTGATGGCGATTTTCGCCATGCTCCCAAAGCCCTGCCTTTTTTTGAAACCTTCCAGTACTGGATACCAAGTGACCTCAAGTTGTCTACTGCTATTTGCCAGAGACTCCTGCTGATTGGGTAAAAGGAGTCCAGTAGGGAGCTGTGAAAAAAAGAGTGGTGCGGCGACAGGTCAAAGTTTGAGGCTTAGCCACGCCCACACCTTTCAACTTTTGAAAAATCCGACGGTTGAATTTTTTCCTCTATGTCTTAAGAGCAGATGGCAGAAGTTTGAAGGAGATTGGTGAAAATGGCGACGGAGCATCACTCTCCAAACAACGTGTGCGAAAACCACTAAATTGCGTACTTGGACCAAAATGGCCGACTTCCTGTGCAACTTTGCACTTGGCTCCAAGAGACTTTTTTGTAGGTCCTGAGACACCACATTAGTGTACCAAATTTCGTACTCCTCAGTCAAAGCATGGCTTGGGGCTGACAGTTTTAATGGTCCTAGGGGGCGCTATTTCAGAAAATAGGCCACGCCCACCGGATGTTCACATCAGATCTTTTGAGGGGCCGGACTAGGATCACTCACAACAAGTTTCATGACGATATCTTTAGAAATGACGAAATGGAAGGCAAACGTAAGGCCATGGCGGTACGCCTGACTTCGCCGCGCCGCCACAGCCCCGCCTTCTGCCGAAAACTCCCATAAAGTGACGCCAAGCAACCTCCACTTGTCTTGAGTTACCAGCTACAAGTTTGTGGTGATTAAGTGAAATGGGGCAATTTGGGACCTTTCACAGTAAAACTTGACCTTTTTGGTCCTGAGGGGGCGGGGCTTGTGTGATGTCATCATCCGACCATTCAATTTACTTTGTGGCTGGATGACGAATGACCACAGAAAGTTTGGTAATTCTATTCCTTTCAGTTATTAAGTTATAGCAATTTAAAAGTTTTTGGCGAGTAGTCAAACTTCGAGGCCTGGCCCCGCCCCTTCAGTAATTACGAAAAGTCAATTTTATTGTCTCAATTTGTTCCTCCATCTCTTCTGAGCAATTTTACACAATTTTTGAGACGATCGTGCGAAAAATGATCGAGCAATCCAATCAGAAACGGACCCTAAAAACGGCCAAAACGGCAAAAAATCGCCATTTCAACCCAAAATGGCCGACTTCCTGTTTGATATTGACCATGCTTGCAAGAGACTTTTCTGTGCGGACTGTTGAGTACTACAAGTGTACCAAATTTCATAACTGTACGATAAACTAAGCTTTATGGAGAGGGTTTTTTTTCACTTTCTAGGGGGCGCTGTTCAGCCATTTTCTTTGCGATTTTTTTGGGACCTTTAAAATATCAAATTTTTCACCAGGCCTGACATGTGTGCAAAATATTGTGAGTTTTGGGGTATGTTAAGGTCCCCAAAAAGCCGTTCAAAGCGGGCTAAGAATAATAAATAAAAAAGAATAAACAGAGCAAAAACAAGAGGCCTTCGCAGCGCTTTCGCTGCTCGGGCCTAATTAAAGCTGCAAGCAGCGTCGTTCGGCCCTCGCAGCTCCGCGCCGCTCCGGCCTGGCCGGCAGCCCGGGGCACCAGGGCACGTCCGCAGAACACAAACGTCGACCACCCCAACACCAGAAACTGCTAACGGCCACCTTGTCCGCAACTCACCCTGACTCAGCATCCCCTTTGAGCCCACCATTATATTTTATGTCTCACCACTAGGGAATCCTCTATCTTTACCACACTGGTGGTGTGATGACAGTGACCAACTTTAATGCTATTCTGACCATGTTTTTTAAAGTTATCGAAGGATAACGTTATCTAGGTGGCGCTGTGACCAACTACAGAAAAGTCCCATTGAGGTCAGCTTTGGTGACATTATATAACATTCACCAACCGTTTGTGCCTCATTGGCTAAAGGGCATGATTGTTCATTGCCATATTCAGTTTCGGGCAAATCGGAGGCCGTTTGTGGAAGTTACAGTCAAATGTAAGGTCATGGCGTCACGCCAGCATTCACCATGACATCAAAGCCCCTCCCTTTCTGGAAAGCTATCAGATCTGAATGGTCTTTAAAACATCATGAAGACACTGTATGACCTGAGTGTCATTTTCATTAAATTAGAGGGGACAAATATGGGCATTTCACCATAAAACAATAGACTTCCTGTTGTCAGGGGGCGGGGCTTAGGTGATGTCAGCTGTCCACATTGTCTTTGTCTTGAGATGTGGTCAGTGATCACACAGACAAAGTTTGAATTAGATCTGATCATGCACATGGGAGTTATTAAGTCAAGTAATGTCATGGCGAGAGGTCAAAGTTTGAGGCTTAGCCACGCCCACACCTTTATACTTATTTAAAATCCGACGGTTGAATTTTTTCCCCTTTGACTTAAAAGTACATAGCATAAGTTTGAAGGTGATCGGTGTAAAGGGCAACGGGCCATCAATGTCCAAACAACGTGTGCGAAAACCACTAAATCGAGTACTTGGACCAAAATGGCCGACCTCCTGTGCGAAATTGCGCTTGGCTCCAAGAGACTTTTTTGTAGGGCCAGAGACCCTACATGAGTGTACCAATTTTCGTAATCCTCAGTCAAACCTTGTCTTGGGGCTGACAGTTTTAATGGTCCTAGGGGGCGCTATTTCAGAATATAGGCCACGCCCACAAATCTCAGATGCCCATTTCTATTGGGGGTCAGACTAGGATCACTCACCAGACATTTTGTGGCGATGTCACGATAATTGAAGAAATGAGAGGCAAACGTATTGCCATGGCGTGATGGCGAATTTCGCCATGCTCCCAAAGCCCCGGCTTTTTTCAAAACCTGCCAGTACTGTAGACCAAGTGACCTCAACTTGTCAGCTGCTATTTACCAGAGATTCCAGGTGATTGGGTAAAAGGAGTCCAATAGGGAGCTGTGAGAAAAAGAGTGGCGTGGCGAAAGGTCAAAGTTTGAGGCTTAGCCACGCCCACACCTTTATACTTATTTAAAATCCGACGGTTGAATTTTTTCCTCTATGTCTTAAGAGTATATAGCAGAAGCTCGAAGGCGATTGGTGAAAAGGGCGACGGAGCATCACTCTCCAAACAACGTGTGCGAAAACCACTAAATCGAGTACTTGGACCAAAATGGCTGACTTCCTGTGCGACTTTGCACTTGGCTCCAAGAGACTTTTTTGTAGGTCCTGAGACACCACATTAGTGTACCAAATTTCGTAATCCTCAGTCAAAGCATGGCTTGGGGCTGACAGTTTTAATGGTCCTAGGGGGCGCTAATACAGAAAATAGGCCACGCCCACAAACTTAAGCTGACCTTTTCTATTGGGGGTCAGACTAGGATCACTCACAACAATGGTCGAGGTGATATCACGATAAATGAAGAAATGAGAGGCAAACGTATTTCCATGGCGTGATGGCGAATTTCGCCATGCTCCCAAAGCCCCGCCTTTTTTCAAAACCTTCCAGTACTGGAGACCAAGTGACCTCAACTTGCCTGCTGCTATTTACCAGAGATTCCTGGTGATTGGGTAAAAGGAGTCCAATAAGGAGCTGTGAAAAAAAGAGTGGCGTGGCGAAAGGTCAAAGTTTGAGGCTTAGCCACGCCCACACCTTTATACTTATTTAAAATCCGACGGTTGAATTTTTTCCTCTATGTCTTAAGACTATATAGCAGAAGTTTGAAAGTGATTGGTGAAAAGGGCGACGGAGTATCACTCTCCAAACAACGTGTGTGAAAACCACTAAATCGCGCACTTGGACCAAAATGGCCGACTTCCTGTGCGACTTTGCACTTGGCTCCAAGAGACTTTTTTGTAGGTCCTGAGACACCACATTAGTGTACCAAATTTCGTAATCCTCAGTCAAAGCATGGCTTGGGGCTGACAGTTTTAATGGTCCTAGGGGGCGCTATTTCAGAAAATAGGCCACGCCCACCAGATGTTCACATCAGATCTTTTGGGGGGCCTGACTAGGATCACTCACAAGAAGTTTCGTGACGATATCTTTGGAAATGACGAAATGGGAGGCAAACGTAAGGCCACGGCGGTACGCCTGAATTCGCCGCGCCGCCACAGCCCCGCCCTCTGCCGAAAACTCCCATAAAGTGACGCCAAGCAACCCCCACTTGTCTTGAGTTACCAGCTACAAATTTGTGGTGATTAAGTGAAATGGGGCACTTTGGGACCTTTCACAGTAAAACTTGATCTTTTTGGTCCTGAGGGGGCGGGGCTTGTGTGATGTCATCATCCGACCATTCAATTTACTTTGTGGGTGGATGACGAATGACCACAGAAAGTTTGGTAACTCTATTCCATTCAGTTATGAAGTTATAGCAATTTAAATATTTTTGGCGAGTAGTCAAACTTCGAGGCCTGGCCCCGCCCCTTCAACATATACGAAAACTCAGAATTCTCATCTCATTTTGTTCGCCCATCCCTTCTTAGCAATTTTACACAATTTTTGAGACGATCGTGCGAAAAATGATCGAGCAATCCAATCAGGAACGGACCCTAAAAACGGCAAAAACTGCAAAAAATCGCCATTTCAACCCAAAATGGCCGACTTCCTGTTTGATATTGACCATGGTTGCAAGAGACTTTTCTGTGCGGACTGTTGAGTACTACAAGTGTACCAAATTTCATAACTGTACGATAAACTAAGCTTTATGGAGAGGGGTTTTTTTCACTTTCTAGGGGGCGCTGTTCAGCCATTTTCTTTGTGATTTTTTTGGGACCTTTAAAATATCAAATTTTTCACCAGGCCTGACAAGTTTGCAAAATATTGTGAGTTTTGGGGTATGTTAAGGTCCCCAAAAAGCCGTTCAAAGGGGCACGAGAATAATAAAAAAAAGAAAGAATAATTAAAGCTGCAAGCAGCGTCGTTCGGCCCTCGCAGCGAAGCTGCTCGCCCTCCTTCCGCATCCCCTCCACTCCATCACAGACGCTCTCCAAACCCAGCTCCCCGCCGCTCCTTCCTGGCCGGCAGCACGGGACACCAGGGCACGTCCGCGGAATAGAAACGTCCACCAGAACAGAATTCGCCATGGCATCAAAGCCCCTCCCTTTCTGAAAAGCTATCAGATCTGAATGGTCATTACAGCATCATGAAGACAGTGCATGACCTTAGTGTCATGTTGATTAAATTAGAGGGGACAAATATGGGCATTTCACCATAAAACTGTAGACTTCCTGTAGTCAGGGGGCGGGGCTTAGGTGATGTCAGCTGTCCACATTGTCACTGTCTTCAGATGTGGTCAGTGATCACACAGACAAAGTTTGAAATTGATCTGATCATGCACATGGGAGTTATTGAGTCAAATAACGTAATGGCGACTGGTCAAAGTTTGAGGCTTAGCCACGCCCACACCTTTATACTTATTTAAAATCCGACGGTTGAATTTTTTCCTCTATGTCTTAAGAGTATATAGCAGAAGTTTGAAGGTGATCGGTGGAAAGGACGACGAGACATCATTCTCCTAATAACGTGTGCGAAAACCACTAAATCGAGTACTTGGACCAAAATGGCCGACCTCCTGTGCGACATTGCGCTTGGCTCCAAGAGACTTTTTTGTAGGTCCTGAGACACTACATTAGTGTGCCAAATTTTGTGATCCTCAGTCAAAGCATGGCTTGGGGCTGACAGTTTTAATGGTCCTAGGGGGCGCTATTTCAGAAAATAGGCCACACCCACTAACTTCAGCTGTCCATTTCTATTAGGGGTCAGAGTAGGATCACTCATCAGAAATTGTGTGGCGATGTCACAATGATTGAAGAAATGAGAGACAAACGTATTTCCATGGCGTGATGGCGAATTTCGCCATGCTCCCAAAGCCCCGCCTTTAGTCGAAACCTGCCAGTACTATAGACCAAGTGACCTCAACTTGTCTGCTACTATTAGCCAGTGATTGCTAATGATTGGTTAAAAGGAGGCCAATAGGGAGCTGTGAAAAAAAGAGTGGCGTGGCGACAGGTCAAAGTTTGAGGCTTAGCCACGCCCACACCTTTATAGTTATTTAAAATCCGACGGTTGAATTTTTTCCCCTTTGTCTTAAGAGTACATAGCAGAAGTTTGAAGGCGATTGGTGAATAGGGCGACGGAGCATCACTCTCCAAACAACGTGTGCGAAAACCACTAAATCGAGTACTTGGACCAAAATGGCCGACTTCTTGTGCGACTTTGCACTTGGCTCCAAGAGACTTTTTTGTAGGTCCTGAGACACCACATTAGTGTACCAAATTTCGTAATCCTCAGTCAAAGCATGGCTTGGGGCTGACAGTTTTAATGGTCGTAGGGGGTGCTATTTCAGAAATTAGGCCATGCCCACAAACTTCAGCTGTCGATTTCTATTTGGGATCAGACTAGGATCACTCACAACAAATTTCGAGGGGATATCACGATAAATGAAGAAATGAGAGGCAAACATATTTCCATGGCGTGATGGCGAATTTCGCCATGCTCCCAAAGCCCCGCCTTTTTTCAAAACCTGCCAGTACTGGAGACCAAGTGACCTCAACTTGTCTGCTGCTATTTGCCAGAGATTCCTGGTGATTGGGTAAAAGGAGTCCAATAGGGAGCTGTGAAAAAAAGAGTGGCGTGGCGACAGGTCAAAGTTTGAGGCTTAGCCACGCCCACACCTTTATACTTATTTAAAATCCGTAGGTTGAATTTTTTCCCCTATGTCTTAAGAGTCTATAGCAGAAGTTTGAAGGTGATTGGTGAAAAGGGCGATGGTGCAACACTCTCCAAACAACGTGTGCGAAAACCACTAAATCGAGTACTTGGACAAAAATGGCCGACTTCCTGTGCAACTTGGTTCTTGGCGCCAAGAGACTTTTTTGTAGGTCCTGAGACACCACATTAGTGTACCAAATTTCATAATCCTCAGTCAAAGCATGGCTTGGGGCTGACAGTTTTAATGGACCTAGGGGGCGCTATTTCAGAAAATAGGCCACGCCCACCGGATTTTCACATCCCATTTTTCGGGGGGCAGGACTAGGATCACTCCCAAGAAGTTTCGTGGCGATATCTTTAGAAATGACGAAATGGGAGGCAAACGTAAGGCCTAAGTGGTACGCCTGACTCCGCCGTGCCGCCACAGCCCCGCCTTCTGCAGAAAACTCCCATAAAGTGACGCCAAGCAACCCCAACTTGTCTTCAGTTACCTGGTACAAATTTGGGATGATTATTTGAAAGGGCGAATTTTAGAAAATTTCCCAGTAAAACTTGACCTTTTAAGTCCTGAGGGGGCGGGGCTTATGTGACATGATCAATCGACCATTCATTTGTCTTCGGGGGGCGATGACGATTGTCCACAGAAAGTTACTTTAACTGTAGTTCTTTCATTTATGAAATTATAGCAATTTGAATTTTTTTGGCGAGTGCTCGAAATTTGAGGCCTGGCCCCGCCCCTTCAATATTTACGAAAAGTCAATTTTATTTTCTCATTTGAATCGTCCATCGCTTCTGTTCGATCGCACACTATTTTTGAGACGATCGTGCGAAAAATGACCAAACTGTTCAACCAAATATAGACCCTAGAAATGGCCAAAATGGCTAAAAATCGCCATTTCAACCCAAAATGGCCGACTTCCTGTTTTATATTGACCATGGTTGCAAGAGACTTTTCTGTGCGGACTGTCGAGTACTACAAGTATACCAAATTTCATAACCGTACGATAAACTAAGCTTTATGGAGAGGGGTATTTTTCACTTTCTAGGGGGCGCTGTCCAGCCACTTTTTTACGAACTTTCACATCGCCATTGAAATACGTAAATTTCACGCACTTTCTATATTGAGCCAGAATTTGGTGACTTTTTGGATATGCTAAGACCCCCTAAAGGCCATTCAAAGACGCGGAAGAAAAAAGAAAGAAAGAAAGAAAGAAAGAAAGAATAAACGGAGCAGATACAATAGGCCTTCGCAGCTTCACTGCTCGGGCCTAATTAAAGCTGCAAGCAGCGTCGTTCGGCCCTCGCAGCTCCGCGCCGCTCCGGTCTGGACGGCAGCCCGGGGCACCAGTGCACGTCTGACAGAACAGAAACGTCAACCACCCCGACACCAGAAACCGCGAATGGCCTCCTAGTCTGCACCTCACCCTGACTCAGCATCCCCTCTGAGCTCACCATTAAATTGAATATTAAGATTACGGCGTTACGCCAGAATTCGCCATGGCATCAAAGCCCCTCCCTTTCTGGAAAGCTATCAGATCTGAATGGTCATTACAGCATCATGAAGACAGTGCATGACCTTAGGGTCATGTTGACTAAATTAGAGGGGACAAATATGGGCATTTCAGCATAAAAAATAAATTCCTGTAGTCAGGGGGCGGGGCTTAGGTGATGTCAGCTGTCCACATTGTCATTGTTTACAGATATGGTCAATGATCACACAGACAAAGTTCGAAAAAGATCTGATCATGCACATGGGAGTTATTAAGTCAAGTAAAGTAATGGCGAAAGGTCAACGTTTGAGGCTTAGCCACGCCCACACCTTTCAACTTTTGAAAAATCCGACGGTTGAATTTTTTCCCCTATGTCTTAAGAGTGTATTGCAGAAGTTTGAAGGTGATTGGTGAAAAGGGCGACGGAGCATCACTCTCCAAACAATGTGTGCGAAAACCACTAAATCACGTACTTGCACCAAAATGGCCGACTTCCTGTGCGACTTTACGCTTGGCTCCAAGAGACTTTTTTGTAGGTCCTGAGACCCCACATTAGTGTACCAAATTTCGTAATCCTCAGTCAAAGCATGGCTTGGGGCTGAAAGTTTTAATGGCTCTAGGGGGCGCTATTTAAGAATATAGGCCACGCCCACAAACTTCAGCTGTCTATTTCTCTTGGAGCTCAGACTAGGATCACTCACCAGAAGTTTCGTAGCAATATCACGATAACTGAAGAAATGAGACAAACGTATTTCCATGGCGTGATGGCGATTTTCGCCATGGTCCCAAAGCCCCGCCTTTTTTCAAAACCTGCCAGTACTGGAGACCAAGTAACCTCAACTTGTCTACTGCTGTTTGCCACAGAATCCTGGTGATTGGGTAAAAGGAGTCCAGTAGGGAGCTGTGAAAAAAAGAGTAGCGTGGCGACAGGTCAAAGTTTGAGGCTTAGCCACGCCCACACCTTTCAACTTTTGAAAAATCCGACGGTTAAATTTTTTCCCCTATGTCTTAAGGGTATATAGCAGAAGTTTGAAGGAGATTGGTGAAAAGGGCGACGGAGCATCACTCTCCAAACAACGTGTGCGAAAACCACTAAATCGCGTACTTGATCCAAAATGGCCGACTTCCTGTGCGACTTTGAACTTGACTCCAAGAGACTTTTTTGTAGGTCCTGAGACACCACATTAGTGTACCAAATTTCGTAATCCTCAGTCAAAGCATGGCTTGGGGCTAATAGTTTAAATGGTCCTAGGGGGCGCTATTTCAAAACATAGGCCACGCCCACAAAATTCAGCTGTCTATTTCTCTTGGAGCTCAGACTAGGATCACTCACCAGAAGTTTCGTAGCAATATCACGATAACTGAAGAAATGAGAGACAAACGTATTTCCATGGCGTGATGGCGATTTTCGCCATGGTCCCAAAGCCCCGCCTTTTTTCAAAACCTGCCAGTACTGGAGACCAAGTAACCTCAACTTGTCTACTGCTGTTTGCCACAGAATCCTGGTGATTGGGTAAAAGGAGTCCAGTAGGGAGCTGTGAAAAAAAGAGTAGCGTGGCGACAGGTCAAAGTTTGAGGCTTAGCCACGCCCACACCTTTCAACTTTTGAAAAATCCGACGGTTGAATTTTTTCCCCTATGTCTTAAGGGTATATAGCAGAAGTTTGAAGGAGATTGGTGAAAAGGGCGACGGAGCATCACTCTCCAAACAACGTGTGCGAAAACCACTAAATCGCGTACTTGATCCAAAATGGCCGACTTCCTGTGCGACTTTGAACTTGACTCCAAGAGACTTTTTTGTAGGTCCTGAGACACCACATTAGTGTACCAAATTTCGTAATCCTCAGTCAAAGCATGGCTTGGGGCTAATAGTTTTAATGGTCCTAGGGGGCGCTATTTCAGAAAATAGGCCACGCCCACCAGATGTTCACATCAGATCTTTTGGGGGGCCGGACTAGGATCACTCACAAGAAGTTTCGTGACGATATCTTTGGAAATGACGAAATGGGAGGCAAACGTAAGGCCAAGGCGGTACGCCTGAATTCGCCGCGCCACCACAGCCCCGCCCTCTGCCGAAAACTCCCATAAAGTGACGCCAAGCAACCCCCACTTGTCTTGAGTTACCAGCTACAAATTTGTGGTGATTAAGTGAAATGGGGCAATTTGGGACCTTTCACAGTAAAACTTGATCTTTTTGGTCCTGAGGGGGCGGGGCTTGTGTGATGTCATCATCCGACCTTTCAATTTACTTTGTGGGTGGATGACGAATGACCACAGAAAGTTTGGTAACTCTATTCCATTCAGTTATGAAGTTATAGCAATTTAAATATTTTTGGCGAGTAGTCAAACTTCGAGGCCTGGCTCCGCCCCTTCAACATATACGAAAACTCAGAATCCTTATCTCATTTTGTTCGCCCATCCCTTCTGAGCAATTTTACACAATTTTTGAGACGATCGTGCGAAAAATGATCGAGCAATCCAATCAGAAACGGACCCTAAAAACGGCAAAAACGGCAAAAAATCGCCATTTCAACCCAAAATGGCCGACTTCCTGTTTGATATTGACCATGGTTGCAAGAGACTTTTCTGTGCGGACTGTTGAGTACTACAAGTGTACCAAATTTCATAACTGTACGATAAACTAAGCTTTATGGAGAGGGTTTTTTTTCACTTTGTAGGGGGCGCTGTTCAGCCATTTTCTTTGCGATTTTTTTGGGACCTTTAAAATATCAAATTTTTCACCAGGCCTGACAAGTGTGCAAAATATTGTGAGTTTTGGGGTATGTTAAGGTCCCCAAAAAGCTGTTCAAAGGGGGCACGGAATAACAAAAAATAATAATAATCAGAGCAAAAACAAGAGCAGCGCTTTCGCTGCTCGGGCCTAATTAAAGCTGCAAGCAGCGTCGTTCGGCCCTCGCAGCTCCGCGCCGCTCCGGCCTGGCCGGCAGCCCGGGGCACCAGGGCACGTCTGGCAGAACAGAAACGTCAACCACCCCGACACCAGAAACCGCAAATGGCCTCCTCGTCCGCACCTCACCCTGACTCAGCATCCCCTCTGAGCTCACCATTAAATTGAATTGTAAGGTTATGGCGTTACGCCAGAATTCGCCATGGCATCAAAGCCCCTCCCTATCTGGAAAGCTATCAGATCTGAATGGTCATTACAGCATCATGAAGACCGTGCATGACCTTAGTGTCATGTTGACTAAATTAGAGGGGACAAATATGGGCATTTCAGCATAAAACAATAGACTTCCTGTATTCAGGGGGCGGGGCTTAGGTGATGTCAGCTGTCCACATTGTCATTGTTTAAAGATATGGTCAATGATCACACAGACAAAGTTCGAAAAAGATCTGATCATGCACATGGGAGTTATTAAGTCAAGTAAAGTAATGGCGAAAGGTCAAAGTTTGAGACTTAGCCACGCCCACACCTTTCAACTTTTGAAAAATCCGACGGTTGAATTTTTTCTCCTATGTCTTAAGAGTAAATAGCAGAAATTTGAAGGCGATTGGTGAAAAGGGCAACGGAGCATCACTCTCCAAACAACGTGTGCCAAAACAACTAAATCGCGTACTTGGACCAAAATGCCCGACTTCCTGTGCGACTTTGCACTTGGCTCCAAGAGACTTTTTTGTAGGTCCGGAGACACCTCATTAGTGTACCAAATTTCGTAATCCTCAGTCAAAGAATGGCTAGGGGCTGACAGTTTTAATGGTCCTAGGGGGCGCTATTTCAGAAAAATGGCCACGCCCACAAATTTTAGCTGTCCATTTCTATTGGGGGTCAGACTAGGATCACTCACAACAAATTTCGAGGTGATATCTCGATAACTTAAGAAATGAGAGGCAAACGTATTTCCATGGCGTGATGGCGATTTTCGCCATGCTCCCAAAGCCCCGCCTTTTTTCAAAACCTGCCAGTACTGGAGACAAAGTAACCTCAACTTGTCTACTGCTGTTTGCCACAGAATCCTGGTGTTTGGGTAAAAGGAGTCCAGTAGGGAGCTGTGAAAAAAAGAGTGGCGTGGCGACAGGTCAAAGTTTGAGGCTTAGCCACGCCCACATCTTTCAACTTTTGAAAAATCCGACGGTTGAATTTTTTCCCCTATGTCTTAAGAGTATATAGCAGAAGTTTGAAGGAGATTGGTGAAAAGGGCGACGGAGCATCACTCTCCAAACAACGTGTGCGAAAACCACTAAATCGCGCACTTGGACCAAAATGGCCGACTTCCTGTGCGACTTTGCGCTTGGCTCCAAGAGACTTTTTTGTAGGTCCTGAGACACCACATTAGTGTACCAAATTTCGTAATCCTCAGTCAAAGCATAGCTTGGGGCTATTAGTTTAAATGGTCCTAGGGGGCGCTATTTAAGAAAATAGGCCACGCCCACTAAATTCAGATATCTATGTCGCTTGGGGGTCAGACTAGGATCACGCACCAGAAGTTTCGTAGCAATATCACGATAACTGAAGAAATGAGAGGCAAACATACTTCCATGGCGTGATGGCGATTTTCGCCATGCTCCTGAAGCCCCGCCTTTTTTTGAAACCTGCCAGTACTGGATACCAAGTGACCTCAAGTTGTCTACTGCTGTTTGCCAGAGATTCCTGCTGATTGGGTAAAAGGAGTCCAGTAGGGAGCTGTGAAAAAATGAGTGGCGTGGCGACAGGTCAAAGTTTGAGGCTTAGCCACGCCCACACCGTTAAACTTTTGAAAAATCCGACGGTTGAATTTTTTCCTCTTTGTCTTAAGAGTATATAGCAGACGTTTCAAGGAGATTGGTGAAAAGGGCGACGGAGCATCACTCTCCAAACAAGGTGTGCGAAAACCAGTAAATCGCGTACTTGGACCAAAATGGCCGACTTCCTGTGCGACTTTGCACTTGGGTCCAAGAGACTTTTTTGTAGGTCCTGAGACACCACATTAGTGTACCAAATTTCGTAATCTTCAGTCAAAGCATGGCTTGGGGCTGACAGTTTTAATGGTCCTAGGGGGCGCTATTTCAGAAAATAGGCCACGCCCACCGGATGTTCACATCAGATCTTTTGGGGGGCCAGACTAGGATCACTCACAAGAAGTTTCGTGATGATATCTTTAGAAATGACGAAATGGGAGGCAAACGTAAGGCCACGGCGGTACGCCTGACTTCGCCGCGCCGCCACAGCCCCGCCCTCTGCCGAAAACTCACATAATGTGACACCAAGCAACCCCCACTTGTCTTGAGTTACCAGCTACAAATTTGTGGTGATTTAGTGAAATGGGGCAATTTGGGACCTTTCACAGTAAAACTTAACCTTTTTGGTCCTGAGGGGGCGGGGCTTGTGTGATGTCATCATGCAACCATTCAATTTACTTTGTGAGGTGATGACGAATGACCACAGAAAGTTTGGTAACTCTATTCCATTCAGTTATGAAGTTATAGCAATTTAAAAATTTTTGGCGAGTAGTCAAACTTCGAGGCCTGGCCCCGCCCCTTCAGTATTTACGAAAAGTCAATTTTATTGTCTCATTTTGTTCGCCCATCTCTTCTGAGCAATTTTACAGAATTTTTGAGATGATCGTGCAAAAAATGATCGAGCAATCCAATCAGAAACGGACCCTAAAAACGGCCAAAACGGCAAAAAATCGCCATTTCAACCCAAAATGGCCGACTTCCTGTTTGATATTGACCATGCTTGCTAGAGACTTTTCTGTGCGGACTATTGAGTACTATAAGTGTACCAAATTTCATAACGGTACGATAAACTAAGCTTTATGGAGAGGGTTTTTTTTTCATTTTCTAGGGGGCGCTGTTCAGCCAATTTCTTAGCGATTTTTTTGGGACCTTTAAAATATCAAATTTTTCACCAGGCCTGACAAGTATGCAAAATATTGTGAGTTTTGGGGTATGTTAAGGTCCCCAAAAAGCCATTCAAAGCGGCACCGGAATAATAAATAAAAAAAATAATAATAAACAGAGCAAAAACAAGAGGCCTTCGCAGCGCTTTCGCTGCTCGGGCCTAATTAAAGCTGCAAGCAGCGTCGTTCGGCCCTCGCAGCTCCGCGCCGCTCCGGCCTGGCCGGCAGCCCGGGGCACCAGGGCACGTCTGCAGAACACAAACGTCGACCACCCCAACACCAGAAACTGCTAACGGCCACCTTTTCCGCACCTCACCCTGACTCAGCATCCCCTTTGAGCCCACCATTATATTTTATGTCTCACCACTAGGGAATCCTCTATCTTTACCACACTGGTGGTGTGATGACAGTGACCAACTTTAATGCTATTCTGACCATGTTTTTTAAAGTTATCGAAGGATAACGTTATCTAGGTGGCTCTGTGACCAACTACAGAAAAGTCCCATTGAGGTCAGCTCTGGTGACATTATATAACATTCACCAACCGTTTGTGCCTCATTGGCTAAAGGGCATGATTGTTCATTGCCATATTCAGTTTCGGGCAAATCGGAGGCCGTTTGTGGAAGTTACAGTCAAATGTAAGGTCATGGCGTCACGCCAGCATTCACCATGGCATCAAAGCCCCCCCCCTTTCTGGAAAGCTATCAGAACTGAATGGTCATTAAAACATCATGAAGACACTGTATGACCTGAGTGTCATTTTCACTAAATTAGAGGGGACAAATATGGGCATTTCACCATAAAACAATAGACTTCCTGTTGTCAGGGGGCGGGGCTTAGGTGATGTAAGCTGTCCACATTGTCGTTGTCTTGAGATGTGGTCAGTGATCACACAGACAAAGTTTGAATTAGATCTGATCATGCACATGGGAGTTATTAAGTCAAGTAATGTCATGGCGAAAGGTCAAAGTTTGAGGCTTAGCCACGCCCACACCTTTATACTTATTTAAAATCCGACGGTTGAATTTTTTCCCCTTTGACTTAAAAGTACATAGCATAAGTTTGAAGGTGATCGGTGTAAAGGGTGACGGGCCATCAATGTCCAAACAACGTGTGCGAAAACCACTAAATCGAGTACTTGGACCAAAATGGCCGACCTCCTGTGCGAAATTGCGCTTGGCTCCAAGAGACTTTTTTGTAGGTCCACAGACCCTACATGAGTGTACCAATTTTCGTAATCCTCAGTCAAACCTTGTCTTGGGGCTGACAGTTTTAATGGTCCTAGGGGGCGCCATTTCAGAATATAGGCCACGCCCACAAATCTCAGCTGCCCAATTCTATTGGGGGTCAGACTAGGATCACTCACCAGACATTTTGTGGCGATGTCACGATAATTGAAGAAATGAGAGGCAAACGTATTGCCATGGCGTGATGGCGAATTTCGCCATGCTCCCAAAGCCCCGCCTTTTTTCAAAACCTGCCAGTACTGTAGACCAAGTGACCTCAACTTGTCAGCTGCTATTTGCCAGAGATTGCTGGTGATTGGGTAAAAGGAGTCCAATAGGGAGCTGTGAAAAAAAGAGTGGCGTGGCGACAGGTCAAAGTTTGAGGCTTAGCCACGCCCACACCTTTATACTTATTTAAAATCCGACGGTTGAATTTTTTACTTTATGTCTTAAGAGTATATAGCAGAAGTTTGAAGACGATTGGTGAAAAGGGCGATGGAGCATCACTGTCCAAACAAGGTGTGCGAAAACCACTAATTCGAGTACTTGGACCAAAATGGCCGACTTCCTGTGCGACTTTGTGCTTGGCTCCAAGAGACTTTTTTGTAGGTCCTGAGACACCACATTAGTGTTCCAAATTTTGTCATCCTCAGTCAAAGCATGGCTTGGGGCTGACAGTTTTAATGGCTCTAGGGGGCGCTATTTAAGAAAATAGGCCACGCCCACAAACTTCATCTATCTATTTCTCTTGGGGGTCAGACTAGAATCACTCACCCGAAGTTTCGTAGCGATATCACGATAACTGAAGAAATGAGAGGCAAACGTATTTCCACGGCGTGATGGCGATTTTCGCCATGCTCCCAAAGCCCCGCCTTTTCTCAAAACATGCCAGTACTAGAGACCAAGTAACCTCAACTTGTCTACTGCTGTTTGCCACAGAATCCTGGTGATTGGGTAAAAGGAGTCCAGTAGGGAGCTGTGAAAAAAAGAGTGGCGTGACGACAGGTCAAAGTTTGAGGCTTAGCCACGCCCACACCTTTCAACTTTTGAAAAATCCGACGGTTGAATTTTTTCCCCTATGTCTTAAGAGTATATAGCAGAAGTTTGAAGGAGATTGGTGAAAAGGGCGACGGAGCATCACTCTACAAACAACGTGTGCGAAAACCACTAAATCGCGTCCTTGATCCAAAATGGCCGACTTCCTGTGCAACTTTGCACTTGGCTCCAAGAGACTTTTTTGTAGGTCCTGAGACACCACATTATTGTACCAAATTTCGTAAACCTCAGTCAAAGCATGGCTTGGGGCTGACAGTTTTAATGGTCCTAGGGGGCGCTATTTCAGAAAATAGGCCACGCCCACCGGATGTTCACATCAGATTTTTTGAGGGGCCAGACTAGGATCACTCACAAGAAGTTTCGCGACGATATCTTAAGAAATGACTAAATGGGAGGCAAACGTAAGGCCACGGCGGTACGCCTTACTTCGCCGCGCTGCCACAGCCCCGCCCTCTGCCGAAAACTCCCATGAAGTGACGCCAAGCAACCCTTACTTGTCTTTAGTTACCAGCTACAAATTTGTGGTGATTAAGTGAAATGGGGCAATTTGGGACCTTTCACAGTAAAACTTGACCTTTTTGGTCCTGAGGGGGCGGGACTTGTGTGATGTCATCATCCGACCATTCAGTTTACTTTGTGGGTGGATGACGACTGACCACAGAAAGTTTGGTAACTCTATTCCATTCATTTATGAAGTTATAGCAATTTAAAATTTTTTGGCGAGTAGTCAAACTTCGAGGCCTGGCCCCGCCCCTTCAGTATTTACGAAAAGTCAATTTTATTGTCTCATTTGGTTCGCCCATCCCTTCTGAGCAATTTTACACAATTTGTGAGACAATCATGCGAAAAATGATCGAGCAATCCAATCAGGAACGGACCCTAAAAACGGCAAAAACTGCAAAAAATCGCCATTTCAACCCAAAATGGCCGACTTCCTGTTTGATATTGACCATGGTTGCAAGAGACTTTTCTGTGCGGACTGGTGAGTACTACAAGTGTACCAAATTTCATAACTGTACGATAAACTAAGCTTTATGGAGAGGGTTTTTTTTTCACTTTCTAGGGGGCGCTGTTCAGCCATTTTCTTTGTGATTTTTTTGGGACCTTTAAAATATCAAATTTTTCACCAGGCCTGACAAGTTTGCAAAATATTGTGAGTTTTGGGGTATGTTAAGGTCCCCAAAAAGCCGTTCAAAGCGGGCTAAGAATAACAAAAAAGAAAGAATAATAATCAGAGCAAAAACAAGAGGCCTTCGCAGCGCTTTCGCTGCTCGGGCCTAATAAACAGAGCAAAAACAAGAGGCCTTCGCAGCGCTTTCGCTGCTCGGGCCTAATTAAAGCTGCAAGCAGCGTCGTTCGGCCCTCGCAGCGAAGCTGCTCGTCCTCCGTCCGCGCCCCCTCCGCTCCATCCCAGACGCTCTCCAAACCCAGCTCCGCGCTTCTCCGTCCTGGCCGGCAGCCGGGGGCACCAGGGCACGTCTGGCGGAACAGAAAGTCAACCACCCCGACACCAGAAACCGTGAACGGCCTCCTCGTCCACACCTCACCCTGACTCAGCATCCCCTCTGAGCCCACCATTACACGTCTCACCACTAGGAGATACTCTATCTTTACCACACTGGTGATGTGATGTTCAGTCTTGGGCAAATCGGAGGCTGTTTGTGGAAGTTACAGTCAAACGTAAGGTCACAGCGTCACGCCAGAAATTGCCATGGCATCAAAGCCCCTCCCTTTCTGAAAAGCTATCAGATCTGAATGGTCATTACAACATCATGAAGACAGTGCATGACCTTAGTGTCATGTTGACTAAATTAGAGGGGACAAATATGGGCATTTCACCATAAAACAGTAGACTTCCTGTAGTCAGGGGGCGGGGCTTAGGTGATGTCAGCTGTCCACATTGTCACTGTCTTCAGATGTGGTCAGTGATCAGACAGACAAAGTTTGAAATTGATCTGATCATGCACATGGGAGTTATTAAGTCAAGTAACGTAATGGCGACTGGTCAAAGTTTGAGGCTTAGCCACGCCCACACCTTTATACTTATTTAAAATCCGACGGTTGAATTTTTTCCTCTATGTCTTAAGAGTATATAGCAGGAGTTTGAAGGTGATCGGTGGAAAGGACGACGAGACATCATTCTCCTAATAACGTGTGCGAAAACCACTAAATCGAGTACTTGGACCAAAATGGCCGACCTCCTGTGCGACATTGGACTTGGCTCCAAGAGACTTTTTTGTAGGTCCTGAGACACTACATTAGTGTGCCAAATTTCGTGATCCTCAGTCAAAGCATGGCTTGGGGCTGATAGTTTTAATGGTCCTAGGGGGCGCTATTTCAGAAAATAGGCCACGCCCACAAACTTCAGCTGTCCAATTCTATTAGGGGTCAGAATAAGATCACTCATCAGAAATTGTGTGGTGATGTCACAATGATTGAAGAAATGAGAGACAAACGTATTTCCATGGCGTGATGGTGAATTTCGCCATGCTCCCAAAGCCCCGCCTTTATTCGAAACCTGCCAGTACTATAAACCAAGTGACCTCAACTTGTCTGCTGCTATTTGCCAGTGATTGCTGGTGATTGGTTAAAAGGAGTCCAATAGGGAGCTGTGAAAAAAAGAGTGGCGTGGCGACAGGTCAAAGTTTGAGGCTTAGCCACGCCCACACCTTTATACTTATTTAAAATCCGACGGTTGAATTTTTTCCTTTATGTCTTAAGAGTATATAGCAGAAGTTTGAAGGCGATTGGTGAAAAGGGCGATGGAGCATCACTCTCCAAACAACGTGTGCGAAAACCAGTAAATCGCGTACTTGGACCAAAATGGCTGACTTCCTGTGCAACTTTGCACTTGGCTCCAAGAGACTTTTTTGTAGGCCCTGAGACACCACATTAGTGTACCAAATTTCGAAATCCTCAGTCAAAGCTTGGCTTGGGGCTGACAGTTTTAATGGTCCTAGGGGGCGCTATTTCAGAAAATAGGCCACGTCCACCGGATGTTCACATCAAATTTTTTGGGGGGCCGGACTAGGATCACTCACAAGAGGTTTTGTGGTGATATCTCTAGAAATGACGAAATGGGAGGCAAACGTAAGGCCACGTCGGTACGCCTCACTTCGCCGCGCCGCCACAGCCCCGCCTTCTGGAGAAAACTCCCATAAAGTGACGCCAAGCAACCCCAACTTGTCTTCAGTTACCTGCTACAAATACAGGGTGATTAGTTGAAAGGGCGAATTTTGGAAAATTTCCCAGTAAAACTTGACCTTTTAAGGCCTGAGGGGGCGGGGCTTATCTGACATCATCAATCAACCATTCATTTGTCTTCGGGGGGCGATGACGATTGTCCATAGAAAATTACTTTAACTGTAATTCTTTCATTTATGAAATTATAGCAATTTGAATTTTTTTGGCGAGTGCTCGAACTTTGAGGCCTGGCCCCGCCCCTTCAGTATTTACGAAAAGTCAATTTTATTGTCTCATTTGATTCGTCCAACGCTTCTGTTCGATGGCACACTATTTTTGAGACAATCGTGCGAAAAATGACCAAACTGTTCAACCAAATATAGAGCCTAGAAATGGCCAAAACGGGTTAAAAATGGCCACTTTAGTCCAAAATGGCAGACTTCCTGTTTGATATTGACCATGGGTGCCAGAGGCTTTTCTGTGCGTATTGTTGAGTTCTACAAGTGTACCAAATTTCATCACTCTACTATGAAAAAAGGTCAATGCGGAGGGGTATTTTTTATTTTCCAGGGGGCGCTGTTGAAACATTTTTATAACAACTTTCACGTTGCCAGTGAAATACGTAAATTTCACGCACTTTCTATATTGGGCCAGAATTTGGTGAGTTTTTGGATATGCTAAGACCCCCTAAAGGCCGTCCAAAGACGCGGAAGAAAAAAAAAGATAAAAGAAAAAAAAAGAAAGAAAAAAAAAAATATAATAATAAACGGAGCAGATACAATAGGCCTTCGCAGCGCTTCGCTGCTCGGGCCTAATTAAAGCTGCAAGCAGCGTCGTTCGGCCCTCGCAGCTCCGCGCCGCTCCGGCCTGGCCGGCAGCCCGAGGCACCAGGTTACGTCCGTGGAACAAAAATTTTGACCACCCCGACACCAGAAACAGCTAACGGTCACCTCGTCCGCACCTCACGCTGACTGAGCATCCCCTCTGAGCACACCAAGTTTGGTGCAGTTACGACCTCGTCTGTAGGAGTTATCACAGTTTTAATGTTGTGTAGGGGGTGCTGTGGTGTTATTATACGAATTTCACCAACCATTTGTGTCTCATTGGCTAAAGGGCATGATTGTTTATTGCCATGTTCAGTCTCGTGCAGATGGGAGGCTGTTTGTGGAAGTTACGATCAAACGTAAGGTCATGGCGTCATGCCAGAAATCGCCATGGCATCAAAGCCCCTCCCTATCTGGAAAGCTATCAGATCTGAATGGTCATTGCAACATCATGAAGACAGTGCCTGACCTTAGTGTCATGTTGACTAAATTAGAGAGGACAAATATGGGCATTTCACCATAAAACAATAGACTTCCTGTTGTCAGGGGGCGGGGCTTAGGTGATGTCACCTGTCCACAATGACGTTGTCTTGAGATTTGGTCATTGATCACACGGACAAAGTTTGATATAGATCTGATCATGCACATTGGAGTTGTTAAGTCAAGTAATGTAATGGCGAAAGGTCAAAGTTTGAGGCTTAGCCACGCCCACACCATTATACTTATTTAAAATCCGACGGTTGAATTTTTTCCCCTTTGTCTTAAGAAAATATAACAGAAGTTTGAAGGTGATCGGTGAAAAGGGCGACGGGGTATCATTGTCCAAACAACGTGTGCGAAAACCACTAAATCGAGAACTTGGACCAAAATGGCCGACTTCCTGTGCGACTTTGCACTTGGCTCCCAGAGACTTTTTTGTAGGTCCTGAGACACCACATTAGTGTACCAAATTTTGCAATCCTCAGTCAAAGCATGGCTTGGGGCTGACAGTTTTAATGGTCATAGGGGGCGCTATTTCAGAAAATAGGCCACGCCCACAAACTTCAGCCATCCATTTCTATTGGGGGTCAGACTAGGATCACTCACAACAAGTTTCGAGGTGATATCACGATAAATGAAGAAATGAGAGTCAAACGTATTTCCATGGCGTGATGGCGAATTTCGCCATGCTCCCAAAGCCCCGCCTTTTCTCAAAACCTTCCAGTACTGGAGACCAAGTGACCTCAACTTGTCTGCTGCTATTTACCAGAGATTACTGGTGATTGGGTAAAATGGGTCCAATAGGGAGCTGTGAAAAAAAGAGTGGCGTGGCGAAAGGTCAAAGTTTGAGGCTTAGCCACGCCCACACCTTTATACTTATTTAAAATCCGACGGTTGAATTTTTTCCTCTATGTCTTAAGAGTATATAGCAGAAGTTTGAAGGCGATTGGTGAAAAGGGCGACGGAGCATCACTTTCCAAACAACGTGTGTGAAAACCACTAAATCGCACACTTGGACCAAAATGGCCGACTTCCTGTGCGACTTTGCACTTGGCTCCAAGAGACTTTTTTGTAGGTCCTTAGACACCACATTAGTGTACCAAATTTCGTAATCCTCAGTCAAAGCATGGCTTGGGGCTGACAGTTTTAATCGTCCTAGGGGGCGCTATTTCAGAAAATAGGCCACGCCCACCGGATGTTCACATCAGATCTTTTGGGGGGCCGGACTAGGATCACTCACAAGAAGTTTCGTGACGATATCTTTAGAAATGACGAAATGGGAGGCAAACGTAAGGCCACGGCGGTACGCTTGACTTCGCCGCGCCGCCGCCGCGCCGCCACAGCCCCGCCCTCTGCCGAAAACTCCCATAAAGTGACGCCAAGCAACCCCCACTTGTCTTGAGTTACCAGCTACAAATTCGTGGTGATTAAGTGAAATGGGGCAATTTGGGACCTTTCACAGTAAAACTTGATCTTTTTGGTCCTGAGGGGGCGGGGCTTGTGTGATGTCATCATCCGACCATTTAATTTACTTTGTGGGTGGATGACGAATGACCACAGAAAGTTTGGTAACTCTATTCCATTCAGTTATGAAGTTATAGCAATTTAAATTTTTTTGGCGAGTAGTCAAATTTTGAGGCCTGGCCCCGCCCCTTCAACATATACGAAAACTCAGAATCCTCATCTCATTTTGTTCGCCCATCCCTTCTGAGCAATTTGACACAATTTTTGAGATGATGGTGCGAGAATTTATCGAGCAATCCAATCAGAAACGGACCCTAAAAACGGCAAAAACGGCTAAAAATTGCCATTTCAACCCAAAATGGCCGACTTCCTGTTTGATATTGACCATGCTTGCAAGAGACTTTTCTGTGCGGACTGGTGAGTACTACAAGTGTACCAAATTTCATAATTGTACGATAAACTAAGCTTTATGGAGAGGGTTTTTTTTTCACTTTCTAGGGGGCGCTGTTCAGCCATTTTCTTTGCAATTTTTTTGGGACCATTAAAATATCAAATTTTTCACCAGGCCTGAAATCTTTGCAAAATATTGTGAGTTTTGGGGTATGATAAGGTCCCCAAAAAGCCATTCAATGCGGGCTAAGAATAATAAATAAAAATTAAAGCTGCAAGCAGCGTCGTTCGGCCCTCGCAGCTCCGCGCCGCTCCGGCCTGGCCGGCAGCCCGGGGCAATAGGGCACGTCCACGGAACAGAAACGTCGACCACCCCGACACCAGAAACCGCAAACGATCACCTCGTCCGCACCTCACCCTGACTCAGCATCCCCTCTGAGGACACCATTATATTACACGTCTCACAACTAGGGCATACTCTACCTTTACGACTCTCGTGGATCTGATGACACAGACCAACTGTAATGCTTTTCTGACCACGTTGTTTGAAGTTATTGTAGGTTAAACTTATCTAGGGCCGCTGGAAAGCTTTCAGATCATGACAAATATGGGCATTTCACCATAAAACAATAGACTTCCTGTAGTAGAGGGCGGGACTTAGGGGATGTCAGCTGTCCACATTGGCATTGTCTTCAGATGTGGTCAGTGATCACACAGACAAAGTTTGATATAGATTAGATCATGCACATGGGAGTTATTAAGCCAAGAAATGTAATGGCGAAAGGTCAAAGTTTGAGGGTTAGCCACGCCCACACCTTTCAACTTTTGAAAAATCCGACGGTTGAATTTTTTCCCCTATGTCTTAAGAGGATATAGCAGGAGTTTGAAGGCAATTGGTGAAAAGGACGATGGGGCATAATACTCCAAACAATGTCTGCGAAAACCACTAAATTGAGTACTTGGACCAAAATGGCCGACTTCCTGTACGATTTTGCACTTGACTCCAAGAGACTTTTTTTCCTGAGACAACACATTAGTGTACCAAATTTCGTAATCCTCAGTCAAAGCATGGCTTGGGGCTATTAGTTTAAAAGGTCCTAGGGGGCGCTATTTAAGGAAATAGGCCACGCCCACAAACTTCAGCTGTCTATTTCTCTTGGGGTCAGACTAGGATCACTCACCAGAAGTTTCGTAGTGATATCACGATAACTGAAGAAATGAGAGGCAAACGTATTTCCATGGCGTGATGGCGATTTTCGCCATGCTCCCAAAGCCCCGCCTTTTTTTGAAACCTGCCAGTACTGGAGACCAAGTGACCTCACGTTGTCTACTGCTATTTGCCAGAGATTCCTGCTGATTGGGTAAAAGGAGTCCAGTAGGGAGCTGTGAAAAAAGAGTGGCGTGGCGACAGGTCAAAGTTTGAGGCTTAGCCACGCCCACACCTTTCAACTTTTGAAAAATCCGACGGTTGAATTTTTTCCCCTACGTCTTAAGAGTATATAGCAGAAGTGTGAAAGCGATTGGTGAAAAAAGCAACGGAGCATCACTCTCCAAACAACGTGTACCAAAACAACTAAATCGCGTACTTGTACCAAAATGGCCGACTTCCTGTGCGACTTTGGACTTGGCTCCAAGAGACTTTTTTGTAGGTCCTGAGACTCCACATTAGTTTACCAAATTTCGTAATCCTCAGTCAAAGCATGGCTAGGGGCTGGCAGTTTTAATGGTCCTAGAGGGCGCTATTTCAGAAAATTGGCCACGCCCACAAATTTTAGCTGTCCATTTCTATTGGGGGTCAGACTAGGATCACTCACAACAAATTTCGAGGTGATATCTCGATAACTTAAGGAATGAGAGGCAAACGTATTTCCATGGCGTGATGGTGATTTTCGCCATGCTCCCAAAGCCCCGCCTTTTTTCAAAACCTGCCAGTACTGGAGACCAAGTAACCTCAAGTTGTCTACTGCTGTTTGCCACAGAATCCTGGTGTTTGGGTAAAAGGAGTCCAGTAGGGAGCTGTGAAAAAAAGAGTGGCGTGGCGACAGTTCAAAGTTTGAGGCTTAGCCACGCCCACACCTTTCAACTTTTGAAAAATCCGACGGTTGAATTTTTTCCTCTATGTCTTAAGAGTATATAGCAGAAGTTTGAAGGAGATTGGTGAAAAGGGCGACGGAGCATCACTCTCCAAACAACGTGTGCGAAAACAACTAAATCGCGCACTTGGACCAAAATGGCCGACTTCCTGTGCGACTTTGCACTTGGCTCCAAGAGACTTTTTTGTAGGTCCTGAGACACCACATTAGTGTACCAAATTTCGTAATCCTCAGTCAAAGCATGGCTTGGGGCTGACAGTTTTAATGGTCCTAGGGGGCGCTATTTCAGAAAATTGGCCACGCCCACCGGATTTTCACGTCAGATTTTTTGGGGGGCCAGACTAGGATCACTCACAAGAAGTTTCGTGACGACATCTTTAGAAATAAAGAAATGGGAGGCAAACGTAAGGCCACGGCGGTACGCCTTACTTCGCCGCGCCGCCACAGCCCCGCCCTCTGCCGAAAACTCCCATAAAGTGACGCCAAGCAACCCCCACTTGCCTTGAGTTACCAGCTCCAAATTTGTGGTGATTAAGTGAAATGGGGCAATTTGGGACCTTTCACAGTAAAACTTGACCTTTTTGGTCCTGAGGGGGCGGGGCTTGTGTGATGTCATCAACCGACCATTCAATTTACTTTGTGGGTCGATGACAAATGACCACAGAAAGTTTGGTAACGCTATTCCATTCAATTATGAAGTTATAGCAATTTAAATTTTTTTGGCGAGTAGTCAAAATGTGAGGCCTGGCTCCGCCCCTTCAACATATACGAAAACTCAGAATCCTTATCTCATTTTGTTCGCCCATCCCTTCTGAGCAATTTTACACAATTTTTGAGACGATCGTGCGAAAAATGATCGAGCAATCCAATCAGAGACGGACCCTAAAAACGGCAAAAACGGCAAAAAATCGCCATTTCAACCCAAAATGGCCGACTTCCTGTTTGATATTGACCATGGTTGCAAGAGACTTTTCTGTGCGGACTGTTGAGTACTACAAGTGTACCAAATTTCATAACTGTACGATAAACTAAGCTTTATGGAGAGGGTTTTTTTTCACTTTGTAGGGGGCGCTGTTCAGCCATTTTCTTTGCGATTTTTTTGGGACCTTTAAAATATCAAATTTTTCACCAGGCCTGACAAGTGTGCAAAATATTGTGAGTTTTGGGGTATGTTAAGGTCCCCAAAAAGCTGTTCAAAGGGGGCACGGAATAACAAAAAATAATAATAATCAGAGCAAAAACAAGAGGCCTTCGCAGCGCTTTCGCTGCTCGGGCCTAATTAAAGCTGCAAGCAGCGTCGTTCAGCCCTCGCAGCTCCGCGCCGCTCCGGCCTGGCCGGCAGCCCGGGGCACCAGGGCACGTCTGGCAGAACAGAAACGTCAACCACCCCGACACCAGAAACCGCAAATGGCCTCCTCGTCCGCACCTCACCCTGACTCAGCATCCCCTCTGAGCTCACCATTAAATTGAATTGTAAGGTTACGGCGTTACGCCAGAATTCGCCATGGCATGAAAGCCCCTCCCTATCTGGAAAGCTATCAGATCTGAATGGTCATTACAGCATCATGAAGACCGTGCATGACCTTAGTGTCATGTTGACTAAATTAGAGGGGACAAATATGGGCATTTCAGCATAAAACAATAGACTTCCTGTATTCAGGGGGCGGGGCTTAGGTGATGTCAGCTGTCCACATTGTCATTGTTTAAAGATATGGTCAATGATCACACAGACAAAGTTCGAAAAAGATCTGATCATGCACATGGGAGTTATTAAGTCAAGTAAAGTAATGGCGAAAGGTCAAAGTTTGAGACTTAGCCACGCCCACACCTTTCAACTTTTGAAAAATCCGACGGTTGAATTTTTTCTCCTATGTCTTAAGAGTAAATAGCAGAAGTTTGAAGGCGATTGGTGAAAAGGGCAACGGAGCATCACTCTCCAAACAACGTGTGCCAAAACAACTAAATCGCGTACTTGGACCAAAATGCCCGACTTCCTGTGCGACTTTGCACTTGGCTCCAAGAGACTTTTTTGTAGGTCCGGAGACACCTCATTAGTGTACCAAATTTCGTAATCCTCAGTCAAAGAATGGCTAGGGGCTGACAGTTTTAATGGTCCTAGGGGGCGCTATTTCAGAAAAATGGCCACGCCCACAAATTTTAGCTGTCCATTTCTATTGGGGGTCAGACTAGGATCACTCACAACAAATTTCGAGGTGATATCTCGATAACTTAAGAAATGAGAGGCAAACGTATTTCCATGGCGTGATGGCGATTTTCGCCATGCTCCCAAAGCCCCGCCTTTTTTCAAAACCTGCCAGTACTGGAGACAAAGTAACCTCAACTTGTCTACTGCTGTTTGCCACAGAATCCTGGTGTTTGGGTAAAAGGAGTCCAGTAGGGAGCTGTGAAAAAAAGAGTGGCGTGGCGACAGGTCAAAGTTTGAGGCTTAGCCACGCCCACATCTTTCAACTTTTGAAAAATCCGACGGTTGAATTTTTTCCCCTATGTCTTAAGAGTATATAGCAGAAGTTTGAAGGAGATTGGTGAAAAGGGCGACGGAGCATCACTCTCCAAACAACGTGTGCGAAAACCACTAAATCGCGCACTTGGACCAAAATGGCCGACTTCCTGTGCGACTTTGCGCTTGGCTCCAAGAGACTTTTTTGTAGGTCCTGAGACACCACATTAGTGTACCAAATTTCGTAATCCTCAGTCAAAGCATAGCTTGGGGCTATTAGTTTAAATGGTCCTAGGGGGCGCTATTTAAGAAAATAGGCCACGCCCACTAAATTCAGATATCTATGTCGCTTGGGGGTCAGACTAGGATCACGCACCAGAAGTTTCGTAGCAATATCACGATAACTGAAGAAATGAGAGGCAAACATACTTCCATGGCGTGATGGCGATTTTCGCCATGCTCCTGAAGCCCTGCCTTTTTTTGAAACCTGCCAGTACTGGATACCAAGTGACCTCAAGTTGTCTACTGCTGTTTGCCAGAGATTCCTGCTGATTGGGTAAAAGGAGTCCAGTAGGGAGCTGTGAAAAAATGAGTGGCGTGGCGACAGGTCAAAGTTTGAGGCTTAGCCACGCCCACACCGTTAAACTTTTGAAAAATCCGACGGTTGAATTTTTTCCTCTTTGTCTTAAGAGTATATAGCAGACGTTTCAAGGAGATTGGTGAAAAGGGTGACGGAGCATCACTCTCCAAACAAGGTGTGCGAAAACCAGTAAATCGCGTACTTGGACCAAAATGGCCGACTTCCTGTGCGACTTTGCACTTGGGTCCAAGAGACTTTTTTGTAGGTCCTGAGACACCACATTAGTGTACCAAATTTCGTAATCTTCAGTCAAAGCATGGCTTGGGGCTGACAGTTTTAATGGTCCTAGGGGGCGCTATTTCAGAAAATAGGCCACGCCCACCGGATGTTCACATCAGATCTTTTGGGGGGCCAGACTAGGATCACTCACAAGAAGTTTCGTGATGATATCTTTAGAAATGACGAAATGGGAGGCAAACGTAAGGCCACGGCGGTACGCCTGACTTCGCCGCGCCGCCACAGCCCCGCCCTCTGCCGAAAACTCACATAATGTGACACCAAGCAACCCCCACTTGTCTTGAGTTACCAGCTACAAATTTGTGGTGATTTAGTGAAATGGGGCAATTTGGGACCTTTCACAGTAAAACTTAACCTTTTTGGTCCTGAGGGGGCGGGGCTTGTGTGATGTCATCATGCGACCATTCAATTTACTTTGTGAGGTGATGACGAATGACCACAGAAAGTTTGGTAACTCTATTCCATTCAGTTATGAAGTTATAGCAATTTAAAAAATTTTGGCGAGTAGTCAAACTTCGAGGCCTGGCCCCGCCCCTTCAGTATTTACGAAAAGTCAATTTTATTGTCTCATTTTGTTCGCCCATCTCTTCTGAGCAATTTTACAGAATTTTTGAGATGATCGTGCAAAAAATGATCGAGCAATCCAATCAGAAACGGACCCTAAAAACGGCCAAAACGGCAAAAAATCGCCATTTCAACCCAAAATGGCCGACTTCCTGTTTGATATTGACCATGCTTGCAAGAGACTTTTCTGTGCGGACTATTGAGTACTATAAGTGTACCAAATTTCATAACGGTACGATAAACTAAGCTTTATGGAGAGGGTTTTTTTTTTCATTTTCTAGGGGGCGCTGTTCAGCCAATTTCTTTGCGATTTTTTTGGGACCTTTAAAATATCAAATTTTTCACCAGGCCTGACAAGTATGCAAAATATTGTGAGTTTTGGGGTATGTTAAGGTCCCCAAAAAGCCATTCAAAGCGGCACCGGAATAATAAATAAAAATTAAAGCTGCAAGCAGCGTCGTTCGGCCCTCGCAGCTCCGCGCCGCTCCGGCCTGGCTGGCAGCCCGGGGCACGAGGCTACGTCTGCGAAACAGAAATGTCGACCACCCCGACACCAGAAACTGCTAACGGTCACCTCGTCTGCACCTCACCCTGACTCAGCATCCCCTTTGAGCCCACCATTATATTTTATGTCTCACCACTAGGGAATCCTCTATCTTTACCACACTGGTGGTGTTATGACAGTGACCAACTTTATTGCTATTATGACCATGTTTTTTAAAGTTATCGAAGGATAACGTTATCTAGGGGGCGCTGTGACCAACTACAGAAAAGTCCTATTGAGGTCAGCTTTGGTGACATTATATAACATTCACCATCCGTTTGTGCCTCACTGGCTAAAGGGCATGATTGTTCATTGCCTTGTTCAGTTTCGGGCAAATCGGAGGCAGTTTGTGGAAGTTACAGTCAAATGTAAGGTCATGGGGTCACGCCAGCATTCACCATGGCATCAAAGCCCCTCCCTTTCTGGAAATCTATCAAGTCTGAATGGTAATTACAACAGCATTAAGACAGTGTATGACCTTAGTGTCATGTTCACTAAATTAGAGGGGACAAATATGGGCATTTCACCATAAAACAATAGACTTCCCGTTGTCAGGGGGCGTGGCTTAGGTGATGGCAGCTGTCCACAATGACGTTGCCTTGAGATGTGGTCAATGATCACACAGACAAAGTTTGATATAGAGCTGATCGTGCACATGGGAGTTATTGTCAAGTAATGTAATGGCGAAAGGTCAAAGTTTGAGGCTTAGCCACGCCCACACCTTTATACTTATTTAAAATCCGACGGTTGAATTTTTTCCCCTATGTCTTAAGAGTATATAGCAGACGTCTGAAGGCGATTGGTGAAAAGGGCGACGGAGCATCACTCTCCAAACAACGTGTGCGAAAACCACTAAATCGCGCACTTGGACCAAAATGGCCGACTTCCTGTGCGACTTTGCACTTGGCTCCAAGAAACTTTTTTGTAGGTCCTGGGACACAACATTAGAGTACCGAATTTCGTAATCCTCAGTCAAAGCATGGCTTGGGGCTGACAGTTTTAATGGTCCTAGGGGGCGCTAATTCAGAAAATAGGCCACGCCCACAAACTTAAGCTGACCATTTCTATTGGGGGTCAGACTAGGATCACTCACAACAAATGTCGAGGTGATACGATAAATGAAGAAATGAGAGGCAAACGTATTTCCATGGCGTGATGGCGAATTTCGCCATGCTCCCAAAGCCCCGCCTTTTTTCAAAACCTTCCAGTACTGGAGACCAAGTGACCTCAACTTGTCTGCTGCTATTTACCAGAGATTCCTGGTGATTGGGTAAAAGGAGTCCAATAGGGAGCTGTGAAAAAAAGAGTGGTGTGGCGAAAGGTTAAAGTTTGAGGCTTAGCCACGCCCACACCTTTCAACTTTTGAAAAATCCGACGGTTGAATTTTTTCCCCTATGTCTTAAGAGTATATAGCAGAAGTTTGAAGGAGATTGGTGAACAGGGCGACGGAGCATCACTCTCCAAATAACGTGTGCGAAAACCACTAAATCGCGTACTTGGACCAAAATGGCCGACTTCCTGTGCGACTTTGCACTTAGCCCCAAGAGAGTTTTTTGTATGTCCTGAGACACCACATTGGTGTACCAAATTTCGTAATCCTCAGTCACAGCATGGCTTGAGGCTATTAGTTTAAATGGTCCTAGGGGGCGCTATTTAAAAGAATAGGCCACGCCCACAAACTTCAGCTATCTATTTCTCTTGGGGGTCAGACTAGGATCACTTACCAGAAGTTTCGTAGCGATATCACGATAACTGAAGAAATGAGAGGCAAATGTATTTCCATGGCGTGATGGCGATTTTGGCCATGCTCCCAAAGCCCCACCTTTTTTCAAAACCTGCCAGTCCTGGAGACTAAGTAACCTCAAGTTGTCTACTGCTGTTTCCCACAGAATCCTGGTGATTGGATAAAAGGAGTCTAGTAGGGAGCTGTGAAAAAAAGAGTGGCGTGGCGACAGGTCAAAGTTTGAGGCTTAGCCACGCCCACACCTTTCAACTTTTGAAAAATCCGACGGTTGAATTTTTTCCCCTATGTCTTAAGAGTATATAGCAGAAGTTTGAAGGAGATTGGTGAAAAGGGCGACGGAGCATCACTCTCCAAACAACGTGTGCGAAAACCACTAAATCGCGTACTTGGACCAAAATGGCCGACTTCCTGTGCGACTTTGCACTTGGCTCCAAGAGACTTTTTTGTAGGTCCTGAGACACCACATTAGTGTACCAAATTTCGTAATCCTCAGTCAAAGCACGGCTTGGGGCTATTAGTTTAAATGGTCCTAGGGGGCGCTATTTAAGAGAATAGGCCACGCCCACAAATTTCAGCTGTCTATTTCTCTTGGGGGTCAGACTTGGATCACTCACCAGAAGTTTCGGAGCGATATCACAATAACTGAAGAAATGAGAGACAAACGTATTTCCATGGCGTGATGGCGATTTTCGCCATGCTCCCAAAGCCCTGCCTTTTTTCAAAACCTGCCAGTACTGGAGACCAAGTAACCTCAAGTTGTCTACTGCTGTTTCCCACAGAATCCTGGTGATTGGGTAAAAGGAGTCCAGTAGGGAGCTGTGAAAAAAAGAGTGGCGTGGCGACAGGTCAAAGTTTGAGGCTTAGCCACGCCCACACCTTTCAACTTTTGAAAAATCCGACGGTTGAATTTTTTCCCCTATGTCTTAAGAGTATATAGCAGAAGTTTGAAGGAGATTGGTGAAAAGGGCGACGGAGCATCACTCTCCAAACAACGTGTGCGAAAACCACTAAATCGCGCACTTGGACCAAAATGGCCGACTTCCTGTGCGACTTTGCACTTGGCTCCAAGAGACTTTTTTGTAGGTCCTGAGACATCGCATTAGTGTACCAAATTTCGTAATCCTCAGTCAAAGCATGGCTTGGGGCTGACAGTTTTAATGGTCCTAGGGGGCGCTATTTCAGAAAATTGGCCACGCCCACAAATTTTAGCTGTCCATTTCTATTGGGGGTCAGACTAGGATCACTCACAACAAATTTCGAGGTGATATCTCGATAACTTAAGAAATGAGAGGCAAACGTATTTCCATGGCGTGATGGCGATTTTCGCCATGCTCCCAAAGCCCCACCTTTTTTCGAAACCTGCCAGTACTGGAGACAATGTAACCTCAACTTGTCTACTGCTGTTTGCCACAGAATCCTGGTGTTTGGGTAAAAGGAGTCCAGTAGGGAGCTGTGAAAAAAAGAGTGGCGTGGCGACAGGTCAAAGTTTGAGGCTTAGCCACGCCCACATCTTTCAACTTTTGAAAAATCCGACGGTTGAATTTTTTCCCCTATGTCTTAAGGGTATATAGCAGAAGTTTGAAGGAGATTGGTGAAAAGGGCGACGGAGCATCACTCTCCAAACAACGTGTGCGAAAACCACTAAATCGCGCACTTGGACCAAAATGGCCGACTTCCTGTGCGACTTTGCACTTGGCTCCAAGAGACTTTTTTGTAGGTCCTGAGACACCGCATTAGTGTACCAAATTTCGTAATCCTCAGTCAAAGCATGGCTTGGGGCTGACAGTTTTAATGGTCCTAGGGGGCGCTATTTCAGAAAATAGGCCACGCCCACCGGATGTTCACATCAGATATTTTGTGGGGGAGGACTAGGATCACTCACAAGAAGTTTCGTGGCGATATCTTTAGAAGTGACGAAATGGGAGGCAAACGTAAGGCCACGGCAGTACGCCTGACTTCGCCGCGCCGCCACAGCCCCGCCCTCTGCCGAAAACTCCCATGAAGTGACACAAAGCAACCCCCACTTGTCTTGAGTTACCAGCTACAAATTTGTGGTGATTGAGTGAAATGGGGCCATTTGGGACCTTTCACAGTAAAACTTGACCTTTTTGGTCCTGAGGGGGCGGGGCTTGTGTGATGTCATCATCCGACTATTCAACTTACTTTGTGGGTGGATGACAAATGACCACAGAAAGTTTGGTAACTCTACTCCATTCAGTTATGAAGTTATAGCAATTTAAATTTTTTTGGCGAGTAGTCAAACTTCGAGGCCTTGCCCCGCCCCTTCAACATATACGAAAAGTCAGAATCCTTGTCTCATTTTGTTCGCCCATCCCTTCTGAGCAATTTTACACAATTTTTGAGTTGATCGTGCGAAAAATGATCGAGCAATCCAATCAGAAACGGACCCTAAAAACGGCAAAAACGGCTAAAAATCGCCATTTCAACCCAAAATGGCCGACTTCCTGTTTGATATTGACCATGCTTGCAAGAGACTTTTCTGTGCGGACTGTTGAGTACTACAAGTGTACCAAATTTCATAACTGTACGATAAACTAAGCTTTATGGAGAGGGTTTTTTTTTCACTTTGTAGGGGGCGCTGTTCAGCCATTTTCTTTGCGATTTTTTTGTGACCTTTAAAATATCAAATTTTTCACCAGGCCTGACAAGTTTGCAAAATATTGTGAGTTTTGGGGTATGTTAAGGTCCCCAAAAAGCTGTTCAAAGGGGGCACGGAATAACAAAAAATAATCAGAGCAAAAACAAGAGGCCTTCGCAGCGCTTTCGCTGCTCGGGCCTAAAAATAATAATAAACAGAGCAAAAACAAGAGGCCTTCGCAGCGCTTTCGCTGCTCGGGCCTAATTAAAGCTGCAAGCAGCGTCGTTCGGCCCTCGCAGCTCCGCGCCGCTCCGGTCTGGACGGAGGCCCGGGGCACCAGTGCACGTCTGACAGAACAGAAACGTCAACCACCCCGACACCAGAAACCGCGAATGGCCTCCTAGTCCGCACCTCACCCTGACTCAGCATCCCCTCTGAGCTCACCATTAAATTGAATATTAAGATTACGGCGTTACGCCAGAATTCGCCATGGCATCAAAGCCCCTCCCTTTCTGAAAAGCTATCAGATCTGAATGGTCATTACAGCATCATGAAGACCGTGCATGACCTTTGTTTCATGTTGACTAAATTAGAGGGGACAAATATGGGCAGTTCACCATAAAACAATAGGCTTCCTGTAGTCAGGGGGCGGGGCTTAGGTGATGTCAGCTGTCCACATTGTCATTGTTTACAGATATGGTCAATGATCACACAGACAAAGTTCGAAAAAGATCTGATCATGCACATGGGAGTTATTAAGTCAAGTAAAGTAATGGCGAAAGGTCAAAGTTTGAGGCTTAGCCACGCCCACATCTTTCAACTTTTGAAAAATCCGACGGTTGAATTTTTTCCCCTATGTCTTAAGAGTATATAGCAGAAGTTTGAAGGCGATTGGTGAAAAGGGCGACGGAGCATCACTCTCCAAACAACGTGTGCGAAAACCACTAAATCGCGTACTTGGACCAAAATGGCCGACTTCCTGTGCAATGTTGTGCTTGGCTCCAAGAGACTTTTTTGTAGGTCCTGAGACACCACATTAGTGTACCAAATTTCGTAATCCTCAAAGCATGGCTTGGGGCTGATAGTTTAAATGGTCCTAGAGGCGCTATTTAAGACAATAGGCCACGCCCACAAACTTCAGCTATGGATATCTCTTGGGGCTCAGGCTAGGATCACTTACAAGAAGTTTCGTAGCGCTATCACAATAACTGAAGAAATGAGAGGCAAACGTATTTCCATGGCGTGATGGCGATTTTCGCCATGCTGCCAAAGCCCCGCCTTTACTCGAAACCTGCCAGTACTGGATACCAAGTGACCTCAAGTTGTCTACTGCTATTTGCCAGAGATTATGGGTGATTGGGTAAAAGGAGTCCAATAGGAAGCTGTGGAAAAAAAGAGTGGCGTGGCGAAAGGTCAAAGTTTGAGGCTTAGCCACGCCCACACCTTTCAACTTTTGAAAAATCCGACGGTTGAATTTTTTCCCCTACGTCTTAAGAGTACATGGCAGAAGTTTGAAGGCGATTGGTGAAAAGGGCGACGGAGCATCACTCTCCAAACAACGTGTGCGAAAACCACTAATTCGAGTACTTGGACCAAAATGGCTGACTTCCTGTGCGACTTTGTTCTTGGCTCCAAGAGACTTTTTTGTAGGTCCTGAGACACCACATTAGTGTACCAAATTTCGTAATCCTCAGTCAAAGCATGGCTTGGGGCTGACAGTTTTAATGGCTCTAGGGGGCGCTATTTAAGAAAATAGGCCACGCCCACAAACTTCAGCTGTCTATTTCTCTTGGGGCTCAGACTAGGATCACTCACCAGAAGTTTCGTAGCGATATCACGAAAACTGAAGAAATGAGAGGCAAACGTATTTCCTTGGCGTGATGGCGATTTTCGCCATGCTCCCAAAGCCCCGCCTTTTTTCGAAACCTAACTGTACTGGATACCAAGTGACCTCAACTTGTCTACTGCTATTTGCCAGAGATTCCTATTGATTGGGTAAAAGGAGTCCAATAGGGAGATGTGAAAAAAAGAGTGGCGTGGCGAAAGGTCAAAGTTTGAGGCTTAGCCACGCCCACACCTTTCAACTTTTGAAAAATCCGACGGTTGAATTTTTTCCCCTTCGTCTCAAGAGTATATAGCAGAAGTGTGAAAGTGATTGGTGAAAAGAGCAACGGAGCATCACTCTCCAAACAACGTGTGCGAAAACCACTAAATTGCGTACTTGGACCAAAATGGCCGACTTCCTGTGCGACTTTGCGCTTGGCTCCAAGAGACTTTTTTGTAGGTCCTGAGACACCACATTAGTGTACCAAATTTCGTAATCCTCAGTCAAAGCATAGCTTGGGGCTATTAGTTTAAATGGTCCTAGGGGGCGCTATTTAAGAAAATAGGCCACGCCCACAAATTTCAGATGTCTATGTCGCTTGGGGGTCAGACTAGGATCACGCACCAGAAGTTTCGTAGCGATATCACGATAACTGAAGAAATGAGAGGCAAACATACTTCCATGGCGTGATGGCGATTTTCGCCATACTCCTGAAGCCCCGCCTTTTTTTGAAACCTGCCAGTACTGGATACCAAGTGACCTCAAGTTGTCTACTGCTGTTTGCCAGAGATTCCTGCTGATTGGGTAAAAGGAGTCCAGTAGGGAGCTGTGAAAAAATGAGTGGCGTGGCGACAGGTGAAAGTTTGAGGCTTAGCCACGCCCACACCGTTAAACTTTTGAAAAATCTGACGGTTGAATTTTTTCCTCTTTGTCTTAAGAGTATATAGCAGACGTTTCAAGGAGATTGGTGAAAAGGGCGACGGAGCATCACTCTCCAAACAAGGTGTGCGAAAACCAGTAAATCGCGTACTTGGACCAAAATGGCCGACTTCCTGTGCGACTTTGCACTTGGGTCCAAGAGACTTTTGTGTAGGTCCTGAGACACCACATTAGTGTACCAAATTTCGTAATCCTCAGTCAAAGCATGGCTTGGGGCTGACAGTTTTAATGGTCCTAGGGGGCGCTATTTCAGAAAATAGGCCACGCCCACCGGATGTTCACATCAGATCTTTTGGGGGGCCAGACTAGGATCACTCACAAGAAGTTTCGTGATGATATCTTTAGAAATGACGAAATGGGAGGCAAACGTAAGGCCACGGCGGTACGCCTGACTTCGCCGTGCCGCCACAGCCCCGCCCTCTGCCGAAAACTCACATAATGTGACGCCAAGCAACCCCCACTTGTCTTGAGTTACCAGCTACAAATTTGTGGTGATTTAGTGAAATGGGGCAATTTGGGACCTTTCACAGTAAAACTTAACCTTTTTGGTCCTGAGGGGGCGGGGCTTGTGTGATGTCATCATGCGACCATTCATTTTACTTTGTGAGGTGATGACGAATGACCACAGAAAGTTTGGTAACTCTATTCCATTCAGTTATGAAGTTATAGCAATTTAAAAAATTTTGGCGAGTAGTCAAACTTCGAGGCCTGGCCCCGCCCCTTCAGTATTTACGAAAAGTCAATTTTATTGTCTCATTTTGTTCGCCCATCTCTTCTGAGCAATTTTACACAATTTTTGAGATGATCGTGCAAAAAATGATCGAGCAATCCAATCAGAAACGGACCCTAAAAACGGCCAAAACTGCAAAAAATCGCCATTTCAACCCAAAATGGCCGACTTCCTGTTTGATATTGACCATGCTTGCAAGAGACTTTTCTGTGCGGACTGTTGAGTACTACAAGTGTACCAAATTTCATAACTGTACGATAAACTAAGCTTTATGGAGAGGGGTTTTTTTCACATTGTAGGGGGCGCTGTTCAGCCATTTTCTTTGCGATTTTTTTGGGACCTTTAAAATATCAAATTTTTCGCCAGGCCTGACAAGTGTGCAAAATATTGTGAGTTTTGGGGTATGTTAAGATCCCCAAAAAGCCATTCAAAGCGGCACCGGAATAATAAATAAAATTAAAGCTGCAAGCAGCGTCGTTCGGCCATCGCAGCTCTGCGCCGCTCCGGCCTGGCCAGCAGCCCGGGGCACCAGGGCACGTCTGGCAGAACAGAATCGTCAACCACCCCGACGCCAGAATCCGCAAATGGCCTCCTAGTCCGCACCTCACCCTGACTCAGCATCCCCTCTGAGCTCACCATTAAATTGAATTGTAAGGTTACGGCGTTACGCCAGAATTCGCCATGGCATAAAAGCCCCTCCCTTTCTGGAAAGCTATCAGATCTGAATGGTCATTACAACATCATGAAGACAGTGTATGACCTTAGTGTCATGTTCACTAAATTAGAGGGGACAAATATGGGTATTTCAGCATAAAAAATAGACTTCCTGTAGTCAGGGGGCGGGGCTTAGGTGATGTCAGCTGTCCACATTGTCATTTTTTACAGATATGGTCAATGATCACACAGACAAAGTTTGAAAAAGATCTGATCATGCACATGGGAGTTATTAAGTCAAGTAAAGTAATGGCGAAAGGTCAAAGTTTGAGGCTTAGCCACGCCCACACCTTTCAACTTTTGAAAAATCCAACGGTTGAATTTTTTCCCCTACGTCGTAAGAGTATACAGCAGAAGTTTGAAAGTGATTGGTGAAAAGGGCGACGGAGCATCACTCTCCAAACAACGTGTGCGAAAACCACTAAATCGCGTACTTGGACCAAAATGGCCGACTTCCTGTGCGACTTTGTCCTTGGCTCCAAGAGACTTTTTTGTAGGTCCTGAGACACCACATTAGTGTACCAAATTTCGTAATCCTCAGTCAAAGCATGGCTTGGGGCTATTAGTTTAAATGGTCCTAGGGGGCGCTATTTAAGAGAATAGGCCACGCCCACAAACTTCAGCTGTCTATTTCTCTTGGGGGTCAGACTAGGATCTCTCACCAGAAGTTTCGTAGCGATATCACGATAACTGAAGAAATGAGAGGCAAACGTATTTCCATGGCGTGATGGCGATTTTCGCCATGCTCCCAAAGCCCCGCCTTTTTTCAAAACCTGCCAGTACTGGAGACTAAGTAACCTCAAGTTGTCTACTGCTGTTTCCCACAGAATCCTGGTGATTGGGTAAAAGGAGTCCAGTAGGGAGCTGTGAAAAAAAGAGTGGCGTGGCGACAGGTCAAAGTTTGAGGCTTAGCCACGCCCACACCTTTCAACTTTTGAAAAATCCGACGGTTGAATTTTTTCCCCTATGTCTTAAGAGTATATAGCAGAAGTTTGAAGGAGATTGGTGAAAAGGGCGACGGAGCATCACTCTCCAAACAACGTGTGCGAAAACCACTAAATCGCGTACTTGGACCAAAATGGCCGACTTCCTGTGCGACTTTGCACTTGGCTCCAAGAGACTTTTTTGTAGGTCCTGAGACACCACATTAGTGTACCAAATTTCGCAATCCTCAGTCAAAGCTTGGCTTGGGGCTATTAGTTTAAATGGTCCTAGGGGGCGCTATTTAAGAGAATAGGCCACGCCCACAAACTTCAGCTGTCTATTTCTCTTGGGGGTCAGACTAGGATCACTCACCAGAAGTGTCGGAGCGATATCACGATAACTGAAGAAATGAGAGGCAAATGTATTTCCATGGCGTGATGGCGATTTTCGCCATGCTCCCAAAGCCCCGCCTTTTTTCAAAACCTGCCAGTACTGGAGACCAAGTAACCTCAAGTTGTCTACTGCTGTTTCCCACAGAATCCTGGTGATTGGGTAAAAGGAGTCCAGTAGGGAGCTGTGAAAAAAAGAGTGGCGTGGCGACAGGTCAAAGTTTGAGGCTTAGCCACGCCCACACCTTTCAACTTTTGAAAAATCCGACGGTTGAATTTTTTTTCCCTATGTCTTACGAGTACATAGCAGAAGTTTGAAGGAGAATGGTGAAAAGGGCGACGGAGCATCACTCTCCAAACAACGTGTGCGAAAACCACTAAATCGCGTACTTGGACCAAAATGGCCGACTTCCTGTGCGACTTTGCACTAGGCTCCAAGAGACTTTTTTGTAGGTCCTGAGACACCACATTAGTGTACCAAATTTCGTAATCCTCAGTCAAAGCATGGCTTGGGGCTGACAGTTTTAATGGTCCTAGGGGGCGCTATTTCAGAAAATAGGCCACGCCCACCGGATGTTGACATCAGATTGTTTGAGGGGCCAGACTAGGATTACTCACAAAAAGTTTCTTGACGATATCTTTAGAAATGACGAAATGGGAGGCAAACGTAAGGCCACGGCGGTACGTCTGACTTCGCCGCGCCGCCACAGCCCCGCCCTCTGCCGAAAACTCCCATAAAGTGACGCCAAGCAACCCCCACTTGTCTTGAGTTACCAGCTACAAATTTGTGGTGATTAAGTGAAATGGGGCAATTTGGGACCTTTCACAGTAAAACTTGACCTTTTTGGTCCTGAGCGGGCGGGGCTTGTGTGATGTCATCATCCAACCATTCATATTACTTTGTGGGTGGATGATGAATGACCACAGAAAGTTTGGTAACTTTATTCTATTCAGTTATGAAGTTATAGCAATTAAAAAAAAATTGGCGAGTAGTCAAATTTCAAGGCCTGGCCCCGCCCCTTCAACATATACGAAAACTCAGAATCCTCATCTCATTTTGTTTGCCCATCCCTTCTGAGCATTTTTACACAATTTTTGAGACGATCGTGCGAAAAATGATCGAGCAATCCAATCAGAAACGGACCCTAAAAACTGCAAAAACGGCTAAAAATCGCCATTTCAACCCAAAATGGCCGACTTCCTGTTTGATATTGACCATGCTTGCAAGAGACTTTTCTGTGCGGACTGTTGAGTACTACAAGTGTACCAAATTTCATAACTGTACGATAAACTAAGCTTTATGGAGAGGGGTTTTTTTCACATTGTAGGGGGCGCTGTTCAGCCATTTTCTTTGCGATTTTTTTGGGACCTTTAAAATATCAAATTTTTCACCAGGCCTGACAAGTTTGCAAAATATTGTGAGTTTTGGGGTATGTTAAGGTCCCCAAAAAGCCATTCAAAGGGGGCACGGAATAACAAAAAAAGAAAGAATAATAATCGGAGCAAAAACAAGAGGCCTTCGCAGCGCTTTCGCTGCTCGGGCCTAATTAAAGCTGCAAGCAGCGTCGTTCGGCCCTCGCAGCTCTGCGCCGCTCCGGCCTGGCCAGCAGCCCGGGGCACCAGGGCACGTCTGGCAGAACAGAATCGTCAACCACCCCGACGCCAGAATCCGCAAATGGCCTCCTAGTCCGCACCTCACCCTGACTCAGCATCCCCTCTGAGCTCACCATTAAATTGAATTGGAAGGTTACGGCGTTACGCCAGAATTCGCCATGGCATAAAAGCCCCTCCCTTTCTGGAAAGCTATCAGATCTGAATGGTCATTACAACATCATGAAGACAGTGTATGACCTTAGTGTCATGTTCACTAAATTAGAGGGGACAAATATGGGCATTTCAGCATAAAACAATAGACTTCCTGTATTCAGGGGGCGAGGCTTAGGTGATGTCAGCTGTCCACATTGTCATTGTTTAAAGATATGGTCAATGATCACACAGACAAAGTTCGAAAAAGATCTGATCATGCACATGGGAGTTATTAAGTCAAGTAAAGTAATGGCGAAAGGTCAAAGTATGAGACTTAGCCACGCCCACACCTTTCAACTTTTGAAAAATCCGACGGTTGAATTTTTTCTCCTATGTCTTAAGAGTAAATAGCAGAAGTTTGAAGGCGATTGGTGAAAAGGGCAACGGAGCATCAATCTCCAAACAACGTGTGCCAAAACAACTAAATCGCGTACTTGGACCAAAATGCCCGACTTCCTGTGCGACTTTGCACTTGGCTCCAAGAGACTTTTTTGTAGGTCCGGAGACACCTCATTAGTGTACCAAATTTCGTAATCCTCAGTCAAAGAATGGCTAGGGGCTGACAGTTTTAATGGTCCTAGGGGGCGCTATTTCAGAAAAATGGCCACGCCCACAAATTTTAGCTGTCCATTTCTATTGGGGGTCAGACTAGGATCACTCACAACAAATTTCGAGGTGATATCTCGATAACTTAAGAAATGAGAGGCAAACGTATTTCCATGGCGTGATGGCGATTTTCGCCATGCTCCCAAAGCCCCGCCTTTTTTCAAAACCTGCCAGTACTGGAGACAAAGTAACCTCAACTTGTCTACTGCTGTTTGCCACAGAATCCTGGTGTTTGGGTAAAAGGAGTCCAGTAGGGAGCTGTGAAAAAAAGAGTGGCGTGGCGACAGGTCAAAGTTTGAGGCTTAGCCACGCCCACATCTTTCAACTTTTGAAAAATCCGACGGTTGAATTTTTTCCCCTATGTCTTAAGAGTATATAGCAGAAGTTTGAAGGAGATTGGTGAAAAGGGCGACGGAGCATCACTCTCCAAACAACGTGTGCGAAAACCACTAAATCGCGCACTTGGACCAAAATGGCCGACTTCCTGTGCGACTTTCCGCTTGGCTCCAAGAGACTTTTTTGTAGGTCCTGAGACACCACATTAGTGTACCAAATTTCGTAATCCTCAGTCAAAGCATAGCTTGGGGCTATTAGTTTAAATGGTCCTAGGGGGCGCTATTTAAGAAAATAGGCCACGCCCACTAAATTCAGATATCTATGTCGCTTGGGGGTCAGACTAGGATCACGCACCAGAAGTTTCGTAGCAATATCACGATAACTGAAGAAATGAGAGGCAAACATACTTCCATGGCGTGATGGCGATTTTCGCCATGCTCCTGAAGCCCCGCCTTTTTTTGAAACCTGCCAGTACTGGATACCAAGTGACCTCAAGTTGTCTACTGCTGTTTGCCAGAGATTCCTGCTGATTGGGTAAAAGGAGTCCAGTAGGGAGCTGTGAAAAAATGAGTGGCGTGGCGACAGGTCAAAGTTTGAGGCTTAGCCACGCCCACACCGTTAAACTTTTGAAAAATCCGACGGTTGAATTTTTTCCTCTTTGTCTTAAGAGTATATAGCAGACGTTTCAAGGAGATTGGTGAAAAGGGCGACGGAGCATCACTCTCCAAACAAGGTGTGCGAAAACCAGTAAATCGCGTATTTGGACCAAAATGGCCGACTTCCTGTGCGACTTTGCACTTGGGTCCAAGAGACTTTTTTGTAGGTCCTGAGACACCACATTAGTGTACCAAATTTCGTAATCTTCAGTCAAAGCATGGCTTGGGGCTGACAGTTTTAATGGTCCTAGGGGGCGCTATTTCAGAAAATAGGCCACGCCCACCGGATGTTCACATCAGATCTTTTGGGGGGCCAGACTAGGATCACTCACAAGAAGTTTCGTGATGATATCTTTAGAAATGACGAAATGGGAGGCAAACGTAAGGCCACGGCGGTACGCCTGACTTCGCCGCGCCGCCACAGCCCCGCCCTCTGCCGAAAACTCACATAATGTGACACCAAGCAACCCCCACTTGTCTTGAGTTACCAGCTACAAATTTGTGGTGATTTAGTGAAATGGGGCAATTTGGGACCTTTCACAGTAAAACTTAACCTTTTTGGTCCTGAGGGGGCGGGGCTTGTGTGATGTCATCATGCGACCATTCAATTTACTTTGTGAGGTGATGACGAATGACCACAGAAAGTTTGGTAACTCTATTCCATTCAGTTATGAAGTTATAGCAATTTAAAAATTTTTGGCGAGTAGTCAAACTTCGAGGCCTGGCCCCGCCCCTTCAGTATTTACGAAAAGTCAATTTTATTGTCTCATTTTGTTCGCCCATCTCTTCTGAGCAATTTTACAGAATTTTTGAGATGATCGTGCAAAAAATGATCGAGCAATCCAATCAGAAACGGACCCTAAAAACGGCCAAAACGGCAAAAAATCGCCATTTCAACCCAAAATGGCCGACTTCCTGTTTGATATTGACCATGCTTGCAAGAGACTTTTCTGTGCGGACTATTGAGTACTATAAGTGTACCAAATTTCATAACGGTACGATAAACTAAGCTTTATGGAGAGGGTTTTTTTTCATTTTCTAGGGGGCGCTGTTCAGCCAATTTCTTTGCGATTTTTTTGGGACCTTTAAAATATCAAATTTTTCACCAGGCCTGACAAGTATGCAAAATATTGTGAGTTTTGGGGTATGTTAAGGTCCCCAAAAAGCCATTCAAAGCGGCACCGGAATAATAAATAAAAAAAATAATAATAAACAGAGCAAAAACAAGAGGCCTTCGCAGCGCTTTCGCTGCTCGGGCCTAATTAAAGCTGCAAGCAGCGTCGTTCGGCCCTCGCAGCGAAGCTGCTCGTCCTCCGTCCGTGCCCCCTCCGCTCCATCCCAGATGCTCTCCAAACCCAGCTCCGCGCTTCTCCGTCCTGGCCGGCAGCCGGGGGCTCCAGGGCACGTCTGGCGGAACAGAAAGTCAACCACCCCGACACCAGAAACCGTGAACGGCCTCCTCGTCCACACCTCACCCTGACTCAGCATCCCCTCTGAGCCCACCATTACACGTCTCACCACTAGGAGATACTCTATCTTTACCACACTGGTGATGTGATGTTCAGTCTCGGGCAAATCGGAGGCTGTTTGTGGAAGTTACAGTCAAACGTAAGGTCACAGCGTCACGCCAGAATTCGCCATGGCATCAAATCCCCTCCCTTTCTGAAAAGCTATCAGATCTGAATGGTCATTACAACATCATGAAGACAGTGCATTACCTTAGTGTCATGTTCACTAAATTAGAGGGGACAAATATGGGCATTTCACCATGAAAAAATCGACTTCCTGTAGTCAGGGGGCGGGGCTTAGGTGATGTCAGCTGTCCACATTGTCAATGTCTTGAGATTTGGTCAATGATCACACAGACACAGTTTGATATAGATCTGATCATGCACATGGGAGTTGTTAAGTCAAGGAATGTAATGGCGAAAGGTCAAGGTTTGAGGCTTAGCCACGCCCACACCTTTATACTTATTTGAAATCCGATGGTTGAATTTTTCCCCTTTTGTCTTAAGAGTATGTAGCAGAAGTTTGAAGGCGATTGGTGAAAACGGCGATGGTGCAACACTCTCCAAACAACGTGTGCGAAAACCACTAAATCGAGTACTTGGACCAAAATGGCCGACTTCCTGTGCGACTTTGCACTTAGCTCCAAGAGACTTTTTTGTAGGTCCTGAGACACCACATTAGTGTGCCAAATTTCGTGTTCCTCAGTGAAAGCATGGCTTGGGGCTGACAGTTTTAATGGTCCTAGGGGGCGTTATTTCAGAAAATAGGCCACGCCCACAAACTTCAGCTGTCCATTTCTATTATGGGTCAGAGTAGGATCACTCATCAGAAATTGTGTGGCGATGTCACAATGATTGAAGAAATGAGAGACAAACGTATTTCCATGGCATGATGGCAAATTTCGCCATGCTCCCAAAGCCCCGCCTTTATTCGAAACCTGCCAGTACTATAGACCAAGTGACCTCAACTTGTCTGCTGCTATTTGTCAGTGATTGCTGGTGATTGAGTAAAAGGAGTCCAATAGGGAGCTGTGAAAAAAAGAGTGGCGTGGCGACAAGTCAAAGTTTGAGGCTTAGCCACGCCCACACCTTTATACTTATTTAAAATCCGACGGTTGAATTTTTTCTTCTATGTCTTAAGAGTGTATAGCAGATGTTTGAAGGTGATTGGTGAAAAGGGTGATGGAGCATCACTCTCCAAACAACGTGTGCGAAAACCACTAAATCGAGTACTTGGACCAAAATGGCCGACTTCCTGTGCGACTTTACACTTGGCTCCAAGAGACTTTTTTGTAGGTCCTGAGACACCATATTAGTGTACCAAATCTCGTACTCCTCAGTCAAAGCATGGCTTGGGGCTGACAGTTTAAATGGTCCTAGGGGGCGCTATTTCAGAAAATAGGCCACGCCCACCAGATGTTCACATCAGATTCTTTTTGGGGCCGGACTAGAATCACTCCCAAGAAGTGTCGTGGCGATATCTCTAGAAATGACGAAATGGAAGGCAAACGTAAGGCCACGTCGGTACGCCTGACTTCGCTGCGCCGCCACAGCCCCGCCTTCTGCAGAAAACTCCCATAAAGTGACGCCAAGCAACCCCAACTTGTCTTCAGTTACCTGCTACAAATTTGGGATGATTATTTGAAAGGGCGAATTTTTGAAAATTTCCCAGTAAAACTTGACCTTTTAAGTCCTGAGGGGGCGGGGCTTATGTGACATCATCAATCGACCATTCATTTGTCTTCGGGGGGCGATGCCGATTGTCCATAGAAAGTTACTTTAACTGTAATTCTTTCATTTATGAAATTATAGCAATTTGAATTTTTTTGGCGAGTGCTCGAACTTTGAGGCCTGGCCCCGCCCCTTCAGTATTTACGAAAAGTCAATTTTATTGTCTCATTTTAATCGTCCATCGCTTCTGTTCGATTGCACACTATTTTTGAGACGATCGTGCTAAAAATGACCAAACTGTTCAACCAAATATAGACCCTAGAAATGGCCAAAACGGCTAAAAATCGCCATTTCAACCCAAAATGGCCGACTTCCTGTTTGATATTGACCATGGTTGCAAGAGACTTTTCTGTGCGGACTGTTGAGTACTACAAGTAAACCAAATTTCATAACTGTACGATAAACTAAGCTTTATGGAGAGGGGTATTTTTCACTTTCTAGAGGGCGCTGTTCAGCCACTTTTTTATGAACTTTCACATCGCCAGTGAAATACGTAAATTTCACGCACTTTCTATATTGGGCCAGAATTTGGTGACTTTTTGGATATGCTAAGACCCCCTAAAGGCCACCCAAAGACGCGGAAGAAAAAAAAAAAAATAATAATAATAATAATTAAAGCTGCAAGCAGCGTCGTTCGGCCCTCGCAGCTCCGCGCCGCTCCGGCCTGGCCGGCAGCCCGGGGCACCAGGGCATGTCTGGCAGAACAGAAACGTCTATCATCCCGTCACCGGAAACAGCAAATGGCCTCCTAGTCCGCACCTCACCCTGACTAAGCATCCCCTCTGAGCTCACCATTAAATTGAATTGTAAGGTTACGGCATACGCAAGAATTCGCCATGGCATCAAAGCCCCTCCCTTTCTGGAAAGCTATCAGATTTGAATGGCCATTACAGCATCATGAAGACAGTGCATGACCTAGGTGTCATGTTGACTAAATTAGAGGGGACAAATATGGGCATTTCAGCATAAAATAATAACTTCCTTTAGTCAGGGGGCGGGGCTTAGATGATGTCAGCTGTCCACATTGTCATTGTTTACAGATATGGTCAATGATCACACAGACAAAGTTCGAAAAAGATCTGATCATGCACATGGGAGTTATTAAGTCAAGTAATGGCGAAAGGTCAAAGTTTGAGGCTTAGCCACGCCCACACCTTTCAACTTTTGAAAAATCCGACGGTTGAATTTTTTCCCCTATGCCTTAAGAGTATATAGCAGAAGTTTGAAGGCGATTGGTGAAAAGGGCGACGGAGCATCACTCTCCAAACAACGTGTGCGAAAACCACTAAATCGCGTACTTGGACCAAAATGGCCGACTTCCTGTGCAATTTTGTGCTTGGCTCCAAGAGACTTTTTTGTAGGTCCTGGGACACCACATTAGTGTACCAAATTTCGTAATCCTCAGTGAAAGCATGGCTTGGGGCTATTAGTTTAAATGGTCCTAGGGGGCGCTATTTCAGAAATTAGGCCACGCCCACATATTTCAGCTGTCTATGTCTCTTTGGGGTCAGACTAGGATCACTCACCAGAAGTTTCGTAACGATATCACAATAAATGAAGAAATGAGAGGCAAACGTATTTCCATGGCGTGATGGCGATTTTCGCCATGCTCCCAAAGCCCCGCCTTTTTTTGAAACCTTCCAGTACTGGATACCAAGTGACCTCAAGTTGTCTACTGCTATTTGCCAGAGACTCCTGCTGATTGGGTAAAAGGAGTCCAGTAGGGAGCTGTGAAAAAAAGAGTGGCGCGGCGACAGGTCAAAGTTTGAGGCTTAGCCACGCCCACACCTTTCAACTTTTGAAAAATCCGACGGTTGAAATTTTTCCCCTATGCCTTAAGAGTATATAGCAGAAGTTTGAAGGCGATTGGTGAAAAGGGCGACGGAGCATCACTCTCCAAACAACGTGTGCGAAAACCACTAAATCGCGTACTTGGACCAAAATGGCCGACTTCCTGTGCAATTTTGTGCTTGGCTCCAAGAGACTTTTTTGTAGGCCCTGGGACACCACATTAGTGTACCAAATTTCGTAATCCTCAGTCAAAGCATGGCTTGGGGCTATTAGTTTAAATGGTCCTAGGGGGCGCTATTTCAGAAATTAGGCCACGCCCACATATTTCAGCTGTCTATGTCTCTTTGGGGTCAGACTAGGATCACTCACCAGAAGTTTCGTAATGATATCACGATAAATGAAGAAATGAGAGGCAAACGTATTTCCATGGCGTGATGACGATTTTCGCCATGCTCCCAAAGCCCTGCCTTTTTTTGAAACCTTCCAGTACTGGAGACCAAGTGACCTCAAGTTGTCTACTGCTATTTGCCAGAGACTCCTGCTGATTGGGTAAAAGGAGTCCAGTAGGGAGCTGTGAAAAAAAGAGTGGCGCGGCGACAGGTCAAAGTTTGAGGCTTAGCCACGCCCACACCTTTCAACTTTTGAAAAATCCGACGGTTGAATTTTTTCCTCTATGTCTTAAGAGCAGATGGCAGAAGTTTGAAGGAGATTGGTGAAAATGGCGACGGAGCATCACTCTCCAAACAACGTGTGCGAAAACCACTAAATTGCGTACTTGGACCAAAATGGCCGACTTCCTGTGCAACTTTGCACTTGGCTCCAGGAGACTTTTTTGTAGGTCCTGAGACACCACATTAGTGTACCAAATTTCGTACTCCTCAGTCAAAGCATGGCTTGGGGCTGACAGTTTTAATGGTCCTAGGGGGCGCTATTTCAGAAAATAGGCCACGCCCACCGGATGTTCACATCAGATCTTTTGAGGGGCCGGACTAGGATCACTCACAACAAGTTTCGTGACGATATCTTTAGAAATGACGAAATGGAAGGCAAACGTAAGGCCATGGCGGTACGCCTGACTTCGCCGCGCCGCCACAGCCCCACCTTCTGCCGAAAACTCCCATAAAGTGACGCCAAGCAACCTCCACTTGTCTTGAGTTAACAGCTACAAGTTTGTGGTGATTAAGTGAAATGGGGCAATTTGGGACCTTTCACAGTAAAACTTGACCTTTTTGGTCCTGAGGGGGCGGGGCTTGTGTGATGTCATCATCCGACCATTCAATTTACTTTGGGGCTGGATGACGAATGACCACAGAACGTTTGGTAATTCTATTCCTTTCAGTTATGAAGTTATAGCAATTTAAAATTTTTTGGCGAGTAGTCAAACTTCGAGGCCTGGCCCCGCCCCTTCAACATGTACGAAAAGTCAGAATCTTTGTCTCATTTTGTTCGCCCATCCCTTCTGAGCAATTTTACACAATTTTTGAGACGATCGTGCAAAAAATGATCGAGCAATCCAATCAGAAACGGACCCTAAAAAGGGCCAAAACGGCAAAAAATCGCCATTTCAACCCAAAATGGCCGACTTCCTGTTTGATATTGACCATGCATGCAAGAGACTTTTCTGTGCGGACTGTTTAGTACTATAAATGTACCAAATTTCATAACTGTACGATAAACTAAGCTTTATGGAGAGGGGTTTTTTTCACTTTGTAGGGGGCGCTGTTCAGCCATTTTCTTTGCGATTTTTTTGTGACCTTTAAAATATCAAATTTTTCACCAGGCCTGACAAGTTTGCAAAATATTGTGAGTTTTGGGGTATGTTAAGGTCCCCAAAAAGCTGTTCAAAGGGGGCACGGAATAACAAAAAATAATCAGAGCAAAAACAAGAGGCCTTCGCAGCGCTTTCGCTGCTCGGGCCTAATAAATAATAATAATAATAAACGGAGCAGATACAATAGGCCTTCGCAGCTTCACTGCTCGGGCCTAATAAACAGAGCAAAAACAAGAGGCCTTCGCAGCGCTTTCGCTGCTCGGGCCTAATAAACAGAGCAAAAACAAGAGGCCTTCGCAGCGCTTTGCTGCTCGGGCCTAATAATCAGAGCAAAAACAAGAGGCCTTCGCAGCGCTTTCGCTGCTCGGGCCTAAAAAAGAAAGAAAAAAATAAACGGAGCAGATACAATAGGCCTTCGCAGCGCTTCGCTGCTCGGGCCTAATAAACGGAGCAGATACAATAGGCCTTCGCAGCTTCACTGCTCGGGCCTAATTAAAGCTGCAAGCAGCGTCGTTCGGCCCTCGCAGCTCCGCACCGCTCCGGCCTGCCCGGCAGCCCGGGACACCAGGGCACGTCCGCGGAACAGAAACGTCGACCACCCCGACACCAGAAACCGCTAACGGTCACCACGTCCGCACCTCACCCTGACTCAGCATCCCCTCTGAGCCCACCATTGTCTCACCACTAAGGCATACCATCTATCTTTACCTCACTGGTGGTGTGATGACAGTTACCCAATTTTATGCTATTCTGACCACGTTTGTTAAAGTTATCGAAGGTTAAAGTTCACTAGGGGGCGCTGTGAGCAACTACAGAAAAGTCCCATTGAGGTCAGCTTTGGTTGACATAGATGGTTTTCTGTTTTCTTGCCATAAATCAGACGTTGTGTGTGTTATCTAAAGCCAGTGAGCTGAAAGGGGCGGAGCTACAGGGGTTTGAACCAACAACCACATCAATGTGTTTGGTGCAGTCACGTGATATCACAAGCCAAGTATAATGCCATTCTGACTTTGTCTTTAGAAGTTAATAAAGTTTGAACCCATCTAGGGGAGGCTGTGACCATTTACAACTAAATGCCATAGAGGTCATCTTTGGTCATCAATGATGGTTTTCTGTTAATTTGGCATCAATCAAACGTTGCATGGGTCATCTAGAGACAAAAAGCTGTAAGTGGGCGGTGTTAAAGTGAATTGAACAAGTGAGCACATACAATGTGTTGATTGCAGTTGTGTGATGACTCTCACCAAGTTTGATATAGGTTGGAGCTTTTTTGCAGAAGTTACAAAGGTTTTTTGAATCTAGGGGGCACTGTCCAAAATTTAGGAAATATTCCATGAAGAAGTTTGTAGGTTGATAACAGTCATTTGTGTGCAGTTTGGTGTGAATTGCATCATGTGAATTGCATCATGCATGTGTTATTCAGGGCCTAATATCTGTCAGGGGCGGAGCTAAAGTGATATGAACCAATTACTACAGGATTGTGTTGGATGCCTTTGTGTGATGACACATAGGAAGTTTGGTGCAGTTAGGACCTCGTCTGTAGGAGTTATTACTGTTTTAAAGGTATGTAGGGGGCGCTGTGGTGATATCATACAACATTCACCAAACGTTTTTGCTTCGTTGGCTAAAGGGCATGATTGTTCATTGCCATGTTCAGTCTCGGACAGATCGGAGGCTGTTTGTGGAAGTTGCAGTCAAACGTACGGTCACGGCGTCACGCTAGAATTCGCCATGGCATCAAAGCCCCTCCCTTTCTGAAAAGCTATCAGATCTGAATGGTCATTACAGCATCATGAAGACAGTGCATGACCTTAGTGTCATGTTGACTAAATTGGAGGTGACAAATATGGGCAATTCAGCATAAAACAATAGACTTCCTGTATTCAGGGGGCGGGGCTTAGGTGATGTCAGCTTTCCACATTGTCATTGTCTTGAGATGTGGTCAGTGATCACACAGACAAAGTTTGATATAGATCTGATCATGCACATGGGAGTTATTAAGTCAAGTAATGTAATGGCGAAAGGTCAAACTTTGAGGCTTAGCCACGCCCACACCTTTGTACTTATTTAAAATCCGACGGTTGAATTTTTTCCTCTATGTCTTAAGAGTATATAGCAGAAGTTTGAAGGCGATTGGTGAAAAGGGCGACGGAGCATCACTCTCCAAACAACGTGTGCGAAAACCACTAAATCGAGTACTCGGACCAAAATGGCCGACTTCCTGTGCGACTTTGCACTTGGCTCCAAGAGACTTTTTTGTAGATCCTGAGACACCACATTAGTGTACCAAATTTCGTAATCCTCATTCAAAGCATGGCTTGGGGCTGAAAGTTTTAGTGGTCCTAGGGGGCGCTATTTAAAAAAATAGGCCACGCCCACAAAAGTCAGCTGTCTATTTCTATCGGGGGTCCGACTAAGATCACTCACAACAATTTTCGAGGTGATATAACGATAAATGGAGAAATGAGAGGCAAACGTATTTCCATGGCGTGATGGCGAATTTCACCATGCTACCAAAGCCCCGCATTCTTTCAAAACCTGCCAGTACTGGAGACCAAGTGACCTCAACTAGTCTGCTGCTATTTGCCAGAGATTCCTGGTGATTGAGTAAAAGGAGTCCAATAGGGAGCTGTGAAAAAAAGAGTGGCGTGGCGACAGTTCAAAGTTTGAGGCTTAGCCACGCCCACACCTTTACACTTATTTAAAATCCGACGGTTGAATTTTTTCCTCTATGTCGTAAGAGTATATCGCCGAAGTTTGAAGGCGATTGGTGAAAAGGGCGATGGAGCATCACTCTCCAAACACCGTGTGTGAAAACCACTAAATCGCGCACTTGGACCAAAATGGCCGACTTCCTGTGCGACTTTGCACTTGGCTCCAAGAGACTTTTTTGTAGGTCCTGTGACACCACATTAGTGTACCAAATTTCGTAATCCTCAGTCAAAGCATGGCTTGGGGCTGACAGTTTTAATGGTCCTAGGGGGCGCTATTTCAGACAATAGGCCACGCCCACCGGATGTTCTCATCAGATTTTTTGGGGGGCCGGGCTAGGATCACTCACAAGAAGTTTCGTGGCGATATCTTTAGAATTGACCAAATGAGAAGCAAACGTAAGGCCACGGCAGTACGCCTGACTTCGCCGCGCCGCCGCAGCCCCGCCCTCTGCCGAAAACTCCCATAAAGTGACGCCAAGCAACCTCCACTTGTCTTGAGTTACCAGCTACAGTTTTGTGGTGATTAAGTGAAATGGGACACTTTGGGACCTTTCACAGTAAAACTTGACCTTTTTGGCCCTGAGGGGGCGGGGCTTGTGTGATGTCACAATCCGACCATTCAAAGTACTTTGTGGGTGGATGATGAATGACCACAGAACGTTTGGTAACTATATTCCAATCAGTTATGAAGTTATAGCAATTTAAATTTTTTTGGCGAGTAGTCAAACTTCGAGGCCTGGCCCCGCCCCTTCAACATATACGAAAACTCAGAATCCTCGTCTCATTTTGTTCGCCCATCCCTTCTGAGCAATTTTACACAATTTTTGAGATGATCGTGCGAAAAATGATCGGGCAATCCAATCAGAAACAGACCCTAAAAACGGCAAAAATGGCTAAAAATCGCCATTTCAACCCAAAATGGCCGACTTCCTGTTTGATATTGACCATGGTTGTAAGAGACTTTTCTGTGCGGTCTGTTGAGTACTACAAGTGTACCAAATTTCATAACTGTACGATAAACTAAGCTTTATGGAGAGGGGTATTTTTCACCTTGTAGGGGGCGCTGTTCACCCATTTTCTTTGCGATTTTTTTGGGACCTTTAAAATATCAAATTTTTCACCAGGCTTGACAAGTTTGCAAAATATTGTGAGTTTTGGGGTATGTTAAGGTCCCCAAAAAGCCGTTCAAAGGGGCACGAGAATAATAAAAAAGAAAGAAAGAATTAAAGCTGCAAGCAGCGTCGTTCGGCCCTCGCAGCGAAGATGCTCGTCCTCCGTCCGCGCCCCCTCCGCTCCATCCCAGATGCTCTCCAAACCCAGCTCCGCGCTTCTATGTCCTGGCCGGCAGCCGGGGGCACCAGGGCACGTCTGGCGGAACAGAAAGTCAACCACCCCGACACCAGAAACCGTGAATGGCCTCCTCGTCCACACCTCACCCTGACTCAGCATCCCCTCTGAGCCCACCATTACACGTCTCACCACTAGGAGATACTCTATCTTTACCACACTGGTGATGTGATGTTCAGTCTCGGGCAAATCGGAGGCTGTTTGTGGAAGTTACAGTCAAACGTAAGGTCACATCGTCACGCCAGAAATCGCCATGGCATCAAAGCCCCTCCCTTTCTGAAAAGCTATCAGATCTGAATGGTCATTACAACATTATGAAGACAGTGCATGACCTTAGTGTCATGTTGACTAAATTAGAGGGGACAAATATGGGCATTTCACCATAAAACAGTAGAATTCCTGTAGTCAGGGGGCGGGGCTTAGGTGATGTCAGCTGTCCACATTGTCACTGTCTTCAGATGTGGTCAGTGATCACACAGACAAAGTTTGAAATTGATCTGATCATGCACATGGGAGTTATTAAGTCAAGTAACGTAATGGCGACTGGTCAAAGTTTGAGGCTTAGCCACGCCCACACATTTATACTTATTTAAAATCCGATGGTTGAATTTTTTCCTCTATGTGTTAAGAGTATATAGCAGGAGTTTGAAGGTGATCGGTGGAAAGGACGACGAGACATCATTCTCCTAATAACGTGTGCGAAAACCACTAAATCGAGTACTTGGACCAAAATGGCCGACCTCCTGTGCGACATTGTTCTTTGGCTCCAAGAGACTTTTTGGTAGGTCCTGAGACACTATACTAGCGTGCCAAATTTCGTGATCCTCAGTCAAAGCATGGCTTGGGGCTGATAGTTTTAATGGTCCTAGGGGGCGCTATTTCAGAAAATAGGCCACGCCCACAAACTTCAGCTGTCCAATTCTATTAGGGGTCAGAGTAAGATCACTCATCAGAAATTGTGTGGTGATGTCACAATGATTGAAGAAATGAGAGACAAACGTGTTTCCATGGCGTGATGGTGAATTTCGCCATGCTCCCAAAGCCCCGCCTTTATTCGAAACCTGCCAGTACTATAAACCAAGTGACCTCAACTTGTCTGCTGCTATTTGCCAGTGATTGCTGGTGATTGGTTAAAAGGAGTCCAATAGGGAGCTGTGAAAAAAAGAGTGGCGTGGCGACAGGTCAAAGTTTGAGGCTTAGCCACGCCCACACCTTTATACTTATTTAAAATCCGTAGGTTGAATTTTTTCCCCTTTGTCTTAAGAGTCTATAGCAGAAGTTTGAAGGTGATTGGTGAAAAGGGCGATGGTGCAACACTCTCCAAACAATGTGTGCGAAAACCACTAAATCGAGTACTTGGACCAAAATGGCCGACCTCCTGTGCGACATTGCGCTTGGCTCCCAGAGACTTTTTTGTATGTCCTGATACACTACATTAGTGTGCCAAATTTTATGAACCTCAGTCAAAGCATGGCTTGGGGCTGACTGTTTTAATGGTCCTAGGGGGCGCTGTTTCAGAAAATAGGCCACGCCCACAAACTTCAGCTGTCCAATTCTATTAGGGGTCAGAGTAGGATCACTCATCAGAACTTGTGTGGCGATGTCACAATGACTGAAGAAATGAGAGACAAACGTATTTCCATGTCGTGATGGCGAATTTTGCCATGCTCCCAAAGCCCCGCCTTTATTCGAAACCTGCCAGTACTATAGACCAAGTGACCTCAACTTGTCTGCTGCTATTTGCCACTGTTTGGTGGTGATTGGTTAAAAGGAGCCCAATAGGGAGCTGTGAAAAAAAGAGTGGCATGGCAACAGGTCAAAGTTTGAGGCTTAGCCACGCCCACACCTTTATACTTATTTAAAATCCGACGGTTGAATTTTTTCATCTATGTCTTAAGAGTATATAGCAGAAGTGTGAAGGCGATTGGTGAAAAGGGCGACGGAGCATCACTCTCCAAACAACGTGTGCGAAAACCACTAAATCGCGCACTTGGACCAAAATGGCCGACTTCCTGTGCGACATTGCACTTGGCTCCAAGAGACTTTTTTGTAGGTCCTGAGACACCACATTAGTGTACCAAATTTCGTAATCCTCAGTCAAAGCATGGCTTGGGGCTGTCAGTTTTAATGGTCCTAGAGGGCGCTATTTCAGAAAATAGACCACGCCCACCAGAATTTCACATCAGATCTTTTGGGGGGCCAGACTAGGATCACTCACAAGAAGTTTCGTGGCGATATCTCTAGAAATGACGAAATGGGAGGCAAACGTAAGGCCTAAGCGGTTCGCCTGACTTCGCCGCGCCGCCACAGCCCCGCCTTCTGGAGAAAACTCCCATAAAGTGACGCCAAGCAACCCCAACTTGTCTTCAGTTACCCGCTACAAATTTGGGGTGATTATTGGAAAGGGCGAATTTTGGAAAATTTCCCAGTAAAACTTGACCTTTTAAGTCCTGAGGGGGCGGGGCTTATGTGACATCATCAATCGACCATTCATTTGTCTTCGGAGGGCGACGACGATTGTCCATAGAACATTTCTTTAACTGTAATTCTTTCATTTATGAATCTATAGCAATTTGAATTTTTTTGGCGAGTGCTCGAACTTTGAGGCCTGGCCCCGCCCCTTCAGTATTTACGAAAAGTCAATTTTATTGTCTCATTTGAATCGTCCATCGCTTCTGTTCGACCTTGCACTATTTTTGAGACGATGGTGCGAAAAATGACCAAACTGTTCAACCAAATATAGACCCTAGAAATGGCCAAAATGGGGTCAAAATGGCCACTTTACTCCAAAATGGCCGACTTCCTGTTTGATATTGACCATGGTTGCAAGAGACTTTTCTGTGCGGACTGTTGAGTACTACAAGTATACCAAATTTCATAACTGTACGATAAACTAAGCTTTATGGAGAGGGGTATTTTTCACTTTCTAGGGGGCGCTGTTCAGTCACTTTTTGACGAACTTTCACATCGCCAGTGAAATACGTAAATTTCACGCACTTTCTATATTGGGCCAGAATTTGGTGACTTTTTGGATATGCTAAGACCCCCTAAAGGCCATTCAAAGACGCGGAAGAAAAAAGAATAATAAGAAGAAACGGAGCAGATACAATAGGCCTTCGCAGCTTCACTGCTCGGGCCTAATTAAAGCTGCAAGCAGCGTCGTTCGGCCCTCGCAGCTCCGCACCGCTCCTGCCTGGCCGGCAGCCCGGGGCACCAGGGCACGTCCGCAGAACACAAACGTCGACCACCCCAACACCAGAAACTGCTAACGGCCACCTTGTCCGCAACTCACCCTGACTCAGCATCCCCTTTGAGCCCACCATTATATTTTATGTCTCACCACTAGGGAATCCTCTATCTTTACCACACTGGTGGTGTGATGACAGTGACCAACTTTAATGCTATTCTGACCATGTTTTTTAAAGTTATCGAAGGATAACGTTATCTAGGTGGCGCTGTGACCAACTACAGAAAAGTCCCATTGAGGTCAGCTTTGGTGACATTATATAACATTCACCAACCGTTTGTGCCTCATTGGCTAAAGGGCATGATTGTTCATTGCCATATTCAGTTTCAGGCAAATCGGAGGCCGTTTGTGGAAGTTACAGTCAAATGTAAGGTCATGGCGTCACGCCAGCATTCACCATGGCATCAAAGCCCCTCCCTTTCTGGAAAGCTATCAGATCTGAATGGTCTTTAAAACATCATGAAGACACTGTATGACCTGAGTGTCATTTTCACTAAATTAGAGGGGAAAAATATGGGCATTTCACCATAAAACAATAGACTTCCTGTTGTCAGGGGGCGGGGCTTAGGTGATGTCAGCTGTCCACATTGTCGTTGTCTTGAGATGTGGTCAGTGATCACACAGACAAAGTTTGAATTAGATCTGATCATGCACATGGGAGTTATTAAGTCAAGTAATGTCATGGCGAAAGGTCAAAGTTTGAGGCTTAGCCACGCCCACACCTTTATACTTATTTAAAATCCGACGGTTGAATTTTTTCCCCTTTGACTTAAAAGTACATAGCATAAGTTTGAAGGTGATCGGTGTAAAGGGCAACGGGCCATCAATGTCCAAACAACGTGTGCGAAAACCACTAAATCGAGTACTTGGACCAAAATGGCCGACCTCCTGTGCGAAATTGCGCTTGGCTCCAAGATACTTTTTTGTAGGTCCAGAGACCCTACATGAGTGTACCAATTTTCGTAATCCTCAGTCAAACCTTGTCTTGGGGCTGACAGTTTTAATGGTCCTAGGGGGCGCTATTTCAGAAAATAGGCCACGCCCACCAGATGTTCACATCAGATCTTTTGGGGGGCTGGACTAGGATCACTCACAAGAAGTTTCGTGACGATATCTTTGGAAATGACGAAATGGGAGGCAAACGTAAGGCCACGGCGGTACGCCTGAATTCGCCGCGCCGCCACAGCCCCGCCCTCTGCCGAAAACTCCCATGAAGTGACGCCAAGCAACCCCCACTTGTCTTGAGTTACCAGCTACAAATTTGTGGTGATTAAGTGAAATGGGGCAATTTGGGACCTTTCACAGTAAAACTTGATCTTTTTGGTCCTGAGGGGGCGGGGCTTGTGTGATGTCATCATCCGACCATTCAATTTACTTTGTGAGTGGATGACGAATGACCACAGAAAGTTTGGTAACTCTATTCCATTCATTTATGAAGTTATAGCAATTAAATTTTTTTTGGCGAGTAGTCAAACTTCGAGGCCTGGCCCCGCCCATTCAGCATTTACGAAAAGTCAATTTTATTGTCTCATTTTGTTCGCCCATCTCTTCTGAGCAATTTTATACCATTTTTAAGAGGATTGTGCAAAAAATGATCGAGCAATCCAATCAGAAACGGACCCTAAAAACGGCAAAAACGGCAAAAAATCGCCATTTCAACCCAAAATGGCCGACTTCCTGTTTGATATTGACCATGCTTGCAAGAGACTTTTCTGTGCGGACTGTTGAGTACTATAAGTGTACCAAATTTCCAAACTGTACGGTAAACTAAGCTTTATGGAGAGGGTTTTTTTTCATTTTGTAGGGGGCGCTGTTCAGCCATTTTCTTTGCGATTTTTTTGGGACCTTTAAAATATTAAATTTTTCACCAGGCTTGACAAGTGTGCAAAATATTGTGAGTTTTGGGGTATGTTAAGGTCCCCAAAAAGCCATTCAAAGCGGCACCGGAATAATAAATAAAGAAAAATAATAATAAACAGAGCAAAAACAAGAGGCCTTCGCAGCGCTTTCGCTGCTCGGGCCTAATAAACGGAGCAGATACAATAGGCCTTCGCAGCTTCACTGCTCGGGCCTAATAAATAATAATAATAAACGGAGCAGATACAATAGGCCTTCGCAGCTTCACTGCTCGGGCCTAATAAACGGAGCAGATACAATAGGCCTTCGAAGCTTCACTGCTCGGGCCTAATAATAAACAGAGCAAAAACAAGAGGCCTTCGCAGCGCTTTCGCTGCTCGGGCCTAATAATAAACAGAGCAAAAACAAGAGGCCTTCGCAGCGCTTTTGCTGCTCGGGCCTAATAATAAACAGAGCAAAAACAAGAGGCCTTCGCAGCGCTTTCGCTGCTCGGGCCTAATAAATAAAAAGGTTAACAAGCAGGACTGAGGCTAGTGATGGAGGCAGGTAACGCGGGGCAGAGAAGCCCCAACACAAGAAAAATAATGAAGAACGTATAAAGGATTCACCCCTGGCAGTGAACATTCATACCAACGTGAGAAAACCAGCACCACCACACGCACACGGGACCACCACCTCCGAGGCCACACACCACACCTCCTGCCTCAGCCTGCACAAAGAAAAAAAAAGATTAAAAACGGTATAAAATGTGTACAATATAAATCAGCTGTTCTTCCTTCTGGACTCCGGCCACGAGCCAGGGAACTTCCTTCAAACAGCTGTTTTGTTTCGTTTCCTTTTTCTACATTTCAAATCAGCTGTTTGAAGGAAGTTCCCTGGCTCGTGGCCGGAGTCCAGAAGGAAGAACAGCTGATTTATATTGTACACATTTTATACCGTTTTTAATCTTTTTTTTTCTTTGTGCAGGCTGAGGCAGGAGGTGTGGTGTGTGGCCTCGGAGGTGGTGGTCCCATGTGCGTGTGGTGGTGCTGGTTTTCTCACGTTGGTATGAATGTTCACTGCCAGGGGTGAATCCTTTATACGTTCTTCATTATTTTTCTTGTGTTGGGGCTTCTCTGCCCCACGTTACCTGCCTCCATCACTAGCCTCAGTCCTGCTTGTTAACCTTTTTATTTATTTAAATTTGTAGTTGAATTGTGTTTAGTTAACTCTAATTTTTTGGGACCTCATGAATTAATTTCAGTGAGTTAAATTAATTTGTTTCTCCATACATTTCATTGGTTCAGTTTCTGTTGGGGCATTAATTTTAGTATTCTTTTATGGTATTTTACATGGCCAGTTTTTAAAATGTCTTTTAAACTGTCTCTTCTATAAAATAAAACAAATTTATTGTAACTTCTGAAACCACGTCTACTGTCAAGTGAAATGAATCTATATGCTTTAATTCCTTGGGTGAAATTCCCAAGGTGGCGTTGTTAATAAAATTACACTCGAGCAGGTACAATTGCCATCCTTGGCGTCAACAGGTCATAGACCACTCCCGTATTGCCACAATACCAGTGATGGATGGATTATGAGAATAATTCTTTAGGGGTAACGGTGACATGGGCTTCCAGCAAGGAGGCAAACTTTCACATATGATGTCTGTAAATTCAAAAGGCGCATTTTGATGCCAAGAAAGTGCTTGTTTTCGACAGGTGGCAATAGTTCAATTCAATTCAATTCAAAAATACTTTATTAATCCCAGAGGGAAAGTGATTGCTGTAGTAGCTCAGAATAATAATAATAATCAAGTCATCAGAGTTGTTGTATATTACAATGGCTGTTGGCAGGAAGGATCTCCAGTAGCGGTCAGTGTTGCAGCCAAACTGAAGAAGCCTCTGACTGAAGACACTCTTCCGTTGTCGGACAGTCTTGTGAAGAGAATGCTCAGGGTTGTCCATCATTTTCTTGATTCTCTGGAGAATCCTTCTTTGCATTATCTCCTCCAGCGGCTCCACAGTCGTCTCCAGAACAGAACCAGCCTTTGTTATTAGGCTGTTGAGCCTTTTCAGGTCCCTGCTTCTGATGCTGACCAGCACCTGATTTATCATTGCCCATTAAGATCGATGGAAGAGATGGTTTGAATTTCCGCTTTCTCTGTCTCCGTTTTGCTCCCGCTCTGCACCCACGCTTCTAGCGTTTTAGCTCATTTGGGATTTGTGGCTTCAGTTAAGGTATTATTTCAGCCTTTCCAATGTTAATCAGCTGCTCCTGATTGTAAACCAGCTTGTTACCATGGTTACGCATTATAACAAATGCTCAAAAAAGTGAAAAAAATTGCAGAAAAAATCCTCTAAGCTTCACAGCACCAGAAACAGAAAAGTAAAATGTAAAAAAAAAATACAGTTTTTCTTGAGAAACTAGAAGAAAAAATGTCCAAAAAAAAAGGCTAAATGTACATATAGCTACTCCAACATGCAGCCACCCAGAGCAGCGCAGTTCCGGAATGAGTTACTTTAGGTTTTGTGTCAACGGACTCCAACTGCTCGTCTCACCAAATTTACGTCATAAAACCAGACCAGGAGAAGAAGAAGAATAGCTATGAGTTTAGCGAGCTTCTCATCCTTCTATGATGGAAGGACGACTAAAGTGACAGTGTGTAGTTTCCCTGGCAATGGGGGCAGTACATACCTATATCATAGTAAGCAAGAATTATTTTTGTGTTCTAGTAAGACCTAAACAACGGCTGGCCATTTGGGTCGAAAATCCGTTGGAGTACAAAATAACAAGCACATCAGACTCCCATGCATCACGGCAATGAGTGAAAAGATAAATGTGTAAAACAACAACGTTTATTATTGGTGAAAGTTTTGTAAGCATTTGTTACAAATCATTAAATGTGTTTTGTCCTCATGGGCTTCCACAGAAGGAAACATGGCATCCAATATGGCATCGCCTAGAGCCGCTCCCATGTATTTTAGAACAGATTTTTATGGTTATATGTTATGAAACTGCCAGTACAACAACTTTGCATCTTTTAATTCATTTACAACAACATTTTGATGGATATTTCCAGAGATTAAAGGTAAAAACCCCACATTGTCACTTTAAACATGGAACAAAACCACCATAAATCTGGCCATGTGGAAAGTTACAGCTATGTTCCTTATTGACCCGTTGCATGTGAAGTCATGCCACTCCTGGGACCGCGTCCATCACTACACATTGTTGAAGCTCCTTTGAAGCTAGTCAAAACAAGCCAGTTTGTAGCCTTATATTGCTTTTATTTTGTTGATTTCACAGCAAAATGGTAAGAATTTGCTGCATGATTGGTTGCACTAACAAACATGTAAACTGAACTTGGGATGAACCGCAGCAATCAGTCAGTCGGTCCTTGTCAGACACGTGACGTGCATGTCAACCACACCCCTTACCGCCATTTTATGTGTATGACTCGCATTGCTTGGGGAAGCTGCAGCTGAAATTGAAGCAGCACAAGAGTCAAAAGTATGGATCAAAAGAACGAGGACAAACACATCCCCTACAGGGATAAGCCTCTGAAGGAGGCTAGAGATCAGTATTTTCAGAAATTGTCTAAAGTTGACATTGTAGATCCCTACGACCTCAAAGGAAACAAACAGAGCTCTGACGGACTCCTTCAAAAAGCAGCTTAAAACTCACTTGTTCAGGCTGGTTTTTGCGTGACTTTCATCATCACCCTCTCCTTACCCCAATTTCCAGAGGTGTGGACTCGAGTCACATGACTTGGACTCGAGTCAGACTTGAGTCATTATTTTAATGACTTCTGACTTGACTTGATAAAATCTATAAAGACTTACGACGACTCAGACTTCAACGCCAATAACTTGCGACTTGAATCGACTTGCATCTGTTGACTTGATGATGACTTGAGCATATTTGATATTTTAGCACAAAAGTGGCACGACATGGACAAAAATCATGAATCATTCTTCGTTCTGGGTTTGATTTACTGCTGAATGCAGCAGCACTTTGTTTATAATCAACTTCAGTTGCACTTTCTGCTGTTTGAGCAAATAAATGAAGCTTTAAGAAGCTTTTATTCTGGAATTTATTTATTATCATCGTCATTAAATAGAAGTTGGGCAGACGACTTGATTATGAGTTGAAAATTTTAAGTTAAGGACTTGACTTGGACTTCCACATCGTTGACTTTCGACTCGACTTGGACTTGGTTGTCTTTGACTTGGACTTGACTGGAAAGACTTGTGACTTGCTTGTGACTTGCAAAGAAGTGACTTGGTCACACCTCTGCCAGTTTCACACTGGGAGCATCAGAGGGGCAAAACGGCAGTGGAATGGTTTACTCGCAAACTTCAAAGCGGTCCTTTTCACACGCGGGGAGTCTTGGCAGCGGCACGGCTTCCTCGACATGCTTTTCACTGGACTCACAAGATCACATGATCCCTCGAGATTTCAGGTCACAGTTTGTTTATGCAATTTGCCATTAAACAATAAAGAAGGACATCATGTTTGATATCGCTGATTGATGTCATACGTTGTTATTCCTCTCCACTACCAGGACTAAAGCCATGAAAAAAAAAACACTGCTGCACTTCTGGAACGATGCTGTGAGTAAATAAACCGTTGAGTCACATGTAAGCTTCATATGAATGAAATTGCATCGATGCAGTACTTTTATTTTGAAATTTACTGGGGATTTTACACTGAAACAGTGTGTGGTTTCCTTTCTAGCCCTATGTTAACTGCAGAAATTGATGCATCCCAGAAGCATCTCGCGGTTAAAATAAAACTACTTAGCAGCGCTGTGCGGCGTGCCACTCCTGGGACGCACCTGGATATTGCCACATCGCTGCTGGTTTGAAACAGTCCATAGACTATAATGGATTATATTTGAAGCCGTGACGTTCCGCTGCCATTCTGTGCCGCCGATGCTTTCAGTGTGAAACTGGGATCATTCTGCTCTTATTCCACCTTTCCTGGGATGCACTGATTTCCCTCTTTCCTATTTTTAATCATTTTTTGAAATCTTTTTTATATTTTAATTTTTTTTCTTTGTGAAGCAAGGGCGGATTAAGAACTGAAGAACATCCGGGGCTTAACACACGCACACACACGCACGCGCGCGAACACACACACGTGACACGCACTAGTCAACATCATATATGTCTTGTACCACATCATTTTTAATCTGCAGCTACATATTCAGCATATTCAGGGCAGAATATTGTTCCTGTTTGTGTTTAGTGTGAGATGATAGTTAATATTCCCTTTCTTTCTCCAACAACTTTACCTGATAGTAAGCTAACTTTAGGCAAACCAGCAGCACAACAAATATTTTCAAATAAGACTCACAAACCTGAGTCAGCACCAGTCTCATCAAAGCTGGGGTTCTGTCGTTGTACTTTTTGTCTAAAAAACGTCCTTATGTCCATCTTCACACATGCGTTTCAGGCAGAGAGTGTAGAAGAAGCCGGCTGCTGAAGGGCTTCTTCTTCAGTGGTGGAGGCTCAGGTAGGCTGTATACAAACTACTGCCAGCTGCTCCCTCTCTGTTGGACTTTGGTACTGCACGTTACTTCCACGATTTAGATCTGGGGCTTTCCATGAAAGCTCCGGGGCTTCAGCCCAAGTAGCCGGGCCTAACGCCGCCCCTGGTGAAGCACCTCATGATTTTTATCTTGAGAGGCACAACAAAAGATCGTTTTCCTTCTTTCTTTTTGTCCTGGACGTGGAACACTGACCAGCCCTATACCATTAGGAGGATCTTGGAGGGTGCACAGGAATTTGCCCAACCAGTCTACATGTGTTTTGTGGATTTGGAGAAGGTGTTTGACCTCGTCCCTCAAGGGGCCCTGTGGGGGGTACTCCGGGAGTATAGGGTACCAGGCTCCTTGATACGGGCTGTTGGATATTGCCGGCAGTAAGTCGAGCTCATTTACGGTGAGAATGAGACTCTGTCGAGGCTGCCCTTTGTAACTGATTCTCTTTATTATTTTTATTTACAGGATTTTTACGCACAGCTGAGGTGTTGAGAGGATCCGTTTTGGTGACCTAAGGATCAGGTCTCTGCTTTTTGCAGATGAGTGGTCCTGTTGGCTTCATCAGACCATGATCTCCAGCTTTTGTTGAAGCGGTTCGCAGCCGGGTGTGAAGCAGCTCGGATGAGAATCGGCTCCTCTGAGTACGAGACCATGCTCTTAAATTGGAAAAGGGTAGAATGCCTTCTTCAGGTCAGGAGCGAGGTCCTGCCTCAAGTGAAGGAGTTTAAGTATCTGGAGGTCTGACCGAGGCAATTTTGAACTCTTTGGTGATGGACGTCAGACCCCTGTTTTTTTAATAAGATATCAACTTGTCTTTATTTTTAGATGGCACATTACAAATCCCTCCTGGTACAATAAAATATACTATATGCATGACACGATTAGTCGACTAATCGCAAAAAAACTAATGATTATTCAACTATTAGATGAGACCTAAGGGAAGACCCAGGACATGCTGGAGGGCCTGTGTTTCTCGGCTGAGCAGGGAACGCTTTGGGATCCTCCTGGAGGAGCTGGCATAAGTGGTTGGGGAGAGGGAAGTCTGGGCCTCTCTGCTTAGGCTGCTGCCCCCACGACCCAGTCCCGGATAAGCGGATGATAATGGATGGACGGATGGAAACCAGGCTAAAAGAACAACCTTAGTTGCCACTTTTGCCCTTCATTCAACAATCCTGTAATGCTGTAATCCACCCGCTTCTTAAAAAACCCAATCTTGATTAACTTGATTAAAGGGAAGTTCATCTCCAAGATCTTGGAAAAGGTTGTGGCTAAACAACTCACAGCTGCTCTTAATGAACAAAACATCTATGATAGCTTCCAGTCAGGTTTTCGTAGAGCTCATTCTACTGAAACAGCTCTTCTTAGGGTCTCTAATGACCTTCTGACCCACAGTGATGCAGGGGACTGTTCTGTTCTGGTCCTGCTGGACCTGACTGCAGCCTTTGACACTGTTGACCATCACCTGCTACTGGAGAGGCTGAGAGACTGCGTAGGCCTATCAGGATCAGGGGCCTCATTTATCAAGCTTGCTTACGCACAAAACGGGGTCGGAAAACTGCGTAAGCAACTTTCCACGCAAACTTTGGGATTTATGAAAGAAAACTTAGTGGAAAAATGTGCGCTACTTTAAGTTGACTAAGGACCTGGCTTATGCACATGATGGACATGGAGAGCACCTGCAGTGCTGCTGCTGAGAAGATACAATTATGAATTCCTGCAGCATTATCACTTGTACTGATTTGTTTTCACACAGAACAAGACCCCCCACACGCACACACACACGCGCGCACGCACACACACACATGCGCGCACACTCACACACGCACAGCCTGAAGCGCAGAATACGGAATGCAGAAATCAGCAGGGGACAGATTGAGACAGAATGTCATGTGTCTGTGACAGTGTGTGTGTCCTGTCACTGTGACCCGATTGATCATGCGCCCTGGCTACTTGAACAAGGGAGATCTCCGTTTGGGTGACTGGTTAGCGCGTGTGACTTTCACCCCAGGAGTCTGGGAATCAAATCCTGATCGGATCATTTTTTTATATCCGCCACAGATCTCTCTGAAGAACTCAGCATTGACAGCTTCAGCAACGCTGTGCCACTCCGTGGATTTTCTCTTATTTGTTTTTCAAAAGCACTTCCTTTCATTTCTCCACCTCACCCACAGGTACCTCAACTTCTGCTTGTGACATAGTGCTTCCTTGATCTGAAGAAGAAGAAAATATCATTTCTATAGCACCTCTCAAGATAAAAATCACGAGGTGCTTCACAAAAACAGAAAAATGTAAAAATATAAAAAATAATTTAGAAAATGGTTAAAAATATATTTAAAATAAGCAAAAATAGACAATTGTGATAAAAAATGTTAAGAAAGAGAGAGAGTGAACAGGAAAGAGGGAAATCAGTGGATCCTGAGGAAGGTGGAATAGGTGGGGAGAGCAGAATAAAGAGAGAATGGTGAAGGTCATACAAAAGCCACTCTGAACAAGTGAGTCTTCAGCTGCTTTTTAAAGGAGACCACTGAGTCCACTGATCTGAGGCTCAGGGGGAGAGAGGTCCAGAGTCTGGGGGCCACAGCAGCAGATGATCTGTCACCTTTGACCTTTAGCCTGTTGCTGCACAACCAGTAGGCTTTGATCACTGGACCTCAGGGACCTGCTGGGGGTGTAGGGACTAAGAAGATCACCAATGTAAGATGGTGCTTGTCCATGTAAAGCCCTATAGACCAGAACCAGGATCTTGAAATGAACCCTGGAGTTGACTGGCAGCCAGTGAAGCTGGAGGAGAAGCGGGGTGATGTGGGTGAGTTTGGAGGACTTTGGAGGATCTGCAGGCCCACCTGCGATCCTCCTTCAATCCCTGGCACAACGTGCAGGGAGAAGACAACGGTACTCACAGGTGAGGGCAGAGTTCAACCCCTGCCCAGTTTCCGTCTGCACACACGCTGTTGTCCCTCTCTCACAGCTCTCTTGCCATCCTGGAATCGCCGATCCGCCGCTCCTCGATCTGCGCTGCCAGACCGTTCCTTAGTGCGGTAGCGGGTACTCCTTTTTGCACACTCGTTGTGTTACCAAATCTGCTGCCTGGTTGTTCGCCTCCAGCTCTGCAGTCTGTGCCTTTTTATGCCACCTGCTCCTGCCACAGCTCTCTCCTCAATCATGAGTTTTTGTTTTCAGCCACACCCACAATCCAGGTGTATTCAATGAGCTGTCTCTTCAGTCCACAGTCAACTCCAAGCAAAAGCACTTGCAAGACATGCAATAATAATAAAAACAGGCAATATGAAGTATATAACATCAAACCCATATAAATAAATGCCAATAAAAACCCTAAAACAAAAACACAAATTCCCACTGTGTGACATCTCCCCATCTTTTAACTGTGGCAGTCCCTGACATCAATCAGGCATCCTATACCATGCAGGCTGACCGTTCTAACTGAACGCCGCAACTCAGGCAGTCCCTCAGGCTGCTGGACTGGAGCAACCGGCATCATGCAAAAAAAATGGGGGCTCCAGAAGTATCTCTACTTCAGGGTCACCCTCCTCAAGTTGTGAAGGATTTTCTGGCACATGGTCAATGCATAACTTTAATGCGTTGCGATGGAGGACCTTCTCTCCTACCCCTTTCTCTGGACATACCTTGTACACCTGGGGTCTCATTTATCAAACAGAATCTTTACTAAAACCGTACTTAAGCTCAGCAAAATAAATGTACATAAATAAATAAATGTACATAAATAAAATAAAATGTATGCAAAAAAAAAATAAATGTACTTATGCCCAGTAGTTTGTGATCTATCAAACATGGAGTACACACAGCTGCACGTAATCTCCGCTTCATAAATTTCACAGAAGCAGAAGTTGAGGTACATGTGGGTGAGGTGGAGAAATGAAAGGAAGTGCTTTTGCAAAACAAATAAGAGAAAATTCACGGAGTGGCACCGTTGCTGAAGCCGTCAATGTTGTGAATTCTTCAGAGAGATCTGTGGCGGATATAAAAAAATGGTCCAATCGGGATTCAATCCCCCGACTCCCGGGTGAAAGTCACGCACGCTAACTAGGGATGCACCGATCAGGTTTTTTGCTGCCGATCACCGATACCGATATCAAAGAATGCGGATCACCGATGCCGATCACCGATACCGATCACGTGGATTGGCCAGAAATTTTCTACAACATTATAATGAGTGCTACAAACTACATAATCTGGGAATAAAGGAAATGTAACCTAATCTAAAATGGTCTGTATTAAGGTCGTCACGGTGTGAAAATTTAACCTCACGGTTATTGTGACCAAAATTACCACGGTTTTCGGTATTATCGCGGTATTTTTTTAAACGTGTTATTTTTTCACACAGTTAAATAAACCCTGTATGTCAGGAAAATATTGTCCTCAGTTTGTGTCTACATTTTGCCTAAAATGTGTTATTTTGTAATGATGTTGTTTATTTGTTTACATATTTCCCCTTTAGTCTTTAAAATACCAATATTTGTCCATAACTTCTTATTTTATGTCTGTTTGATGTCATCATTTTAAAAATATTAGATCAGATGATACTCAGTACTCAAGTAGCCTTTTAATCAGATACTTTTTTACCCTTACTTGAGTAATAAACCCTATATCAGGAAAATATTGTCCTCGGTTTGTGTCCTTCCAGTGACCTTTGCAGATGTGGGAAAATGTCATCAGGCAGTAATCATTGTTAAATTCATAATTATTCTCGGAGAGAGACCAACTCTTATCTTCCCCTGGGAGCCCCGTAATGCATAGCGTCATTTCAACATGGCGGTGTCCGTGACGCGGTTTATATGCAGGTAGCGGCGCTGCAGCTGCTTTATATAGCGACTCGTTGCGTTCTCCCTCAACCCAAATCCTCGGATCACGCATTTTAGCTAAAGCGCTAACGTTAGCTTGCCTTGCGTTGGCTGTAGAGTTGTGGGTGATGGTCACGCAGATGTGTCATGAGATGTGAAGCGTTGCTGCCTTTCACAAACACTTTTTTTGCACGTGCTGCTAACAGAATAGCCGTCTTCTATAAACTGTCCCTCGGCATTCTTCAAATATCCAAAAGATGCCCGTACTTCCCACTTTGTCTTCTTTGAGGGATAAAAAATGTCCTCTTGAGCGCTGCCGTCTCCTCCTTTGGCCATTATTTCAGCTTTAGCTTCAAGAAAGTTTTGGTTGTAAACAAAGCGCGCATGTGCCGCCGGCAACTTCAGCAGATGATACGGTGGCTGGTAAGGGTCACCGCGTCTACACCGCAGCCACTGTAAACCCACCGAGATAATATAGTTTTTTTTTCAAATCAAGACGGTTATTATTATTGTCAACTTTTTTTTTTACCGGGGTTTACCGCTACACCGGTTACCGTGACAACCCTACCTGATCGGTCTGCTTTGATCTATTTTGAAAACTCCGATCAAAACCTATAGGGGCACTATCGGCCGATTGGGATCAAATGCCGATCCATCGGTGCATCCCTAACGCTAACCAGTCACCTAAACAGAGATCTCCCTTGACCAAGTAGCCAGGGCACATGATTAATTTAGTCACAGTGACATGACACACTGTCACAGACGCATGACATTCTGTCTCAATCTGTCCCCCTGTTGATATTCTGCATTCCGTATTCTGCGCTTCAGGCTGTGTGTGAGTGTGCGCGTGTGTGTGTGAGTGTGCGTGCATGTGTGTGTGCGCTTGTGTGCGTGTGGGGGGTCTTGTTCTGTGTGAAAACGAAGCAGTACAAGTGATAATGCTGCAGGATTTCATAATTTTATCCTTCTAAGCAGCAGCACTGCAGGTGCTCTCCATGTCCAAAATGTGCGTAAGCCAGGTCCTTAGTCAACTTAAAGTTGCACACATTTTTCCGCTAAGTTTTCTTTCATAAATCCCAACGTTTGCGTGGAAAGTTGCTTACGCAGTTTTCCAACCCCGTTTTGTGTGTAAGCAAGCTTGATAAATGAGGCCCCAGACCCGTATCGCCAGTCCTTTCCACAACAACATGTGGTTCTGAACGCCAACCTGGATTTATCTTCCCCTGTCCTTGTCTGTTCCTGTCTCTCACCCAAACCCTATCTCCTGGGGCTAAAGGCAGGGTGTGTGCCCTCCTGTCATAAATCCTTTTATTTTGGGTAGCCCCCAACCTGATGTTCTTCTTTGCTGTCTCATAGGCAAAGGACAGCCTGTGGTGATGGTCTCTGACCCACCCTTGCAAGCCCTCTCCTGGGAGTCCCGGCTGTAAACGCAGGTGCATGTCCACGGGCTGCCTTAGATATCGCCCAAACATCAGGTACGATGGGGCACACCCTGTGGCACTATGGACCATATTATTATATTTCTGTAGGAGCTCTGGTAGAAACTCTGGCCACCTCTGCTGTCTCTCTGCCTCCAGTGAACGAAGCATATGTAACAGGGTTTGGTTCATTCTCTCAACCCCTCCATTCCCAGCTGGGTGATATGGAATAGTTTTACTTTTCAAATCAAATCAAATCAAAGATACTTTGTTAATCCCAGAGGGAAATTCGTAACACCATAGCACTTGCACAGCTGGTACATGAGAGCCGACTCGAAAGCAGCACCTCTATCAGAGTGTAGTCTAGCCGGACACCCAAAGATTTGAATCACCTGGGCCCACAGGGCATGCACTGCTGTCTGGGCAGTCTGATCCTTGGTAGGGACAGCCCAGGCATTGCGTGTGAAAAGATCTGTCATCACCAAGATATTCTGGAACCTGTCCACGGGTCTCCCCAATGTGAGGAAATCCAAGGACCTGGAACTCATGCACCTCACCTTCCATATTGGGCCGGTCAAAGAACTGGCGCATCCTGGACAGAGACTTTTCCACTCCTGCATGAGCAGATGCCTCATGATACTTCCTCCACACTACCTGGTGTCTTTCTGCTGGGCAGAGGATTTGGAAATTCATTTCGTTAGAGTCCTTTACCTCTCTACACAGCACACCGCCATGGAGCCGCAGCCTTCTCCACTGCCGCAGCAACGTCTGCACTGAGCAGGGGAGGGATTTCCTTGCTTGATTGTCAGGAACATACCCCCGCTCTATGTAGCTTTTCACAATCTGTATATCTGCATCCTCCTCTTGGGCTTTCATCCAATCGTTCATTGGCGGAGGCTGCTCCGGAGGGTCACCTGGTAGAGCATTCAAGAGTGGTTATATGGGCCATGTGACAATCGGCGGGGATCCGAGACAGAGCATCTGCATTAGCATTTTCTTTTCCAGCTCGGTACTTTACCTCAAAGTCGAAGGAGGCCAATTGTAACACCCAATGCTGCTCTGTTGCGCCCAGTCTAGCGTTTTGTAGATGTGCCACTGGATTATTGTCTGTATATACAACAAACTTAGCCCCTGTCAAGTAATCCTTAAATTTGTCAGTAATGGCCCATTTCAAACCCAAAAGTTCCCATTTGAAGGAGCTGTAGTTTTTGTCATTTTGCTGGCATATGCGATTACATGCTCTCTGCCCTCTTGTACCTGCGCCAACACAGCCCCCAAACCCTGGTTACTGGCATCAGTGTACAGTGTAAATGGCTTCGAAAAATCAGCATAAGCTAAGATGGGAGGCTCCGCAAGAGCTTATTTCAAACGCTCAAATGCTTCTTCGCACTCAACTGACCACTGGACCCGTGTGTTTGAACCCCATTGGTGAGAAGCTCCAGCCAGCAGAGCATTTAAAGGTCAAGCCATTTTGGCAAATCCAGGAACAAATCGCCTATAGTAGCCAACCAAACCTAAAAAGGCCCTGACCTGGTGGATGGTGGATGAGACAGACCAGTTCTAGACAGCCTGGATCTTGTCCGGGTCTGGTCGTACTCCCTGCTGATCAACCAGATGCCCCAGGAATTTCACCTGCCGCTGGAACAGCTTGCACTTATCCAGCCTCAGCCTCAGACCATGCTGTCCCAGTTTCTGCAAGACACTCACCAATCGCTGTAAATGAGGATAAAAATCTGGTGAGTAGATGATTATATCGTCCAAATACACCAACACTGAGTCAGACAGATGGTTACTCAAACACCGTTGCATTAGACGTTGAAAGGTAGCGGGGGTGTAGCGCCAGTGCCCTATACACTGGCACTACCTGGTAGCTGTTGCGGGTGGTCTTTATGTGTGCTTTAAGAAATGCAGCTTGAGTTTATTTCTGATGTTGTTTATTACTACAGGGGGCATTACAAAGCCCAAATGGCATTCGCTCAAACTCAAACAGGCCTACAGGGGTGGTAAAAGCAGTCTTTTCATGATCCTTCGGATCCATCTCCACCTGCCTGGCTAGGTCCAATGTAGAGAACCACTCTGCTTTAGTCAGGCATGTGAGGGTCTCCTCAGTCCTAGGGAGTGGAAAAGCATCTTTATGGGTTACTGCATTTAGCTTTCTGTAGTCCACACAGAACCGCCAAGTCCCGTCCTTCTTCTTCACCAACACGATGGGGGCGGCCCAAGGACTACTACTCTCTTGGTTGACACCCTTTTCCAACATATCTGCCAGGAGAGTCTTTATCTCTTTATACATCAGTGATAGGGATGGGTACCTTTGACATTTGAATCAATTCGGTACTAATTCCCGGTACCTAGGAATCGATACCGGTACTTAACGGTACCAATTTTCGATACTTTTGAGTGTTTATTATTTTAATTCTCTTTTATAATTAAATATATATTTTTCTCAATGTATAACCATATTTGATAAATATCACGATAAATAACATTCAACTGTTTGTATTTTAACATCGTCCTTGTAGTTTTATAAGCTGATAATTAAACTGAAGCAAACATCTTTACTGTGAACTAAATTTACTGTGTATCTTCATTCCTTTTGCCATCTTTTTTCATTTGATTTTTCCTACTGGGAAGTTAGAATTTCCGAGGAGAAAGTGAACACACCATTAGCTGATAACAACGGTGGCAATGGAAGCTAACATATCAAGCTAAAGTTATCTTAAACAGTTTATTTAGCTGCTGGAGCAGATTAAAACGATGATGCCTCACACTTAGATCGTTGTCACTGGTTTCATCTTCACCCAATCACCCGTCGCATTTAGTAAAGTGAAGCCAAACTTCAGAGCGCGTTCATGTTCTTCTAGTCGGAAATTCTGAGTTCCGAGGAGAAAGCGAGCGCACCATTAGCAAAACGGAAGCTAACGTTATCTTAAACATTTTATTTACCTACCGGAGTAGATGAGGATGTCTCACTTAGATCGTTGTCGCTGGTTTCATCATCACCCAGTTACCCATCACATTTAGTGAAGTGGACCCAAACTTTAGCGTGCGTTCTTTCTACCATGCTGCTCTGTTTACAACTGGCTCGCAGAGAGCGACGACATAACGCTCTTGCCCATGCGCAGCTGTCTTGGCAAGTTCTCGTTAGGAAAGACGGGTACTGAAACGAGGCACCGTTTGAAATGACGTGAATCTGTGCTCGGTCGGTACTATGGAATTCGGTCGGTACCTTAAAAAGTACCAAATTCGGTACCCATCCCTAAGGGGTGGCAAGGGGTGATATTTTTGTTTGATGGGTGTAGGGCTGCAACTAACGATTATTTTCATAATCGATTAATCTGTCGATTATTTTTTCGATTAATCGATTAATCGGTTTGTTATTGTTTAGCTATTTAACCTATACAAAAGATGAATACATTTCAGTTAAGAAAAAGAAAAACATAAGAGAATTGTGCAGTTGACTGCAATCTATTTTATTGCACATGAACACAGTCAGCGGTGTAAAATGAGCTAAACAGTGCAAAATATCAGTCCAGAATAATTTTTTGGCATCAAAATATAAGAGGTAAATTCCATAAAAAATAATGTAGAATCTGGAATAGAGTTTGTAAGTGGTATGCATTGCTGGGGGTGAGTGTCTTGTTCCCCATGTAGTTGTCCATCGTTGCTTGTTTTTTTCTGCATAAGAAACACAAATAAACTGAATTAAGTACACATATAAAATAAAGCAGCACACACACTACAACACTAAATCAATATTACATTATTTGAATTAATTAACAATATACAGTGATCATTTAATTTGACAAAAATGTGTTGTGAGGCGTTTTACGGCGTTAGATAGTAAAACAGCCTTTTAATAGTTAAAAAAAAGGACTTTCTGAATTTCTCCTGTATTTAAAAATTGAAAGCGTACAACTATGCCGCGTTATATTCACCTGGACACAGCTCGTCTGTATATTTTTCACCGCGGAGTTGTCCTTTTTTGAATGAGGAACATAGTTAAGGGTTTGTGCCGTTTTTCTCTTAACGAGAACATTCTTATAAACAGACGTGCTAAATTTGGCAAGCGCATGATTCACAACACGGAGGAGATTCACGATTGCATCTAGTCAATCAGAAGTAGAACACCGTAAACTGACGCGGCAAAAAAAACATGTTTAACATCCACTATAACGAACTCAGCTAACACTAAGTCCCAAATGTGATCTGCGTTAGCTTGTTTATTTTCTGTTACTTACCGGACATTCCTCTGCTGCATCAGCCCCCACGTTTTCGTCTCAAATGTTCACTTAGGGACGTCGTGCTTCCGTCGTGCCATGGTTTTTGCATATTTTGCAGGTCACCGGTCTTTTCAAGGCATCTAGTGAAGTGCTCCCATACTCGTGAGGTTTTTGTCCGGGGTTTCTCTTGTTTTGTCGCTTCTATTTTTCTTCCGTATTTCTTGTTGATCCGCCATCTCTCACAGCAAGATGAGCGTCAGTAACGTGATACGTCATGAAAACCGAGGGCACTTATTGGCTCATTTCTTCTTCTACGGCTCCACTGGTAGATCAGTGGCTCATTACTGCCACACACTGGCGGCAAATTTAACAGATTGTAACCGATGTCAGATTGTGGTAAAAAATAGACTTTATGCGGTAAAATATGATTATTAAACAACTAATCGATGACTAAAAAAGTTGTTAACTATTTTAATAATCGATTATAATCGATTAAATCGATTAGTTGTTTCAGCTCTAGATGGGTGGTGCATCACCTGTGTGGATCTGGTGCTGGACCAGATCGGTCCTTCCATAATCCTCTTCATTCTTGCAAACACCCTCCTCCATCTCTGAAGAAGGGCCTGCAGCTCGGCTTTCTGCTGTGGGGTTAAGTCCATACCATTAACAAGTAGGGCTGTAGCGATGCCTCAATGACGTCGACGGCTCGATTCTAAAAATTTGTCGACGTCAGATCCGGTAGTCGACGCACCGCGCCCACTTGTTGCATCCACAGGAGTTTGTAAAAAGAAGAGGAATCTGCCTGTTTTTCCTCCTCTAGTTCGCCCTCTTCTCCGCCCTCACTAACATCTCCACCAAATACCGAAGACCCGGAATAATGTCCGTCCGCTACTAGATTCCTTTCCTGTTTTGACCGCCTTTGTCTCCCGGTAACGGACAACAACTTCCGGGGTCAGATGCGCCGCTCCGTCTCTACCGCAGATGTAGAACATCACCAGGAGCGTTTCTCCCTTCATAAGAGAGCTTCTTTCAGACATTAGGAGAGCTGTTTTGGTGGTAGCAGTCTCTCCTCCGTGCTGGTCTGTTTGCTGCTGGGTGTTTTTGGTTTATTTAAACTTGGTAACTTGAACTAAACGTTGGTAAAGCTACTGTTAGCATTTTCGCTAACAGCTTCTTACGTTTGGATAAGCTGTTACGTTTTGGTTTAGAGTTCATCTTTTTTTGTGGCGTAGATCTCCCTTTTATTACATTTAGAGTGTTGTGGGTTTTCGGTTTAGTTTAAGATATCACAGTTTAGAGTTTGGACCTTTGGAGATCCTTATTTTGGTCCAGAACCCTGTAATCTTTGCCCAGTGTGACATTCCTAGTTATTTGTACTTTTGTTTTAATTCCCCACAGGCAGAATTAGTTTTATTATTCTCAACCTGTGGATGGAAAGATTTGTTTTTTTGTACTTGTAAATAAACCTGATCATCATTTTAACTTTTAAATCCCGTTATTGTCCCTTCCTTTTTGCACATGAGCCAAACTCCCCAGGAAGGGTCGTAACACCACTCGCCTCACGCACATAAGTGACCAAAACAAAGCAGCATGGAGACACTCCGTCTCCAACCATCTCTCAGGCAGCAGCCTGCACTCCCAAGTTCTACATGTCACCAGAACATAACCAACCGCAACACAATAAAAGCAGTGTTTTACAAAATGGAAGGCCTGCAGTGTTTATTCTCTTACAGTAACAATTTATCAATTTTTTTGAGGAATTTATTAGAGATTTTTTGGTTTTTATTAACTGTGCAATAGAAAAATAATCATTAGATTAATTGTCTAAATAGTCATTAGAATAGTCGACTATTCGATAAAATAATCGTCAGAATAATCGTTTTAAAAATAATCGTTTACCCCCAGCCCTATTAACAAGTTGGCTCACCTTCTCTTTGGAGATCACAGGCTCCTCTGGAATGGTCGCAGCCACCATATTGACTTCAACCACACCATCTGGTCCCATTATCAGACTCAGGTCCCTGTCTGCTTGTGCATCTGTATCCTCCACCTGGTACAGCTGGCATAGCTTCTGGTAGCGGCCTATGGTGAGCTCGTAGGGATGAGGATTACAGACCCTAATAGGGAGCTGTCCCCCCTTCACCACTGACAGAGCTCGCGCAACCCCCCCAGGGTTGAGCCTCAGGCATCATCTCCACCATCACCTACTGGTCAGTTCTCCTGTTACAAATCCGGCCCCAGATCATTACCTCACAATTTGGGGGGACTTGTACGCTCCGGCGGCTAGCAGGCCGCACGTATCCGAGGAACCCATCATTCTTTGTAGCTGCAGTCTGCCGACAGATGGCAGAAGCTTCTTTCCATGCTCTGTGAGACCTTGCTCTTGAGGGATGAAAAACAGACTCTTTGGGAGAACAAATCATTCCAATATAGCGTCCATCCCAATAATTAAAGGGTAAGTGGAACAGTCATTTTTTACAACCACTACTCCATTTCCTGGTATTTTTACTCCTTCTATTTCAAAGTCCATAACAGCATAGTTGGTATATGGTATGTCCAGCCCATTTGCAGCTTTCAAGGCAAAATGCAGGGGTGAGTCTATTTTATCCACCTCTGGAAAGTGGGAGTCCATCACCTGCTGGTGCACCAACGTAACTTGTGAGCCTGTGTCTAACAGTCCTGTCATTTAGAGCCCTCCCATATCCACTTCAATGAAGGGACATTGCCCCACAAAAGTTGTATTGGCCTCCTGATTATTCAACATAGCCCTCATCCCCACCGCATGGGCCTCTGCAGCAGGGTTGTCTAGTTTAAAGGTGGTTGTTGTTCTGAGGTGCCTCGGCAAAACTTGGCAATATATCCCACCTGCTGACAGCAATGCCAGATAGGTTCTCCCTCTCGGGTCCAGTGCTTACCATAACGAACTGACTTGGGCTTAAACCATGGTTGGTTAGGCGCTAAGCTGGCCTGACTCTGCGGTGGCAGGAGGGGTTTAATCTCATTAACAACCTCCTTCACCATCTCCCTTATTTGGCTTTTAACATCATCCATAATTTCCCTCTTTATGGTTTCTCTCCATTCTAATTCCCCAGGCGCCCTCGTGTACTTGGACTCACCCACAGTGAAACACGTGGCTTGGAGCTCCTGGTGTCCGGACACTTCCTCCTCCAAGAGAAGAGCTTCCCGGTGTACTGCTGCAAAACGTTCCTCGGGATGGTGGCGCACATAGGCCCATAACGTTTGTGCCAATAAACCTTCCCTTAAGCCCAACAGCATCTGCTCCAGCAGGTGCTTCTCGGTGGGTGCGTGCTCAGGACTGCGCTGCTGCAGCCTGCGATATAGCTCTCTCAACCTTAAGGTGAAGGACTTCACAGACTCAGAGGTGGAAAGTAACGAATTACATTTACTCACATTACTGTAATTGAGTAGCTTTTTTGTATATTTATACTTTTTAAGTCGTTTTTAAAATCTGTACTTTTACTTTTACTTGAGTACGTTTTTAAAAAAGAATTGTAATTCGCTACATTTTAAATCTTATCTGTTACTGAGTAAAAATAAATTAAAGGCTTAATAAATTAAAAGTATTACGTTTGGCAGCATCGGAACAGAAAGAGACACCTGCATGAGCGCCGTGTCTAAACCGTGGGGGTACACTTTTGATATTGAGGACAAACAGCCATTTTTAACGCAGTTTTGCTCAAAAACATCAGTTCATTCCCTGTGATCCACTCGCTGATTACCTCCCCTCACCCTCCTGAGGGTTGGAACCCGCACCTTCGCGCACCGGTGTGATGTCATCACAGTTCCACTCGGTTCCGTGTTTGAAATGTGCTTCCCTACCGCTCTGCACGGAAGCGGCAAAATAACGTTTAGCGCTCATAACAAGCGGATTATCAGCGCTTTGCTCAGAAAACAGAAGACCTGCAGGCCTCTGTGAGTTAAAACATCCTGATACTGTTCAGGTGTAAACATTGTGCTCCATCCCTGTGTTTGAACTCAGAAGATGCTTCTTGATGCCACAGATATGTGAAGATTTAGCTTGTTTCTTTATTTTACTCCAGAATAAGAGATTAAATTATTACAAAAGCAGTTCAGTGTAGTTAAATTAGTCATGACGTGTGCGTGTGTGTGTGTGTGTGTGTGTGTGTGTGTGTGTGTGTGTGTGTGTGTGTGTGTGTGTGTGTGTGTGTGTGTGTGTGCGTTACATATATAGAACTGCATGAGACAGCGTGGTTTCATCAAATCCATGCATCTTATTTCTTGGCTGAAGTAACGGCTCAGGAAAATAACTTCTATTTCATAAATAATGACGTCTCTGCAGTGTTTATGATAATATTTTATCTTATATTGGACCTATCTTTGGTCTGGGAGGTGTAATTTATCATGATACAAGCCTTTTAAAACATGTTAAAGTGTTACAAGAGGAGATAAATGCATGAATTTAAAGTTCATGTTTGGAGACCAACCTTCACAGTTTGGAGGCTCACGCTGGTGAGGAGACACCATTAGTTCTAGTAACACCTGGGCTCCCAAGGCCTATTCTGACAGGATGGACGTTACGGACCCTTCAGGATTCCAGTTGGATGATTGGAGGATTATTTAGGAGGACTGGAATGAACAAACTGATTTCAGTGGTGAAGGGTTAAAGGTATTGGCTCGGCATTAAAATTGTAGAAATACTAAATAACTACACTTTATTATCTATATAAACATGTACTGGGTCCAGTTTTTTATTTTATTAAGAACTTTTGTCATAAATCATTACAGAAAATCCAAATCCTCTCCTCCAGACAGTGAAGAACTGTGTTTCGCATACGTCACTCCAGCACGTAAAACAAGCTAGCTGCTGATGTTAGTATTGTGAATCACTGTTATTTGTTTACTTTCGTGCTCCTAATTATTACGTAAAATTGTGTTTACAGCTGCAGCAAAAGGTCTGAGCCATGTGTCCGTGTCCTACACGCATTTTTAAATAACAGGTCTGATCTAAAATAATAAGCTACAGCTATAAATCCATCTAGAACCGCAACGCTACTTCTGGACTCCAGACGAGTCCCGTTAGCATGACTGCAGCAAAACTGCTAACCGTGTTAGCTCCGGTAAGGAAAGAACAAGTCCTTTGGGAAAGCTACCACGCACACACACACACACACACACACAGATATAATCTAAAAGATGATCTCTATATTTCAACAATAGAACCTCCATGTCATCCTGGATTAGTGCAAACAACGAGTTGAGCTAAGGAGTTACTCTCCAGCATCAGGACGATTTAAATATTTTCCAGAGTTATATCAGTAAATACACACAGCAGTAAAACTGTAGATTACTGAACTATATTGGGACACATGATGGAGCTAAGACCAGCTTAGAGCTCCCAGTGGAGCACAGAAATGAAATATTTAAGAAAAGTAAACAAACTGTACTGATTTTGGTTCTGAAGATGAACAGAATCCTCCTCTATGTCCAAATCGGGTCGTAGGTGATCTGAGTTAAACGGTCTAAAACACTTCACTGCAATCCTCATCACCGCCGCTGTCGCGCTGCCCCTCCACAATCCTCCAGCTCTGCCCGGCGTCACTGCAAATATAACACACTGGCCAGACGCACTGCCTGCAGGCCCACCTGCGATCCTCCTTCAATCCCTGGCACAACGTGCAGGGAGAAGACAACGGTACTCACAGGTGAGGGCAGAGTTCCACCCCTGCCCAGTTTCCGTCTGCACACACGCTGTTGTCCCTCTCTCACGGCTCTCTTGCCGTCCTGGAATCGCCGATCCGCCGCTCCTCGATCTGCGCTGCCAGTCTGTTGTGCAGCAACAGGCTAAAGGTCAAAGGTGACAGATCATCTGCTGCTGTGGCCCCCAGACTCTGGAACTCTCTCCCCCTGAGCCTGAGATCAGTGGACTCAATGGTCTCCTTTAACCCTCCAACTGTCTTTATGGGTGGCCCCGCGAGGAAAGTTGACCGTTGAGCAGGACTGATGGTTTATCCCTTGAGGTCCACGTGGCAGGGGTGAGGTGGTGCTCACTCCTCACTCCTGCCACGTGGAATTGCAAAACATTCTTGAAGACTGGGTGAACACACAAAGGGCAGACGGCCGAGGTGTTTCCACTGTGCAGATCATTACTAACCAGGCATGTTTTGTGTGCAGTTTTTATTTTCTAATCATCCAGGGCTTATTAATGCTGTGTCAGCGCTGTTCTGTTCTTCTAAACGTGCAAATTACCGGTAATAACGTGTCAGTGCTGTTTTTATTTTATAACCATCCAGAAATATGAAGGCTATCAGTGCTGTTTTCTTTTCTAAACTTGCAGGCACGTTCACCCGTGTTTAAAATGCGTTTTGTTGAATTAAAACAACAACGAAAAACCTCCATGTAGCGTCTTTCTAATTATCTTATGTTATGGCCGTACCTGCGCTGTGCACCGGAGACCTGCATGTGGCTGCTGCGCCGCGGCTTGTATTCGAGTGCAGCGTGTGTGTGTGTGTGTGTGTGTGTGTAGAAACCCTTTTTTTGTTGGTGTGGCTTTTATTGAGGTGCGCTCTATAGTCTGGAAATAACGGTATATTTTTACATTTTTATTCATTGTTCTTGTGAAGCAGCTCATGATTTTTATTTAGAGGTGCTATATGTAAAAAAATATTTATTCTTTGTTTTTTCTTCATATTGTTCACTATGGTGGACCCACGTGACAAGGTGACATGGGTCGATAGGTAGCTTAAGTCTCCTCATTCCGGCCGGCTCACGGATCCCCTGAACATGAAGGGGATCCGTGAAAGGGGCTACAGATGTTTTTCCTGGGGAACTCACCCAGTACTGGTTTTATTCTTGTTAAAATCTCAGCTCGCTCTTTATATAAATGTTTTCATGGACAGTGCAAAAGTTCTAGGCAGGTGTGGAATACATACTGTAAACAAAGAATGCTCTCAGAAATATTAAATGTTTATTTTTTTCAATTTATAAAATGCAAGGTGAGTGCACCAAACATCCAGCCCAAGTAAGTACGAGCTATCTTCAGCGTAAAGAAGAACAAGAAGTCCTGGAAGTGGGGGTCTGCCCCCACAGAGCCCTGATCTCAGCATCATGGAGAGTCCGGGAGAGCATGAAGAGCCAGAAGGATGTGAGGGAGCACACATCCTCAGAAGATCTGTGGTTAGTTCTCCAAGATGTTTGGAACAACCCGCCAGCCCGGTTCCTTCAACCACTGTGTTCACGTGTAGCTAGAAGAGCTGATGCTGTTTGAGGCAAAGGGTTGGCCCCACCAGATGTTGATTTCTGTTTTCTCTGCTTTTTGTTTATTGCTAAAAATAAGTAATACTTCAATTTTTTTGTAAGCATTCTTTGTTTACAGTGTTTTTCCCACACCTGTCTAAAACCATTGCTGTCATGGTGGGTGGAAGTTTCCTGACCCACATGAAAACAGGTAAGCTCTTACAAAATGTTTATTTTAAAGCAAAGTAAAAAGGGAAACTGGGGGCGCTGTTCCATAAACGAGACAGGATGGAAATCCAAATCTAAAACAAAACAAATGGGGTGAGAACCAGGAATCTGAGAACCAGGGGAAGTAAATGGAAAATGGAGTGATCTACGATGCGTGGACTGAGAATGGGCTGGAGGGGGAGGCTGGTCAGGTCTGGTCTGAGATGGGTCAAGCCGAGGCGAAGGGTTTGTAGTTGAGGAAGGTCCAGGGCAGGTGGATGGTGGAGAGCAGGCGGCCAGGGGAGGTGAGCGACGCAGAGACAGACACACTTCAGGCAGGCTGGGACTGAGACTAGGATCCAGGACGGGTACTCTGTGAACAGGGAAGGCTGTAATAGACCAAGTCAAAAGTCACAAGAGTTACGAACACTCCGACTGGGGCAGGACGAGGCTGGAGGTTACCCAGCGAGAGAGTATCAACCGGCACTGAAGTGTGGAAGCACCGCTGGCCTTGCTGATGAGGATCAGTCACAGCTGAGACGCTCTGACACGTCCACCTGCAAACAAGCTCAGAGGAGCACAACTTGTGGATCAAATGCAGAACCATGACAGTTGCACAATACTCCATACGTTTAGCAGCAACAAGATCTTTTCATATTTCTTGAGGGTTTCAGTTGTCCACTTTCCTTAAGTTTTTGCCCAATATCCTGTCCTGCTTTGGTCCCAGTGCTGATGAGTCGATCTCTGAAGACTTGAGAAAGCTTGAAGAGCTGAAATGAAGTTAAAAACAAAGAAACAAACTATAAAGTAAACAACAGTTTAGATTTTTTACACGTTTTCTGACCGATTTCATGGACGCTAAATCGATACTTATAGTGTGTGAGGTGGCATGCTATTGTTGAGATAATTGATAGTTCAGCTGGATCTCAACACATTAGGATCACCAACCCTAACATGAATGAACTTTTTCTCAACAATGCATTAATATAAAGAAATTAAAGCAACATGTCACCTTTGTTATTAAGGTATCAAAACTTGTAAGCCGTTTAAATGAGCCCAAGGCTCTTTTATTAGACTCCTTTCTTGTAACTGCATGATGATTTCTCCCCTGCTTTGCTCCTCATGGAGTCCTCAATATCATGTTTTTATTAAAACCATGTAAAATACTTCAAATGAATACATTTTTGTGTATAGTACCATATTTGAGTGTTTACATGCCGTCTCTTGACGTGTAAAGGATGTGGCTTCCTCTACTCAGGGTGACCAGCGTCTGCTCTAATGTTTCAGACTCTTATTATTGGAGCTGACAAGTCTCGGCTGCCTCTGTTGTTCTTGTTTGTTGCCTGAATGGCTTTAATATGCTGGCTTTCATGGTGCTGTGTGTGCATGTGTCAGAGGTGTTACCTTCAGAAAAAAAGAGGAGAGACTTCAAATGACTTTTTAGGGAATAATGAAGCAATTAGTTGGCCCAAAGTGGAAAAAACTTTGCTGCCTCCTCCCTTTTCCCACCTTCCCTTGTCTGCCGGCCTGTGTGCACTCTGAAAAGTGTGAAATCTTGCGCGTTGTGCCAAGCGCCTGTGAAGGATAATTACAGATGGAGTGCTTGATTTGGCATGTCTTCCTCCTCATCTGGTGGCCTGCTGCTTGAAGCACATTCTCCATTATAATTAGGTGCCTGAAAAGAAGCACGCATTCTTGAACACAAGTTTTATAACCAAACTGCTGACTGGGTCTCTGGACAAGAGGGGGCGCTGTTCTGTTGTGGATCAAGAAAACAATTTGCATTGGTGACTTGATGACTGGGTAGCTTCAGTAAATGATCACACGTCCACCTCTGGGAGGAAATCAGTCTTTTTATTTTTGATAAGTAATTTTAGGGTCAGTTCATAATTATTTTCCAGGAATAAAAGTGTACTTTATTATTGAGTTTATTTATTTTTAGGTGTTTTAATGTTGAATGTATCACCACCCATTCTAAGCTGAGATTTTATTGCTCAAATGTTAATTATTGAAAAAGACATAATCCTAAGATTATTTTGGTGATAATCTAATTCACAGTAGAGGCAGCAGTTGGCTGCTGATTGTGACATGTTGGGTGGTCCAATTAGAAGCTTTGAGCTAATTTAACTAAAGAGCTCACAATAATGAAGCCTAAAAGCTATCAAGATGTGTGTGTGTGAGTGTGTGTGTGTGTGTGTGTGTGTGTGTGTGTGTGTGTGTGTGTGTGTGTTGTCACTGGAGGCACATTTACCAAAACTTTGATTTTGGTGAAAAAAACGGTGCAGAAGGAATAAATCTGAGAAATGGTAGCTACCTCTGGGCACCTGGTGGGTCTAATTGCATTTCTCCACCCCCTCTCTGCTTTAGTGGCTCCCCTAAGACAAAGTGTTTTGCTTCATAGTTGTAGAGTCTTTTATTAGTCGTCTCTCTCATAATAGAAACCCGTATCTGATTTTACACGTTTGCTCACCAGAGATTCACAGATTAATCTGTAGCATCTTAGTTGTAACAATTTTTTTCTCTTTAAACACATAGTCGCTAAAACATTTGTGCTTTCATGGAACCCCTTTGATGTGGTTCAGTTTTCCAAGAGCTCGGTGAGAATTAAAAGAAATTAGATTTTTACCCTGAAATGTGTGAATAACTGGTTTTTATACTTCTAGCCAGAGAAGATTGAGTCGCGTCATTCTAGATTAAATATTTGTTGGTTTCCTGAGTTTTTGGACGTTGTGAGGTCACCCTAAGCTCTGAAAACAGTTTTTGGACGTTTGACAGGTTAGAGAAAAATTGAATGAAATGCATATAAAGCATATAAAATATACAACAAGGAAATGTAATAAATAATGTTTTTGTCCCAACTTTGGAAACGGCTCCATGCGTTCCTGTCTGTGTCAGACGCATCTATAAACTTCCTGTGTGTTTTTTCTTCACTAACCCCCAAAAACAGGTTACACATGGAGCCTGTCTCAGGTTCATTTCCTCCTCAAAGGTCACATTGTAATGAATTACCTGTGCTACCACTCCTGGTAATGTTCCCTGCTGCTCAGAGTCACCATAAACATGTCACCATAATGCTCACCACTCGGCTCTGCCCCACAGTGCATTCTGGCCGTGAGGGCGGAGGGCCAGATGCTGGTGGAAATGAGAGCTGTGTGTCTGGTGTGTACGCAGCGGGTTTGTGTGTGAGGAAGCTTGTCCGGGGGGGGGGGGGGGGGGGGGGGTATGAGACTGCAGCAGGCGCCACTTCCACCATTGCTTCATGATGGTGTGCTGTTTGGCCATTTTGTTGCAGAATAAGTGTACGCTTCGTGGTATTGCATCATAAGGTGTTGATACCTGCAGAACACTTGCAGAATTTCACTCATTCATATCGTTCAGTTCTTCATATGATCAGCCATGTTTACATGAACTCATACTAAACAACCAATAAGCTAATTAACGAACGGTGTGACAACACATAGTTCTTGTTAAAAGAATCACTCTACGCCACGCACCTCATTATAATATTCTCTGTGTTCATTTGACCTTTTTTTTTATTTTCGTCAACTAAAGCTGTCTAGTTTCAATAAAAGCATACAGAAACAATTAATTTGATCATTAATCACATTGTTTTTATAGCAACATTTTCTGATTATGTAACGTCACCCAAATGCTTGTCCTCAGAATGCCTCCTAGTGAATAACAAAACCCTTTTTATTTCCCAGAAGCCCTCAAACAGTCGCCCACACAGGTGGACCACCTGTGCAGTTTGATTAAATTGTTCTCATCTCTACCTGAGGCACCTTCTTTCTGGTCCTTGACTGATGGTGGCCCCAGAAGAACAGCAGAGGCTTTTTTTTTGGGGGGGGGGGGGGGGGGTGTCCCTGCAGGCCTCCTCTCCAGTCCCCACCTGAGGCGTGGGTGATTTACAGTGTGTGGGAGCAGACTGATCCACCGCTGTTTGAGCAGACCGCTATTCCACGTCCAGAAGCTCATTAGGGATCTTTGCAGGGATTTTTTGTACACGTAAACACACACACACACACACACACACACACACACACACACACACACACACACTCCAAACATAGACTAAACCCTTCACTGCCTCTGGCTTTTGGCAGGGAAACGGTGTCATAATGAACATGTCTCCTGTTTCCTTGACTTTGATTGGAGGGTGAGCTGTCTTTCACATGAGGGAGAAATTCATTGTTAATGAAACACTTGCATGTGGCCGAGGCCTTCAGAGAAATCTCTGAATTCATGGGTTTTCAGATCGGAGCCGTTAAATATCCCGCCTTATCCCCTGTTGTGATCATCAACATATATAATGGACAATTCGTGCCCATAGGCTCCAATAATAAGTTTTTAAGCCAAAATGGGAGGTGGCCACCGCCGCCATTTTGACCGTGTCACAGGTTCCGACAAGCCCAGACAATTTCAAAAAAGGGAAGAGAGGTGGAGCTGAGGCTGAAAGGCTGGGATCAACTGACGACACCCGGTTAAACTGAAGCTAATGTAGCTACAAGCTAACCCAAAGCTAACGCGGAAGTGGGAGCTAAGCTAACAAAGGTAGCAATCTAGCTACAACCGGAGTTAACTGTGCACAACACCGGAGCTTCTGAGTCAGAGATACGCCGGGCTGACCGCTGGGTAAAACCGGGTGGAACACAGAGGTCTCCGAGAGCTCCACAAGCCGGTGTCGGTACAGGATCTGCTCGGGTGCAAAATTGGCTCAGGGTCCGTCGACTGCCGATGACGTCTAAGTAGTTGATTGGCTGATCATGAACCTTACGGAATTACGCAATCACGTTACGTTGGTCCAGGCAAATCTTTGTGTTGGAAAGATGGACAACTTTTACAAAGAAATCCATCATTACCCCTTTGAAAATACACTTTTAGCATAGAGCTGCATGTATATTAGGGCTGAACGATTAACTGCATGTGCAATTAAATTGCGATGTGACAAAAGGAGATTTTCTAATTGCAAAGGCTGCAATTTGGCAGCGAGTGGTTAGCGCAATGCTAATACACATGGAAAAACCCATAGCAATGCTAATGCTAATATCGCCGATTACATTATTACAAATTATGAATTAGAAACGTGCCAAATGATTACATTTGGAGTATAATAGAAAGTAAAACTACCATCAATCAAATAAGTACAGACAGGTATTTTAGTAAAGCCAGAAAACTTTTAACTCCAGAGTTTTGGCTAGCAGCTATGAGCGTAACTGAACTACGCATGGACAAGACGTCAAAAACTCTAAACACAAAATACTTAAATAAACGGGACACACTTCTTTCCTGCAAATTCAATTTTAAAGGTGTTGCTAATACCTATGATCCTTCAAGGGATGTGCTCAAAGAGGAGTTCAACATTATGAATAAAATATAGTGTTTTATTTTACAAATACCATTATAAACACAAACTTACGTCTTAAGAAACATTATTTTAATAACGAAACTGCTAAATTCTTTCCAACAGTATAGATGTGTAGTTTATTTTGGCCGAGTGGGTTTGCCGTACTTTGACGTCATCGGCAGTCGAAGGACCCCGAGCCGATCTTGCACCCGAGCAGATACTGTACCGACACCGGCAGCCGCACAGCAGACAAGCGCCGCTGCGATCTGAGATGTGCCAAGTTGCGGGGAGGGGGTCATACCGATAGTGGGAACCCAGCTCCACCAACATGTTATGTTTCAACCCATTTTCTAAAGTGCAGCATTATGTTAAATGCACTGGGTTTTACCCTATTACATTTAAATTTCATGGTTAAACAGTACATGTTAAAATCTAAGCTCAGCTCGGCAGTGACCTAAAATACATAAATATAATTTTACTTACCGAAAAAAATGAAGTGGAGACTCCTTGGACGCTCTATTAGTGCAATTAATGCCACAGCAAGTCATTTTGTCCAACAATTGCACAAAAAATATCCAAAAAAGAATACACAAACGCTACAACTAATGGTCTAAGTTGAGAGACTGAAAATGGCGGATCAGTTTTAAGGCTAGACCGAGGCTCTACTGAGGTCTTTCCCCGGAGCTAGCTCTGTGGTCACGTGGGTCGGATGCTCATTAATTATACAGAATTTTAGGCTTTTAATACACTTAAACAGAAGAGTGAGAAAAAAATTCACCCCCCTCAGAGTTGTCATGAGTGTAAACTAGATCATTTAAACCAAAAACATGTTTTGGTACCAAGCTGTAAACATGTTTATTTCTGCTGTGAAATTGGTATTTTTAACATGGGAGTCAATGAGGATTTGCTCGCTTCTGACACCAGCCCCCAGCGGATGAGGGTGGAACTGCAATTTTTGGTACTTCCGGGTTGGCTTCAATTTCATACCAGTATTATGCGGCTTGGTAGTGATCTGGACAGTGTTTTATCATTTCTGGACTTTGATTAATCAGTTAGCCTAACATCTTTTAAAGTCACAGCTTTTGTGTACAGCAGCCTTTTGAAACAACTTGAGACGACAGTGTAAGGATGAAATTCTGTGACTCTTAACATTTACTTTATTATTTAATGTTTTGTCTTTTTCGACTTATTCTGTTTCTTATGGCTGTTATAGTGAATCTACAGAACAAGCTAGGTTTAGGATGAGAACACGGTCATGGAACACTCACCCCGCCCTTGGACATCTTCCGAGACGTTTCCGAGTGCATAATGCATGGAGGACCTAGGGAAGGGGTGGCACGCGGTTCGGGGGCCTCAAAGAAGAGTCCAGGCCGCCTATTTCCGCTTCTCTAGAACAACCAGTAACTCTGCCTCCTAGCCAATCATTGACCCACAGTCGCTGCTGTCGTGTATTTGGCCAAGCAAGTAGGAGGAGTGGCAACCACACACCCATCACCTGTGGAAATGCCTGAGTGGATTTGAGTCACGCTGAGTAGCTCTAAAGGAAAACTTCCTTTAGTGGCCCAAGTCCCTCCCCCTCCCCGTTATACCTGCAGCAGCTGCCTGAACTGTTGCTACAAGGTGACACCAAATTCTGACATGACCCTCTAATGTTGCAGCTGAAAGCACGGCTCATTGTGACTCACGGCAGGTGCTTCTTTTCCCCAACCGCCCATCACCATTGCTGTTGACAAGGGCGTTGGACATTCAGCCTTGTTGTAGTTCCTGCAAATGATCGTGCAAGAAGAGGAATCTGATATCTGTACTCGTCTTAGTGAAACATAAATAATCAGTTCATTTTAGTTTTCCTAAAATGGTGAAGTCACAACTACTAATCAACTTTATTTATTTTAATTACACTTTAACAAAGGTTTCTTACCTGTTGAAAAAAACTCCAGTTATCTTTCCCACATGTTTTGTGTGATTGCCATAATTATTTTTGACAAAATGTTCCTAGGAGTAATAATAATTGCACCGTTTTTACGTGCCTGTAAACGTTAACAGTTATTGTTTCAAAAGGCCTTAGGTAGAAGTGTTGAGTAACCGAGCATACTGGATGGAAACCAGCGATAGTTTTGAACCGCATGGGGCTAGCAGCCTTTCACAGCACAGACAAGGAGGCTCTGCTGCTACAAGCTGTTGTTTTATGGGGCATCTCTCTTCTCCCACATAGCCAGCAACGGGAAGAGCGTTTGAAGTCAGGCACGCTTCTCCTCAGGGTGTGGAGATTGGCTATTGTTGCACATTTAGCACCGCTGAGGAAGATGGATGTGTGGAGCCGGGACGGCAACAGCACAGTGTGTGTCAAAATGTGGTCATATGTGAGCAATGTGGTGTCTGCATGGCAGCTTTTTAAGAGCTGCCAGGGAAACGTCTTCTTGTTAGAACAGTATCAATAAGAAGGACGTGGCGCGGATTCTGCTAACACCAAAATACTCAATCCTTCATTTCCCCCTAATATGTTTGTGATGCTCTACACTGGTTTTACTGGTGATTTATTAAAGTGGACAATAAGTTCTGAGTGCACAGTAGGGGTTGTATGAGCTAGTCGACTTCACGGCTCTGTAGTGACTTTTAATGCCTGTCATCGACTAGTCGCTGTCACGTGATAATGACTGACAAGATGCAGTCCTCCAGCAGGTGATGAGCCCCTGCGTCGGGAGGCAGAGGCGACGCGCTGTGCCAGAGTGTCGGTACTGACACCGGCGGTAAAACGGACATTTAACCAAACTGTGACCTTTTCCCTCTTGCAATTTAACCTTCCCCTCACCCCCATCCTAACCTTAACCAGCTTGCGCATGCAAAGCTCTGATTGTTGACGCGCTCCAGACATCTGCGTCCTGAGCACCGCCAAATCAGGTGTCACCACCTCAAAAACAAATTAAACACGCAATCGTTCATGTCGGCTGATTTCCTTTCATGTTTTCTGTCTGTCATTTGTGCCTGATGCGTTTCGCTGCTGCGGAGCGAGGCGCATCACCTGTTTTGTTCTCCGGTGACGCACCCCCAAGATTCCGACTATCTTCGCTCCGGCACGAACTCCGCAGCAAAAACGGTCCCGTTGTAGTCGGCCGGCGAGCAGCGGCACTCCGCTGTTTTTGCGGTCGGTAGATCTTTTAGAACTGCAGTTCAAAGGTAACTCATGAGGTGAATATGAATGAACCCAGGTAGCAGTTTTTCTTTAGGATTGAGAGGAGATGCAGGAAGATAATAAACAGATAAGACAGAAAAACAGTCAAATAAAAACAAGTTAGTTTTTGTACCTGGTGGTTGCAACAAACAGACACCACTGAAGGTTATCAGAAGTGAGGAACAGAAAATGAAATAATTATTTTAATGTTTATATCAGCAGGAACTCTGAGAGGCTGCAGGCGCATCAGTGAGTTTGCGGCCGCTGCGCGGGGGGAGGGGGGAGAGGGCTGAAGCAGAAACTACCGTTGTTAAAAGAAATGTGTTTAACTTTGAAAATGTGGGCGCAATTTTAATTGTCAAAAACTCCAGGGAACCTACCGACTCCCCCCCCCCCCCCCCCCCCCCCGTGCCGATTGGCGTCCGTGTACACATCCATTCGGATTGTTGGAGTAAAATACTGCCCACTGCGCATGTGAACAGTTTCAGTGTACACATGCGCTCAGGCCAGTGGAGGACGGTGTGAGCGGGAGATCAATATTCTGGGTTATCCTGTGGTGGAGGAGCAGCAACAATATGTACCACTGAGCCTGTAGCTTAGTTAAAGTGGTCAGTAAAAACAAAAGCACACAGGTAAAAATGCAAAAAAGGTCTATAACGGGGGGTGGGGTGGGGGGTGGGGGGGGGGGGCGTAAGTCAATGGATAAAGCTAGAGAATGAGAAAATAAAATGCCGGGGGAAAGAAGTGTGGATAAAATGAAGTTTGTTTACATTTTTTTTCTGGGAAAGACAACTCTGCACATGCTCAACCCAGTAATCTGACTGAATGCTTGGTGTGGGTATACTCACGGCATGACCGGATCATTTCAGTTAGTGTTAAACAGAGATTTGGGATTTCAGATCAACCAAGATTTGAACTGGTAAGGGGAAATTTGGCGCATGTAAACGTAGCTACAGTTGAAACTACATCTCCACATTTGACCCATCCCCATGGGGAGAGGTACCAGGGTGGACACTCTACCACTAGGCCACTGAGAAGGTGTGACCTACTTACAACACCTGGGCATGCTCCTGATGATGTGGTGGATGGTCTCCTGAGGGATCTCCTCTCAGACTTGGACTAAAGCATCCACAGCCTGCAGTCTGTGGTGCGCATGGTGTTGGTGGATGGAACAAGACATGATGTCCCAGATGTGTTCAACTGGATTCAGGTCTGAGGAGCGGTTGGGCCAGTCCATAGCATCAATGCATTTGTCTTGTAGGAACTCCTGACACACTCCAGCCACATGAAGCCTATTATTGTCTTGCATTAGGAGGAACCTTGGGCCAACCGCACCAGCATATGGTCTCACAAGGGGTCTGAGGATCTCTTCTCAGTACCTAATGGCAGCCAGGCTACCTCTGGTGAGAACATGGAGGGTTACGTGGCCTCTCAAAGAAATTCCACCCCACACCATTACTGACCCACTGCCAAACCAGTCGTGCTGAAGGATGTTGCAGACAGCAAAACATTCTCCACGGCATCTCCAGACATCGTCATGCCTGTCATATGTGCTCAGTGTGAACCTGCTTTTCTCTGTGAAGAGCACAGGGCGCCAGTGACTAATTTACCAATCTTGGTGTTCTCTGACAAATGCCACACATCCTGCATGGTGTTGGGCTGTAAGCACAACCCCCATCTTTGGACATCGGGCCCTGATACCACTCTCATGGAGTTTCTGACCGTTTGAGCAGACACATGAAGATCTGTGGCCCACTGGTGATCATTCTGCAGGGCTCTGGCAGTGCTCCTCCTGATCCTCCTCGCACAAATGCGGTCCTGCTGCTGGGTCATTGCCCTTCCACGGCCTCCTCCATGTCACCTGATGTGCATGCCTGTCTCCCAGTAGCGCCTCCATGCTCTGGACTGAGAGACTCAGCAAACCTTCTTGCCACAGCTCGCATTCATGAGCCATCTTGGATGAGCTGCCCTACCTGAGCCACTTGTGTGGGTTGTATACGTTGTCTCATGTTAACACAAGAGTGAAAGCACCACCAGAATTCAAAAGTGACCAAAACATCAGCCAGAAACTGAGAAGTGGGCTGTGGTCACCACCTGCAGAACCACTCCTTTTTTGGGAATGTCTTGTTAATTGCCTATAATTTCAATAATTGTCTATTCCATTTGCATAACAGCATGTGAACTTGATTGTCAGTCAGGGTAGCTTCCTAAGTTTGATTTCACAGAAGTGGGGCTGACTTGTTAAGTGTTCCCTTTACTTTTTGAGCTGTGTTTGTTGCCATCATTAATCCTTGTGTCAAATAATTTTTTCATTGTTGACCAAAATTTAAAATGAAAAATGATGTTTTCTGTAAGCAGCTTTACTGTGTTCAAGCTATGTTTTTCATAAACTAGATACTATATCAGAATCTTGTTTTGTTTTTCCATCCATCCATTTTTTTCTGCTTATCTGGACTCGGGTAGCGGGGGCAGTAGCCTAAATCGAGAGGCAGAGTCTTCCCTCTCCCTAGCCACTTGGGCCAGCTCTTCCGGGGAATCCCAAAGTGTTCCCTGGCCAGGTGAGAGACATAGTCCTTCCAATGTGTCCTGGGTCTCCCTTTAGGTCTCCTCCAGGTTGGACGTGCCCGGAAAACCTCACCAGGGAGGCGTCCTAATCAGATGCCCAAGCCACCTCAACTGGCTCCTCTAGATGTGGAGGAACAGCGGGTCTACTCCGAATCCCTCCCAGATGACTGAGCGTCTCGCCCTATCTCTAAGGGAGAGCCCAGCCACCCTGTGGAGAAAACTAATTTCGACCGCTTGTATCCACAGTCTCATTCTTTCGGTGGCTACCCAAAGCTTGTGACCATAGGTGAGGGTAGGAACGTAGATCCACCGGTAAATCGAGAGCTTCGCCTTCAAGCCTAGCTCTCTCTTCACCACGACAGACCGGTACAACGCCCGCATCACTGCAGATGCAGCACCAATCCGCCTATCGATCTCACGCTCCAGTTTTCCCTCACTCGTGAACAAGACCCCAAGATAATTAAACTCCTCCACTTGGGGCAGGACCTCATCCCTGACCCGGAGAAGGCATTCTACCCTTTTCCTAATCAAGACCATGGTCTCAGATTTTGAGGAGCTGATTCTCATCCCAGCTGCTTCACACTCGGCTACAAACCGCTCCAGCGAAAGCCAGAGATCACGTTCTGACGAAGCCAACAGGACCACATCATCTGCAAAAAGCAGAGACCTGATCCTCAGGCCACCAAAACAGAAAGGACTGGTATTTAGGTCGAGGAAGTTTATTTTTTTCCATTTCTGCCGCGTTCACAGGTTCTGTACTGCTCTATGACTTGGCCGCTGCTTCTCGACCACTTTTTGTATGTTTTGGTGTTTTGCTTTATGTTGAAGTAAACATTTTACCAGATTTTTTCTGTAAGCACTTTTATTTTTTACAGTAAATTGTAAAGCTCAAGGACCATGCATCTTGACTAATTTAAGAATCATTACAAATACACCAAGGTAGACATCCATATAATAGTGAGAATTTAAAAGCTATATCTAAACATTCTATCTACAGTGAGGGAGGATGTGCATCTAAGCAACATTTGATCACAGAACTTGTTTTTCTCGGTGTAATTAACTCGCGTTGAGTCACACATTTTGACATTTATCTAATACTGAAATTTCCCTGACGGACAATAAAGGATTTTCTATTATATTTTATTCATAATATGTGCTGTATCAGCCTCACAAAGAGTGTTTAAAGATTCAGTGTAAATAAGGGACAAATGAATGTAACAGAAATATGTAATTATTCTTGTCTTGTTTGCCATGTTTGATTTTTCACGTGCTTGGAACATTTCTGTTTCCTTCCAGATACAGACCCCTGTCTTCTGGAGAAGCAGGAGCAGCAGCAGCCCACCTATGTTGCTCTAAGTTACATCAACAGGTAAAGAAAAGCATTTAGTTTAAAAATGAACACATCTATGCCGATAGAAAAATCTTGGACGCTCTTCTGTGTCCGTCTTTATTACACGTGTCACAGGAGGTCTAAGAGGTACTGCTGACTGTTTCACTTGCCATCTGGTGGGTTGCTTAAATGAATTGCTGTGGTATTGTGTAGCTGAGGTTTTCTACTGCCTTAAGTTCACCCCAGCTGTCTTTGATATGGGACTTTAATAGAGGTTATAAAGGCGTTCTGCAAGAAGCTAGCATATGACGTCTGCCGCCGTCTCCCTGCCTTCACCATCACGTGTTGATGTGGCTGTGGCTTAATGTGTTAATCCCAGTATTGCTTTAACAATGTCTATGTTAACATTTTATTTTTATTATAGTCATTTATCAAAGACTTTACTAATGTCTATAAAACCCAATGGTGTATCTTTTTTATTCTTTTCAAACATACACCCGTTGGTTGCAAACCTATTAATATTACAGCCCCAAAGTAATGGGCCTCTTTCCATATAGGTTTATTTTTCTATGAATATTGAGATATTTTCATTTTTTAATGCCAGGTTTATGACGGACGCAGCAAGACGAGAACACGAGGCTCTGAAGAAAAAGGTGCAGCCCAAGCTGTCCTTGTCTCTAACTGGCAATCTGTCCCGCAGCAAAATTCCCACACCACCCCGCCACACCAGTGGAAACCTCACCCCTCCAGTTACTCCCCCAATCACTCCGTCCTCTTCCTTCCGCAGCAGCACACCTACAGGTAACCACCCACAGGGTTCTTGATAACCTCAACCCAAGAAGATATTATGTATGGAGATATAATAATGGAATGACCTGCACTTGAATAGCTCTGTCCTGTGTCAGAGGACTCCAAAGTGCTTTGCACTACAATTGTTTACACGTTCACACTACATGGTAGCCATAGCTGCCCTGGGGCACACTGACAGAAGTGAGGCTGCCGTACACAGACACTACCAGTCTCTCCCACCACCACCAGCAGGCAATGAGGCTAAAGGGGGTCAGACTGAGTGGGGCACGAACCTGCATGCCTCTGGTTATAGGCCAGTTGCTTAACTCCTCATTTACATCCATCCATCCATCCATTTTCGGCCGCTTATCTGGGATCAGGTCATGGGGGCAGTAGCCTAAGCAGGGAGGCCCAGCATTCCCTCTCCTCAGCCACTTGGACCAGCTCCTCTGGGGGAATCCTGAGGTGTTCCCTGACCAGCTGTGAGACAGTCTCTCCAGCGTGTCCTGGTTCTTCCTTTAGGCCTTCTCCCGGTTGGATGTGCCGGAAAACCTCACCAGGGAAAAGTCCAGGAGGCATCCTTACCAGATGCCCAAGCCACCTCAACTGGCTCCACTCGATATGGAGGAGCAGCGGTTCTACTCCGAGCCCCTCCCAGAAGACCATGCTTCTCACCCTATCTCTAAGGGAGAGCCCAGCCACCCTAACCTGCAAACCCTAACCCTTCCGACTAACGGCCATGGTCTCGGATTTAGAAGATGTAGCTGTCCCTGGCACCATGAAGAAAAGAACGGAGAGCCTCGACAGGTGCATAAACTTTTATTTGTTTCTCTGGTCCGATGCCTTGGACTTCACTCCATGAGTTGCACCGTGAAAACTGTTTAAATATACAAAGCATAAATAAAGGTGAACACAAATTCAATGTCATAACAGAAAAGAGATTATATTCTTACATTTACCTTGCTCCATTTGCCAAGGGTGCTAAACAAAACAATAGTTCCTCATAAGCTGCTTCATCTGTAGCTCTGACTAGCCTAGACTAGACAAGAAAAACAAACAATGACTATAGAGTGTCAAACAAGTTACCCAAACAAAGCATCAATACAACAAAACTTACGTGGAGATGCAGTGGGCAACGTGCAGCTGAGGTAAATTCAGACTAAATAATTTCAAACAGTGTCGTCTTCAACAAACAAATTAACCCAAGTAGTTTGTGTTTTTTTCTCTGGAAGGGTGTGGCTTATTTATGAATTCTGTGAGCCAGTTAAGGGTCATCACCATCAGCTGCTCAGCTGGCAGCTACAGAAGAGCTGATTCTCATCCCGGCTGCTTCACACTCAGCTGAGAACCGCTCCAATGAGAGCCGGAGATCATGTTCTGATGAAGCCAACAGGACCACATCATCTGCAACAAGCAGACTCAATCCTCAGGCCACCCTAAACAGATCCAGTCCACACCTTGGCTGCACCTAGAAATCCTGTCCATAAAAGTTATGAACAAAGTCGGTGACAAAGGGCAGCCTTGGTGGAGTTCAACTCTCACCGTAAACAAGCTCGACTTACTGCCGGCAATGCGGACCAAGCTCTGGCACCAGTCATACGGGGACCTAACAGCCCGTGCCGTATCAGGTACCCCATATGCATGAACTAGTTTTTCACTCCTGGAAAGGATGCTTCTAATCTTAGCAATATTCCGAAGGTGGAAAAAGGAAATCCTACAAACCTGTTTAACGTGGGATTGAGGAGGTCTTCAAAGTATTCTGCCCACCGATCCACAACGTCCGGAGTAGAGGTCAGCAGCACACCGTCCCCACTATAAACAGTGTTGGTAGTGCACTGCTTTCCCCTTCTGAGGCACCGGATGGTGGACCAGAATCTCCTCAAATACGGAAGTCTTGTTCCATGGTCTCCCATGCCCGGGTTTTGCCTCTGTGACCAAATGGTCCGCATTCCGCTTGGCCTGCCAGTACCCATCAGCTGCCTTTGGAGTCCCACAGGCCAAAAACACCCTATAGGACTCTGTCTTCAGCTTGACGGCATCCCTACCCGTCGATGTCCACCAGCAGGTTTGGGAATTGTCACCACGACTGGCACTGACAACCCTGCGGCTGCAGCTCCGGTCGGCCGCCTTGACAATGAAAGAACGGAACATGGCCCACGGAACATGGCCCACTCAGACTCAATGTCCACCGTCTCCCCCAGAACATCTTAGAAGTTCTGTCGGAGGTGAGAATTGAAACTTCTTCTGACAGGAGACTCCGCCAGACATTCCCTAAGAGGTCTTCGGGCTGCTGTTTGTCAGCTCCCTCACCGAGGACCTGTTTGCCATGGGTGACCCTGCCAGAGGCATAAAGCCTCAGACAACATAGTTCCTAGGATCACTGGGACACTCAAACCCCTCCACCACGGTAAGGTGGCAGCCCAGGGAGGGGCTGTAAAATATGTCATTTACATAGGTTTTTTTTTTTTTTTGTTTGAACGGTTTAATATATAAAGAGAAGAATGTGGATTTTACCATCAGGAAGTCAACAAGCTTGAATCAAGGCCTTCTTCTCATGATATTCTGCTTTATAAATTCCCACAGGTAGTGATTGTGATGAAGCGGATGTAGAGTTTGAGGCATCTGACAGTGATGAATCGTGGACCACAGAGAGTGCCATCAGCTCTGAGTCCATCCTGAGCTCCATGAGTATGAATGGAGGAGACGAGAAGCCGTTTGCTTGTCCTGTTCCAGGCTGTAAAAAGAGATACAAGGTATGCCTCATTCACATTCTAACATCTTATTCAAAGATATTTTATAAAACATTTTACCTCGTCAGCTGAGAATACTAGAAAAAATAGGATGAGATCAAGTTTTTTTTATCCACAGAAACAAGTTCAAATGAGTCGAAAATAAGTTGTTTTTAGCAGCAAGTCACATACATCTATAGCAGTTTCTATTCACGCCTGGTGTGTGTGTGTGTGTGTGTGTGTGTGTGTGTGTGTGTGTGTGTGTGTGTGTGTGTGTGTGTGTGTGTGTGTGTGTGTGTGTGTGTGTGTTTGGGCCACAACAAATCTTCAGTTGTTTTTTCTTTTCTTTTTTCATTAAAAACACATAATATAAGACTGCATTTATTATGACAAAATGCACACCTCCAGTTTTCCTTACCCAGTAATACTCCTGATTGCATCCTTTGGCCTGGCCTTGAGCTAATGTGTTTTGATGAGATTTTCTGTTTTTGTGTCAATGCCCCCATGGAATTGGCAAAGTCTGTAAACAAACGTTATTCTCTGTTTATTCTGCAGAAACTCATTTCTCCTAAAGAAATTCATTATCTCCTACCATATCCGGCACAGCGTGCCCCTTTAGGGACATTGAAGGAAATAAAAAGTTAAACATTGTTTATTGTGTACATGACAAAGTATTACATGCTCTCAACAAAGACCTATTGGTTGGTTATGGGCTCGACACACGGGAGGCGACAAACGACCGCGATCAGTGAAATTCGTCGCTGTCGCTTTTATTACCAGTCACACGGGAGGAGATCTGCTGCAGCGGCCAGCGGCAAAGCCGTCTACGCGTTCTGTTCCATGGCGAAATCGAAACTTCCGTTGTTTTGTTTGGCTGTGTCAGGTTGGAGGGAATTAAGGTTATTTAAGCTGTTCAGAGTTAATAAAGCGGTAGATATGATGTTTCACAAGGTGCTGCTAGAGTTATGTGAAATCTTACTTCTGATTTTATTATATAAAACATAATAGTAATCAACTTCTCCTCCATGTTTGCTCGGAGGTGTACGGAGCATCCTGTCCGCTCATTGGTCAGTAAATGAAACTGTCGCGTGCCCGTCCCATTTACCGGTTCCGTTAGAACTTATGAGACGGTGCATCCATCAGGGTTCGAGTGGGGGTGTCGGCGAGTTTAATCGTACTAGACCCGGGTTTGGACCACCTAATTAGAATCGTGTCTTTTATTTTAAAGGTGAAATGACTTGTACGAATAGCCAGCCTCAGAGTACTCCACTTCTTTTAAACTCGTTACCTTTTGGTTAAGATACTAGAGAGAAGTCTGGAGGCAAGCCAAGCCTCTCAGCAATTGTTTGGGTTATCCGGATTAATTGCGCCTCTAACAGCTTATGTGGGAGGTTGGTAACTATAAAATGATTTATGCTAGTTGATCAGGCTATCATAAATTTATCAATTTATTTATTAATCCAACCACTCCAGCTGTTAGAGACTTTTTCAACCTGCAATCAGAGCCAAAATAACCTCTAATATTCTGTTTTTATCGCCCTTAAGACAACTCGTTACTCGCAAGGAGGGGGGAGTTAAACTCCTCTTATCTTAAGGTTTCTTTATATTATTTTATTACAAACTGTAAAGTAAGTCCTGATAATTCAGAGACCTATGATCGACATGCTTACCTCTGTGCAATTATGGCCTGGGCTCCAAACGTGAAGCTTTAGAGAAAACCTGAAAGAATCAGGATTATGTTTCTTTTCCAAAAAAGGTTTATTACAAAATAGAAAATACAAAAATGGGTAAAGTAAAAAACAACTGCTATCCCCCAAGGAGGAATTAGTTCAAAATGATTAAATAAGAGTTAGTTTACACTAGCTCCTGTCTTCTGAGAATCTCCCCAAAAACTCTCTAAAAACTCTTTCATCCCCCATCCAGGTTTGGACGGGGGATGACCCCTCCAAATCTGCTCTGTCTCTTCTTGTCGCCTGCCCCAGCTCTCTCTCTCAAGCTCTCTCTGCTGTTCAGAGCTGTTCTTATATACCCTTCCTGGGCCAGCTTAAGGTCATGGGGTCATTTACCAGATACACACTTTGTAGCTCAACACAAAACATTTGGTGTCATTTTCACTACATGCAGCATTCTTCTTAACACAGGTCATTACATCATCTTTTGCAGTATTCTTCAGTTTCTCTCCAATGTTCCCGAGAGGTCTTCTGGATCTGATGGGCTTGTCTTCACTCTGTTCTCCTCCAATCCCATCTTTCCAAGCCAGGGGTGGATCCAGGGGTGGGGCCAGCCAACCTGACCTTTTGCCCAGTTCTGTCCTCTTGTCCCTGTGACCCTTGTGTGACCCTTGTTTCTGACCACAGTTTTTTGACCTGCAGCACAGCTCCTGTCGGCTGGCTGATTTTGCTCGCACAAGCCAGTCCAGTGTGGCTCACCTTTTGACCCCGTACTTGCCACTATCTTTGGCATGTGGGGACTCGCAACAAAACCTCTGTTGATTGGTCCTCGTTCGAGCGACAGCGATGAAAAGTTGAAAATGTTTCAACTTTCTGGGATTGCGTCGCTGGGTTGTCCGTGCACGACACGTGCACGAGTGCAAAGTTTCACACGCACGTTTTTCGCGTTTTGCTTGGTAGTAGGGAGACCCGCGATTATCGCTTTGTCGCGCACGTCTCATTGAAAATGAATGGAGGAGAGGCGATGTCGCCTCCCGTGTGTTGAGCCCATTATCCTGAGTAAAGGCTGGCAGACACCCCAATGAGTTGACAGAAGGCCCTCCAGAACCAGGCGCTGAATTGGGGCCCTCGGTCCACGACCGCATTTTGGGGAAAGCTGTGGAGTCATATGACATGCTCAATGAGGAGCTCTGCCATCGTCTTGACTGTGGAGAGACCAGGTTGAGCCACCAGGTGGACGGACCTAGAGAAATGGGAACCAAATATAGCAGTGGAGTTCCTGCCATCGACGGTTGGTAACACCTTTGATCAAATCCACGCCTATGTGTGACTAGGGTCGAGATGGAATTGGCAGAGGTTGGAGGAGTCCAGTCTGACATAGGGACCTTGGCCTGAGCACAGGTAGGGCTTCCACAAAGCTCTTGACTTCCTGTGCCAAGGAGGGCCACCAGAGAAAGCGGTGGATGAACCGGAGAGCCCGGGCCACACCGTCATGTTCGGCAACGGGAGAAGAATTCCCCCTGACCAGGGTCTTTGACGGCACTGGGCAGGCACAAAGAGGCGATTGGGTGGTGTCTCTGGCGGTACAGGGTCTGTGCCCTGGACTGCGTGAATTCTGCCCTCCAACGGCCAATGCAACAATGCCAGGACACGTTCAGGGTCAACGATGGTCTCAGGTTGGTTTGGTGACTGGACTGTTAGTGCTGATGGGAAAGGGCGTCGGTTTTGCCGTTCTTGGAGCCAGGTCAGTAGGTGATGTGAAAGTTGAAGAGTTCAAAGAAGATGGCTCAACGGGCTTGCCAGGGATGGAACTGTTTGGCGTTCTTGGTTTTGGTGATTTGTCCAAATCAGGAAAGGTTCCGGCGTGCCCATGAGCCAACAGCGCTACTCTTCCAGTGTATTATTAAAAAAAAAAACTTGTATTTTGGTTGATTAACCATGTTTCCTGTTCATATGGCTGGGGATTGAGATGAAGTAATCATCTGTTGAGTATTTTAACATAAAATTGTTTGATAATGTTGATTTGAAAGCCAAACTATCGAGTCCACCAGACACTTGAACACTGGCTGAGTAACAAAAGAGCAAACCACACAGGGGTTAAGATGCTGCTGGTTAAGGATGCTCTTGTTAATTAGAGATTCAATCCAGTTAATTTAGTCCCAACATTAACATTTATTTTTTATCACGAAATGTTCAAATACAATATGAGAAAATTCCTACTTTTAACCTTTTATAAAAAATCTCTGTCAGAAGTAGATTTTGTAGTGTCTATGGAATAGATATCATCTCTTCATATTTATAATGAGATCAAATAAGAAAACCTATTGTCATGAATTATTGGAACAATATAGAAATGAAACTCAAGGAACTGGGAAGGCATTAAGTGAAATAATCAAAAAAGACAAGAAAAACATTCAGATTGCCCAATTTATTTATAAATGACAATCAAATAATCGAAAATGAGAAAGAAATTACAGATTCCTTAAATGTTTTTTTTTTACTAAACCTACATTAGCCAATAAAATAAAAGAACCAAAAGACATACATAGATCACATTTTGATCATACAAAACAATTTAAATTCTCTTGTTGAGATGTTGAGGAAAATGAAATTATTGACATTGTTGAAATAACAAATAAATAATTAACTGATTGTTTTGATATCAACATGATGAAAATGAAATAAACTTATGTGATTAAACCTTTTACATAAATCTGCAATCAGTTCTTTTTACAGAAAGTAGTTCCAATCTTTAAAAGAGGAAATACATTTTCATTAATGACCAGAGATATTAATGATCCATGCCTGGCATGAACCCCATCTCTGGACCTGGGCTTTTAAACCAGAAGAGTGGTTCTTTTTATTACAGGGAAGTTTAATACACTTTGCATGATCTGAGAGACGAGAAGAGAGAGAGACCTCCAAACGTTTAAGCAAAGTTTATTACCTAAATGATTTTAAACAGTTTAACAGGACTAACTCTCTAGTGATGAATGTGAGGTGGAGTGTGTGTTGGTGCGATGTCAGTTCAGAACCTCCGTTCTGAAGAAGCGAGTCTGAGTGGGAGATGATGTTTTGCTCCTAACTGATCAACGTTTGAACCGTGGTCAGAAAACAACATGAGACGCCATCTGTGTCGCTCTACATTATCAGTGGTGGGACTTCCGTCTTAGATCAGGCTGCCAGGTTCACGACCTTCCACTGGTACTGGAGCCGATGGAACAGCGTCAACAGCACGACAAACCAGTCTTTGGATAGTCTCCAGGTAAAAAGCGGCAGGTGTTTCACAGCAGCGAGTTCAGCTTTTATTCTGAAGGAACCGTTGTTTTGTTGATAACAACGACAGGATTTCCCAGCTTGGCAGTTCTCAGTTTAAAAGTAAAAAAGTACAGATGGCCGGTCCGTACTCCACTTAGCAATTATGAACATCAGAGGATCTTGAGCTGGCTGAATACTGAGCTCAAAATGGCCTTGTTCTGACTTATTAATCTTGGTGTTTATTATTTTGGATGAATCACAGCTGACAGATTAAATAAACACCACAGAGACTCTGCCACGCTTCAGAGTGAAGGTTCAGATTGGATTTTGCGACCGGAATGTGTCTTGATTATTTATCTTGTGTATCAGCTGACTAGTGGCTAGGATACGTCATTTCCTTATTAAACATTAATCATAACATTGTGATTTCACAGATCGGTCCCATGGTTATTATTGACTAACAGTTGTGTTGATTAGCTTTATTAAAATAGAGTTCTTTGATTAATTAAAAGAAAAGAGTTCATTCTTCGTTCTTCTGTCTTCACTGCTGGAATGGAAACATTAGAAGTGAATGCATGACCTTGAGGCTGCTTCATGCACACTGACACTGTGTCAAACAGAACAGCTGTTAGAGGGGAGAAATGGTTCCTTCATCACGTTACATAAGCTTGACAATTTTGTTAAGTATAATTTGTTAAGTGAACATCAGTATGGATTTCACTCAAATCGATCCACTATAACTGCTATTATGGTCTAGTGGAAGACATAGCTACTGCAATAGATAATAGTGAATATGCAGCATTTTTTTTATTGATTTAAATAAGGCCTTCGATACTTTAGACCACTTATATTTAAAAAAAAACTGAAATGTTTTGTGTCAGGAGGCCAGCATACTGTATGTCTGGCTGGAAAGTTATCTCAGCAATAGATATCAATGTGGACTCTGGAAAAAAATTAATTACACATGGAGTTCCTCAAGGCTCAATTTTGGGTCCTAAATAGCTCATAATTTACATTAATGACCTTTTTGAAGTTTTGAAAAATGCTAATTGCATTTTATACGCTGATGATACCAGCCTGTACAGTTCTGGGAAGGACCTGACACTGCTCCTCCATACAGCTGAAAAAAGCTGTCTGTACCAAAAAGGTGGTTTGACTTAAACTGTCAGCGAATCTTAGCAAAACAAAATATATTATAGTTGGAAATGGAACTAAGGGATCATAAAACTCTAAAAATGAATGATATAGAAACTGAAGGGTTTTTGAAAATAAATTTTTAGTAGTAACCACGGATGGAAAACTGGAAATCACACATAAATGCACTAAAAATAAAATTAGCTTAAACGATTGCTGTAATAGGTCAAATTTAAAATGTTCTGATAAAAGATCTATTTTATTATTGTATAACACCCTCATACCTCCTCACTTAACCTATGGCTTGGAAATATGGGGAAATAATTACAAATCTAATATTAATCTTAATTTCTTACTCCAAAAAAGGCCACTTTCAGATTTTTATGCACCAACAAATATGATGTTTGAAAAGTTAAAATTGTGAAAAATCCATGATTTTGTTGACCTTTACATTGGTAATAGTGTTTAAGGCTCACAATAATCTTCTTCCTTCTATGAATACAGGAATAATCAGTATAACCTCAGAGGAGGTGGTATTTTTAACAAAGCAAAAATGAGAACTAATAAAGAAGGTTGTATTTCTGTAAGAGGGGTTAATTTATGGAATGATTTGGATGATACAGATTAATACAGTAATGGCATTAAAAATATGTATAAATCAATTAAAATTCAAAAATATATAGCTCTAGATGAAAACATAAGGAATTAGTGTTCAGTGTTTTTGTAATGGATTTGCAAATGATTCAATGAATTAAGTAATGATGTGATTTAGTTTTAAATAAATAATATATATATTTCTACTGCGTCGCTGGTTTTGGGTTAAATCGCTCATGAATGTTTTCCTTTATTCATTTTTTTCTTTGTATTTCTATTTCTGTTGATATAACATGTGGTCATAAAGTCTGCTTTCTTGTAAAGAGGAATGTAATTAGGGTTAGGCACAAAGATTCAGCCTAAACCCTTTGGTGTTGTAGTACATGTTGTTTCTCTCAACCATTTAGTGTGGTTGTGATCGGTGAACTGTTACTCATGATGCTTTTATGTCCTCCTCTGCTACAGAATGTGAATGGAATCAAGTACCACGCCAAGAATGGCCACCGAACCCAGATTAGGGTACGCAAACCTTTCAAGTGCCGATGTGGGAAGAGCTACAAAACGTCTCAGGGTCTTCGCCATCACACCATCAACTTTCATCCACCGGTCTCCACTGACTTCATTCGTAAGGTGCAGCAGTAGAGGCTGAGGGCCAGTTCCCTCGCTCTTTCACACTCACCTACACGTCTCCATCACCAGCCGTGGTTTTCCCTTCAGCCCTGCCCACTTTGAATTCTTTGTCCAAGTTGACCGTGTTCTTCTTCTAATTTTCCAGAAACACCAGGTTTATTGCATTAACTAAGTGTATTACAGTTTCATTCCTCTTAAGTTCACACTTTTGTATTTTGCACATTGAGGAGATTATTTTCCTGACATTTGTTTGTGTGTTGGTGTTAGAGGGTAGAAAAGAGGAACTCTTTGCCTTTGTCATGCTAGTCAGTGTCTCTTTGAGCCTAAATCATCTAAAGTATGACGGACATGAATGAAAACACAACGTGTTAAAGCATTATCCTCGAGCCTCGGTGTGAATAACCCGTTGTTGGTTTTAATAGAATATCTTTTCTTTTTATACGACAAAACCCCATTTTTGGATGAGTTTTACAACACTTGAGTGGGAGCACCTAAGAGCTATCTCAGGTATTTTTCTGCACGCGTTTCTGCTCCACGGACCTACCCAAGTGTTGTAAAAGTATTAAAGTTGTTTGTTGGGATTACGAGTTCAGTTAAAAACTTTTAATAAATTCTCTCCTTGCTACTTTACAGCAAGGGGCTAAAGCACTTTGTAAATGTTACCGAGCATCACAGCGTTTTCTACCATTAGCTTTGTTCTTGTGTAAACACAGCAAGTAGGCATTTGCACACGTTGAATGTTTTAATGTTTTTAGATTTCAATGTCAACAGCAGTTGCCTTGGATTGCAAACCGTTCCAAAAAAAGTCCTGAGTTTGGACTTCAGACAAGGCGAGTCCTGCTTGCCTTTTGCATTCATGAGGGAACCTTTCAATGGACCGGCTAGGGTTGGTAGCCATACGTTCAGCTGACAGTCTAATTGTTAGAGTCATAAGGATCTCCTATGTCTCTCACTTTGTGCCAAAACAATGAGGTTCTCATCCCCAAATACTCTGTCACAATAATAATAATAATAATAATATTAGCCATTACATAACACAGAATACAGTCATGCTTACACTAATGGTGTACTAAACCATTTTACTTAATAGAAACTTGCAACACACAAATGTGATGTTACATTTTTGATAAAGTCAGGATAGGGGAGTTTTTACCGCCTCCGTTTCATCACCACCGGTTCTTTCTTTAACCTTTTTCTCTGTTTTTCTGTTGTTTTGCTTCTGAGGAGCAAAACTTTCTTGCAATGTTTTAAAATCACCCTTTTAAAGTTTTTATTGTCAAAAGCACCATAATAAAAATGCCACCATGATGTGAAATCTGAGCTGTTTGGTACCACCAAAGTGGAAAAAAAAATCCAGGAAACCTAAAAGAGGACCTGACCTGAAGAAAACCGGATGTTAGGATGCCAAACTGTTGATCTGAGCCATTTTAAAAAAAATCCTGGTTTTCTAGGATTCTAATGCATAAAAATAATAGGAATTTAGAAAAAACACATCATTGTGAACACTTCAGCATTAAACCAGTCTCAGTAAGTCACATTGATGCATCTTCAACCCCCCCAAAAGATGTTCTCTATACTTTTCAGATGAGTTTGGGCAGCTGGTTTGGTTTTTCCATGTGAATTTGGAGTGTTTAGCACAAGTATCCGTGTGCACAGCGGGGAGAGCTTGGCAGTGGACGGTGTTCCCGACACATTTTAATTTTCACACCAGAGTGGGTCCATCTTTGATCCAGCCCAGCCTGAAGATCCCAGCTAGTGCTGGGATTGAGACCGTCCTCGCTAACACATTTATTCTGGTTTTGCTTTTTTTCCTCACATAGATGTTTCAGATCATCACAACCATACAAAGAATACCCGAGTAAATACAAAACGAACATTTCATTGAATGAGGGGGAAAAGCTACCCTAACCAACCTGTTCCAACACGACTAAGGTAGGAATAGTTGATTCGAACAGCCTTGGAGGAAACGAAGGCAACACTGGTATCGAGTCTCTCACATCACCGAGGTCCCGCTCTGGTTTAGACTTGTTAGGATTCAGCCACATTGGAGGGTTTTGCAGAGTAAACTTAACATGTCAGCAGGAACTCAAACTGGTTTTTCTGCTTTGTTTTACATAAAGTAGTCTGCAGAATATTTAATAAAGTCTCAGGGATCATCGAGATGGTTTTAGGCTGGGAAAGTTATTTTATTGTTGAGTCTTATTGAATTTCTGTAGCACGGGTGTGTTGCTTTTTGAGAGCCTTTAGCTGTGTGTGTGTTGTCAGACAGGTGTTACTAACGTGATCTGTGGCTGCTGGGACTGAACGCCGGTTTCCTGATCATTCATGATTTCGCCAGGTTGGTTTGGGTATTTGTTCTCTGAATAAACAAAGGAATTAGAAAACTGCGATTTGCATCAACGTGGGTTGTGCGTGTCTGAAACAAGACAGAAAGTCATTTTTCACAGACCGTACATATTACTGGTTTTGTTTCTTCGGTAGACGATTCCTCTTCTCCATTTTAACTCAGGAAAAAATCCACGTTGCCTGTTCCTCGCATTAAAGTTCAAACTTATTTCTACAACTGGTTTGTTTGAAATGCTGTCCTACAGAAACGAGTGTATGACTCAGAGGGGAGGGAACCTGTGCCATTGGGTGAAAACCTTTACATGAGTCGTCTGCGTGGAACCTCTGGAAGGGTGTACAGAGAATGTACGGTCACATTAGAAGTGCATTAAATGTTTTTGTGTTTCTGTCAAACAAAAATAGATGTTGTACTGTATTTCTTCATAAAGCTGCTTCATGTAAAGTTTTGTTATATTTTACAATAAAAGTTTATCTGTTCCTTCGACTCCTGTTTAATAAATCAGACACAAATCAATGTCAGAGACTTTATTAGTTCATTTAGAGACACGAAACCCACTAAATTAATGAAGCTATTTGAATGAAATCATTTATGACGGTAAAAGAAAACAAAAAGGAGATCTGAAAGAAGCTCAGCATGCACTGCTTAGCTGATGAAATGAAGAAACTTAAGAGACGATCAAAACAAAAACCTAAAGGAAACCGAACCAAAAGTTACCCACAGGACAGACACATCGAGTCCGTCTTTAAATCTTCTAAAATAGATGAAGTTCTTCTGTATGATGGTGTAGATATAGTCGCTGAGGGTTCCTCCCACCGCGGCTGCTTTCTACTGACTGGTACAGCAAAGCAAAGAGGGAAGCATCTGTATGTTTTAGACGTACGTTTGGTAAACACTCATCTTTTTCCCTGATTAGTTTCATCCTGTAGTCTAACAGATCTGTGAGAACCAAGTCAGTTTTAAATCATTAAAATATATTTCTGCATGAACAAGTCTTGACCTTCCAAATCTAAATAAAGAGAAATCTCTGAACAAAAATGTTTTGTTAACTGATACCCAAGCCCTGCAATACACACTGATTTATAAACGTCATCTCGACGTGGATCTCCAAGTAAAGTAAGAGAGCATAAAGTCAGAATTGTCCTTAAAAGAGGATCTTCACACCATTACATGCAGAAGAGGATTTAAGGTGAATTATTCCAGTGGCTAACAGAAAGATGGCAGAGCCGATGTGCTGACTTTTCTTTCTGTTAGTCAAAGTTGAGCAGGTGGCCGTCAAAGTGAGTGAGAACGTGGTTCTCGAAGACCTTCTGGTCGCAGTCCAGCGGGAACTGCTCGCTGCACATGGGGCAGATTTTCCAGTGGCTCTCCACGTGCTCCTCGAACTTGCTCTGGTCATAGTTGGGCGGGAAGATGACCTCACAGAGAGGACATCGCTTCATGTCCATGCTGCAACACACGGGGGTGGGGCATGTCATTAACGGAAAGCAGAGAGAGCACTCGTATTAAAGGTGGTAGTGGAATGATCCGGGCCAACCAGAGGGTGGGCGGCCTGCTGCTCACATCATCCCAACAAACTAGTGTGTGCTGTCCCGATGCACATGCTGAGCAGCAGCAGGGCACGGCTTTGTGTGTGTGTGTGTGTGTGTTGGGAGCGGTGTTACCTGGGATCAAAGCAAAAAGCGTTCTGTCCATCATTGACAAATGAGCTACGGGTTTGTGACGCTGTGGGCTGCTCAGTGGTGTTGACCTGGAAGAGAACCACACAAATACTTTCAGGAGAGTTAAAACAAACTAAAGAATCCGTTCTAGAGTTGATTCTCAACATGTAACAGTTGCCTTTTTGTCATCGTTGGAAAAGCACAGCTGCCTGGGTGCCAGAAAGAACCATAATGAGTGAGTGAGTGAGTGAGTGAGTGAGTGAGTGAGTGAGTGAGTGAGTGAGTGAGTGAGTGAGCGAGCGAGCGAGCGTGTGAGTGAGCGAGTGTGTGAGTGAGTGAGTGAGTGAAAAGGTAAACGGGGAAAGCCGGTTTGTTTCAGATCCAGGTGTGTGGCTGAATGAGACAATCACCATGGTAACAGACTAAACTAAACCTGCGTGGTTTCCCTGGTTACCGTCCACCTGGTTCTTCACTTTTTAAACAATCCATGTGATGTCGAGGCAGAATTGATTGCTCATGCCTTCAGCAGGAGAGGAGCTCTGATTTCCATCAGAGCAAACTTTGCACCTCTTCCTGTTGGCCGAGCACAACCTAACGACAAGCCTGTCTTTGTATTTTAAATACTTGAAAACAAAAATGTACAGGATAACTATATTCATGTTCAATAAAAGTGTGATAATGCAAAGAAAACGTCGTCTGGAGGCTTCACTGACTTCATGCTGAAACAGACAACTTCTAAATATCGACATGGCAGCCGGTGAACGGGGGAAGAAATCCCTGTCGAGTTATATTTTACAGGCCAGCTTTCCTGAGCAGTGGGACGAGGGGGCGAAGGACTAATGAAGAGTAAATCTGAGAGCAGGAGGCTTACGTTGTTGTTTTCCTCTGGCTCATCGTGGCCTTCTGGCCGGCTGTGGTTGCGTGTGGGTTGGATACAGACCACGTTGCTGTCCCAGGAGGGCGGGCCCACGGGGGGCAGCTTGAGCGACTGATTGTCTGGGAACTCCTCCTCTGTCTCATCTACTGAGAAAAAATTGAAAACATCTGTAAATAAAAAAAGTGAATATAGAGATCTGATTTGTTCATCTTCCCTTATTTTTACCTTTGGAGTCTGAGATGGAGTAAGGGTTTCCAAAGTGCAGCTTACTGGGGCTCTGAGAAACCAGCAGAGGGGTGGGGGTGTCCTGGGTGTAAGGGACAGGATACTGAAGGACTAAAGGCACAACGGGCTGCAGATCCTCCAAACTGGTTCTCTCACTGGCCCCCTGATCACCCTTCCCGCTGCTCCTCTGGAGCTCCTAGAGGACCAGAGCAAAACGTTACAACAGGCCGCCTTTATGAGCACGTCTGCTACGAGAAGCCGTGTATGGCTGCTTGTCGTCACAGCCAGCCAGCAGCTTCTGCTGGGACTTTTCACACAATCAATTTAATTAATGCCTCAATGAAAAGCAAAAAGTCTCACTTTTAAATAACTTTGTTTTATTGATGTTATTTGAAGTTAATTCAGTAAAAACCTCAAATAGTGTGACTTCACCCCTGAGAACGGCACCAGCATCAACTAAAACTAAGTGGTCCGAAGTCATGGAGAACTTCACTTCTACAATTAGAGGCGTGTGAAACACAGGGCAGGCTGAGAGGGAAAATGGCAGGAGTGTGGAGTAACTCAGGGACATTTTAGACAAGTCTTTAAAAGAGAAAATAAAGCCGTCACTAACCCCCTCCAGTTTTTCTTTCTCCTTCACAACAAGGGCAAGAGTGTCCTTCAGCTCCTTCAGCTCCCGTCCTTTCTCAGCTACCTGGCTCTGCAGCAAACAGACACAAAAACAGAGGAATGGGAAAACGGTTTCTAACCAAGTCTTCAGACGTATCGTGCCGCTGATTGAAAACTGTGTGCCTGAAATACAGTCGGAGCTTGGGGTAACTGATCCCAGCCATAAACGGCTTCCTTTTAGCAAAAGTCTGATTTATGCACAATACGGCTCAAAGCAAAACAACCTGTTTGAATTCCTGCTGAGACATTAAGCAAATATCCGCCTGACCTGAGCCAAGCCCAGCATTAGCTGCACATCTAGAGAGGACTCCTCCAAGCCGAGCTTTACTCGTCTCCAGTCTGACATAAACAGCAGTAAAAGGTCAACATGCAGACAGGCCTGCTCATAAACAACACTGTCAGAGTAGCTGTGTTCAAGAGGAGATAGCATCAAAGTCCCCATCCCTGAGCTAGAGCAGCCCTACTCGCTGGTAAAAACACTCAGACAGAGCTGCTTTGAAGATACCAGAACGTTGCCATCAGCCTGAGCTAAGCTAAGCGTCAGCACACCGGCTGCTCCCACCTTGTAACGATCTTCTGCTTCTGCCAGCTGCAGCTTCAGATTCTCATTAGTCTTCAGCTGCTCCTTGAACTTCAGCTCCAACTTGGCCAATTCATCAGCAAACATGCCACTACGCTCCTTTTCCTCCTACAGAAGGACAGGCGTTGAGCGTTTAGTTTGACACATTTTCACTCTGAACTAAATGAACAAAAATCTATTTTTTAAAGTCTTACAAACAGCATCTGCTTGCACTTTCTGTACTTGTCATTCCTGTCAGAAGCCTCTCTGCTGATCCCCTTTAGCTTCTCCTGGATGATAGCTTCCAACATGGGATCAGCCGAACCTGGACTGCCTGTAAAATCAGGCGTAAACAGCTGAAGCAGCCACATTATGTTCAGTTTCTCAATTAAAACATTTCATAAGTGATTTTAAATAAACAAAATCTGTGAAAATACCAAACATAACAAACTCAGCGAATAGCAACCCAAATTATCGTTATTATAATTCTGAGGCTTTTAGGTAACTCTCACAGATGCTCGGATCTGAAATTGATAATTCATTCCTGATGATCAGACTGAGCTGATACCTGGCACGGATGTGTCTGGACTTCCTGATGCTGGCACTGCCGTGGTCACTGGTGCTGCACTTCTCTTCAGGTCCTGCCCAAAAAACAAAACAGCAGCAAAAGAGAAAAGACATCAAAATCACTTAGAACATATAGAATTCTTCAGAAAACAGAGGACGGCTGGAGCCCTCAAAGTGAGAAAAAAAGTTTTAATGGATGCAAACGAGATACTAACATTTCGACACTTATTTGGTCTTCATCAGAGTAACATCAGAGTTGGTTACTCTGATGTTACCCTGATGTTACGCCGATGTTACTCTGATGTTACCCTGATGTTACGCTGATGTTACCCTGACGTTACCCCAACGTTACCCCGATGTTACTCTGACATTACTCCGATGTTATCTGATGTAACCTGATGTTACTCTGATGTTACCCTGATGTTACTCTGATGTTACCCTGATGTTACCCTGACATTACTCCGATGTTACCCCACCGTTACTCTGACGTTACTCTGAAGTTACCTGATGCTACCATGATGTTACCCTGATGTTACTCCGATGTTACCTGATGTTACTTGATGTTACCTGATGTAACAATGATATTACTTTGATGTTACCTGAAGTTACTCTGATGTTACTCTGTTATTTGATGTTACTCTGAAGTTACCCTGACGTTACCCCGACGTTACTCTGACATTACTCCGATGTTATCTGATGTAACCTGATGTTAATCTGTTGTTACTCTGATGTTACTCTGATATTGCCAGATGTTACTCTGTTACTCGATGTTACTCTGATGTTACTCTGATGTTATCTGATGTTAACTGATGTTACCCTGATGTTACTCTGATTTTACCCTGATGTTACGCTGATGGAGGGTTGTCACAGTGTGAAAATTTTACCTCACGGTTATTGTGACCAAAAGTATCATGGTTTTCGGTATTATTGTGGTATTTTTTTAAACATGTTACATTTTCAGATAACTACATAAACCCTGTATATCAGGAAAATATTGTCCTCAGTTTGTGTCTAAATTTTGCCTAAAATGTGTTATTTTGTAATTATGTTATTTGTTTACATTTTTCCCCTTTAGTCTTTAAAATACCAATATTTGCCCATAACTTCTTATTTGTTGTCTGTTTGATGTCATCATTTTAAAAATATTAGACCAGATGATACTCAGTACTCAAGCAGCCTTCTAATCAGATACTTTTTTACCCTTACTTGAGTAATAAACCCTATATCAGGAAAATATTGTCCTCGGTTTGTGTCCTTCCAGTGAGCTTTGCAGATGTGGGAAAATGTCATCAGGCGGTAATCATTGTTAAATTCATAATTATTCTTGGAGAGAGACCAACTCTTATCTGCCCCTGGGAGCCCCGTAATGCATAGCGTCATTTCAACATGGGGGTGTCCGTGACACGGTTTATATGCAGGTAGCGGCGCTGCGGCTGCTTTATATAGCGACTTGTTGCATTCTCCCTCAACCCAAATCCTCGGATCAGGCATTTTAGCTAAAACGCTAACGTTAACTTGCCTCGCGTTGACTGTAGAGTTGTGGGTGATGGTCACGCAGATGTGTCATGAGATTTGAAGCGTTCCTGCCTTTCACAAACACTTTTTCTGCACGTGCTGCAAAAAGGATAGCCGTCTTCTATAAACTGTCCCTCGGCATTCTTCAAATATCCAAAAAATGCCCGTACTTCCCACTTTGTCTTCTTTAAAGGATAATAAATGTCCTGAACGCTGCCGTCTCCTCCTTTGGCCATTATTTCAGCTTTAGCTTCAAGAAGGTTTTGGTTGTAAACAACAAAGCGCGCATGTGCCGCCAGCAACTTCAGCAGATGATACGGTGGCTGGTAAGGGTCACCGCGCCTACACCTCAGCCGCGGTAAACCCACCGAGATAATATAGTTTTTTAAAAACAAGACGTTATTATTATTGTCAACTTTTTTACCGGGGTTTACCGCTACACCGATTACCGTGACAACCCTACTCTGATGTTACCCTGATGTTACGCTGATGTTACCCCGACGTTACTCTGACGTTACTGTGAAGTTACCTGATGTTACTCTGATGTTACTCTGATGTTACCCTGATGTTACCCTGATGTTACTCCGATGTTACCTGATGTTACTCTGATGTTACCTAATGTTACTCTGATATTACTCGGATGCAACCTGATGTTACTCTGATGTTACTCCGATGTTATCTGATGTTACTCTGATGTTGCCTCATGTTACCTGATGTTACCCTGATGTTACTCTCATGTAACTCTGATGTTACCTTGATGTTACTCTGATGTTACCCTGATGTTACCTGATGTTACCCTGGTGTTACCGTGATGTTACTCTGATGTTACCCTGACGTTACCCCGATGTTACTCTGACATTACTCCGATGTTATGTGATGTTACTCTGATGTTACCCCGACATTACTCAGACATTACTGTGAAGTTACCTGATGTTACCCTGATGTTACTCTGATGTTACCCTGATGTAACTCCGATGTTATCTGATGTTACTCCGATGTTACCCTGATGTTACCTAATGTTACTCTGATATTACTCTGATGTAACATGATGTTACTCTGATATTACCCCGAAGTTATCTGATGTTACTCTGTTACCTGATGTTACTCTGATGTTACCTGATGTTACTCTGATGTTACCTGATGTTGCCCTCATGTTACCTGATGTTACTCTCATGTAACTCTGATGTTAACTTGATGTTACTCTGATGTTACCTGATGTTACTCTGATGTTACCCTGACGTTACCCTAACGTTACCCCGATGTTACTCTGACATTACTCTGATGTTATCTGATGTAACCTGATGTTACCGTGACGTTACTCTGATGTTACCAGATGTAACCCCCAAATTCCACTACCTCCGCTCCGCTGCGCTCCGCTCCGACACGAAAGCCGGAGCAACATCGGTCCCGTTGTAGTCAATCAGAGCAATTCCACTACTGCGGCCGTGCTCCGGCAGTGCGGCGCCGTGCGCCGCCCTCTGTTCCGGCGTCCGGCAAAAATAGAATCGATCCTATTTTTGCCGGACGCCGAAGCACCTCCGCAGTAAATGGACAGAAATCACAACCGTCCAACAGGAAAAGGAGCAAGCACAATTTCCGTTTTTCACAATACATCGATAAACAAAAGGCGTTTTTTGTTTCATATGCACAGGTTTAACAACTTTTAACAACTATCAGTGGCGGCTGAAGTTTAAATGCACAAAAGTAAGCCATAAATACAGTTTCCACTATCAAAGTAGTCACACTTTGTTGATCCAAACACTGCTGATCTCTCAACACAAATGATGGGCAGATTAAACAGTTCATTTCGATGCTTCTCCCAAACAACGGGTGTTTGGATCTAACTTCCGCGTTTATTGCTCGGACTGTATCGCAAGATCTCGAAAATCCTGCGCATGCTTATTTGCCCACCTCAGGTCTCCGCACCGGAGCGGAGCCGTTGTAGAGCGGGTAGCAGTAAAAATTGAGTTCGGAAGCGAGCGGCTGCGGAGGGCGGGGGCGGAGGTAGTGGAATTTGGGGGTTACTCTGTCACCTGATGTTACTCTGTTACCCAAATAATACCCTGATGTTACTCTGATGTGACCCTGACGTTACTCCGATGTTACCCTGACGTTACTCTGATGTTACCCTGATGTTTTTGATGTTACTCTGATGTTACTCCGATGTTATCTGATGTTACCTGATGTTACTCTGATGTTACCCTGATGTTACCCTGATGTTACTTGATGTTAGCTGATGTAACACTGATATTACTCTGTTACCTGATGTTACCTGAAGTTACTCTGATGTTACTTTGATGTTATCTGATGTTACCCTTATGTTACTCTGATGTTGCCCTGACGTTACCCCGATGTTACTCTGACGTTACTCCGATGTTACCCTGATGTTACTCTGATATTACCAGATGTTACTCCGATGTTACCCTGATGTTACCCTGATATTACTCTGATGTTACTCAATGTTACTCCGATTTTACCCTGATGTTACTCTGATGTTACCCTGATGTTACTCTGATGCTACCCTGATATTACTCTGATGTTATCTGATGTTACACCGATGTTACGATGATGTTACCCCGACGTTACTGTGAAGTTACCTGATGTTACCTAATGTTACTCTGATATTACTCTGATGTAAACTGATGTTACTCCGATGTTATCTGATGTTACTCTGATGTTGCTCTCATGTTACCTGATGTTACTCTCACGTAACTGATGTTACCTTGATGTTACTCTGATGTTACTCTAATGTAACTCTGATGTTACCCTGATGTTACTCTGATGTTACTCTGATGTTACTACTCCAGCATTCTGATTGTTCATTGGCTTGCTGAGCACCGATTAGTGAGTGGATGACGCACAGGACGTCCTGCTTTTGATTATATAATTCTTGAAAACATCATTTGCAGAAACATTAAATCTAGCGAGTCCTGCTCTTTGCCTTTAATGAGCACGAGTGAAGAGCACTGTCTGGTTTCTGGCAGAACCTACCCCTTGCTGTTCAGAAAGTCTGACCACTTGCTTTTGCAGTCGCTGGCATTCCTTGTATTTTTCCTTGTAGTGTTCTGCAGCCATGTGCAGCCGCAGCTTTAGGTCCTCCACCTCTCTCTGCAGCTCTGCTACAACAGCCGGGTCTGTGGCGGTTTCTTCCTCCACTTTGGCCTGTTTATGTAAACGCAGAACAGATTGGACACAAACATCAACACTCTGATTTAAAACTCTGCTATCACTATAAATAAGCAGAATAATTTGCGACTAGAAGTTGTCAGCTCTGCTTTAATTGCCATCCTCACTGCTTCTGTCTTGGCTTCATCCTCCATCTGCTCCACCAGGACCTCCAGGCGGACACACTGGGCCTGAGCTTCCTCTTTGGCCTTACGGAGGGCATCCGCCTCCAGTTTCATGTGGTACAGCTCAGACATGGTGCGGTCTCGTGTACTGGAGGCATCCCTCAGCTCAGCAGCCAGCAGAGCGGACTGCTGCTGGTTGGCCTGGAGCTGCTCTTCCTTTTGCCGTAGCTGCTCCTTCAGGACCTTCATGTCTCCCTGTCACAGGCACATACTTCAGGTCATATGTTTCATTCATTTAATCTCTGTGAATGCTTAGGTGTTGTAGTGTAACATGTAAAGCTGTTTATACCAGAGGGGAAACTTTGGACAGGATCTCTCGGTGCTGTTTCTCCTTCTCTGTGAGGCACGTCTGCAGGCGGCCCACCTCCTCTTTAAACTGTGCAATGGTGTTTTCCTTGTTAACATCCACAGATTTCAACATCTGCAGCTCGGCACTCAGCTTCGTGTTCTCCAGCTCTCGGTTCTTCAGGTGAATCTGACGATGATCAAAGACAGATTTGCGCGGCCCACACAGGGGGCAGTAAAACACAAGATGAGTTTATAAGACAAACTTTTTGCCTCATTTATATTGAGACCATGTATCAAAGAGCATATTAAAACAAGACCATTAAAATAAATGTTGCATGACCTCAATCACAAAGCAGAGATTAAGATAGGCCTATAAAGTTGTCCTTTAGCAACAGTCCTCGTGTGATGGCACAAGTTAAATTAGATATGAGGGTTTTTAGCTCCATTTCTGTGGTGACAGTACAGTATGTGGCACTCCCACTTCCTGTGCAGCACCCACCACAACACCAGACACAAAAACAGCAGACGGAGTAAAGCTCAGCCTGAAATGTTCCCAAACACAAAGCAATGCTGAAAACAGACAAACAGGAAGAAAAAAGTTGACTGTTTCTAAGTTTGGTGATTCTAAAATAATAAAAACAAAGTGGTCATTTGCTTGGATTGTAAATCTCACCAGCGCTACGGCTAAAACAAACCGGTTCAAACTTTATTCACTAGTTTTTTTCCTGAAAGACGAAATAATTTATCTTTAAATTAGATTTAGAACCCAACATTTTGAAAGCTCAAGTAGGAACAAGTCTTCTCAGCACTAGCATTTATTAACGGAGTAACAAAAACCACTTCACCTTGTAAAGCTCCTTCTCATCTTTCTCATTCTTGAGGTGAGAGTCGAGAGCGTCCTTCTCCAACATGAGTTTCTTTACTCTGTCTTTAAGACTAAACAAAACATTTTCAAACATCCCATTACTCACATATGTCAGTGCCAATAATTATTTTACAATTACAATAAATATGACCAAAACATATCATTGAGTCACATTTGAAATAACTCGCCTATCCAACTCCGTTTCCTTTTGAAGGCCTTTCTGTGTGACTCCAATCAGATCCTCCTCCAGCTGTACTATCCTGGCTGTGGCCTCCTCCAGTTTCCTCTTGACATCCTCCTTCTCCTCCTGCACAGCCTGGGATGCATGCTGCACCTCCTGCACACACACAACCAAACAAAGTATGGCTGAATGCTTCAGCTTGTTTGTTATATAAATAACCATGACTGTAATTTGTGCCAAGACCAATGTGAACCTACAGAATAAATCCTAAAATTAGAGCAAACTTTTGTTTCAAGCAGGTAAAATTTTGAAAACGTCTGGAAAACACGTGAAAAGCATAAAACGTCATAGTCGCTAAACTGAAAGTTATGACTCTAAGTGGAGTTTTGAACTCTGAAGATGACATTAAAAAAGAAAAACAAAATAAAAAATGTTACAGTTTGCTTATGGGAGGAAATTTGGATTCTTTATATTCACAACACATAAAAGAAGTCTTATAAAAGTGAAGTCATAAAATTAACAGCCACAAACGCTGTAATCATATTTTCATCTGCAAAACCAGCAGATTTATGACACAGGAGCGGGCAAGATGAATTATTACTGACAATGCCTTCAAGACTTAATGTTGCGCTATAAAAGGGGAATTTCGACTTTGATAATGTAGACATTTATATTTGTCAGAGCGTGATTTACTCTTCCAGGGAAACGGGAGTCTGAGGCAGTGTGGGAGTTTGGACAGCTTCACTAGGGGGTGCTAAAAGACCGCATGAGTACGACGGTCTGAACATGTTCAAGGAAAAGGAGAACATCTCATAAATGACTGATTTAAGCCTCTGCTGCCAATTTAAAACAATACTTTTATGATGCTAAACCATTTAAGACGATATTTTGGTTCAACTCAGTAGATGAGATGGTTTAGAACAGTCGAGTTTCCCTGCCAACCCAGCTTGAGCTTACTTGGTTCTCTCGTTTCAGCTGAGCACAGATCTCCTTCTCTCGCTCACAGCCCTTCTGCAGGCTCTCCTTCTCCGCTTCCAGCTGTTCCTTCTCCTGCTGCAGGAGGGCCATGTTTCTGAGGAGTTCATCCTTCTCTTTTTGAGCTTCTTCCACCTTCTGCTGCTCAAAAACAAAACCAGTAAGGATAAACTAATCGACTCTCATACATTTTTATTATTTACAGCAAGGAAAAAGTGAAGATGAAGTACCTCAAGGAAACCAGCCTTGGTGGTGACTACAAGGATGTCAGAGTTGCATTCATCCTCAACAGTGAGCAGCTCATCCTCAGAGGGGCTGTTGGCACGGAACTGGAAAGGTGTGCTAGCCCCTCGGATCTCCCCTTTGTGGGTCACATAACAAAACTGGTAGAACTCGCCGTCGTCGTTGGGAACGTAGTACCCTGGGGAGAGGAAAACATTAGGTCAATAATCTTAATGCCGGACAGAGCTTAGGAAACTAACACACCTACCCACAGGTAAAACTAGGAAATGCTGATCACACACTACCTAAGATCACATTAAGTTCAGATACGAGGAAGTGACAGCCTGTAATGACCTCGGGTTTCAAAAATGAAAAAACACAACTCAAACACATTTTTCCTCCATTTAACTCACTTTAAATTATTTCCATATAAAAAGTGGCATTAAAATAAAAACACAAACTCAGGTGTAGCCGACACCAACACGTAGATCTGGGGGTAGTGGGGTAGTGGGACAGTTCTCCATATCCACCAGCTGAGTCTGAAACTTTTACAGTCTTCTGAACAGCTCTCTTATGTGCGGTTATTAAAAGGTGTTGGAGTTATAGAAGCGATGGTATGATCTTACCCTGAAACACCACCGTTCTGTTGGCCGTGGTGCCTTCCACGTAGTTTTCCGGGAGAGGTGACCACAGGAATGTGTAATAGTCTCTTGCTGTGCTCCAACCAACCTGTGACACATTGAGGGGAATCTATTAAACCAGATGCTCCAACCACATCAGCGTACTATAATAATAACAAAGGACCAACAGGGAGATTTTAGAGAATCTACATTGTGTCACTTCCAACATATGTCACACTGGAGAACTGAGTTATTGGATTTAGAAATGCTGCAATATTACTGTAGAAACATGTCTTTGTCCTAGAAAAAAAACTAAGATTGTCATCTTGCACCCACCCCCTGGCCAGTGGCCCGGCCCTCATCGTCAACAAGCCCAACCGTGGAAATGTGGCAACAACTCACGTTCAGCAGAAAGAAAATAGGTGAACATTTTATCCACAGGCCACTTGGAAATGAAAACCAAAATGTGATTATATATATTTTATGTGTCACTAACTGATGTTGTGTGTGTGTGTGGGGGGGGGGGGGGGGGGCATCCACTACTTTGGACCTGTGCCATAAAACTGTCAAAAGAAATCAGCATCACATTGAGTGGGCTGCTTTCTGGGGTTCTCTCGCACGCACGCACGCACACACACACACACACACAGGTTATATTTAGTTTGTTCTTCTCTCTTTCTGAACAGTTTGTTTCCTCAGCTGTGCACAAACAGCCTGCAGCCAGAATGCTGTGAGTGTTCAGCAGAGCTACCATAGAGGGCCCCCCCCCCCCCCCCCCCCCAATTGTTAGCAGTGCTTCCAGCCTCCAGCAGTTAAGAACAGGAAGCAATTAAAACATGTGCCTAGTTAGTGAGTGTCGTTACTAAAGGCTAGCCCTTACCAGTCCACTCATTAGAGTTGCCGACGTGGTGTTTGGTGAAAACTGAGAGGAACTTAAAGCCCTCTGGTGAATAAATAAGAGAACAGCACAGAGACAGGGTGTACGACACCCTAAAGAACGCTCAGATTTATCAATGAAAAACAATGCTCTCAGTGAAGTGTCTTTAGTTTTAGGGCAAGGTTTGCTGCTAGAAAGCTGTGAGAATATTGCTGCAGGAAGTGATGTATTCACGTGCCAGTCGGAATGCATGGATTCAGGAGTGAGTTGGTATTGAACCACTGAGAGGCTGTACTCAGACACAGTTTAATTATAAAGCTGAGCTTGCTTCCTCTCAAGTCACACACTCAATCTGGCGCAACAGACTTTCATGAAGCAGAGCGTTGCTCACACATCACAGCACAGTAAATGTTCCAACACCAGCAGCCAAAGTTGCATTTTACTAAAACAAAACATTCTTCCTTATTTGTGTATCATCAGTTACACATTTGGTCTATGTTCATTTATTCAGTCAGATTTTCTACCAAATAAACATCATTTGGTAAACAGTTGGAACAAAACTTTTAATTCCAATATGTAATCACAATTCATCTTGATGGTAAGTCACAATTTAGCCAACAGAACCACGCTCTTTTACTTCTTAAGGAGGTTAAAGAACAACTTTCAATTGGAAACTGCTCTTTGAGCTTCTATATAGTTTATGAAACATTGTTGGGGCTAACAATGGCCCAGGAGCCCCGATAAACGGCCCAAACAAACCAGGGTATAAGCTTTTCTCAGATTAAAATGTTTCTCAGTGACTTTTACAACTTTACTAATTTGCATAGGAAAGCAGGTCGAAGATGGAACAAAGTTTTTGGTACATTAGACACACCAAGCAGCCTTTATTCAACAAGGTAAACGTGGTTTTGAAATTCTAGGACTCTTTAAAGGGATTGGCCAGACTCTTCATGTAGGAATTCAGTTTAACTACACTTTCTATAAAAAATAAAACCGGATTACATTTTTCATTTTGTTAAGCAATTTTGTTATAAATCATTACAGAAAAACAAAATTCTTTCCCCTAAATACTGAAAACTGTTCTGTGCTTACATCTCACAGGGCAGCTGCTGCAGATAATGCCATGTGATTAGCTGTATTTTGTTCAACTTTGTGCTCTCAACAATGACAGAGAACTGTATTTACAGCTGCAGCAACAAGTCTGAGCCATGTGTCGAAGTCCTATATGCATTTTTAACTAGCATAGCAACATTAAAGTCATAAAACTGTTTTTGAGAAGAAACATAGTGAGCTGAAGCACAACACTAGCTTCCTGCAATGACCATTAGCACAGCTGACTACAAAGGCTGATCAGCAATATTCACTTAATGGTTTAATCTAAAATAATAATCTACATATTGCAACTACAAATCCATCTGGAACCGCTACCCTTCGTGCCCTTTTGGATTACAGCCAAAACTAGATGAGCTAACGAGTGGCCACAGCACCGCCTTCAGAAGAAGTTATTACATTAAACATATAGATGTATATATACATCTATATACATATGTGTATATACAGGGCATGCAGAATTATTAGGCAAATGCGTATTTTGTCCACCTCATCCTCTTCATGCATGTTGTCTTACTCCAAGCTGTATAGGCTCGAAAGCCTACTACCAATTAAGCATATTGGGTGATGTGCATCTCTGTAATGAGAAGGGGTGTGGTCTAATGACATCTATACCCTATATCAGGTGTGCATAATTATTAGGCAACTTCCTTTCCTTTGGCAAAATGGGTCATAAGAAGGACTTGACAGGCTCAGAAAAGTAAAAAATAGTGAGATATCTTGCAGAGGATGCAGCAGTCTTAAAATTGCAAAGCTTCTGAAGCGTGATCATCGAACAATCAAGCGTTTCATTCAAAATAGTCAACAGGGTCGCAAGAAGCGTGTGGACAAACCAAGGCACAAAATAACTGCCCATGAAGTGAGAAAAGTCAAGCGTGCAGCTGCCAAGATGCCACTTGCCACCAGTTTGGCCGTATTTCAGAGCTGCAACATCACCGGAGTGCCCAAAAGCACAAGGTGTGCAATACTCAGAGACATGGCCAAGGTAAGAAAGGCTGAAAGACGACCACCACTGAACAAGACACACAAGCTGAAATGTCAAGACTGGGCCAAGAAATACCATACCATACAATACCATCTTTATTTATAAAGCACATTTAAAAACGGCATGGCAGCCGACCAAAGTGCTGTACAGAATAAAAAGTAAAAACACAATATAAAACAATACACGGTCAACAATAAAATGCACAACAAGGCAGATAATTAAAGTCAATAAAAAGACACATAATAAAATAATAAAAGTCAGGGATTTATCTCAAGACTGATTTTTCTAAGGTTTTATGGACTGATGAAATGAGAGTGAGCCTTGATGGGCCAGATGGATGGGCCCGTGGCTGGACTGGTAAAGGGCAGAGAGCTCCAGTCCGACTCAGACGCCAGCAAGGTGGAGGTGGAGTACTGGTTTGGGCTGGTATCATCAAAGATGAGCTTGTGGGGCCTTTTCGGGTTGAGGATGGAGTCAAGCTCAACTCCCAGTCCTACTGCCAGTTTCTGGAAGACACCTTCTTCAAGCAGTGGTACAGGAAGAAGTCTGCATCCTTCAAGGAAAACATGATTTTCATGCAGGACAATGCTCCATCACACGCGTCCAAGTACTCCACAGCGTGGCTGGCAAGAAAGGGTATTAAAGAAGAAAAACTAATGACATGGCCTCATTGTTCACCTGATCTGAACCCCATTGAGAACCTGTGGTCCATCATCAAATGTGAGATTTACAAGGAGGGAAAACGGTACACCTCTCTGAACAGTGTCTGGGAGCCTGTGGTTGCTGCTGCACGCAATGTTGATGGTGAACAGATCATAACACTGACAGAATCCATGGATGGCAGGCTTTTGAGTGTCCTTGGAAAGAAAGGTGGCTATATTGGTCACTGATTTGTTTTTGTATTGTTTTTGAATGTCAGAAATGTTTATTTATGAATGTAGAGATGTTATATTGGTTTCACTGGTAAAAAATAAATAATTGAAATGGGTATATATTTGTTTTTTGTTAAGTTGCCTAATAATTATGCACAGTAATAGTCACCTGCACACACAGACATCTCCCTAAAATAGCTAAAACTACAAACTAACTAAAAACTACTTCCAAAAACATTCAGCTTTGATATTAATGAGTTTTTTGGGTTCATTGAGAACATGGTTGTTGTTCAATAATAAAATTATTCCTCAAAAATACAACTTGCCTAATAATTCTGCACTCCCTGTATATATATATATATGTATATATACATATATATATATATATATACACATATGTATATATACATATATATATATATATATATATATATATATATATATATATATACACACACACACACATATATATATATATATATATATATAAATATACATATATGTATTTACATATATGTATATATACATATATATATATATACATATACATATATATACATATATACACATATATATACATATATATATATATATATACATACATATATATATATATATATACATACACAACGGTAAAACTGGCAGCACATTGTTTTACTTTTCTGTAGATTATTGAATTATAGTTTCTTTCTTTCTTTCTTTCTTTCTTTCTTTCACACTGAGAAATCACATAATCACATAATCAAATCATAAGCTACATCTGACTTGATGAAAACTTGTCCTCTGCTATAATGTTAACACAGATAAACCGGACTTGGGGACTGTGTGCTCTAGCTGTACTCTAGTACTGTGTACTCTAGCTCCCCGTGAGATGTCGCCAGCTGCCCAGGGCTTAGACCGGGAACAATTTTGTATTTTTTGTCACGGTACTCAAAAACATCAGATTTTCTTAAAAATTCAGCAGTGAAAATCCAAAAACCTTTTACATCTGAGGTTTGAATACTTTTTTTACACATGCCATTAAAAGGAATTCTGCCTCTGGGCATTCAGTTTAATGTTATTACTTCTAGTGCTTCCAAAAGTTGGAGTCAGGACCTCAATATTGTGAACTAGCAAAACTTGAATGCATTTTTGGCAACAGCTAGAGCCAATTTAGTGTGCAGATTATCTAGGCTTGTCTATCACTGCTATCAACAGTGGTTGGAGACAAACAGCTCATCTGCCAGCAATCGCAAAACGAATGAAATGATTTAAAATCCAAAGCGACACATTTTTCAAACCACTTGCTTAGAAACAACATTTTTTAAATGTGACAAGTAGTAGATGTCTTCCTTGATGCCATACGCAATACTTGCTAAACTGGAGTGCTAGAGTTCAAATGGCCTCCAGGTAATACTTGAACAGCCTCTACTAACCTAAGATGACCTTTCCAAGGTCTCAAGAATACTCTTAACTGCATTAGTTCCTGCTATTTCAGCTGTTAACTTTACTTTTTCTCTAAGTGTTTTTGTCCCCAGAAGAAGCTACAACGATGTTCTGCTGAGCTGTGGTGGCCTCATGGAGGGGGCCATCGTCTAGCACACTGCTGCTAACCACTTAAACATTCTCCCTCTCCGGATAATAACTTTTTACTCTCTTTGACATTGGATGTGCTACTACTAGTTTACCCGTTTAATTATAGTTTCACTAGGATAAATACAATAAAGTTTATCTGTCACCAAATAGAATATTTGCTAAGAAATAACAATGAATGTGTGTGTGTGTGTGTGTGTGTGTGTGTGTGTGTGTGTGTGTGTGTGTGTGTGTGTGTGTGTGTGTGTGTGTGTGTGTGTGTGTGTGCGTGTGGCGTGGCGTGGCGTGCCGTGCGTGCGTGTGTGTTGTGGTACATGGCTGCTTATACTGAGCCAAGATCCTCTGGAGGTTTCTTCCTGTTATAAGGGAGTTTTCCTCTCCACTGTCGCTGCATGCTTGCTTAGTATGAGGATTGCTGTAAAGTCTCCAACACGAGTCAGTGACTCAGTGCAACCTGCTGGGTTCCTTCCATAGGAAACTTTTTACTGATTGGCTCAATGAACCGAACTGCATTGGAATGTTACTATGTGAAGTGCCTTGAGATGACTCTTGTCGTGATTTGGCGCTTTATAAATAAACTTGAATTGTACTGAAAAAAAATTCAGAATATGTATTTATATATACAGTTACGTAGAAAAAGAGTAGATAAAAATTAAAGAACCAACTAGGGCTGAAACGAATACTCGAATAATTCGATAAAAAAATAGTCGACTTTTATTTTGTAAATCTTTGTTTATGTACACTTATGTACTAACTTATACAATCTCCTTCCGGTATGACCGTGACAACGTTGATCACAGCACCTTAATTAACAGACTTTGTGGCTTGGTGGGGATCTCTGGAACTGTTCTAGACTGGTTTAGATCGTACCTTTCTAACAGAAGTTACAGTGTCTGTAGAAACCAAATCATGTCAGATTCTACTGATCTGTTCTGTGGGGCACCCCAAGGCTCTGTTTTGGGTCCACTCTTGTTTCTAATGTACATTCACCCTCATGGACAGATAATTGATTATTTTCATAATGCCTCTTATCACCTATATGCAGATGACATTCAGCTGTACTGCTCCTTTAAGGATTCTGGGTTCTATAAACTGAATTACTAGAGTGTCTATCAGCTATCACCAGCTGGATAGAAGATAACTTCCTTCAGTTAAACTCTGAAAAGCATGACTGATCATTGCCCCTGAGAGCATGGTTCCCCTGATTAGCCAAAAACGTGATCATTTATCTTCTGCCATCAAGTCAAACTGAAAGAATTTGAGTGTTGTTTCTGACCAATCAATGTCTCTTGATGGCCACTCAAAAACGTTGGTCCGAAACAGTTTTTATCACTTAAGAAATATCTCCAAACTGCAAAGGTTGGTGTCAAAACTTGAAATGGTTCTCCATGCCTTTATCTCCTCCCGTCTAGATTACTGTAACACACTTTTCACGTTTTAACAAAAAAGCCCTTGACCGCCTTCAGTTGGTCCAAAACTCTGCAGCGAGGCTCCTAACTGGAGCAAACTGAAGAGCACACATCACTCCTGATGTCTCTGCACTGGTTACCCGTTAACTTTAGAGTTCATTTTAAGAATCACGGCTATAACTTTCAATGCTCTACATGGTCAAGCTCCTCCCTATATTACTGAAATGTTAAAGCCTTATGCTCCAACCTGAGCCCTCAGGTCCACCCACCAGAACCTTCTAGAAGTTCCAAAGACCAGAAACAAAAGTTGAGATGATCGCTCCTTCCAGACTGTTGCACCTTGACTTTGGAATGATCTTCCTTTATCCTTACGCAGCACTGACACTCTGGACACTTTTAAAACAGCTAAAGACCCTTTTATTTAAAGCTGCTTTGACCTAAATCATTAATTTTCTTATTTTTTTATTTTATTTTATTTTTTATTTACCGTGTCCTGTCTGGCTGTGAAGCAAGCAGAATTGATGTCTGAATGCTGGTATCAAGCCTTACAGATTTACTCTCAGGTGGAGCATTTAAGCGTCTGCTTTTAATGTCACGCCTGATACTTAAAACTTTATTGTTATTGTTTTTGAATGCTTTGTAATTCCGACCAGACACAGAGACAGAGGTGAAAGAGAAAGGAAAAGAAAATGTGGGGAGAGGGGGGGGGGGGGGGGGGTTCCACAAAAATAAACAATAATGAACAAGAGTCTGCTTCTAGACCTGCAGAAAAAGACAAAAAAAAAGCAAAAGGACAAAAAAAGTGGGACACAGCAACAATACAACAAGATCTAGCCATCACTGCGTCAATTTGATGAAGAAAATATATAATCAACATTGCTTAACTGAAGAATCACGATAATAAATCACAGTGCATTAAGTGCCCACCACAGTCTTAAGACCTGTGTTTAACGTTCCCAAGCCCATACTTTTGAGAGCACCATGTGAGCACCCGTGTGTGTACACGCGCTTGTTTATTTAAGGTTTATCTATAGGAGCGCCCAACAGAGAGTGCGAGGGACCACAGATCTGCCCCCCAAAGATGCGCAGGAGACGGGGGGAGCTCCAAGTCCCAGAGATCCAGGTGCTGCCCCAGAACACAGGAACCCCAAGGAGACTGCAACCAGGAAGGCTCCCCCCCCCCCCGGGGGGCCACAACCAGCAGCCGGCAGAGTCCCGGGAGACATCAGCGGCAAGCCCACAGGCCCGCCCGCAGCCTCCCACCCCCTAGCCGGGCGAGCCCGGGACCCAGCGACCCGGGACCCAGGGACGACCACCCCCGCCGGGGACCCAGCAGAGCCCAGGGACCCAGACCCCACCAGGCAGCCACCGGGATCTATCAAGCAGATGCCTGAATCTTAAACCCCCAGACCCGGTTGCCACGAACACTCAGGCAAACCATGGCACAACCCCTCACACCAGGTGTGGTAGGGGGAGGGGGGACAAAGATCTATATCATCAAGAGAGGTTCCAGGAGAGGGGAGGAGTCAAAGGCCCCACCTGACATATACAATCATACACAAACACAGTCACACACTCCCTCCCTCATGCTCACACATGCACATACAACCCAAGACTTACAAAAATGCACGCCGGACACCCACTCATGCTCCCCATACACACCCTATTCACTCTGGTCCCGGTACTGCTGCACATTAGGTACAACCATCACCGGTAACCAGAGTTTGACCCTTTCTGCTGGGGTGCTGATGAGCAGGCTCCCCCGCCCAACGCTGAGCACAGCAACCCACCACCCCAGACCCCAACCAGACGGCCAGATCTCCCTCCTAGCCTCCAGCCCCAGGAAGCCAAGCAACAACAGAGGTGGCTCCATTATAGTGTTGTGTGATCATGAGGTGTATTCCATGGCTGTGGTGAGTGGGCAGTGCGGGCATCATCCGGCCTATGCCAGCTGATGCCACCGCACCACCCCACTTACACCCTCAGCCCTCGGTGTCTAAGTGCGGTTTAAAATTGGAAGAGGGCACCGGCACCCGGGAGGAGGCTGAGATATCCCCCTGCCAAATGCCGTTGAATGTGCTCACTCCCAAGGCCCTAAGTGTGTGTTTGTGTGGAATGTCGTCGGTGGAAGTGTATAAGGTGCAAATAAAATTGGGGGGCAGGTTGCCACAGGAATGCGGAAATGGGGTCCATACCCGCACTCCCTGACTTGCCCACTTGCCCCAGCAGAATATCTATGCCCATTCCCACATTTGCACAACTTCCAGAATATATGACATGGGAAATCCAGGTAAAGTTGGGTCCTCCCCCTCCCCTGTGATGGAACGGCAGAGGAGCCAAGGTCTACCTGAGGCCCCCGAACCCGGGCCAGGCACTGTTGCATGTTCCTGCCTTCTTCCCGGCAGCATACATGTCAGGACCCGACCCCCAAGGCCCCGCCCAGATCCCCACACAGGGCCGGCCATCCCGGCCAACAGCAGTACGTCCCCAGCACAAAGCATCCCAGTTTCAGGCATCAGCTATGGATCTAAGACAAGGTGTGTGCTGTAGAGTTTAAATGAAGATAAACTGAGTATCGCCAGTATGCTAACTGAGACTGAGAAATGTTTAGCTGGTACCTCTAAAAGGCAACAAGTGTTTTTTTTTTCTCCATGTTTTATTGCAAGTCAGTATGAGAATTAGACTAAAATGTTTGAAGAAGGAATGATCTTTTGTATAGCACCTCTCTAGATAAAAGTCACTAAGCACTTGCTTGCTTGTCGGCTTTGGTTTTGCATGCGTTTTTTTTTTTCAAGTATTTTATTTGTAACGTTGGAATTCTTATCTTTATTGCAAAAAAATTTATAACAGTAAATGTATAACAGTTTGGGAGTTAGTTTGTTTTATTGTTAGAAAAACAACCCTAGTTGTTAGCTGGAAAACAAAATGTATTTTCTCTATATTTCAGGAATCAGCATCATTTGACAGACTGGGCCAGAAAATCCATCCTTCTCAGCTGAACATGCTTCTGAGTTAAAGACTGCAAATGAAAAGGAACTGAATAAAATAAATGTTGTTATATAAATATACTGGTTGACTCATTTTTCACAACTAGTACAGCTCTGTTTACATTTTTACCGCATTTTCAAGTAAACAAAGGATTATCCAATTATTTCATTAATGAACAACTATAATAATCGATAGCTGCAGCCCTAGAACCAACCAGTGTAAAAAGAGCATATTTGCAAAATGAAAATTGTTTACTTCCATTTCAACAAATGAAATAAAGAAAACATGTGCAAGAGCTTTACAGGGAGTGAAATAAAGGCGTGTGTGTAAAATATGTACTACAAGACCCCAACTTTTATTTGGCATCCTTCCACAATTGAATGGAATCAAATAGTTGCTCTTAATAAGCTGCAGTAGTTTGACCAAGAGAAAATAGTGAACAATGTTTAGAACTTCAAATCAATGCTGATGTGTAACTTACCTTCTGGTGACACTTAAAAATAAATAGACTTTTAACGACTTTTTCTCAACAACTAAGATGGACTTCAGCCTTAGCATGAGTAATGATAAACTCTAATTTCTTTGGTTCCATCTTTAGACAAAGACCAAACACAAGGAGCCAAATCAAGCAGGAAGAGATGTGAACAGAGCTGTAAGTTTGTGTTTTTGTAACAATCGTCAGCCTATCTACACTTTCATCTGTTCTCTGGTAGATAAAACCATGCAGGTGGAGAAGAGACTAGCTAAACTTCAGACGAGGCCAAAATAAATTACTGCCACCGTATTGGGTTTAATGTGCCCCCTGTAACGAGATCCATGTGGGACACTTAAACGTGTGCTTGGGTCAAAATGCTCCACTCCTCTTGCCAAGCCTCTTGCCTTTTCCTTTTGCAGTATGAAAATCCTGAGCAGAGATTTACTTATTTCATGTTGCAACTAGCCAATATAAGATTTACCTTCTATGGTAGTCACAGAACTAAGGTAGGTTTACATTTCATAATACCTTAAATATGCCAACCCAGTCCTTTGGATGTGGTTTGATGAACTTTGTCAGGGTATAGTGACACTCCAGTGCAGCATGAGGAAGGTAACTCTTCCCCACATTCTGGAAGATGACATGTGCAAAGTTTGACGTGTCCATGTTTCTGCTCAATGAGGTTCTGTCCAGGTACAAATCCATCAATTTTTCAGCAGTGCCTAGACAGTGAGAAAGAAAAATGAAAAAATTAACAATGATATCCTGTGACTGGTCCACAGTTATTATAAGCTTTAGATTTTACAAAAGGCACTTCTCAGACCAAAAAGACAACATTGTGAGAATGCATTTTTAAACCTTAATGTGTAGAATGACTGTATCTAACTTTCAGTGATCTAACAGTTCATCTACATCTACTCGCTTCAATGCAACTAATGTATGGCTAATGACACCGAAGTGACTGTTTCACTCCTGTTCCATAAGTTTGACATCTGTTGCCAGTTACAGCTCAGCAATAGAAGTTTCCGGATGACAAGGAAAGATGAGTCATACACAGTAAGTTGATAATAAATACATTTCCCCGTAATATCAAGTCGTTGGTAATTGAAAAAGTAGCTTGAGACATTTTTAGAGCCGATTACAACAAAGTCAGTTATCAAACTGTGTCCTATCTTGTATCATGGCGCTAGTGCACATGTGGGCACCTTTATGCTTAAACATGGTGTTCATTATGGACAATTCATGATGAGCACAGAAGTCCAATAACAAAACACCACTTGAATTCATATTTGGGGGGGGGGGGGTCCCTTCAAACCACACGTCTCCAGATCTCATTGTTGTTGCCCATGTGAGTGTTGAAGTCTCCAAGGTGAACAAGGGAGTTACCAGATGGAGTGCTCTCCAGCACCCCTCCAAGGACTCCAGCGAAGATGGATAGTGTGATCTGCAGTTTGGTGCATAAGTTCAAGCAACCGTCAAGACCCGTCCCCTCACTCATTGGTGGAGGCAGGCTACCCTCTCATTCACCGGGACACACCCCAACGTATATGCACCAAGACTGGCTGCCACAAGTATGCCCACCACTGCTAGGCGCTTCTCAGTGGGGGCAACTCCAGAGTAGTAACATGTCCAGCTCCTTTCAAGGAAACTGGTTCCAGATCCAGAGTCATGCATCAAGGTGAGTCCGACTATATCTAGTCAGAACCTCTCAGCCTCTCACACCAGCTCAGGCTCTTTCCTCACCAGAGAGGTGACATTCTATGTACCAACTGCCACCTTCTGTAGTCGAGGATCAAAGCGCCTTTGGCCATCTACCATCTCACATGGCCCTTCCCACGAGCGGTGAGCCCATGGGAAAGAAGACCCACATCTCCTCTTCAGGCTGTACCTAGGGTTGCAGGTATTAACTGGTTTTACTATTAACCACGGTTAACCCCCCTGTAAAAAACAGGTCCAACATGGCCTATAAAAAGCAAAAAGACAATAACGTGACCTGCACGGATAAAACAAAAGTGAAACTTGAATGCACACACACTAAGTGCAAACACTAATGATTAATTGTATCCCGCTACATTACAGCGTTAATAAAAGTGCTCCTCTTCAATGAGTTTGTTACGTGCACGTCTCAGCAAGCTAACGGCCTGACCGAGGCCATTGTGAGCATGTTGGCCACGAGACTCCTGTCCATGGTCGGCGATCAAAGTTTCAAAGAAACGATCAAGCAGTTATTTCACCACAATGATGAAAAAGAAACATGAACAAACATGTGTGTGTGTTTATGTTTCTCTCTGGACACAAGTAAAACAAATACTAGAATTTAATGCATTTTATGATTAAATAAAAATGTTGCTGACTGAGCAATCAAGAACTACTTTCTTTGTGCTAAATTTTAACTTTCTTTATTTGGTATAACAGAATTAATAATTTGGTGAATAAACTAACTTTAAAGATATCGGCCAGAGGCAAAATTCCTTTAACGGGCATGTGTAAAGAAGTATTAAAACCTCAGATGAAAAAGGTTTTCGGATTTTCACGGCTGGAATTGTAAGAAAATCTGATGTTTTTTACCAGAGCAGGAAAAACAGAAACTAACTTCCGGTCTCAGCCCTGGACAGCTGGTGACGTTTCACAAGGAGATCTGCTGAAACAGCTGTAGTTAACAACGCCTGACTCCGGTGTTTCTGCGTTAGCGTTATAGCAGAAAACAACGCGGCCAGATGTAGCTTCTGAAGCCTCTGCTAGTCGGTCAGATTTGTTTTTTCTCTGGGATAGGGCCACGAGAACGGATATTGGATTACCTGAGACGTTCAACCGAACTCCGACCCCGCCAGCTGTTTATCACTACCAGAGGTGCAGACATGTTTTGGACCGTTTGACTCAGAAGACCTGCGACCCGATTTGGACACCTGGGGATGATTCTATTCATCTTCAGAACCGAAATCAGTCCAGTTAGTTAACTTTTATATTTTACTGCTCATTTCTGTGCTTCACCAGGAGCTCTAAGCTGAAGAGTTGTCAGCTGGTCTTAGCTCCACCATCCGTCTTATTATAATTCAATAATCTACAGAAAAATAAAATAATGTGCTGCCAGTTTTACCGCTGTGTGTATTTATTGATATGACTCTGGAAAATATTTAACTGATAGTTTACCAGAATAAATCTTCCTGATGCTGGAGGAACTCGCTAGCTCAGTTCGTCGTTTGCACTAATCCAGGATAGCACGGAGGTTCTACCGGTCCCAGGAGGATCTATTGTTGAAATATGGGGATCATGTTTTAGATTATATCTGTGTGTGTGTGTGTGTGTGTGTGTGTGTGTGTGTGTGTGTGTGTGTGTGTGTGTGTGTGTGTGTGTGTGTGTGTGTGTGTGTGTGTGTGTGTGTGTGTGTGAGCTAACACGGTTAGCAGTGTTCCTGCAGTCATGCTAACAGGACTCGTCTGGAGTCCAGAAGTAGCGGTGCGGTTCTAGATGGATTTATAGGTGTAGGTTATTATTGCAGATTAGACCGATGTCAATTAAAAATGTGTGTAGGACACGGACATATAACCCATATGTCCCAGACCATTAGCTGCAGCTGTGAACGCAATTTTCTGTAATAATTAAAAGCACGAATGTAAACAAAATATAGCTATTCACCATACTAGCAACAGCAGCTACCCTGTTTTATTTCTTGGAGTGACGTATGCGAAACACAGTTCTTCACTGTCTGGAGGAGAGAATTTTGATTTTCTGTAATGATTTATGACAAAAATCCTTAACAAAATGAAAAACGGAACCCAGTTCATATTTATATAGATGGTAAAGTGTAATTATACTGAATTTCTACCATTTTAATGCCGAGCCTTTAATATATTTTATCTTTACGGTAAAGCAGACCCTCAGAGCTGCATTTCCTGAGTTAAGATTGGAAGATGGAGCCCTTCAACCATGCCACCATGCCTCTTGTGAACACAAGTCATTTTTGGTTTTAGGTGCCTACCTCCATCTGACTGTAGCATTTGTATTAACATGTTACAGTTAATTAAAAGTTGTCTGATAAGCTACCATCCTGTCTTTATAATTAGATGGCACATAACTTATCACATTTCAAACTAGAAGCTAATGATGGGTATAATAGAGAATCCTGGTGCAAAAAGCTTTACTTTTATGAATGACACGATTAGTTGACTAATCGTCAACATAACTGCCATTAGTCAACTATTAAAATAGTCATTTGTGGCAGCCCTATTATGTTCTGTTGTTTCTGTAACAAAAACACGTATTTGTCGAAGTTACACGTTATCCATATCCATTAGTTGTTAGTGCTTTATTGTTTTTCTCAGTTTTTTTCTGTTGCGTCACGAATAATTGTTTGTCACTCAAGATATATCTAGTCTATTGTCTCTTAGCTTTTACTTACATATTCAGTAATGTTCATTCACATAATAAATGTTTCTGCAGCAAAGGCTTGACGCTTTAATCATGCCTCTTAACGTAGCAATCAGGTATATTCACTGGCACAGAAACACCTCCTGCATATAATAACGAGAAGGGCTTGTCTCGAAAACTGACTAACGTACTACAATAAAAAAAAATAATGAAAAAAGAACACTAAACAGAGTTTTACATCAGGTGGGAGTTTCCATTTTAGCCTCAACTGACTTTTGTATTCGACGCAATAGGCCCTTGAAAGAAAATGTAGCCACAGCTAGCTAGCGTTAGCTACATACTTAGACAACCATATTACCCATTAATGACATAGTAAACATGAGCTTCAAAGAAAACTTAACTATCGAGAAACATGTTAACCGCAGACCATGTTTCGTCATCTAAGGTTACACGCAGTCAACAGCACAGCTATCAGCTGAGAACAAGGTTATAGCTAACGTAAACAGTTCGCAGTGGCCTGTGCAGACCTGCTTTCTAGACGAGTATCAAGAAGATAGAGATAATAAAAGTTGTATTTATCGAAATATTTAAATAATGTACACTGAACATACCTGGATGTCATGTTAACCAGCGGCTAAAATCCAGATGTATCATAAGCACAATTGTTGACGCAGTTCAGTGGTTTCCCCTGTACTTTTCCTGGAATAATAACAACACTGCGTCATTTCCGGAAAGGGCCTGGTTTAGTAAACATACGCCAGTGTACTGAGATCAGCACACAGCAGTATGTGATCCAAACGCTGTTAGGCAAAATGTAGATGCATATTTAAAACACGTGCGAAATTTTTAATAATTTTGGGGTGAGTTGAGGTTTGTTTTTTTTTTATTCTGTTTTTGATGAAAAAAATTGTGTAAAATTTCGTTCCTCCCACCGCCGTAAAGGTAATCGTGAATGCGGGGATTCCATTTTTCTTCAGCTACTGCCCTGCATTTCATTGGCTGGAATGGACTTCTGCCGTGCCAGCATCTCTTACCTGATTGGACAGCCCGCTTGTCAGTTCTTTTACATAGACCTACGTCAAACATAAAGTTAGAGGAAAGAAGTATGGCCGCTGTGTTGAGGGGTCTTCGGTATCTGGTCGGAAGATGTCAGAAGCATGTTCACATTGCGTACGGTAAGAAAGCTAAACAGAATCTAGTTACTCACGTTGCAGATTAAAACATTTGTTTTAGCTACACAGCTTGTTGTTTGAATGATTTAGTAGCATTATAACATGTTACTTAACATTTTTGAGCGACACGTTCAGTAAATGTGCTCTTGCTGTTTCCAGTCAAGTTATTTCAGAATATGTTTTAATTAATTTGATTTTATGTTTGTTTGCTAAAGCTACGTATTTGCAGCTGCTGTGTGTATGCAGACAGTCAAATCTCGTTAACATTTTGTTCTTTTTAATTCTGTCTGTCTGCCGCAGTGCCATTCAGTACTTAAATATAACAAAGAAGTTACGTGTGAACATGAATTAAATATACCGTAAATCCTCTAATACAGGCCCGGGCCTGTATTTGACTCAAGCTCATCAAGCTCCAGGCCTTTATTGGAAGGATGACCAGAATTACAGGCAGGCCTCTATTTCTATTTGAGCAAATTGAACTAATGGTTCGCTGGAGTTTTTGACAATTAAAATTGCGCCCTCATTTTCAAAGTTAAACACATTTCTTTTAACAATGGTAGTTTCTGCTTCAGCCCTCTCCCCTCCCCCTGCGCAGCGGCCGCAAACTCACTGATGCGCCTGCAGCCTCTCGGAGTTCCTGCTGCTCTAAACATTAAAATAATTATTTCATTTTTTGTTCCTCACTTCTGATGACCTTCAATGGTGTCTGTTTGTTGCAACCAGCAGGTACAAAAACTAACTTGTTTTTATTTGACTATTTTTCTGTCCTGTCTGTTTATTATCTTCCTGCATCTCCTCTCAATCCTAAAGAGAAACTGCTACCTGGGTTCATATATATTCACCTTATGAGTTACCTTTGAGCTGCAGTTCTAAAAGATCTACCGACCACAAAAACAGCAGAGTACTCGCTGCTTGGCGGCCGCATCAGTGATCGGTGCGTCACCGAAGGATAAGGTGATGCAGCGAAACACATTAGGCGCAAATAAAAGACAGAAAACATTAAAGGAAATGAGCCGACATGAACGATCGCGTGTTAAATTAGTTTTTGAGGTGGCGACACCTGATTTGATAATGTTACTGTGGCCGTGCGGCATGCGCAAGCTGGTTAAGGTTAGGATGGGGGTGAGGGGAAGGTTAAATTGCAAGAGGGAAAAGGTCACAATTTGGTTAAATGTCCGTTTTACGGCGGGTGTCAGTACCGACGCCCTGGCACAGCGCGTGCGTCCACCCCCCACCCCCCCCCCCACCCCCCCGACGCGCAGGAGCTTGTCACCTGCTGACAGCAGGCTGCAGTCTTTTCCGTGGACTGCATCTTGCCGGTCATTATCACGTGACAGCGACTAGTCGATGACAGGCAGAAAAAGTCACTATAGAGCAGTAAAGTCGACTAGTGACTTGTTCATACAACCCCTACTGCTCCCCAGAGTGTTCTGCAGCATAATCAGCACGTTCTCTTTGAACTTGATATCAAATTTTCGCCTCCTCTTCGTCTCCGCACCAGCCAAATCGCGGTCTGTCACTGGCAAATCAAAAGTGAGACGGATGACACAACTGCTCGCTATTGGGCGGACAACAACCAACCAATTAAATAACTCTCATGCACCACTCAGATGATCAGTCATCATTTCCTCACAATTCCCTTCTTACTACTGCATGTGAAAGCGTTGCAACACGTACTACATGGCAATTAGTTGTCGTTAAAGTGGATGAGTTCCTTTCCACCGCCAGCAAAGTGGAATGTTTTGTACATGCCCCAGAAGCAAAGGAGCACTATCATTATGTTTCAGGTCCATTTTTTTATGCACTATGCTTCCATACCATGTCAAACTCCGTAGTTAAGGCCCTCTCTTAGGCTCACACCAGACTAGCCAGCCTGGTCTATCTATGCACTTCAGCTGCACTCCTCCTCCCCAGAATCCATGGTCTGTCTCCAGGGAGATGGAACAGCCTGGAAGAAAAATCAGTTGGGCTTCTGGCCACCCTGGAAATAATATTTGAGTGCCATCCTCTGTGTACACCTTATCAGCCTCCAGGGTGCCATTATTGACCTCTCTCCTGATTGGGCAGGCCCAAGAACGGGCAGCAGTGCTCAGCATTGATTACGCCCAATTGTAGCTGAGCTACATAAGACCATTTTCCTTCCTTAATATAGCATTGTTTTTTGAAAACAATGTAGCCAATTTGCTGCAGCGCTGAGCCGGCATCAGGGAGCCATAGGTGGTTCTGCTGCCAGATACTTCCGTTTATCTTGGACATGCTTTTATTGGGATCAAAGCTGCGCTCATTAAGTTTTTTTAACAAGCCACTCCTAAAGGTGTCTGTCTTCCACAGTCCCCTCATGAATAGTCAGGTGATCTGAGCTCTAGCTCTAAAGCCCTTTTCAGACTGACATTCTGGAACATTTGCGGACAATTCAATCCGGTTTTTAACCGGAACTGTGTTTTCAGACACCAGGGTATCCGCGGGTCCTTAAAAAGTCTTAAAAAGTCTTAAATTAGCTTTTCCTAATTTAAGGCCTTAAAAGTCCTTAAAAATGACAAATAATCCTTAAATCCAGTTTCCAGAGGTCTTAAATTACCAATGACCAATGGTACCAATGAAACAAGATTCTTTTATTTCTATAAAAATTTCGTGAATTTCTAGTTAGTGTTCAGCATTTTTTGTGTATGACGTTGACGTAAGCGGAACCGTACGCAGTCAGTTGGGTGTGAAAGGGGGCTATTTTTCTAGATAAGCACATTAGCTGGTTAAGCTAGTGGGAGCTTGCGCCATGGGGAAGGGCAAGTTTAATGGTAACTGGATGGCTAATCCCACGTTTGTGACGTGGTTAGCACCGGTTCCAGGCAATAGCTGGAAATTATCACTTAAATTTAATTTTTAAAATAGCTTAAATTTGGTCAAAGGGGCCTCAAAAAAGGTCTTAAAAAGTCTTAAATTTGGCTCCCTTAAATCTGCAGGTACCCTGGACACACCACTTTTGTACCGGAACTTGTCCTTTCGGCTGCGTTCACACAGCAGGTAAAAGTTCCAGATGTCTGACGGCAGCGGGGGGTGGGGTGGGGGGAATCGGACTTATGTTAAGAAGAAGAAGAAAATATCATTTCTATAGCGCCTCTCAAGATAAAAATCACGAGGCGCTTAAGCATAATTCTGCGCACACGAAGACGCATAAGAGACCTGGATGATGAAGCTCAATGGTTAAAGGAATCACTGAAGCGGTGTGAAGCGCTCTGTCGTGCGTCTAGGCGGTACCGTTGTCGTGTGCCCGTCCCATTTACCGGTTCCTTTAAAACCCAGTTCCGTTAGAACTTATGAGACGGTGCATCCATCAGGGTTCGGGGGTGTATCGACGAGTATAATTGTACTAGATCCGGGTTTGGACTATCTAATTAGAATCTTGTCTTTTATTTTAAAGGTGAAATGACTTGCACGAATAGCCAGCCCCAGAGTGCTACACTTCTTTTAAACTCGTTACCTTTTGGTTAAGATACTAGAGAGAAGTCTGGAGGCAAGCCAAGCCTCTCAGCAATTGTTTGGATTACCCGGAATTAATTGCGCCTCTAACAGCTTATGTGGGAGGTTGGTAACTATAAAATGATTTATGCTAGTTGATCAGGCTATCATAAGTTTATCAATTTATTTATTAATCCAACCTTCCAGCTGATTAGAGACTTTTTCAACCTGCAATCAGAGCCAAAATAACCTCGAATATTTTGCTTTTATCGCCCTTAAGACAACTCGTTACTCGCAAGGAGGGGGAAGTTAAAACTTCCCTTATCTTAAGGTTTCTTTATATTATTCTGTTATAAACTGTAAAGTAAGTCCTGATAATTCAGAGACCGATCTTCGACATGCTTACCTCTGTGCAATTATGGCCAGGGCCCCAAACGTGAAGCTTTAGAGAAAACCTGAAAGAATCAGGATTATGTTTCTTTTTCAAAAAAGTTTTATTACAAAATCAAAATACAAAAATGGGTAAAGTGAAAAACAACTACTATCCCCCACGGAGGAATTAGTTCAAAATGATTAAATAAGAGTTAGTTTACACCAACTCTTGTCTTCTCAGAATCTCCCCAAGAACCAAGCCCCGCTCGATCTGAGCTGCATCCTTTTATATCACTTCTGAGACTGCTCTAAACAATGTAAGAGTCACAAGTCATTCTCTCCTGACAGTTTAGGTCAAGGGGTCATTTACCAAATACACTTTTTTAGCTCTACATAAGACATTTAGTATCATTTCACTACAAGCAGTATTCACATGAGGGCACAAAAGTTACATGCTGCACTCCTGGAATGAGAGCACAGGTCATAAATCTTCATATTGGTAGCAAATTGTAGATCTTCTTTCAGCATTCCTGAGAGCTCCTGGGTTCAGTTGGACTTTTTCTCACTCCATGCCAGTCCTTCTTTTCCCGCCAGAGGTGGAGTTAGGGGCGGGCCCAGGGGTGTGTCCATGGGTGGATCCACAGAAGCCAGCCTGTCTTTTGACCCTTTGCCTAGTTCTGTCCTCACCAGCAAGTCCTGAACTCTTGTCCTCTTGACCCTTGTGTGACCCTTGTCTCTGACCACTGTTTCTAAGCCTTGACTGGTTGCTCGGACTTGCAACATCCCCCATGAGGACGAACTGAGGCAAAGGACCATAAAAAGATAGAGCAGCAATGCAAGCTTTCATAAATCTAGCATCCATCTCACTCAGGAACGGCTGAACACTCAGACACCTAACTGTGGCCTCCACATCAACCCTCATTCTCATCATAATGCCATCATCAGCTACGGGTAAGCACAAGGTCCCTTTGCGGGTTGTTACATAACCTTTAAACTGCTTTCTCCCATCTGTGGGATCTTCGCCCAGAAAGAATAAAGATAAATCCATCACCGGAGCCTCTCCACGCGGAAGCGATCCCATCATTTGAGGTGGGAAGCTGGCGCTGAAAACCAAAACATGATTTTTCGTATCCAACAAAGGTGCGGTCCCAAAAGAGTTACAGACTTCTGGGCCGAACCATCCAGTCTTTACAGACAAAATATTCATAAACTGAAAGCAATCTATAATCTTGCCTTGACAAACAAAGTAACACCCCTTCTGGGATTTAATCCTCCATCTCATTTCTCTCCCAGGTGCAATTCGGACAGGGGAAGGAATGCCTGCTGGCTCACTACTTAGACAGACCATAGGGATTTCACGTATCACATCAGGACACGGGACGCATGTCGAAGCTGCCGTCATTACTGATACAACCTCTTCAGCCACGTCAGATGAGGGCGCCGTTGTCAGCTCCTCGTCGTGGGCCTGCTCAAGCAGGGCATGTACTCCCGGGGAGGACAACATTAGTATGTCGTCTTCCTGATCAGTCTCCCGCTTGAATCCCTTTTCCATTTGGTCTGGATGTACTGAATAAACCTGCAAGACACGCAGCGTTTATTCATCGTAGCATGTTCACACTGGAGCCCGATTGTCTTAGTCTGAGGCAATCCATCCCTCCCGCGATTCACGGTGCACAAATAGTATGCGCCATTCAGAGAGAAAACAGTTGATGGACCTGCGGAGGGGATTAATCCCTCTATGATATTCTGCCGAATCGAGTCCATCTGGAAGGAACATAAAATATGTTCCACATGAGATATATAACTCATTCCATGAAGCAATAAGTAACTGCATTACTGCATAAACACTTCTTAATTATAGGAGAAAATAGATCATCAGAAGCTGCAGGAAGAACCACACTACAATTCCTATCTGCAGGCATAGTTTTACAACAATAATCCTCACAACAAGTGTACACCAGTCATGAAATGTCTACAACATCTTAAAGACAAACTGGATAAAATAGTTACAAAATCCTGACATACCTCCAGATTCAGAGCGTCAATCAGCTCAGATTCAGGGTGAGTTTGATGAGCCATTGGTTCACTTCAAGTTACAGACTGACAGTTAAGGAGCAAGTGACATGCCGTGCAGAGAGGCCTGCACTTAAACAGGAGCAACAAGAAGGGGGGCTAATACTCCCTCTACCTTGACACCTCTCTTCCCATCTTATCTGGATCTACCAGGTCCTTTCTCCTTTCTCCTAACAGCTTTCTTCCTGTCAACTGCCATTTGTTGTTTTTACAGGCCAAAATCATACCGATTATTAAAATAATCACCCCACACATTAATCCGAGAGCGCAGAGGGGCCAGAACAGAGCGTCCCAGACAGGCCTAATGATGTGCTCTCTCACTCCTTTTACCAACATGCCCATTGAATCAGAAGTTCCTTGAATTACATTATTAGAAACCTGCACTACACTGTCACTCATAATTTCATTTACACCACGTACTATCAGACTCACATGACGTAATGTGCCATTTATGCCATATGCAAAATAATCAAACCAGTCAGCTTTTTGCTGATCTAACGATCTTCGAAATGGTGAGCAAAAACCACTTCTCAGATCCCAATTTGGGAAATTTCTGAAGTTAGGAAACTCTTTGGGTGCATCAGGGTCAATTGTGAATCTTTCAGGTTGAGGATTTTTCCCTATTCTCGGTTCATTAAAACACACATGATGGTCTATGCCTAACCCGTTAAGGTAATTGAAATTGACCAGACTAAACGCTCCCCACTTCATCGTTCCTGGCGCTGTAAATCCAGGTGGCACTAAGTCTCCAACTTTATCATTCATAATCATTATACGATCTAAAAGACCATTTCCTGTTTTTGTATCATTTACTTCCCAAGTATTTGTTTTATCAATAGAAAACCAATTTGTTTTAACTCGAAGTTGACCATGTTCCATCACAAGAGTTTTAGTTCCCACTAATTTTCTTTCAAAGGTTTCTGCTTCAATCCTTGTGTCCTGGGGGTAATAATCATATTTTTGCTTATTATATCCCTCTCCATACCAGTATGTCATAGGATATGTCTCGTACATTCCTTTTCTATAATATCTATAATCTTCTGGAATATCTCTTTGCATATAACCACGTAAGACTTTATAGCATAATTCTCCAGTTCCTAAAGTAGCTATGTTTAGATAAGGAGGCCTAGGTTTAAAAAACTCTCGATCTCCTAATGTGTCTGGACGCAGACCTCCAACTGTTAATCCATATAGTTGTGAATACCAAAAAATACACATCCTTCTAGTTAACCCTTTAGTATTATTACAGACTTCCACCTGACATCCTTCAAGCATTAAGGTGTAATTTCTAGCCCATGTGGGACTGTGATAAAAATCTTTCTTATGGGTTGGTCTAATCATTTCATTTACTGCTTCGAAGATGGAGTCTGCCTCAATTATACTATCAGGAGTAGCTGTACCTTTTTGATAATATGCTCCTGCGATCCTTATTCTAAGTGGCTCGCCTCCTTGCCATACAGCGCTGTTATTCGCTTTCCTGGTTAAACAGAGTCTAGTTTCCTCATTCCATGCATGAAATCCTGTATCTAAGTTAGTGGGATCAGATTGATCCTTTTTCATCCATTGCACTACTTTTGGGTGTTTAAAATTAGGAACCTCATAAACCCATTCTGTATAAAGAGTGTGTCGTATTGGATGCAGTTCCCATCCTTGTGGCTGAAGGCCTACCTCATTATGGAGGCAGAAAAATGTCCAGTTAAAATATGTACTATTAGTGGGAAGTATATAATTCTGATATCCTGTGTAATTTGCATATTCACTATGACCTTTACGTAAGAGTCGAGCTAAGTCTGAAGTAGATCTCTTACCCCGCACACCGGGCTCTAGAAAAAGAGGAACGGTTTCTTCACCTTCCTCTGCCTCAGCCAGGGGATCAGACATTGCAGGGGGTACTTTTGATAACCATTTAATCACATTATCTTTTACTTTCTGCCACATGTGACTCTCTCCTATCATGGACAAGGAATCATATTTTAGTGTTGTGTTAGGAGGGGGGGTCGGGCAAACATCTCTTCGTTCCCTCCCTCTTGATAATCTTTGATACCAGTGCGTAATATTTCCTGTTTGCCAGGAACTTAAACTACTGTCTTTGGTCTGAAAACACCCAAATTCGATTCTACGAGGCCACCATCTTTCTATCTTTATCACTTTGAAAGTGGTGAAGTTGTGTCCCCATTCTAAATTATTTCTAAGGCAATATTTGTAAACCCACAACTCTTACTTCACCTGAAGTTTGATTTAAGATTTTCTTTTTCCTCAATATTATCTGACAAGATCGATCAAGCTCTGTGGATCCTGTCTGATCCATTAAGACTGCCATATACTCCGCCCATGGGCCGGTCTCACCACACTCCGTGTCATTCTTCTCCTCCTGCTCTGCTGCAGAAAATGATGTCACGGAGGGTGTAGCCATGATCCGGTCAAATCCATTTTCTCCACAGGGCAAGCGCAGGCAGCCAGTTTTGTTCCTTGTTACACTACAAATCTTGAATCCAATCTGTGTTGCTATCATGCAGGTGGTTATATTCTCATTAAAATCTTCTTTGGGCCATAACAGCTTAATTTTGGATACATTCCAATTCCCTATTAATTGTTGCGGTCCTCCGTGAGTTATGTTATATGTCACTGAGGACACATGATACGTTCGGAGATATACATGTACCCCATATGCAATCGCTATACTTAATCCTATGAGGCTAAATTCGAAAAGGATAAAAAAGGCCCATTTAATCCATTTTATTATCCAATCCTTTCCTTTCGGAATATTTACATTTCTCTTTTTAACTTTGGGGTCAACTCCCGCCGGAGTTGCATACCTGACCACTTTTCGTTTTCTGCTGCTTTCCCTCTTATGCTTCTGCGTAGATAACATCTGTAAGACAGAAGCATAAAAATCAGCAGGAAATGAAAGCGCCCTGCTCTAGTTAGGTAGAGTCAGATTGGGGACCAGCCTTCTACGAGACATTCTAGTGTGAGCAGTCCCATAAATCTTAGGCCAATATGTCTCTCCTCTCCGGGTGGTCACTATGTTAACAGCCGAGCTGCAAACGCGACCCGACAGGTCTATTACCTCTACCAAAGTTAACTGATAAGGCATGAACTTACGCTCCGCCCCTGGTCCCAGACTCTTCAGCTCAACCAGGTATGATGTAACACGCTTACGCATCCCTGGGGGCTCCTGAACAGACAATCCTGTATGCCAGTCCAGAGTCCCTGACAGATAAGTTCCCCATCTGTCGTCTTTATACTCTTGAGTTACCCCAATCTGTGTACCTGTTTCCCATGCATCAGCCAGCGTACCAAATTGCTGTCCTAATATCAAGCTCTTAATAGACTCAAATTTGGACCGAGCCTGAAGCTCTTCCAGTCCTTTTTCTCTGGTCTTGAGCTTGAACACAAATGGATAAGCTTCCACCCATAAATCTCTAACCGGCTTCACCAGGCTAGGATTCCTGAGCAGCTCTCCTACAAAAAACATACTTGGCTGGCTTGTCGGTAAGCAGGTAGTCAAAACACCATTCTTCGTGAAACAGCACCCATCTTTGATTTCACCTCTGTGGGTGCATTCACAGACCTGCCAGGAGATGATGCCTGGATTATTCCTCAAGCAGGTTCCGCAAAAACATATTTTAATGGGAGCAGACAGCTCCACCGCACCTGTATGCAAGTCTGTTCCTCTCTCCAGGTGAGTGGGCTTCTGCTCCCGGAGCCCCGACCATTTAATTAGGGTGCACAGATATCCGCATATCACGCATGTTCCCGGCCTCAAGCCTCCCCATTGCGCGTAACGATACGCATTTGCAGATTCTATGAAGCCCGGAAACATAGCCACTTTACAATCTTTAACACAATCCCCCTTCGTTAGCAAAATTAGGCCCGTAGTGCCTGGGATCTTACAAGTCATTTCTTCACTAGATTTTGGCCCAGCCATGACCTTTAATCAAGTAATTAATTTAAAAAAAAATGTTTATTTATTTATTTATTTATTTTTTTTTTCAATTAATTACTTTTATTTTTCAGAGTTATTTTATAACTTGATGAGGGTGAACGCGCAAACCAGTGTCAGTTAAAACCACGTTCCCAGTTACGTCTTTTATTATGAAGGGACCACTTACGTTATGCTTAATGCAATCTCCTTTTCGAACCGGTCCTCTTTTGACCCAAATTCTTTCACCTTTCTGTAACACAGAGACGTGTTCCGGGTTAGTTTTTTTCTCAGTTCTTTTCAGTTTCGTCATATTAAGGATCACATTTAGTTCTGAAACTCCCTCCGGTGTATCCCATCGGGAGCTCAGGTTAGTCAGGATGTGATTTTTTATCGTCCTAACTGCTCTTTCTGCTATTCTGTTAGTGTGGGACTCGTAAGGGATAGAAAAAATGTGTCTTATCCCCCTCGATTCAAGCAGACAAGAAACTTTGTCATTCTTAAATTCAGGTCCTCCATCCGAACGGAGTGACTCACACGTGAGGGGCAGGTGTAGAGATAAGGCCATGCTGACCGTATTTCCTGTGACACGTTTCAGCGGTATTATCTTGCTCTGATCACCTGGTCCATTATCTTTGATTACCAAAAAGAACTTATGTCCGTTCACTCCTCTAGAGGCACATTCACCAACATCCGTGCTGAAATGCACCCCCGGCACATCACACATGATGGGCAAATGGTCATAAATCACGGGTTGAGCCCCTCCTTTTACTTTACACGACTCACACGTCGCTTTTACTCGTGCTGTTAGTTCTTTCAGCTTTGGTACAGAAATATTTTCTTTTTTGAAAATCTCACGCAACCGTAATACTCCTACGTGTCCGTAATTTTTATGCGCAAATGTCACCAGCTCTTCATCAGCTGCAGCGCTCCTGTTCTGTAAAAACGCTGTGGGTAGAAACAAAGCTCGAGCTTGTACTAATTCATCCACTTCTGCGTTTCCGATCTCATCCTCGCTTTTTCCATTTGTATGGCTATTTACATGTGTCACCTGAATCTGTAATTTTTTCTTATAACACGATACTAAAGTCCACAAGTCAGCGTGTTCCAATCTCTCTCCATCAGTTTTCTGGAAATCTTTAGCTTCCCAAAATGCTAAATGATCATCCAGCCCGTCTTTAACGTATTTAGAGTCTGTGACCAATCTTACTGATCTGAGCTTCAGCTTACACGCGTCAGCAAGCGCCATGACAACGGCCGTCAATTCTGCAGTTTGAGCGGATCCGACAGTCTGTCCAGCTTGTTGATATTTCCTGTCCTTTAGCAGTCTCACAAACCCCCACTTACAGAAGTCTGCATCTGCTGTTTTCTTAGATCCATCAGTGTAGTAAACTGCCTCTGGTTTTATGGTTTTAACAACCTCTTTCCTGTCAGGCTTAAGTCTTGTTTCTCCTTCCACGTGAATCTGCGGGTTTGCCAATAACATCTCCCACTTTGCCCATCTGGGTAAAACAGCCCTCGCCTGTGGGAGGAGATCTTTCCGAAGTTCTTTAATCATATAATCAGTAGATTGAATTATGATTTTTTGCGATCCGGCCAGAGCGAACATCATATCTTTATGTTTCATCAGGGTGGTCAGCACCTTTTCGCTGGGCGTGTAACGGGTTTCTGTTGGTGCGAGTTTATAGCCTTTACATGTTATCAGACTCTTGCTGTCATAGTTCTGAAATAAACACTCTGTGAAATCCTGTCCTACAATCACTCTTACAGCTAACGGTTCGTGATGCTCTCTATTTGAAAGATTCACTAGATTAGCACCTATTTTAACCATCACTGCTTGGTAAGTCTCACGCTCCTGTGAGCTCAGTTTGCGGTTGTGCGTCACCAGTTTCTGACCCACTTTGGTTCTGAGACCTTTTTTAAGTGACATTATGGGATCAATGATGTTTCGAAAATCACGGACGTTGCTGGAAATGTACTGAAGCTGTCCGATTACACCTTCCAGCGTCAGTAAGTCATGCGGGGGTGTTATGTTTTGCAAATAGGTGAAAGGTACCGACACTGAATCTGACACCTCAAAACCTAGGAACGTGACTTTTGTGCGTCCTAGCTGGCTTTTCTTCAAGTTGAGTTTGAATCCTGCATATGTCAGTCTGGTCACCACCTCGTCCAAAGTTTTCAGGTGTTCGCTTTCACAATCATGCGTGAAAAATATGTCATCAATATATTGAACGACAGGTAAACCTTCCAGATATGACTGTACGACACTTTGAAATTTATTCGCCGCATTTACCCATCCCATAGGTAGAACGCACCATTGAAAATGCTTTCCTTCAAATGTAAATCCAGTTTTAGCTCGACTTTCTTGCGCTAAAGGTACAGACCAAAAACCGTTAGCCAAATCGATGCATGTTTTATATTTTTTAATAGGCATGGTTCGGAGCTGCATGTATGGGTCAAAAGTTTTACGCACGTCGTGCGGAGTCACTCTATTTAAACCTTTTAAATTGTGTACCAGTCTGTAGGTGCCATCAGGTTTAGGAACAGCTTGAATGGGAAGACAGGTGGATAATGTATCTTTCTCTTCGATTATCCCTTTTTCTTTAAGCTCAGCGAGAGTACATCTAATCTCATCTCTTCCTTCTCTGATCGGATACTGCTTTTCCCTGGCAGGCATCGCTCCTTTAATAATGCATTGTTCTTTTACTCTGCCACAATCATTTTTGTGTGTAGCCCAATTACCTTTTTGGATTATTTCTCTGAGTTTGTGCGGGTCCAAACTAGTCTTCTCCAGTTGTTCTTTAATGAGACTATCCATATCTAATTCACCTAAAAAACTCACATGCAGTGCTGGGTCTTTCGTTATTTTAACTAAATCCTTTAAACTAATTAAGTTTTCTGCACCTTTTATGTAAAGAATTCCCTGTTCATCTTTATGAACTGCCATGTTACGTACAGAGCCGTCTGCGAGTATCACATTCTTGTATCCTATTTGTTCCATCGGATTATTTTCACGCTTTACTGATATTAATGCCCCGGTATCTAAAATGTATTTTGTATTTTCGTATTTTACTTTAAGCCACTCCCCATCCCAATGCGTATGAGATGAGAGCGCCTCAATTATTTCTACTTTTGTGGTGGCGGTCTTCTCTGATTGTGGTATTTCGCGTCCCAATCTTTGATTGATTGAATCAATTTCTCCTTCTGTTCTCTGGTCATCCGGGCCCACTCCTCCGGATTCGCTCTCCTGGGTCGAGCCACAGGGCAGCCGGGGGGTCCCATGAAAAACGGCCTTGCATTTGGGTCCATTTGGCCCCTGGTTCTCTGGTTCTGATTCGGTTCTGCTCTGGGTGGGAGTTGCCTCGGTTGAGAACTCACTGATTGGCTCCCTTGCTGTTGGTGTGGAGGGGGCAGAGGGGATGGTATCTGACCTTTCAATCTGTTTCCGGCCTGCCGTCCTAATTCGTTTTTTGACTGCTTAAATTCCCTCGTGCGATCCCACGCCTGCGCTTGTCTGATTTTTTCTGCAGGGGAGAGATTAGGCCACATCGCAGCCATCATTAATCCCCTGGGCAGATCAGCTAAAAGTTTTTCCTGCTGTACTTGGGAAAGCCCTGCGATTGTTCCCAAACACCCAGCTAATGTAACTTTTCCTGTACTGATTTCAGAGCTTAAAGCTTTCCTCCGTCGTTCCCCAGAATCCTCACCAATCCCTCTGGGAGAACTCTCCGCCAGGGACATCAACGAGGCACCTGGGGTTAAACGCAGATCGTTCTTTAATGCTATAACCTGAGAAATTTCTGGACTTGAAAGTTGTTCAATCGTCATACCTCGATCCTGAAGCCGCTGTACATACCCAGCGTCTGTCTCACCCGATGCTCTTTGTGGCAGAATGGTATGATCAAAATGTCCTAAGCTTACTCTTGACTGTTCCTGAGCAGTTTGCCAATATGGGGAATATTCCTGTTCTAGGATTCTCTCTTTAGGCATTGGATTAAGCTGTCCTCCCTGCGGAGTGCTTCGGTTTACATCCAAAGGTTGGGAGGGGCTGCACGGCGAGTAGCAGTGAGTTTTCACTGCCGAATCTCTAGCCATACATCCACCTCGATAAAAATCATATCCTTGGCCTAAATAAGCATGCTTAAAAGGTTGCCCCCATCCTGGTTGCAACATGACTTCTTCCCTACTTTTTGCTGCTTGAATTGCTGAAGCCGTGAAGCCATCTACAGGGTACCAGTCTGGAAAAGGATTTTCTGCTACTTCTCCTGCATAATTCTGGTCTCCCTCTGTATTAATTGCAAACTGGCCTCGTCCTGGTTCTGGAACCGGTCTAACTGGGCCTATGTTAGGAGGTGCCTGAGGGTCATAATATTTCATCTGTACTGGACGGCTTTTCTTATTTAGTCCTCTAATGCCATAAACCATAGGATTTGTCTCATCTCCTTTTTCTGCTCTCTGGGGTTGCTGCTCTACATTTTCTCTGTTCTCACCTTGCTCATGGGCTGTAACTGGGGATAACCAACTCACTTTTTCAGGTGTTTTGCCTCCAGGGATCCGAGTGCTGCATTTTTGATGGGATTCGCATTCTGACCTGAGCGTCCCTTTGGGTGTGCCACGCACCACCAGTTGGGAACCCTGTTCTTCCTCCGATTCAGCCTCACTCTCGCTGCTTCTGTCTCTGGCCTCAAACCAATGTTTGACTTTCTTCTCTACTCGTGGCAAGGCTGACTTATCCACTAAAATTACGACCGGGATGTCTCCTAGCCTGCTAGAGGCTTCGGAATAAATCACTAAACCTGCGCCATATGCTTCAGTTATCCGACACACCTGGGGTTTGTTATTAAGCTTAAACACTAGCCGTCGCGCTCCTAAATCCAAGGCTTCTGACACCACCCGCTCCCAAGCTTGGTGAAAAGAGATGTCGGGATTATGAGGGTCTACGTTAATTATGGAAATCGCGCTGACACGACCTTCCAGATTCCCTAATTGCTTGTCTAAGAGAGTAGTAATTTCTCCAGCTTCGTAATTACGATCTACCAGCGGGATCATAGAACTTCTGCTTTCTGCCCCTAAAAGTCTCCTCAGAGAACTTAAGGAGGACGTAGTACTGGCAGAACTTTGTGGATCTTTCAGAAAGATCAACACATCTTCTTCTCGGATCTCCGCATCTATTTTCTCGCCTGATAAAATTATCACCGGTTCTTGACCTATCATAACATGATTCGGAGGAGCCGCGGGACTATGCGGTTCTAACGGGGGAAAAGGAATTGGGTTTGGAGTCCTTTCAGCCCCTGACCGTCTCTGAGTCTCGTCTTTGTCCCACGCAGCAACATGCTGTTCAGTGGGCGGTCTCTCCGCTCCTCTCATGGGCACCTGAGAAGGGGTTTGTACATGTAGAAACGGGTTCCACTGCGCCGGCCGAACCGCGTCAGGCGGGTTCGGTGGGGGTGGAGGAAATCCGCTCTCGGAACCGGGGCTCACAGGGAATTCCCCGCGGAGCGCTGGATACAAAGGGGGCGCGGTCGGAACCGATTGGACTTCATCCCAGGAGGCCGACATTTCAACTGCAGCTCGTCTCCGGTACATTTCCGCTTGGAGCTCCGTGATCCCCAGTCGGTTACATAACGCCTGTCTCATTTGAATTGCCTCATTTTTGCTTCTAGATAAGAAGTAAATTGTTCTACTATTAGCCCGTTGAACCACGAACTCCGCCATAGCAGAGTACATCGCTCCCTGATCACATCGGTACTGCCCGACTCCAAATGGAGTGAGAACTAAAGGTTCCGGTCCAGTTGGTATTTGCTCAAGCAATCCCAGAAGGATCTCATACTGCTCGCCCGTGGGGAGTTTCGCTGGATTTTCCCAACAACACCACGCTATCTGATTAAAAACAGGATCATTTTGTTGTTCTGCTAGAATCACCAAATCACCCACTAACGGAAATACATGATTATTCGTTACTTGAGTTTCAGCATTCGGACAGCGCTCCGCTGCGGCTTGAGCCGTTTCGGCCTTGTTCTGAAAGCTCCGGTTACAGGATACTGCTAAAACGCTTTGTGGTTCACCTTGAAATGTCGCTATTTCTCCGGTGACAAATCTCACATTAAGGAGAACATTTTCCGGTTTTACCGTTAAAGATCTATCTGCCATGGCTGGTTGAAAGTTTCTCTTTTTTATTATTTGTTTTATTTTTATTCGTTTTCACGTCTTATTCTTTATTCTTATTCTTTATTCCTTTTTATTTTTTGCCTAGCTTTTATCCTTGGCTTTTCTTACGTCGGAAAGCCGTGATTTCTTTATACCTCTTTGAGTTAATCGTCCGTTCTCCCAAATTTCTTTCCTTTTCGAGAAATTGGTGCGGTTTTCGCTCCAAGGTTATAAGCGTATCAGGTCCATAGTGCGTAAGCTTTTATCAGCCTAAAAGACATAGTTCTACGTCGAATAGTCCGGTATCTAATATTTGAACCTTCGCCGATTAGCCCCACGTTGCAGGCGCCATGTCGTGTGCCCGTCCCATTTACCGGTTCCTTTAAAACCCAGTTCCGTTAGAACTTATGAGACGGTGCATCCATCAGGGTTCGGGGGTGTATCGACGAGTATAATTGTACTAGATCCGGGTTTGGACTATCTAATTAGAATCTTGTCTTTTATTTTAAAGGTGAAATGACTTGCACGAATAGCCAGCCCCAGAGTGCTACACTTCTTTTAAACTCGTTACCTTTTGGTTAAGATACTAGAGAGAAGTCTGGAGGCAAGCCAAGCCTCTCAGCAATTGTTTGGATTACCCGGAATTAATTGCGCCTCTAACAGCTTATGTGGGAGGTTGGTAACTATAAAATGATTTATGCTAGTTGATCAGGCTATCATAAGTTTATCAATTTATTTATTAATCCAACCTTCCAGCTGATTAGAGACTTTTTCAACCTGCAATCAGAGCCAAAATAACCTCGAATATTTTGCTTTTATCGCCCTTAAGACAACTCGTTACTCGCAAGGAGGGGGAAGTTAAAACTTCCCTTATCTTAAGGTTTCTTTATATTATTCTGTTATAAACTGTAAAGTAAGTCCTGATAATTCAGAGACCGATCTTCGACATGCTTACCTCTGTGCAATTATGGCCAGGGCCCCAAACGTGAAGCTTTAGAGAAAACCTGAAAGAATCAGGATTATGTTTCTTTTTTAAAAAAGTTTTATTACAAAATCAAAATACAAAAATGGGTAAAGTGAAAAACAACTACTATCCCCCACGGAGGAATTAGTTCAAAATGATTAAATAAGAGTTAGTTTACACCAACTCTTGTCTTCTCAGAATCTCCCCAAGAACCAAGCCCCGCTCGATCTGAGCTGCATCCTTTTATATCACTTCTGAGACTGCTCTAAACAATGTAAGAGTCACAAGTCATTCTCTCCTGACAGTTTAGGTCAAGGGGTCATTTACCAAATACACTTTTTTAGCTCTACATAAGACATTTAGTATCATTTCACTACATGCAGTATTCACATGAGGGCACAAAAGTTACATGCTGCACTCCTGGAATGAGAGCACAGGTCATAAATCTTCATATTGGTAGCAAATTGTAGATCTTCTTTCAGCATTCCTGAGAGCTCCTGGGTTCAGTTGGACTTTTTCTCACTCCATGCCAGTCCTTCTTTTCCCGCCAGAGGTGGAGTTAGGGGCGGGCCCAGGGGTGTGTCCATGGGTGGATCCACAGAAGCCAGCCTGTCTTTTGACCCTTTGCCTAGTTCTGTCCTCACCAGCAAGTCCTGAACTCTTGTCCTCTTGACCCTTGTGTGACCCTTGTCTCTGACCACTGTTTCTAAGCCTTGACTGGTTGCTCGGACTTGCAACACCGTAGGAGGCGAGCTGCCGTGGTTCGCCGCATGCTACAGGAGCGGGCTATCTAGGTGCGCACAGCGTCCCCCGGCCCCCTCCTCCTCCCCCTCCCCCTTGTCCGGAACTTTACCTCACCAGTCTGAATCAGCCACCCTGTCCGTAACAAGTCCGGACCTGTTACTAGGGGCTTCGTCCGGTAAAATTCCGGAACGCGTTATCCGGATGTTTGTATTCAGACACAAAGGTCTTACGGACAGAGCCCGGAACATTTCCGTTTTTCATGGCCTGTCTGAAGGGGGCTTCTCAGAGAGAAGCTCCTAGAGTGCTGAACTGCTCCAGTTCATCATCTCAGATGGTTCTGTTTACAAAAGCGAAACTTAACGCCCACGTTTACTTTCATTTTCAATAAAGTTGCCGCTCATACCGCCTTGGCCTGCACATTCCTTCTGCCTCCTTCTGCCAGTCCAAGTCCCAATCACTGCTCACGCCGAGCCCAATGTGCAGGACAAATCCGTGTAGCTGGGCCACCCACCACCGAAAGAATGGGACCACCGAGAGGTATGCTTTGCACATACTGTGGGTAGTCAGGAGACTGAAATCTCCAGCTTCAGCTGGGAAACAACCAAGCCAGATGAACCTCAGAAGAGTCTCACCCGGGTAGTCAAGACCAGCTTGCTTCCTGCTCCCGGTCCAACTCATCCATCACCATTCCCAACAATTCTCTCAAGCCCCCCAGCCAGTCTCTTTCCCAGATACCACCCTGAGACCAATGGTCAGACAGAGTGCTCCAACCAGAAGGTGTGAAAGTACCCCCTGTGCTCCAGTGATAGATAGTTCTGCCCAGAGAAGGGCTACAGACCCTCCTCTGAGCAGAGCTATCCATCAAACTTCAGACCTCCTCCACCATGGACTTTTTGCCATCTGAGATCTGCTGCCAAGCCCAACGTGCAAGATGAACCCATGCTGCAGGAACACATTATTATTGCCATTAGTATTATCATTATATTTTACAGGGCAACCAAAATGCTCCCGTACATTCGACTTAAACAATGCAGGTGATTTTTTTAAGCTCCTCTTCTCCTCCCCCACCATGACCACCACTGTGTTTTTCTCATTTGGAGTGAACAGTGATGCTTCGGCCCTTCACGTGACCAGTTCTCTGAGCACATGCATGCCGAACCTTAGAGAGAGATCTGAATGGATCACAGATCAGTGATGACCTGTTGCACCCCTGCTGTGTACCACCCGAGGTCCTCCTTCTCCCTCCATCTCTATCGATGGGAGACCGCCTACCTACCAAGACTTGGCTAAGGCCTTCAGCAAGACCCAGGCCACCTTGTTACCACCCTAGACGCCCTATGACATGACTATCAACTAGGGATGCACAATATATCAGCATCAATACCGGTATCAGCTAGCACTACACAATATATAGCAAATATATTGTTATCGCAATATCTCTACGGGTTTCTTTTTTTTGTGATTATTTTTACTATTGATTATCAAGGGCTGGACCTGGTCACAGTTAAAGACAGACACTTGCTCCCTCTGCTCAACACAGTGCTGGACTCAGTCTTCCAGGCCACCACCTTCACTTGGCTGGTCCTACAGAATGCCTTCAACTTGGTTTGCAAACTTTGCCTTCGCATTCACCACCCTGACAGGACACTAGTGGGCCATTCCCGTCTGTACCTGGTCGGCCCTGCCCGGATAGCTCCAGTCGGCCCCAGCCTGGCCCAGTTGATTCCACACACCCTTGCATAGGTATGCAAGGAATGCAGTCAGAGACATTTTCAGCTTCTAGGTAATCAGCATGATAATGAATGATAATGAATTGAGCATGCCTTAAGCCCATGTGGGCGGATTCTACCCACCAATCAGAGGCTTGCTGTAATGGAAGGTGTGAATTTGCTGTCAGCAGTGGGTGTGTTGGCCCTGGTCAGCCTGAAGCAGACCACCTCAGAAAGAGGGCTGAAAAACAGTCTTGTTGCACCCTGAAAACAGGCAGGCCACCAAGATATGCTATCCGGGCCGGGCCGACCAGGTACAGATGGCAATGGCCCAGAGTGCCTCACCATGCCCTTTGACCTCTGCAACAGCTCCGCTGTGTTCCAGCGTCTTATCAGTGACGTTCTCCTGGATATGCTGGGCCATTTGGTGTTTGTTTATTTGAATGACACCCTTGTTTATTCCAAGTCAGAGGTGGACAACGTTCAGAAGAGCTGCAACTATTGAATATTTTAGTATTTGAATATTCTATCGAAACATCCATTGATTAATTGAATTTTCTATTTTATGATGTTTTACGTGAAATCAGACGGTGGTCGGCTTCTAAAAATATAAAATTAAAACAACAAAATTATAAAAGGCTCAATAACATGTATTAAATTTGTGTAATCTAGTTCCCTCTATCTCAGCTGATAATTGTAGTTTGTAAATATTTTATGGAACCAATTTTTACTTATATTTCATTAATATTTTAGGTTTGTGTTAATTTTACTCATTTTAGTCAAAATAACATATCTAAATATATCTGCATATGCTCAATAGAAGGTAATTATTTCATTAACATGTTCAGTAGTAAGCTACTTCAGAATCAGAATGAATTTTTTTTTTTTAATTGCCAGTGCTCCAGATCAGAGCATAGGAACTTGACTCCATAGTACAACCTGACCAAGGTTACACACACATATAGACAGGACAGATACAGGCAGACCATGGGAGCAGCCATGACGGCGCTCCTTTTGTAGATGAATGAGGGAATACATAAGGAAAGTTCAGGGGAGGGAGAAAAAAAAGGCATTAACAGGGTTACACCAGCAGGGTGTAGCACTCTAATGCAACAAAAAAACACCCGACATGTAAGCACGAACGTCACAGTTCACAACATGAGACCCGGTAGGTAGGAGGGAGGGGCTGGGATCCTGGTTTCCTCAGCGGGGGCTGCCTGTGTGATGCTCAACCAACTGAATCCGCAGGTGGGAGGGAGGTCATGGGGAAGCACAGAGAGCAGAGAGTTCCTTCAACGTAATGACCTCGCTAGAGACCACAATCTGAAGGCGGGGGGGGGGGGTTGGATAGAGTTTCACAGCTTGAAATGCTAATAACATTTAATTTCTACTGGTAACAACGTAATTGTGCCATATCTATTGCATTATTTATGGGTTGGCAACATAATCCAGTCTAAATTGTTTTCAAATAAATAAGCGTTTGTGAATTACATGCTACAACTGCTTGCCATATAAATGCTGTGATTTGCGGAGCAGAATCATACCAACAACCCAGACTCCAGGTAACTGCAGCATCTCTGCCCTGCACCGCTGCAGACATCCACAACTATGGATGATGGAGATGTTTCTTCTGCTTGTAGGGTTTAGTCATTCACAACCATCGCATTTTTTCTGAACCCCACTTGATTGTTAGCATGCTATGTGCTAACTTAGCATTAGCAATTCTGCTCATAGTTTAAAGCTTGATCCCAAACTTTGGACCTTTTCTGCCTTTTACAATGGTTTGTGTTTTTGCTGGTTTCTTTATTTTCCTCCACAGCACCTACATTACTACAATGTGTGCCAGTAAAATGTGTTCAGACTGTGGTTTGCACATTTAACAAAGCTTCAAATTAGTAAAATCGTTAACCAACAATTTAATGAATCAAACCATTCTAAAAGTTTAAAGATTTGTTTCAGCCCTAACATCCAGCTTGTCCCTGGGCTGTCCTTCAGTGTCTACTCATTAACCGCCTCTACTGTAAACTGGAGAAGTGTTCTTCCAACACCACTCTGTGACCTTACTGTGTAATGTCATTTCATCCAAGGGGATATTGATGGACCCTCAGAAAGTGTCCGCAGTAACAGAGTGGCCTCTATCCTCTTCCCTCAAGCAACTTAAATCCTTTCTCGTCTTTGGTAACTTCTACCGCCACTTAATTTGCAATTGCAGTACGATGGTGGCCCTCCTTACCTCACTGAACAGACCTGCCAACCAGTCCCGCATGTTTGCCTTACCCCCAGAGGCCAAACGTTTGTTTCACGACCCTTGTTTGTGAATAAACGACAGCTTGGGTGGTCAAAAATAGCATGCCAAAAAGTCAAAGCCATGTGTGACCTACGTTTTATGTAAATTAGAAAGTTTAAAAATGCCAGAGAAAAACTTCTTTTCTGAGAAACCTCTTATTAAAATGTCATATTGTGGAGCCCTTCCTCCTCCAGTCCGTAGTGTCCAGTGTCCGAGGCCTTCTGGTTTAAACCAACCAATCAGCAAGTAGCTCATTCGCATATTCATGTCATGGCAAAGTGGGAGGGGTAAACAGCTCTTTTCACAGCAAGGCTGATTTGGGGGGTTTAGAATGGCCTGTATCAGGGCTCCTGGGACAGATGAAAGCCAAAAGAAAAATTCTTATGCTTCTTAGAGATTCAAAGCAGTGTTTTAGATTGCTGATAAACTGCATTCTTTGTCCCCTTTAAGCACTTATTCAGCTCCATCCAGTTCCTTCCAAGTCCTACACAGTGGAAGTTGATGCCTCTGACATCGGAGCAGGGTCTTTTATCTCCCAGGTCAGCCCCTTTCCTCCCCACTACTCAGCCTCTGCTTCCCAGGGTTCTAGATCAGTGGTTCCCAACCTTTTTCCCAAGGGACCCCGTTTTTTACCAGTAAAATTTTTGACAACCCCCTCCCATTCTCTCTTCCAGTACAAACATTATTAAGAAATGATAAAATTGTTCAAGCACATTTTAATATGCTTTGATTCAATAGATTACAGTAATAGTAGGCTCCAGTACAGAACAAAGTCATTAACAAAACCAAACAGAGCATAATGTGCTTGACAGTTTGTATTACTTTTCTGAACACGTTGTTTCTTGCAAACACTGATAAATCAATCATTCCTTTCAATAAACGTTTGACACATAAAAATACACTGAGCAAAATGTACTTAAATGTGTATATTACTGTTTATACTAGATTATTTACTGTAAAGGCTGTGATTAATCAACCAGTCCCATCTTTAATGAACTTTTGACACTTGAAAATAAAACAGTGAGCTGAGCAAAATGTTCTTAAAAGTGTGTTACTTTTTCTGTACTAATTATTTCCTGTCTTAATATCAGTAAACTTTTCACTCATGAAAAAAAATATGTGAGCAAAATGTAGGCTATAAACAAGTAATAAATGAAGTTTTATAGAGCTGAAACAACTAATCGATTTAATCGATTATAATCGATTATTAAAATAGTTAACAACTTTTTTAGTCATCGATTAGTTTTTTAATAATCATATTTTACCGCATAAAGTCTATTTTGACCACAATCTGACATCGGTTACAATCTGTTAAATTTGCCGCCAGTGTGTGGCAGTAATGAGCCACTGATCTACCAGTGGAGCCGTAGAAGAAGAAATGAGCCAATGAGTGCCCTCGGTTTTCATGACGTATCACGTTACTGACGCTCATCTTGCTGTGAGAGATGGCGGAACAAGAAGAAATACGGAAGAAAAATAGAAGCGACAAAACTGAAGAGAAACCCCGGACTTCACTCTAGATGCCTTGAAAAGACGGGTGACCTGCAAAATATGCAAAATCCATCTAGCATGGCACGGAAGCACGATGTCCCTAAGTGAACATTTGAGACGAAAACATGTGGGGGCTGATGCAGCAGAGGAAAAGCACCGCGGTCAAGTGAGCCGTCATTTGGAAGAGCTAGCCCGGTAAGTAACAGAAAATAAACAAGCTGGACTTAGTGTTTTAGCTGAGATCGTTATAGTGGATGTTAAACATGTTTTTTTGCCGCGTCAGTCTACTGTGTTCTACTTCTGATTGACTAGATGCAATCGTGAATCTCCTCCGTGTTGTGTGTCATGCGCTTGCCAAATTTAGCACGTCTGTTTATAAGAATGTTCTGGTTAAGAGAAAAACGGCACAAACCCATAACCATGTTCCTCATTCAAAAAAGGACAACTCCGCGGAGAAAAATATACAGACGAGCTGTGTCCAGGTGAATATAACGCGGCATAGTTGTACGCTTTCAATTTATAAATACAGGAGAAATTCAGAAAAAGTCATTTTTTACTATTAAAAGGCTGTTTTACTGTCTAACACTGTAAAACGCCGCACAACACATTTTTATCATGTTTCTTAAACAGTATTACACAAAATAAACATTTTTCACATTTTCTAGCTAATTTAAACACTCCCGACTCAAAGTAAAAACCTCATGAGCTTCTTACTCAGAGCTTTTTAATAGTAAAAAAAATTAGACTTTTTTTCTGAATATCTCCTGTTGCGGGCTATTTTGTAGAACGTAATCCTCAAAATAAATGATCACTGTATATTGTTAATTAATTCAAATAATATAATATTGATTTAGTGTTGTAGTGTGTGTGCTGCTTTATTTTATATGTGTACTTATTTCAGTCTATTTGTGTTTCTTATGCAGAAAAAAACAAGCAACGATGGACAACTACATGGGGAACAAGACACTCACCCCCCAGCAATTCATACCACTTACAAACTCTATTCTAAACATGCTGGTAAAAGACATGAGGCCACTACCCATGGTGGAAGGAGCAGGCTTCCAGCTAATGCTAAAAAATTATTCTGGACTGATATTTTGCACTGTTTAGCTCATTTTATACTGCTGACTGTTCATGTGCAATAAAATAGATTGCAGTCAACTGCACACTTTTCTTATATTTTTTTTCTTAACTGAAATGCATCCATCACTTGTATAGGTTAAATAGCTAAACAATAACGAACTGATTAATCGATTAATCGAAAAAATAATCGACAGATTAATCGATTATGAAAATAATCGTTAGTTGCAGCCCTAAAGTTTTAACCCCTTAAAGTCAAGAGGTCCTGGCGACCCACTGAGAGGCTTTGGCGCCCCCTTGTGGGGGTCGGGACCCCCAGGTTAGGAACCACTGTTCTAGATGATAGACCAATTTAAAATGTCCATCAACTCCTTGACTCACGCCCCCCAGAGCAGAGGTTTTCAGTGCCTGATGGACTGGCAGGGGTTTGGACCAGAGGAATGCTCCTGGAACCTTCTCTCATCGCATACTTCCACTGCCTCCATCATGGTTGTCCTGGCCTTTCTGGAGCCGGGTCTAGAGGGAGGGTGTCCTGTCAAGTCTTTATCGTGCCCAAATCTCACGAGCCATGCATGATCATCTCCATCCATGCATACATCCATTTTCTTTTGCTTGAGTGGATTCGGGTTGCGGTTGCAGCAGTCTAAAGCCTGATTTATGCTTCTCCGTCTGCGTCAGTGCTGAAACACGCAACGCCATTATCCGTTCTTGCGTAGGGCTCCGGCAGGCACGCAAGTACGTACGGAGTCGAGCCCACTTTTTTAAACATCCGTCAAACGAGACGGATTATGCAAGCTTGTGATTGGTCAGGACGCCGTTGTTGTTTACAGCGCCGCCATTGCAGAGAGCCGAGGATAACTAGCGGCAGACACGGAAAAGCTTGAAGAATACCTCGCGAAAAAACTCTAAAAATATGAACGTTTAATTCTCCCGTGACTGGAGGAGTGAAAAGATGCGCAGCAAGCGTTTTATTTGTGGACGGAAATGACAGGAAACGTGGGTTTAGAGGTGGGGAGCGCATGAAGAGGTGGGAGAATGAGAGACAAATATGTCCGTGTTAAAAGTCTCTTATATACACAAAAAACACAATATAAACACACTATCTTGGACCGATACATGACATGATACCACAGAACAGCGCTACGCCCTCTGTGGTCCTGCCGGGCAATTGCTTTGCAACACTCTCCAGGAGACGGAGAAGTATGAGAGCAAAACACTTCCGTCAATCCGTGCGTGTCTGTCCCTTGCGGAGCTGACGGAGAAGCATAAACCAGGCTTAAGCAGGGAAGCCCAGACTTCACTCTCCTCAGCCACTCAAGCCAGCTTCTCTGGGGGGAATCCCAAGTCTTTCCCTGGCCACCCAAGAGACAGTCTTCCTCCAGCATGTCCTGGATCTTCCTTTGGGTCTCCTCCCGTATGGACGTGCCCGGAAAACCTCACCAGGGAAGCGTCCAGGAGGCATCCAAACTAGATGCCCAAGCCAACTCACCTGGTTCCACTTGTTGTGAAGGAGCAGTGGATCTACTCTGAGCCTCTCCCAGATGACTGAGCTTCTCACCCTATCTCTATGGGAGAAACCTGCAGAGAAAACTAATTTTGACCACTTGTTTCCGATTTACCATCCGCAATGGCAAGTCGGGAGCTCCGCCTTCTGGCTCAGACTACAGACCAGTACAACACTCATTGCTGCAGATGCGTAGGGCTGGGCGATATGACGATTTTAGACCGTTTTACGATCTACACATCTGACGGTCTGTCATTTTTGAGAGACCTTTTTATCACGATTCACAGCTCTGCTGTTGAATTTCTGCCTCTGAATGAAAAGGGAACTTACCCCAGGCGAATGACACGCCTTTGTTTGACCCTTAACCAATCAGAGTGAGTCATAGTAATATATTAGTGCCCTGCTTGTTTTCACCTGTGTGTGAACAAACATGGCTTCGGCCGCGGCTGAGAGCGACAACGAGGTTTTCGTTCCGAAGAGGAACGCAGGGTTTCTTTAGCGCGCGGCGCTAACAACTTAGCGACGTTACATGTCTCGGAGAAAGCGTAAAAACACATTGGACGCTTCTTATGAAGCAGGAAAATAACACCGCTTCTTAAGCAGAGCACGACGTCGCCTCGGCTCGTTCACCCTCTGCCGAGCCGGACTGAGCTCGGCCACTGGGTCATTGGAGCTGCCCCGTGACTGCCTGATGGAAAACCAGCGGGTTTCATCAGACTCGTAAAGTTTCTTGTTTTTGCTGGGGACCCCCTGTATTTTACCGCTCCCTCCTGCAGTCTTCCCCTATTAACATTTAAAATGATTCTGTAAATTCCGTGTATCAATAGAAACAATCTCTGCCTCTGCCAGCTGCAGTAAATGTAGTCTCCAAATAATAAATCTCCAAATAATTCACCTGTGTATCTCCTTTGATCCGCATTAGTGATATTCTCAGCACCAGAACAGTGAAGCAAAGAAAGATTCCTGAGTTTGTTCTTGTGAAAAATAGCATGAGGGGATCAGTAAACAGTGTAAGGTAACTTGTGTGCTCCACAGAAACACAACTTTGTGTGTTGCTGGACATTTTGCTCAGTTTTATGGCTTTATGTCAAACTCTGAACCAGGAAATGGCTGCAGGCAGTGAAACATAATGAAAAAAACTCTGGAGCAACCACTGACTCCGCCCCCTAGCCAATCAGCAGCCAGAATCACGATGCCGGCTCGACTCAGCCTTGCCAGGTACTTCAATGTAGCAGGGACTAAAAGTAGGGGAGAACGTAGAGGGAAAATACTGAACAGTGCCCTTTGGAGCAGTGGCCGTGCCAAGTTGCATCGTCCGCGTCGCTCTGAGTAATGTTCCTGGAAAAACATCTTGTGTGATTTTGAACGTGGCATGTTTGTTGGTGCCAAACGGACTGGTCTGAGTTTTTCAGAAACTGCTGATCTTCTGGGATTGTCATGCACAACCATCTCTTGGGTTTACAGAGAATGGTCTGAAAAAGGGAAAACATCCAGTGAGCGATATTTCTGTGGGCAAAAATGACAGATGCCAGAGGTCAGAGCAGAATGGCCAAACTGGTTCAGTAACTGAAGTAGCCACTCGTTACAACCAAGGTATGCAGAAGAGCATCTCTGAAAGCACAACATGTCCAACCTTGAGGCAGATGGAAGACCACACCTGGTGCCACTCCTGTCAGCTAAGAACAGAGGCTACATTTCGCACAGGGTCACCAAAGTTGGACAATAGAAGACTGGAAAAATGTTGCCTGGTCTGATGAGTCTGAATTTCTGCAGCGACATTCGGATGGTACGTCAGAATTTGGCAACAACATGGATACATGGATCTATCCTGTCTTTTATCAACGGTTCAGGCTGGGGGTAATTTTTACTCATGACAAAAATAGAACGAGGTGATCAGTAAACTGTGTGAATTAATCTGTATGCTCCACAGAAACAAAGTTCGGCACAAAAATGGTGGTGGTGCTGGACATTTTGCTCAGTTTTATGGTTTTAAGTCAGACACTGAACCAGGAAATGGCTGCAGGCAATGAAGCAGAGACAGAAAACTCCAAAGCAACCATTGATTCCGCCCCTAGCTAATCAGCAAGCAGAGTCATGATGCCAGTAGGGCTGCAACAACGAATCGATAAATTCGATTAAAATCGATTATTAAAAGCGTTGGCAACGAATGGCGTCATCGATTCGTTGTGTCGCACAACTCTTCCCAAGCGCGCCCCACCCCACCACCCCCGGCCCGCCCGCCGTTGCAGACCGGACCGGAGCAAGCCAGATCAGCGCCAGGGAGAGCCGGCAGGTGTTTGGAAAGGAAAATGGCAGAAGCAGCGAGACCCAAAAAAGTTAAAACTTCTAAAGTTTGGGAGCATTTTCTGTTAAATCAGGCGAAGACTTGCGTTACCTGCAACGTTTGTAAATCAGACTTGGCATGGCACGGCAGTACTACGGTAATGATGCAGCATCTGAAACGGAAGCATGTGGGAATCATCTGCGAGGAGGGAGAGAGCTCTATGTCCGGGTAAGTTAAAAACTTTTCAAAAGTGATTCACCCAAGCCCCGGATTATTACACAGGATAGACAAGCCCTAAGCTCGTAAAAAAAAGTCTATAAAATCGTAAGCGCGACGCTTATTAAAAAAACGGGGTGGAGGGGAATCTTCCCGTAGACTCGCGCTGCTGCGAACCGGTTCCGCCGTCACATTCCCGCAGAAACCGGTTGATTTGATCACACTGGGGCCAGACTACTAGCATGTGGTTTTACAACCACAATCCTCAGAAGCGAAAACGCTTTTAAAAGGGAGGGAGGAGTCCTAACTGTTGCTGCAGGCGTGTTGTGTGAGAGCGCAGTTATATACTGGTTAATGTATTTGTGGCTATGAGACCCAGGCGCGTAGAGACTGGTGTTGAATGGTGACTGTTATGTGGCAGCGTGAGAAGTTCTCTTCCCGTATGGTTTTAGTGTTTTTAGTTCTTAGAATGGGTTGGCGTCTATCGTTAGATGATGACTGAGTGCCGGCTCAGCTGTGAGAGGTTCTTAAATAGGTTCAGCGGGATGACGTCACCGTGTTGCGTCGGTGACGGGGATGCTGGGAGATGGAGTGCAGCACCCTCCAGGCCCACGGAGGAGGTCAGGAGGAGGAGTTCATGACAATGTGAGTCTATTTGGGATCATTGGAATGATCAGCAGCATTTCTTGATGTGACTTTATGGCAGTTGCCCAGGGCATCATCACAAGGAGGATGGCATTCATTTACTTTTGTTTATTTGGTATTTTTTCAGTCATTTTTGGAAATAATGATTAATTTTGATTAATTCACAACCTGTTTGATTACATTTAAAAATTAGTCGTTTGACATCCCCAATTATAATAAATGTCTACAGATGAGATCAAACAAAACAGATGAGAATTGCCCTTAAGCTGTTTAACTTGGACCAAGCATTTTAGGTCACAGATAGGTGTAGCTTAGGGTCTCTGTCTATACACCTCATCCTCCCTTGCTCATCCCCTTCCAAAGTATTCTGCAGGCTTCATTTCTGGTTTTTCATTTTTTGAAAAATGAGGCAGAAAGAGGTGTTGTCTGGCGAACCACATGGTACACATGGAAGGGGCTGGGTGGAATCAACACTTTCTCACTTGCTGTGCTAAAAGTTCATGTTGTGTCATAATAGGCTGACTTTATTCTTTATGATCTCCAGGGCAAAACAACAAACACTGAGCAGCTTGTTATTGTCAAGCAAATCATGCACACCTCAACATGCAGCTGTCATCACAAATAGCATCTTGAATATGCTGGTGACTGACATGAGGCCTCTCTCAATGGTGGAGGATGATGGTTTTATCGCCATGGTCCATACCTTGAATCCTGGTTATACCCTCCCATCCAGGACCCATTTCACCAAACTCATGGAGAGAAAATATGTGGACACATTGCAAAAGATTATGACTGTAGTTAAATCAACAAGCAGCAAGCTTGCTCTTACAGCTGATGTCTGGACCAGCATTGCCACTGAAGCGTACCTTGGAATTACATGTCACTACATCACAGAAGACTGGGAAATGCAGTCAATCTGCCTCACCACCAAACCACTGCAGGACAGACACACTGCATCCAACATTGCAGAGTGGTTAGAGGAGGCAGTAACCCGATTTGACATTCCTCTCAACAAAATCATTGCTCTAGTGCATGATAATGGTGCCAATGTTGTGGCTGCAGCAAACATCCTGGAGGAGAAACATGGGTGGTCCTCTGTCAGTTGTACTGGCCATACCTTACAACTTGTGATAAACTCTGCTTTGAAGAATCAAGCTATCGATAAAGCTGTTAGGGCGGCAAGATGTCTGGTTGAACACTTTAAGAGAAGTGAGCTTGCCACCACAAAGCTTAAAGAAAAACAGAAACAAATGGCCACACCTGAGCACAACCTAGTCCAAGATGTAAGCACACGGTGGAACAGCACATTTTATATGATCACCAGACTGCTTGAACAAAGGTGGCCCGTGACAGCAACACTGTCTGACAGCTCGGTCACACACAAGGACAAAAAGTATCTGGACCTGAAACCAGACCAGTGGAGCTTGCTTGAGGAGCTTTCGGAGGCTCTTAAGCCTTTTGAATGTGCCACTGTCTTTATGAGCGGGCAGACATACACCACTATATCTGCTATACCTCCACTGGTGAAGGGGCTGTTGAGGTCCACTCTGAGTGCAGATTTTCAGTCAGCTGCACTGCAGGCTTTCAAGCTTACGACTGTGGAGCAGCTGCAAGAGCGATGGAAGTTTGAAACATCTTTTTCAGACACTGCACCAAACACAGTAGTTCTTGCAGCAGCCCTTGACCCAAGGTTCAGGAGACTGAAGTTTCTGTCACCACAGGAAATCTTTGATGTCCAGGGCAAAATCCAAGCAATGGCATTTAAAGAGAGAAGGGAGGTGGATATGCAGCAGCGAAGCAGTAGCAGGACCACATCTACCAGTGATGCAGCTTCTAAATCAACACCAGGAACTCTTCTTGACTCACTCCTTGACTCTGATAGTGATGAAGACAGTCCAGGGCAAGTGGAAACTAGTGATGATGAGAATGTTCGAGTGAGGAATGAGGTCAACAGTTACTTTGGAGAAAAGAACCTTGCAAAAGAAGAAAGTCCATTGAAGTGGTGGAAAGAGAACCAAGACATATATCCCATGTTGGCCAGGCTAGCAAGGTCCTACTTGTCCATCCCAGGGACCTCAACTCCATCTGAGCGTCTGTTTTCTGCTGCTGGCAATATAGCCTCAAAGAAGCGAGCCAGTCTGAGTCAGGAGCATGTTGATATGCTAACATTTTTGCATTGCAATGCAACTTATTTGAAGCTGTAAGACAATTTAGGTGATAGCATGTTGTTTTTCTGTTATTGAACTGTTTTCTAATAATGTTATGTGTTTAATAAAGTGAAGGAAGGAGAGAAATAACGTTTCCCTAGCAGTTTTTTAAAATTTCCACATGTAATCCGATTAATCGATTAATCGTGTCGAGACCCCATCCGATTAATCGATTATCCAAATAATCGTTTGTTGCAGCCCTAGATGCCAGTCCAACTCAGCTTTACCAGGTACCTCAACAGAGCAGGGACACAAAACTGGGGAGAAAGTAGAGGGAAAATACCAAACCGTGCCCTTGGAAACTGTGGTCGGGCCAATCTGCCCCACTCCAAGTTACTCTGAGTAGTGCTCCTGGAAAACTACCTTTAGTACTAATTGGTCATCGTTGTAATGCCACAGCCTACCTGAGTATTGTTGCCGACCATGTAGCACCCATCTTCTGATGGCTACTTCCAGCAGAATAATGTGTCATATCATAAAGCTCAAATCATCTCAGACTGGTTTCTTGAACATGACAATGAGTTCACTGTACTCAAATGGCCTCCACAGTCACCAGATCTCAGTCCAATAGAGCACCTTTGGGATGCGGTAGAACGGGAGATTCACTTCATGGATGTGAAGATGTAAAATCTGCAACAACTGCATGATGTTATCATGTCAATATGGAACAAAATCTCTTGTTGAGTCTACGCCACGAAGGATTAAGGCAGTTCTGAAGGTAAAAGGGGATCCAACCCGGTACTAGAAAGGTGTACCCAATAAAGTTGCCAGTGAGTGTAGTACCAGTTTGAAAAGAACAAACTCCGTGTGGGGTGAGGTGAGTTTTTAAGTTTGAGTTTGTCTTTTGACTTAATTGTTGCTGTAGCATGTTGGTGTAGATTCTCAGTCATCCTAGACGTGATCCACCTGAGAGTTTTAGCTGAAAACAGCTGGACTTTTCTGGTTATGTTGAAAACATTTTGCTTCTCATCCTAGAGGCATTTTCAGTTCCCAGACTTTGGTTGTGGTCTGAAACAAACACACTGACTGTGCTGCAAGTATTTTTTTCCTTTCTTTAAAACAAGTGTTTTTCTAAATTAAAGTGATGTTAGAATTAAAATTCAGTTCAGGTTATTTCATCAAGTAAGACCTATGGTTGGCTAGCTCATTTAAAACATCTAAAGTTTTTGGATCCTGCCTCTAGAAAGAATCAGAATTAGACATCAATGGGAATCGTAATCAAAATGAGGAATTTGAATCAAAACCGAAATCGTTTAAATTCAAATGATGTCCAACCTTAGTATCTATAGTAGCCCAAATGCATCAACAATGCAACGTGTCATAGTGGTGTTGCCTGTACGGCTGCGGGGGAGAAGGAGACACTGTAGTACTGACAGCTATTTTAGTTAAGGCCGTCCGATCTGACGATATCGGATTGTTAAGGATTATGAAGTGATGACGATCTACCAAAGCTTGGAGATCATAGAACTGTCCATTTGCATTTGTGCTGTTATTTCTGGACACGTCTACGGGCACAGTTAGTTTTTTCTCAGCCAAGTGTTTGCTAGTTTGCTTCTGGCGGGACCACAGTCACTCCAATGAACCAATCAAGGCAAGTTTAAGGCAGTTGGTTGGTTTGTTTAGCTGGGGTGCTTGGTAGAAAATAATCTAATAACTGATGCGGACATAAATGATTATGAATCTTTGAAAAAGCACACTATACTCAATTATAGTGGCTAGCCACTAGCATTAGCCACGCGTTTGCCCAATCAGGGAACCTCTGGGTCAATATTCAGCTCTAAACTTTGCATTTAGCATTGTGGGTTTTGTTATTTAGGGACATTTGTGTGTTTTAGCAAGCTTTGTCACCGTGGCTGCCGACCGGAGCTTTTTGTAAGCCAGACCCTTCCCCAGCGATTTCAGGAAACAGCTACAGAGAGTTGTGATGCACAATTAGCGGGAGTGTAATCCTGACCAGGATGCATCATCATGAATTTAGCAAAACATGATAGATTTTTTTTCCTCTGGACAAGAAATAATTACTGTTAATATTGTGGATGATATGAGCCACCTAAGGTAGGATTTAAATGATTTTACATTAATTATAAATATATAATTAAATGAAAGTGCCTGTGGAACATTTGAGACATCTATCTCTAGCTCATCGTCTGATTCCTATGAACAAATGAAGAGTCTCTGATGTCATTTGCTGCAGTTTTCTTTTCTCACATGCTTCTACCATGCCTAACGCATCAACCATGTCTGCTGTGTCACTCCTGTCCTTCTCTGCACACATCTTTGCGCACACCGCCACAGCTGTACAGGTCCTTCTCAAAAAATTAGCATATTGTGATGAAGTTCATTATTGTCTGTAATGTACTGATTAGGGGTGCTCCGATTGATCGGCCACAGATAATTATCGGCCGATTTTCCTGCAAAAGTTTGTGATCTGTGATCGCCGATCACTGCCTTTCATTTCCGATCTGGCACTGGCGCTTACTCTTCCCGGCCGGTAGTTCACCCTTCCGCTTCTCCCCGCTTAGTGTGCATGCTCGTGGCGGGCGGCAAGCCCGCAAAGACAAACATGTCTGCCGTGTGGAACTTCTTTACGGTGTGCGAGAGTGATATTAAGTTTGCGTCTTGCAATACTTGCAACGAAAACATACCCCGCGGAGGAGGCACTTCAAAAAAATTCAACACAACGAATTTGATCCGACATTTAAAGACTAAACACTTGGCGGAGCATGGTGAGTTTTTGAGGCTCACCGCAGACAATGAAAAGAAGCCAGCTAATGCAGCCACAGTCAGACGGCAGCTAACGCAGCCGACGCTTGGAAACACTCGCCCATATGAGCGTGACAGTCAAAAGGCTAAGCAAATTACCCGTAAAATCATCGAGTTTATTGGACTAGATGACCAGCCTTTTTCAGTTGTGGAAGACGTCGGATTCCGCCGACTACTAACCCACTTGGAACCTCGCTACGTGCTACCGGGACGTAAATATTTTGCCGACGTAGCCCTTCCAGAGCTCCACCAGACAGTGTATTCTTTCATCGAGGGACTCCTTAAAGAAAGCGTCTCATCCTCTGTGAGTTTCACAAGTGACATTTGGAGCTCAGATGTCAGTCCTGTGTCAATGCTGAGCTTTACAGCTCACTGGATGTATCTGAATGTATCCTTGGTTACTTAATTTGATTTAGGCGGTGATGTGAGATATTGACTCTTTTTTTGCACTATTTGTAGCCTAAAGAGAGCCTTAATGTTTTCAATTTCTTATAAATTGTTACTGATATTACATAATTTGAAGTGAAGTAAAACTATGTTTTTTCTGAATTAATATGTAACACATGCATTAGAACTCACCATAGCTAAATGAACAATTTACAGCCAATCTATGTAATTGGTATCGGTAATCGGCTGATCGGCCATGATCGGCTTCTTGGCTGATCGGTATTGGTGATCGGCAGATTAAAACCTGATCGGAGCATCCCTAGTACTGATAAACATTAGACTTTCATCTATATTAGATTCATTACACACAACTGAAGTAGTTCAAGCCTTTTATTGTTTCTAATATTGATGATTTTGGCGTACAGCTCATGAAAACCCAAAATTCCTATCTCTAAAAATTAGCATATTTCATCCGACCAATAAAAGAAAAGTGTTTTTAATGCAAAAAAAGTCAACCTTCAAATAATTATGTTCAGTTATGCACTCAATACTTGGTTTCGTTTCATTTTATTTTATTGAGATCCTCATTAGCTTCTGCCTAAATGCAGATGCTAGTCTTCCTGGGGTCTCGTACATTTTCATACAATGTTTGCATAATAAGATAATACCTGCACACACACACACTCACACACACATCCCTAATTCACATAATCCCAGTAGCTCAAGATGAAATCCCATATCTAGAACACAATTACATATATAAACTAATATCGGGAAAGGAGTTTATCACACCAATGTTTATGTATTTATCAATAAATATTGAAAATAAAATACAACAGAATGGTGACCTCATGTCCATTGTTTCGTATCATAGTCCATCGATATCCAGTAGTCAACCTCAAACCCAGATACCCAATCCTTCGTTACAGAGTTCATAGTCACTATACAATTAAGTGTATAAACAAAAACATTTTCTCTTTCTTCTGAAAAGAAATGTTATTACTTTCAAATATTAAAAATCTAGGTGCATTCCATGCAATCATAGCTTTAAGGTGAAATGATCGTTGAATTAGATTTGTTCTACTGCGTGGTAAAACACCTTTCATCTCATTTATCTGTCGTGTATTATAAGTATGATTATCTGAGAAAACAATAATTTGCTATATATAATTTTTGATGTTTTGTAATTATAATTTTCCTCATAATTGTTACCAAGAAATACTTCAATCTACTCTTCACATTGAGCCAAGCAAGTTTTTCATGCATAGTTCCCACATTTGTTCTGTAAGGGCAGCCTAAAACAATACGAGCAGCTTTATTTTGTGCTACTTGTAGCTTATGCAAATTATTTTCACTTGTACTGGACCAAATAACAGATGCTTGATCTACACAAAAAAGCACTAACAATTGAACAAGGCTTTTAAGGTAAGCATTGTGGTATATATTTGCAACAAAATTTAATTATGCCCGTACCTCTCCCCATTTTCTGTAAAACATAATTAATCTGGCTTGTCCATGATAACTTACAATCAACTATTTCTCCCAGTAATTTTACTTCTTCTAGTTGTTCCATTACATTGTTACTCAGAGTTAAATGTAACTTTGGCATAGTCTGTAAAGTATGTTTGGAGCCAACTACCATGCATTTAGTTTTCCTGCATTAAACAATAGTTTGTTAGCAGTTATCCACTGCTCGACTGTTCTTAACTCTTTATTTAATATTTCATTCAATGCACTCTCCGTATTTGCTGAAGCTAAAAAAAAGGTCGGGAATCCTTTTGCAGAAATGACTGCTTCAATGCGGCGTGGCATGGAGGCAATCAGCCTGTGGCACTGCTGAGGTGTTATGGAGGCCCAGGATGCTTCGATAGCGGCCTGAAGCTCATCCAGAGTGTTGGGTCTTGCGTCTCTCAACTTTCTCTTCACAATATCCCACAGATTCTCTACAGGGTTCAGGTCAGGAGAGTTGGCAGGCCAGTTGAGCACAGTAATACCATGGTCAGTAAACCATTTACCAGTGGTTTAGGCACTGTGAGCAGGTGCCAGGTCGTGCTGAAAAATGAAATCTTCATCTCCATAAAGCTTTTCAGCAGATGGAAGCATGAAGTGCTCCAAAGTCTCCTGATAGCTAGCTGCTGACCCTGCCCTTGATAAAACACAGTGGACCAACACCAGCAGCTGCCATGGCACCCCAGACCATCACTGACTGTGGGTACTTGACACTGGACTTCAGGCATTTTGGCATTTCCCTCTGCCCAGTCTTCCTCCAGACTCTGGCACTTTGATTTCTGATTGACATGCTAAATTTGCTTTCATCTGAAAAAGGTACTTTGGACCACTGAGCAACAGTCCAGTGCTGCTTCTCTGTAGCCCAGGTCAGGCGCTTCTGCCGCTGTTTCTGGTTCAAAAGTGGCTTGACCTGGGGAATGCTGCACCTGTAGCCTATTTTCTGCACACGCCTGTACACGGAGACTCTGGATGTTTTACTCCAGACTCAGTCCACTGCTTCCGCAGGTCCCCCAAGGTCTGGAATCGGTCCTTCTCCACAATCTTCCTCAGGGTCCGGTCACCTCTTCTGGTTGTGCAGCGTTTTCTGCCACACTTTTTCCTTCCCACTGACTTCCCACTGAGGTGCCTTGATACAGCACTCTGGGAACAGCCTATTCATTCAGAAATTTCTTTCTGTGTCTTACCCTCTTGCTTGAGGATGTCAATGATGGCCTTCTGGACAGCAGTGGTCGGCAGTCTTACCCTTGATTGCGGTTTTGAGTAATGAACCAGACTGGGAGTTTTTAAAAGCCTCAGGAATCGTTTGCAGGTGTTTAGAGTTAATTAGTTGATTCAGATGATGAGGTTAATAGCTCGTTTAGAGAACCTGTTCATGATATGCTAATTTTTTGAGATAGGAATTTTGGGTTTTCATGAGCTGTATGCCAAAATCATCAATATTAGAAACAATAAAAGGCTTGAACTACTTCTGTTGTGTGTAATGAATCTAAAATATATGAAAGTCTAATGTTTATCAGTACATTACAGACAATAATGAACTTTATCATAATATGCTAATTTTTTGAAAAGGACCTGTAAATGCCTTCCAGCTTTCAATCCAGCAATCACATGCAGTTGGATCAAGGCCAACAACCCGAGGGGAAGGAGCAGAAATTCCCCAAACCAGCAAGGCTACCACAAGCCATTTTCATGAAACAATGCTGGCAATTTTCCCGCAACACCATTGCTGCATCAGGGAGCGTTAGGTTGCAAGTGGTCAGACCCTAGCTGTAATGTAGTGCAAATGAGTCCTTTTTACAAAGAATTACACAATAACGGCATAAATGGGGTATAGGGGTGGTCTCTGTGCTGCTACACACTTACGTTTGTCTTGGACATAACTTGTTTTATTAAGATCAAAGGCACACTCAACGAAGGTTGTTTAACAAGCCGCTCCTAAAGGTGTCCCGTCACCCACAGTCCCCATGCACTCTCTGGTGATCTGACCTCCAGCTCTAATGGAGTGAAGCTCCGGAAGCGCTTCATTGCTCCAGTTTGCCATCTCAGCTGATTCTGTTCAAAAAGGAAAACTTATGGCCTGAGTTTAGTTTCAATTTCAATATAGTTTATAAGACACACCATTGCGGTAATATTATGCTGATTTGCTGGCACATCATGTCTGTAAAAAGGGCTACAGAGAGAACCAGCACCATTCCACGCACAACGTTTAAGGGGAGAAGGAGAACTGTCGCCAGGCTAAGCGTCATGCCCTGCCCCCCTCCTCGCCCCTACCGTGTCCACTGACACAAACGGCGCAACGAAATTAGAGCCCTCCATCAGCTGATACTGGTGAGACACATCAGCGGAACGTGTGCCCCCCCCCCAAGGCCAAATCTGCCAGGCTTAACTTAGCTTAGCATAAAACACAGTAACTGAGTGGATCCAACTAGCACTGTGAGTAAAAAAAAAAAGTCCTTAAAATCACTCAGTAGTGATCCCAGTTCTGCTTGGTGACCTACATAATCAGACTGACTGCAAGTGAAAATCACAAGGTGCCTTTTTATACTTGGAACTACTTTATGACACAGCACGGCTGTAGGCCTCCGCTTAAGGGTGCAAGGCAGCCCAAAGACCTGCTTCTGTAAACACAGGTTAGCAGGTTCTCCACTCATTACCGGCTCGCACATTTTGCAACAGAACACAGCTGGTGTCTCCTGGAAACAGCCGTTTGCTACCACTTCACCTTTAGGACAAACTACAATCGTCTCAAAAAGAAAAATGCCATTTGAAGTAACAGAAAACAGAAAGACGTTTCAACAGTCAAAACAAAACTGCAACTGGTGTTTAGCTCTTTTGTTTACTGTGGCAATGTGCATTACCATATCAGGGGGGTGTGCCTTAGGGATGATAGCCAACTGTAGGGATGAGAGTTCTGTGTTCGTGTTTGTGTTTAAAAGTAATCTTGTTGTGCAGATTTGCCATTGCAGCTTTAATGAGCTTTCTGTCTTATCTTCAATCTTAATAAATATTCAATATGATGTCCTAAAATCCATCTATTCTGTGATTATATTGTAGTTTCCACAAGGTCTATGGCCTCAAAGACACAGGTTGGGTTTGTTGGTTTGGGAAATATGGGAAACCCAATGGCAAAAAATCTGTTGAAGAATGGATATCCAGTCATTGCAACAGATGTGTTCCCAGAATCCTGCAAAGAGATCCAAGAACTGGGCGCTCAGGTGATTGTTTGCATGCATTTCTGGTTTTAATATTTCTAAAACATTCCTACCTGATGTGTTTGTGTTTATTTATTTGTTTATTTATTTTTTGCAGATTGTTGACAATCCTGCAGAGGTTGCAGACAAAGCAGACCGTATTATCACTATGCTTCCATCTAGTCCTAATGTCATAGATGTCTACACCGGACCCAGTGGCATTCTCAAGTACATTTGTGTTTGTTTTTTTAAACTTGTACTATAAAATCTATTGCTCTTTTTAAAGATTCAACCTAACTTTAAACATTTATACAGGAAAGTGAAGAAGGGTTCCCTACTTATTGACTCCAGTACGATAGACCCGGCTGTTTCTAAAGAGATGGCTGCTGCTGCTGAGAAGTTGGGAGCCGTTTTTATGGACGCACCAGTGTCAGGAGGTAAATAGTTTCCTTTTGTTTTTGTTTTTTACATTGAGTCTATATTATGTTTCACCATTTAATCTTTTGAATAGAAAACCTCTACCATGAATGTTTGAGATAATCTTCATGCAGTAAAAGGTCTAGTTGTCTAAAGTGGGAGGGAACATGTATTATCTTTCTGAGTAAGTAAAAACACCAAAAGAAAATAATCTCTTCCGAGCGTCACATGGTAGCCACTCTTGCTGAAATCCACACGTTCCAAGTACCCACTTCAGCGTCAGCAATATTTAAATGCTGGTTGCTGTGATGCTACTGCAGAGCTACAGTAAAGCCGGGCGTACACTGTGCGACTTTTTCACTTTTTTGAGTCGATTTTCCAGTCGTGCGAGAATCCACGACATCGGGGCGAGTTTTGCGCCGAGCGGTCGTGTAGTGTACAGGGGGTTACGAGAGGCGATTAACACCACGTGACCAGCTACCGATCAGCAGTCGTGAGGTCGCACGGACTTCTGGCGTGTTTAATATTTCGCTCGTCCCTCGTGAGGGTATCGCACTGTTGAAGCGGCGCTGCGAGCGGCTGCGACCCAAAAAGTATCAGAACCGCTCACGGCGCATGTGCAATCATGCATCAACGCCGCTCCCCGCTATTTCCCTAATAACACACGTTGTTCATTTTTGTTTCTACACGTTTTTTTTACTCACAAAGATTGTCAAGTGTTTGTCGTGTTCATGTCAAATTAAACTGATCACAAAACACAGATTTACTTTCTTTATTTCGTTTTCCTCATCCAACCCCCATAAAAATCCCTGTGTGTCCTCCTGCAGCACTCCCGAAGGACAACAGGCAAAACAAGACAAAAAAGTCTGACGTGTTGAGTAAAAACTGCTATTTTTAGCATATTTTTAGGGCCGACGTGTCGCTACCAGATGTACAGTGTGAGCAGTCAGGTCGCATGCGAGAACTGGGTCGTGCAGTGTGAGCACATGACTCGTGAGATCTGCCCTGCGAAGAAGTCGTACAGTTTGAGCTGAAGCTGAACACTGCGAGTGAAAAAGTCGCACAGTGTACGCCCAGCTTAAGCCGAGGCTCTGGTAACACCAGCCTGAGTTGCTAGCTTCAGCTTGTTGAAAGAGAGAAAAACAAGTCCAATTGCCCAAATACTGTCAGTCTACAAAAATATAGTCATATAACACTTAAAATTTAACGGTCTTTGACAACTGTCCACACCACAAAATACGCACTCAATAATTTACCTGAAGCTTTGAGAAATAGTCACAGCCACATAAATTGACAAGATCAAGCAATGCTGCATAACTTGTGTGATGGGCCATTTCATGTTTCAGCAGCCAGTAAAGGCATTTAAACCCATGAGTTATTGTCTCGTGCTCCATGTTAATCACTGACTCAAAGGCTTCAGCGAACGACAGGCCTACAGCATGAAAAACGTGAATGCTTATTAGTTATTTCATACCACTCGTTTAATTTTAATCACTGAATTCACAGTATTGATTGCTTTTGCTTGCTGCTACCTTACCTAAGAACGTCAGAAAAAGCACAGCTATAAAATAAAGCGTATCTAATGCTCTATTGAACCTAAAAATTTGCTGAACCAACACCAATTAGTGGCCTTATTCCCTGTTGTTATTTTTGTTAGAGTCTTAGATAGGGATTTTTTAAAGGGGACGTTGTTGACGCTGCTTCACTATTGAGTCACTCAGCTGCATTAGTTTGCTAATAGTTTGCTTGAATGGAAGAATGGGGGAAGTTCTGTGCGTTTACCATAACACTGCTTGGTCTAAGATGAGCTGAAATATAATGTGTCGGTCTGGCTGCTGGGTAAAACAAACTAGAGCTACAGACAATGAGGAACATAAGTATTGGAACACCTTGCGATTTTGTAAGTTCTCCCACTTAGAAATCATGTAGGGGTCTGAAATTCACATAGGTGCATTCCCACTGTGAGAGACAGAATGGAAGAAAAAAAAAACAGGAAATCACATTGTATGATTTATAAAGAATTTATTTGTTTTGCACTGCTGCACATAAGTATTTGAACACCTGGCAATCAGCAAGAATTCTGGCTCTCAAAGACCTGTTACTCTGCCTTTAAGAAGTCCACCTCTACTCCACTTAGTAATCTTAATTTGTAGCACCTGTCTGAGCTCTTTAAAGACACCTATCCACCCCACAGTCAGTCACACTCCAACTACTACCATGGGCAAGACCAAGGAGCTGTCAAAAGAAACCAGAGACAAAATTGTGGACCTCCACAAAACTGGAAAGGGCTATGGGGAAATTGCCAAGCAGCTTAGTGAAAATAGATCAACTGTTGCAGCAACTGTCAGAAAATGGAAGAGGCTAAAGACGACTGTCAGTCTCCCTCGGACTGGGGCTCCATGCAAGATCTCATCTCGTGGGGTATCACTGATGATAAGAAAAGTGAGGAATCAGCCCAGAACTACACGGGAGGAGCTGGTCAATGACTTGAAGAGAGCTGGGAACACCGTTTCAAAGGTCACCGTTGGTAGATCACTATGCCGTCATGGTTTCAAATCACGCATTGCACGAAAGGTTCCCCTGCTCACGTCATCGCATGTCCAGGCCCGTCTGTGTGGAAACATCATGCTTTGGGGTGCTTTTCTGCAAAGGGGATATGACGACTGCACTGTGTTAAGGAGAGGATGAATGGGGCCATGTGTTGTGAAATTTTGAGCAACAACCTCCTTCCCTCAGTCAGAGCATTGAAGATGGGTCGTGGCTGGGTCTTCCAACATGTCAATGACACGAAGCAGACAGCCAGGATAACCAAGGAGTGGCTCCGTAAGAAGCATATCAAAGTTCTGGAGTGGCCTAGCCAGTCTCCAGACCTAAATCCAATCGAAAATCTTTGGAGGGAGCTGAAACTCCGTGTTGCTCGGCACCAGCCCCAGAACCTGACAGATCTAGAGATGATCTGTGCAGAGGAGTGAGCCAAAATCCCTGTTGCAGTATGTGCAAACCTGGTCAAGAACTACAGGAAACGTTTGATCTCTGTAATTGCAAACAAAGGCTTCTGTACCAAATATTAATACTGATTTTCTCAGGTGTTCTAATACTTATGTGCAGCAGTGCAAAACAAATAAATTCTTTACAAATCATACAATGTGATTTCTGTGTCTCACAGTGGGAATGCACCTACTTTGTGAATTTCAGACCCCTCCATGATTTCTAAGTGGGAGAACTTGCAAAATTGCAAGGTGTTCAAATACTTCAATCAATCAATCAAAGCTTTATTTATATACAGTTGTGGTCAGAAGTTTACATACACTTGTAAAAAATATAATATAATGGCTCTACTGAGTGTCCCGTTATTTCTAAAACTCTGATTTTTCTCTGATAGAGTGATTGGAACAGATACTTCTTTGTCACTAAAAACATTAATGAAGTTTGGTTCTTTAATGTCTTTATTATGGGTTAACAGAGAAAAGTGATCACATTTGCTGGGTCACAAATATACATACAGCAGTGCTAATATTTGGTTACATGTCCCTTAGCCATTTTCACTTCAATTAGGCACTTTTGGTAGCCATCCACAAGCTTCTGGCAAGCTTCTGGTTGAATCTTTGACCACTCCTCTTGACAGAATTGGTGAAGTTCAGTTAAATTTGATGGCTTTCTGACATGGACTTGTTTCTTCAGCACTGTCCACATGTTTTCAATGGGGTTTAAGTCAGGACTTTGGGAAGGCCATTCTAAAACCCTTGTTCTAGCCTGATTTAGCCATTCCTTTACCACTTTTGATGTGTGTTTGGGGTCATTGTCCTGTTGGAACACCCAACTGCGCCCAAGACCCAACCTTCGTGCTGATGATTTGAGGTTATGTTGAAGAATGTGAAGGTAATCCTCCTTCTTCATTATCCCATTTACTCTCTGTAAAGCACCAGTTCCATTGGCAGCAAAACAGCCCCACAGCATAATATTCCCACCACCATGCTTGACTGTAGGCATGGTGTTCTTGGGGTTAAAGGCCTCACCTTTTCTCCTCCAAACATATTGCTGGGCATTGTGGCCAAAAAGCTTGATTTTCGTTTCGTCTGACCATAGAACTTTCCTCCAGAAGGTCTTATCTTTGTCCATGTGATCAGCAGCAAACTTCAGTCGAGCCTTAAGGTGCCGCTTTTGGAGCAAGGGCTTCCTTCTTGCACGGCAACCTCTCAGTCCATGGAGATGCAAAACACGTTTGACTGTGGACAATGACACCTGTGTTCCAGCAGCTTCTAATTCTTGGCAGATCAGCTTTTTGGTGATTCTTGGTTCACTCTTTACCCTCCTGACCAATTTTCTCTCAGCAGCAGGTGATAGCTTGCGTTTTCTTCCTGATCTTGGCAGTGATGAAACAGTGCCATGCACCTTATACTTACAAACAATTGTTTGCACTGTTGCTCTTGGAACCTGCAGCTGCTTTGAAATGGCCCCAAGTGACTTTCCTGACTTGTTCAAGTCAATAATTTGCTTTTTCAGATCCATGCTGAGCTCCTTTGACTTTCCCATTGTAGCGTTTGTGGGCGTTTGTATCCAATGAGCCCTATTTACCTGGCTTAAGAGAAGTCACCAGCTGTAGTCACTCATAATCACTCACAAGAAGTTAAGAGGCCATGCTATGAAGCTCAGTTCATTGACACGTTTCTAAGTCACCAAAATTGCTAGTTCTTGTTGCTGTATGTATATTTGTGACCCAGCAAATGTGATCACTTTTCTCTGTTAACCCATAATAAAGACATTAAAGAACCAAACTTCATGAATGTTTTTTGTGACAAAGAAGTATCTGTTCCAATCACTCTATCAGAGAATAATCAGAGTTTTAGAAATAACGGGACACTCAGTAGAGCCATTATATTATAATTTTTACAAGTGTATGTAAACTTCTGACCACAACTGTAGCGCCTTCCGCAACCCTGTCGGGTAGCCCAAGGCGCTGAACATATTACATGACAAATTGAAATATGGTGAATAAATCGAAAATAAAAGCTGTTCAAATTACAAAAAAAGGTAAAACATTCTAGTAGAAGACAAAGGGTAAAACAAGGGATAGAGCAAACCAATGAAAACAGGGAAATAAAATCAACATTAAAGAGGGCCAAATTCAAACACGTTCAGGAAACGCCAAGCGGAGGAGGTGGGTTTTTAGGCGACTCTTAAAAGACTGGCAGAGATGGGGACAGCCTAACTGAGGGTGGCAACTGGTTCCAGAGTGACGGTGCTAGGACTAAGAAAGCCCGGTCCCCGCGAGTACGACACCTCGAACGAGAAACAGCGAGCAGGCCTTATGTTAAGCATAACTCTGCGCACACGAAAATGCATACGAGACCTGGATGATGAAGCTCAATGGTTAAAGGAATCACTGAAGCGGTGTGAAGCGCTCCGTCGCGCGTCTAGGCGGTACCGTAGGAGGCGAGCTGCCATGGTTCGCCTCATGCTACAGGAGCGAGCTATCTAGGTGCGCACAGCGTCCCCCGGTCCCCTCCTCCTCCCCCTCCTCCCTGTCCGGAACTCGACCTCACCAGTCTGAAGCAGCCACCTTGTCCGTAACAATTCCGGACCTGTTACTAGGGGTGTCGTCCGGTTTAATTACGGAAAACGTTATCCGGATGTTTGTATTCAGACACAAAGGTCTTACAGACAGAGTCCTGAACATTTCCGTTTTTCATGGCCTGTCTGAAGGGGACTTAGGAGAAACATGAGGGGAACCTGGAGGGGGCTGGGGACCACAAGGACACAGAACATGACAAATGGTGATTTACTGTGTTGCGCTGAGGTGGTGGTCTAATGATGAAATAACCAAACTTCTTCAAGTTTATCATGAATTATTATATGAATAAATAAAGGATCTCAACATGTATTTTTTTCATGTTGTTTTCACAGCGTTACTGCTGTAAATAAATAATTCCTTTCATTCTGCAGATCTTATCCTAAGTTTCTGCTACGATAGCCTTTTAACCAGTGGGTTGCAGGTTAAAATGTTGCAGTTGTTGTGCCCTCAGGCAAAACACTATTCCACCTTGCCTGCTTGTGGTGGTCAGAAGGACAAGTGGTGCCAATTCTCTGCAGCCTCACATCGTCTGTGCTCCCCAGGGCAGTTGTGGCTAGGGATGTCCCGTTCCGATGTTGATATCGGATATCGGCCCTAAAACCCTGTATCGCATTTATTGGACTGCATGAAAAATCATGGACAGCACAGGTATATTTTATTGATGGCATTTTAAATGCACAGAGATACCGTGATGAGAGCCTGAGGCCAATTGTTGTGCCAGTCATCCACCAACAACACCTCATGTTGCAAGGATTTGTTCTCATTCCTGGAAGCCCCAAACTTCCCCGTCCGTGCACGGTCAGCAGACTCACCGGCAGTGTTGTCAGTAATGGCGATCCTTTTTAGATAATTGCTAGGTTAATTACTTTTCCCATTGTTGCATCACCGTTACCGTTTCTGGGCGTGTAAAGTGGCGCGTTACTATAATGTAGTTGAATAAAGCACAGCAGCACCGCCAGGCTTCGAGACCGCCGCAGTAGCGACGTGTTGGTTGCACACTAAACTTGGACAAGCTGGACTGAGGGACTCGGACTCCCCCATCCTATCCCAAGCCGATAAAAAACAGCTAGAATGAACATTCATACGTGTTTGATGCACACACACACTCTCTCTCTCACACACACACACACACGTTCTTCCAATCGCTATGAGAACAGGGTGAATTATTAAATTATTGTGATGGACCTGTAAATATTGCTGGGGACCAAACAGCACTTCAGAACGTGAGTGAGGACGTGAGTGAAAACAGGACATGCTGGGAACAAGCATCTCTGTGGCAAGCCGTTTTAACATTTAACCAACAATTGTTTTACGTGGCATTAATTTAATTTATCCTGGTACTAATTGTATTCTTATCAGTCAAACTTGCAAATGAAGACATCAGCAGCTATGTTGTTATTATAGAAATTATAATTAAGGAAATCAATACTAACAACTGTACTATTAGGATAGAAGTTTGAGCTGTCTCTAAAAACCTACGGTGGCCTATTTAAAAAGTATCTGGTTGTCTACTCCAGATGTCTGTAATCCTGTTGTTCCCAATAGAAATGAACACTCCAAATATCCATGAGGAAATTCTTACTGCAAGAACTTTTCTTATATCTGAAATGTTCATCCTACATTACGTATTCAGCCACAGAAATAAAAATCTCTGTTTTTCTCTATTAACGAGATAACAATTACAGAAAAAAAAAATCCCTCTGAAGTGTTAATGATGCTCTGTGGCGTTACTAGAGGAATTCAAATATGTCTCAGTTGCTGAGTTTGATTCACTTTCACTTGGTTTTGGAACTGAGCCACTGTATGAAATAGCTACTGTCTCTGAAGTGAATGGGCAGGAACGATAATTCAGCCCTGGAATACAGTAATCCCTCGTTTATCGCAGTAGATGCGTTCCAGACCTGGCCGCGATAGGTGAAAATCCGCGAAGTAGGGACTCCCAGCATGCCCCTCGTGGGGATTCCCTCCACGTCGCACCTACGTCACAAACCGCGGCTAAAAACGGAAGTCGCCTTTCCAGCTCACCACTCAGTCATCGTTTCTTCAGATTCATGATCAGAGTTTCCAACCTACCGATCAATCCAAAGAACTATCAGCTCATAGTAAGTTATCTTACTTACTTCTGGAAAGCCCGGCATTTCCGTGTCACTTCGTTGACGCTCGAACGCTCGGGGGTTTCCTAGGTCAGCCGGCGTTTCACCGACGCTATCACTTCCGCGTCTGTGAAACCACGCTCCCTATTGATTTATCGTATGATCACATTTTCTTTTTGTGGGTAAAACTCAAGAAAAAAAATTTTTTACTTGGTTTTTTTTAGTTTTATTACAAAAAGTGCATTTTATGATGAAATTGATGAAAAAAAACAAGAATTTCTTGATATTTCGCATAGAAAAATACCGCGAATCAGTGAAAAATACCGCAAATCTGCGAATTCCCCCTGAAAAATGCTCCAAAGAAAAAATCCGCGAAGCAGCGAATCAGCGATGAACGAACCGCGAAGTAGCGAGGGATTACTGTATCTCCGTCGGTCCAGAGAGGGTGGGCGGGGTTTGGAAAACCTCTTCTGAATGTAGCAGGATGACCGCATGGACCTGCAGTTAAAACAGCCTTTGACATGATAAATATGAAAGAATGGAACATAAAGTAGTCACGGTTACTTTGCTAGGTGACTAGTTACAGTCTGGTAACTGAGTTACTAACTGAATTACTTTTTGGAAAAATAAAATTTTTTAACTATAACGGATTACCTTTTCAGTGTAAGATGCCTAACACGGGTGTTATTTGTGGAGATAAAACATCACTGTTGGAAAGCTAATGGAGTCGGTGGTGGAGTCCCATTGCTGTTATCCAATCAGAGGCGAGATGTCAGAATACCAGGAAGTAATAAATCCTGATGCCTGAAGCTACTTTCCCCTCCAGCTGACTAGTACTTCCTAAAACAGGCTCATCTGTTTACTCATTTCTAGTAAATGTAGTAAGTTCTGGGAAGAAGGGATTCATATTTTCTTGTATAATTTAATTTAAAAAATAATACAGTTTTTACTTTTCTTGGTCATTAGTCACTCTGATAATATTGCAATGCGGTTTCTTTTTTCAAGAAATAATTAGTGACTATAACTAATTACTGAATAAAGCAACTGTCCCAATACTGTCAACAGCACATTCAAGATGGAGTCTACCTCCATTGTTCTTTAACTTGAACGCACCCACCAAACCTCGCCGTTCTAAACCAGAAAACAGTCGGTGGCAATTCCAACGCCTCCGTTTTAGCGCCATCTCAAATGCAGGTCTATTACCATTCTGACAAACTGAATCTTCAGCATTTTTCCTTGTTGCTTTAAAAAAAATCAAATGAGGCCTTTTAGCCGGGGGGGCAGACTGCCTACGAGGATTATGGAAGGGGAAACGTGTAACACCCTCCTCCACTGCCTTCCTGTAAACTCGGGGATTAATTATAAGACTGATGGTTTACTGCTTGGCACCCATATGTCCTGCACCTGGTTATTGTGTAGTGCCAAGCTTTAACCCTGTATGAACCCGAACCAGAACCAGCTGTTCCTACACGAGCCGCTGTGAGAACAAGCTAAACTGGTAGTGTTTGGTTTTAATACGATGACACCCGCATCTGCCTCATGACTCATTGCTTTATTTCTGCGTGAAATGATGCTGAAAGAGCATTTTTAATTAATAAAACATTTTTACTTTGCATTAATGTGTGAAATAAAAAACACTTTCTATTATTTAGCAACATTCTTGCTGCCTATTTACTTTGTTCTTGTAAATCAGGTGCATTCAGAAGTTTGGGGAATAAAGAACAAGCTTTGTTCTTAATGGACCTTTTCATTCTTTTCTAATGAGTTTTATTGGAGTAATGATTTAATATCCTCTATTAGACTTGACGGTTTTTGGCAGCTCTGTATAAAAGATGGCTAACTCTGTGTTATTTGTATTTACCTGATTGTGCGTGAACATGTTTTTAGGTGTGGGTGCTGCCACTTCGGGTAAGCTGACGTTCATGGTCGGAGGAGTGGAGGAGGAATTTACTGCAGCCAAAGAGCTTCTCAGCTGCATGGGCGCTAACGTGGTTTACTGTGGTCAAGTTGGAACTGGGCAGGTGGAAAACTGTTTGTTTTGTTTTAGTTATTGTTAAGTAAGTCTGTAAGAAAGTTGGTTATTTATTGTAAGAACTTGAGATCAAATTTTTTTCCTTATCTCGTAGGCTGCTAAGATTTGTAACAACATGCTTTTAGCTATCGGGATGATCGGGACGTCAGAGACGATGAACTTGGGCATCAGGTAACGAACGTTTGGCATGGAATGAATAAAAAAGTACCTCAAGTTGCCACAAGATCATCCCTAAGAGGACTTTTATTTACAGACTTGGTCTTGATCCCAAACTTTTGGCCCAAATTCTGAACATGAGCTCGGGTCGCTGTTGGTCCAGCGACACCTACAACCCGGTGCCAGGTGTCATGGAAGGAGTCCCGTCTGGGAATAACTACCAAGGAGGGTTTGGAACTCAGCTAATGGCTAAGGTGTGTTGAGAAAGGTTGAGATTACACAGTAAGGAGTAAAATCACTCTTTTATATACAAAAATGTGTTTTTGCCATGAAGTAAAATTCTATTAGTCATTTTTAAACAGTTTCAGAACAATCTGTCAGTTTTTTTTTATCAAGCATGAGAAGGACTGGAGAGTTTCAGTTTGGTTCATAACCCTTAAAAAGTGTGTGTGTGTGTGTGTGTGTGTGTGTGTGTGTGTGTGTGTGTGTGTGTGTGTGTGTGTGTGTGTGTAGGGGGGGGGGGGTCGGGATTTAATTAACATGTTCTTTTCTCTTTAAGGACTTGGGGCTTGCTCAGAACACGGCCACCAACACAAAGACTCCTGTCCCCCTGGGCTCCTTAGCCCATCAGATCTATCGTATGATGTGCGCTCGCGGTTACGCCAGTAAAGATTTCTCCTCCGTGTTCCAGTTCCTGCGTGAGGAGGAGGGTCAGTAGTGTTAGCCTCCACCCCATCCATCACCCTCGCCATGTGCCTAACATGGCATGGTTCTAGAGTGCGTGCGCGCACACACACACACACACACAGACTTTTCTGTTATTTTCCATCAGATGTTGTTAAGAAGGTTGGCACCGTCTGAGTGAATGTGAACACTTATTGGAAATGATGTTTTACATTTAAGTCTTCCTTTTATCAGGAGACTCTCCTTTGAGTTTTACTGAATAAGCGAATGGTCACAGAGGGCAATTACATAAACTGTTATCAGCTACAAATGTGGTTCATAATTTATCCTTTCTTCCGTTCTGTGTGTCACTCCTGTTGTCATTAGTTTTTTGACATTGTGTTTTTTTTCTGTCACATTCAGTCAGAAATGAAGACAATAAACTAGATTATATCAAAAAATAACTGTCTGCCTTCCTTTGTTTTGTTCTGTCCTTCTTTTCTGTTGTTACGTGCTGCTGTTTGTATTGTTTTGTGTATTTTGGGCACACAGTGATGCAGTAGCACTGTTGCCTCGCAGCAAAAAGGTTCCAAGTTTGAAACCCTGCTGCAGACTTTGTGTTCTCAGTGTGTTGGTTTCCTCCCACAGACCAAAAGCATGTATGTTAGGTTAAATGTACATTACTTTGGATAAAAGCGTCTGCTAAATCAATACGGAGCTAATCCTTGGAATATCCCTAGCTAAATTTTCCATTCTCAATGCTGTCTCAGTGGCCTAGTGGTAGAGTGTCTGCCCTGAGCCTGAGAGATCAGGGTTCAAATCCTGGTTGGGTCATGGACTAGAAATGGTGTGTGACTAAGTGACTCTCTGCTTGACACTCAGCTTTAAAGGTGCAGTATGTAACAATATAGTAAGAGTTTAACAGAAAATCCCAAAAGAGTCTCTTGTTCCAACCATTTGGAAAGGAAGGGTATACTGAAACACGTTTCATATCCAGCTGGCTGCAGGGGTTGTCCGTTTTTCTTCCAGAACAAAGGAAGGAGGGACGTAACTGTTTACCCTCAGTGAGTGCGGGGGTGCCGTGTCTCCTGAAAGTTGATGCTGCAGCGCCGACAATTGTCATTTGATGACGGCCAGCAAGAAGCTCTGGAGTTGTTTAAGGTGGTTGCAGTAACCAGGTTTTACCACAGGACTTAATTTCTACATAATGCACCTTTAAGGGGTTGGATTGGGGGTTAAACCAAATGGTTCCCAGGCACAGCTGCTGCAGCTCGCCACAGGGAGGGGTCAAATGAGAGGAAATTCCACCAGGTGTGGCGATGACTGACGGGACTTTAACTAATTTCTCTGAGTTGATCGAGGACTCCCTCTGAGAACCTATCAGGTGTTTGCATCTTTTAACAATTTAAATTGCTGTTTGGAGGAAACCGCTGGTTGCAGAGTAACATCTGTACTATGTGTTTCTTTGCAGATTTAAATATTTTTAAATACTCATACAGGCCACTTCAAATTAGGGCTCCATCCCTCTTCTTCCTCCCCCTCCACGGCAGGAGCCGGCATGTTTCTGATCTGAGAGGCCAAGGTGCCACAGGTCATGCGATCACAAGACGAAGTCATAAAAAGTCCATTAAGCACTGTAGGCAAAGAGCTGTGCTGTCATCTGTGATAGGTACCGCAAACAGAGCTGCACTTTGGTCTCAGGCCTCCAGCAGACTGCGACACACACACTACACACACACACACCATCCTCTATATCGCCTACATGTCGACTCGAAGCCGCTTCGCTTTTTAATCAGCTTTACGCCCAGCAGCCATTGTGGGTTTTTATTTGCAAACATAAGTTGTTTTAATGCCTTGTTGACTTTTGCATCAACACGGTTTGTTCTCCCAGACGAGAGTCACGTTCTGGAATTAGATGGTAAATTGCGTTAAAATCTTATTTTTACTTCTTAGGGCTTTGTCTGCAGAAATAAGACAGACAACAACAGTGTGGTCCTCTGTGGCCGAGGTGTTGGTTCGTTTTTCTGCTGTTGGAACAAACTCACCCACACGTTTATTCTGTGTGCTGGTTAAATGAAGGAAAATGAAGATGCAGTTTAATACGTGAAAAAACGTCCCAAACCCTAGGAAAACAGCGTATTGAGAGAATAATGCATCTATTATTAATTAAGAACTAGATGTTTAGCTATTGCCTTTATTTTAAATGGGGATGCTTTTCTTTTTGTGTTTAAATGTTGATTTAAGCTCATCAACTGAGTAAATTAATAACTTTATTTGTTTTACAGCAACATGTGCATTCATGAATATTTACAATGTAAATGCACCCAGTTACAGCCAAAGGGCTCGTTCTCTTCCCTGAAGGCACGTGGCAAATATTCGTTATAGCCCAACTCACCATGTAGAAAGGGAGAGTCAGTATCATTCATGGTTCTCTGGTTCTAAAAGTTCGATATCCATAAAATAATTAATCTCCAACATGGCTACAGTTTTGATTTCATCATATATCGGATTATTTTCAGGGTGTTTCGGTGGTTTTTGCAGTTTGTGGTAAAATCAGGAAACTGTGCGTTGGTTTAATTTCTGAGGTGATTCCTGAACAACTGAACATGGAATGATATTTCTAAATAAGTAATAAAAATAAACGATTGTTTTTAATGTGATTGTTTATGTAAATATGAAATAAAAGTATTTTAACGTTCAGTATTTGTGCCTGTAATGTAATGTAATATAATATAATATAGTATAATAGTATTGATTGATTAAATGTGATGTAAAGTGAATATTTTTATAACCACGTTTATGGTTCTTATTTTTTATCACGAGCTGCATGAAGTTAGAGAAAAGTGCGTCTTTATTCCATCTTCTGTTTAAATATAGATTGTTTTAGAGCTAGAAATGAAAATCCGATTTGAGGTCGTTAATTGCGTTTGATTAGAATAAAAAAAGCGAAGCCAGACAAAAAACTTTATGCCTTTTATTTCTTCTCCTCAAAGCCAGGCTTCCGAACGTTATTGCCTACAACTTGGGCCATAAAGATTTACAGCCTCAAAAGGTGGGAAAACTCTATTGAAATATAAAAGGTGCTCAACTTTATTTGGGGAGCTGTATACATTCGTCGGGCTCAGCGGTGTGGAGTTTAAATAAAGTCACGTGGCACAAAATCTGAGTTTGAAACTCTTTTCTTTGTTCTTGTCTCCTGAAGATGACTTTCGTTGGTTTGAAAAACAGCCGGCCGCGTTTTATGGTGATAATCTGTTTTCAGGCTCAGTTTAGCGTCGATCTGATGAGTCGTTTTTAAATCTGACGCGTGAAGGAGGACGGGACCATTTTACACATTTTATTCGTTCCGTCGTTTAGGACTCTTTTCTTTTGCTCGGACAACGACTTTCAACTTGACCTTAGCCCGCAGCCGCGTGTCCGACGCGCAGGATGAAGAGCGCACACGATAATGGCGCTATCTGGACAATGATCTCGTGTCTGCGCCTGCCTCAGGGCTGATGTCATTGAGGGCCGGAAGATTTTATTGTTTTGTTTCTGCACAAAACCTGGATAATTATTTGTTTCTGCGTAAAATACATGTGCGTAAAAACGACATTCAATGATAGACACGTTACTGATTTAATGTGATGCAAGTTTCACTTTTGACTAAAAGATTTAAAAGACCCGATATCTTCCCTAAAATAAACATATAAAGGTTATATCGTGATTTTATGAAACACTTGTTGCTTTTCTTTTAGTCGAAGGTTTCCCAAAATCCAAATATTTGCGCGAAAGTTCAAGAGAAAATAACTTGCTCGGTGATTTGATAAAATGAGCAAAATGGAAAAAATAAAATAAATATGTTACATCAGAATCGTCTTCTCCCATTTCAGATTAGATAGCGGAGACGAATATCTTCATCCAAGTCTAGGTCTCGCTGTCTTCTTTGCATATCACGTGTTTGGCCCCGGCCAATAACCTCACGATCTCGAAGTACTCGGTGGTGTTGGTACCGTTACTCTGCCCGAGTCCCAGTCTGGGCTCAGTCGAGGGGATTTAAAAAAAAGAGCTGGTCCTCTCGATGTGGGACATGCTATGACCGCCTCGCTACTGCTCCACTCGCACTGGATCGACCCAGTGATGTTTCTCTACGACAGCGCTTTGGAGGACAGGAACAAAAACATGGAGGGGTTCTCTGGGGGCAACGTTGCAGCGAACCAGTGCAGGAATCTGTTAGCGCATCCGACCTCTCTGGCTCCCAGCACCACCTACGCAGCAAGTGATGTGCCAGTCTCCGGCGTGGGGGAGCCTGGGAAGCAGTGCAGCCCCTGTTCGGCCACCCAGAGCTCCCCCAACGCATCGTTGCCTTATGGATACTTTGGCAGCAGTTATTACCCATGTCGGATGTCCCACGGTGGCGTTAAAGCCTGCCCACAGACCTCCGGCTACGGTGAGAAATATGTGGACGCGTCGGTCTCCGGTGAGGAGTTCTCAACCCGAGCTAAGGAGTTCGCGTTTTACCAGAGTTATTCTTCGAGTCCCTACCAAGCCAGTTACCTGGACGTGCCTGTGGTACCTGCGCTGAGTGCTCCATCCGAACCGAGGCACGAGCCTCTGCTGCCCATGGAGCCCTACCAGCCCTGGGCCATCACCAACGGCTGGAGTGGACAGGTTTACTGCGCCAAGGAGCAGCCGCAGTCCAATCCTCTGTGGAAATCTTCACTACAAGGTGCGTTCTATTTGAAAACGTTCAATTAAGTGCGTAAAATGGCCCACGCAAAGCCAAATGTTCCCGCAGGGGAAAATGTTTATGTTCGTGTCTTTTGGCGCAAACTCCAAAATTAAAGTGATTTCTCTCCTACAGACTCCATAACTGGGGGAGACTCCTCGGGCCGCCGTGGGAGGAAGAAGCGCGTGCCTTACACCAAGGTGCAGCTCAAAGAACTGGAGCGAGAGTATGCCGCCAATAAATTCATCACCAAGGACAAAAGGAGACGGATATCAGCGCAGACAAATCTGACTGAGAGACAAGTGACAATCTGGTTTCAGAACAGGCGCGTGAAGGAAAAAAAGATTGTCAATAAATTCAAGAGTTCCAGTTAGCTCCAGATATCCCAAAATATGACAAATAAAATATAATTTATTCTGTTTTTAACGGGTTTGGCTGTCGCCAGTGCGGCTGTGTTCTGAACATTCCCCTTTCCTCACGTTTTAATTGGAACCAGTCCACATGGCCTGCTGACAGAAGATCGGAAGTGGTTTGGATTTTATTCTGCGTGGGAAGTTTTCACCAAGACTCAGTCCCCAAAGAGGCCACGATCTGTCCACTAATGCGCATTTTCTGTTCGATATAGAAATAACATTTTATTTAATTAATTATTCAAGAACACGTATATATTGTTGTTGTAATGCTGCAGCAAACATTCCCGTTTCCAATAATGAAATAATAAGAAGTAATTTTAATCAGATCGTGTTTAACGAGGAACCTGTTTTCCTAATTCTGAAATCTTTAAAACCAGTTTACATCGATTATTTATCCCGTTTATTTGTTGTGTAATAAAACATTATCAAACTTTCTCCTCATCGCTGTCTTTCTGTGCGAAAGGGTCATGTTTTATTTGTTTACAGAAAATCGTGTTTTCCTGCTTGAGGATAATATATATAAAATATTTTAGACACATTTAAAGTAAATATTGAGTTTAACAAACCACATCCGCTGTTTTCTCACTGCAACCCCACTCTTTCTAACAATAAAACTTTGGGAGACGCCGAGTCCTTTTGTTACTAAGATTTACTTATAATTGTCAACAAAAATACGATTTCAATGGCTTACAACAAGGAAAGCGTTATACATTAATAGCTCAAATGGAAAGAACAACGCTTAAACCTGTTCGTTGTCATTATATATATATATATATATATATATATATATATATATATATATATATATATATATATAAAGTTTTGTGTAGCTCTAAAACTACTAATTGTTGTATTGACTATAAAAAAAGGCCGAAAGGCCCGCTGCTCCACTTAACTGGAGTAAGACCAGTGGTCGCCATCTAGTGGCCAATCTCTGTCAGCACATGTTTCTACTCTATCTCTATCTATCTATCTATCTATCTATCTATCTATCTATCTATCTATCTATCTATCTATCTATCTATCTATCTATCTATCTATCTATCTATCTATCTCTCTATCTATCTATCTATCTATCTAGCTCTCGAAGAAAATATAATATAATATAATATAACATAACATAATATAATATAATATAATATAGTATAATATAATATAATATAGTATAGTATAGTATAGTATAATATAGTATAGTATAGTATGATGTAATGTAATGTAATGTAATATAATAGATTTTAATATAATATAAAATAGTATAGTATAGTATAGTATAGTATAGTATAGTATAGTATAGTATAGTATAATGTAATGTAATATAATATAATATAACATAACATAACATAATATAATATAGTATAGTATAGTATTGTATAATATAATATAATATAGTGTAGTATAATGTAATATAATATAATATAGTATTGTACAGTATAGTATAGTATAATATAATATAATATAGTATGATATAATATATTATAGTACATTTTCTCTCAGAGAAAAATTTGAGGTTAATGAATCAATGTTAAGGTAAATATTATTATCCATTAACTCTGATTAAGGCCAAAACAAAACATAGATTCAGAAAACATTTAAACAGCAAGAGTTTTTTTTAGACTTATTTCACTTATCATGTTCTAAAATGAAGTCAGAAACCTCCCTCTGGTCTGCAGCCTCACTTTGGGCAGTGTTATATGTTATTTCGCCTCCTATCTGTCGATTAGGAAACTTCTTCCTCCAAAACATCCTGTCTGCAGGCCAGAGAGCTCATAATAATTATTCCAATGGCAGCTTATATTTATTAACAGTGAGCAATAAATGCCAGACTAAATGTTTTTACGCACCTCGTAAAATAAAGCTTAACATATGTAAAAGTGACAAAGTATGTTTTATTAATATTTGCTGATAGGAGCTACAGTAGTGGTACGGGTACTATTAACTTTTCATTGAAGATGGGGGGGGGGGGGGGGGGGGGGGTATCAGACACAGCCAAACAAATAAATTAATGGCAATCTGAAGATTAATTTCTAAAATTTTTCCTTATTCGGTTATATCTGTTTAAATTTTGTCAATTACCACAAAACGATTAAACATGAATATATTCATTAATATATCAACAGGATCACAGATGAAAAACGAGTGCTGAAATTTCATTTTCACTCCCGTAGGTGTTGCACTCAGTTAGGAGTCGCTTTTTTAATTCAATTCAGGTTTGCGCCAGAGTCGCCTCAAGGCTCTTTAAACATCAGTTGATCCACGAGCTCCTGTGTAAGGAGACCCAGCAGACCTCCCCGTGGCGACAGACAGGTGAAGCGCGCAGCTGAGCGTGTTGATGCTGTCTGTACTGGGCGGGCCAACACACACACAATTTATGTGAATGACACAAAAATCAAATACTTTACAACTGATTTCAGGTCTTGTGCGTTTTATTTAGTTTTTGTTGCCTCCACCCTCCATCCATCCACCCCCTTTCCTCCCTGTGTTTACACCACCCCCACAACCGCGGGGTCCTTCCTGAACGTACACTTGACTTCATTAGACTGACGTGGAAAACGAAGAATAGTCAACAAATGAGTCATTTTAGACTATTTATCAGTTTAAGATTTCCTGTCGTTCTAATTTCAACAAAATAAATCAAAACGTTTAGCCTTTTTTTGCATTTGTTTAGGCCTCTTTTCAAATAAAATTAGAAAAAAGTACAACTGGCTAAGATGTTAAAATAATTACTTCTTCGGTTTTTATCCCAGAGAAAAATTAATTATAGTGTTTTGCACATTCATTTGATGGATGTTTGCAATCAAATTTATTTATTTATTTGTTTGTTTGTTTGTTTGTTTGTTTGTTTGTTTGTTTGTTAATTTAACTACGTTGCTGATTATTAAAATCATCAGATTAGATTTTTGTGTGGACATTTTTCAAATGCAGTTAGAGAGTGATCTGGAACTATATATGTCGAGGGATGGTCACAGCTGGATGCGTCTTCAGCCCTTCAGACTTACTCACAGCAAAACACAAAACAACATATACTTGCTAACATATTCCAGAAAAGATCACTGCAGTATGTAAACCCTAAACCCGTTTCCATTTAAGATTACTGGCCTGTTGCCTAATAATATGGCCACTATGTCAGATTTGGAGGGAAGGATTTTTGGCACACCACAAATTCCCAAACGAATTTAAAATTAACCGAGAAAAAATCAAAACAACTAACTCCCCAAGAACGCCGGAAACCACCAAAATCCAGTTAAGCACGGCCAAGCGGTCCTTCATCCACCCTCAGCGTCTCCATCGCCTTACGCACAAAAATAAATACAACCTGAACGGAATAAAGTGTGTGATGTGTGACGCTCATTTGTGCATCAGCGGTGACTTTCTCTCTCTCTCTCTCTCTCTCTCTCTCTCTCTCTCTCTCTCTCTCTCTCTCTCTCTCTCTCTCTCTCTCTCTCTCATACACACACACACGCTCGCGCGCGCGCGATAAAATTCGGACCTTTCAGTGGCACAGCTATTCCCTTTTCACCGGGGCAACATCAAATATCAGTCACACGTTGAGAATCTGAAACTGGGTGCTGTTCCAAACAACGAGATGTCCTCTGTGGAGACAAAGGTGCAGCTCTGCCTCCGCTGGTTCAGAGCAGGTTTACTCGCCTCTGCAAAAACCAACCCTGCATGTGACAAAAGATTCAAGTAAATGAGCTTCCATCCTCCCAGACGCAACAAGTTCTCGGTTACCGTCTAATTCCTGGACCCATATCAGGGTCTGGTATTAAAAGGTTGGTTTGGTGATGCGTTTGACTTCCTAACGTGTTAAAAATAACAAACACACGCTTGACAGTATGGACTTGGACAAAAGTCTTTCTTGTGAACATGAAGTCCAAAAATCCCGAAAGGAGCTGCGCTGAAGCCATTTGTCCCAAAACGGGTTCTCTCCGTTTGTTTCATGCACTCCACTTATAAAGCCGAGCTCCTTGAGCTATAGCCCACGCGCTGAGACGTAGGCTATCTGTCATATTGTGCCAGTGGTCACATGGCTTTGGCCCTCTGGAATGGATAGAGATGGATCCCCACGTCAGCTTAAGGATTTTTGCTCCAGCAGTCCGCCTCAAAGTGGCTGCAGCGCAGCGCCACGGAGCGATGCGCGGATTGTCGTAGTTCGTTATTTTCTCCCTCTTTCTCCCTCCCCAGCAGCGGAATATGGAATTTGATGATCGCATTTCTGGCTCTAATATGTTCCTACCGAGCTGCACGTATTACGTCTCAGGAGCGGACTTCTCGGGTCTCCCTCATTATTTAACGCAGAGCCAGTCCTCCTGCCCCGTGAACTACTCTTACCAGAGCACCGCTCTGCAGGTTCCGGCTTTTAGAGATTATGGCATCGAGCCTTCAGCTAAATGGCACCACAACAGGGGGAGCCTGGCGCACGCTGAGGACATTGTGCACAACAGGGACAGCTGGGGTAGAGCGACCTCCCGGGGTGGAGAGATCCTGGTCAAAGGCTCCTCCAGCTCCTCCGACCCGTACACCCTGGGCTTCAGCAGGAACGGGGTCCTCCCGCAGGCGTTTGATCAGTTTTTCGACCCCTCGTTCGGGAGCGCAGAGGCCAACGCAGCTGCCACAGACACGGACACGGATACGAGCCCGACTCCGGCTCAGCCCGGCTCGGACTCGACGGACCGCTGCAGCCCCAAGTCCTCCTCCGGCCGCGGCGAGGAGAAGCAGAGCAGGAGCAGCAGTGAGTGCAACGCGTCGCTTTTAAAGCGCTTTTATTTGAGCTTTTATAAGCGCGCAAGGTTTATGGAGGGCCTGCAGATTCACCCCGGAACAAAACTCCGTTATAAACAACAAGATCACGTGCTTGGGATTGAAATTGGCCGTGAAGACGTTGGTGCTAAATTTATGTTAACATTTGAAAGAAAAGCTGCACCTTTACTGCATTTCACTTGTTTTTTATACCATTATTCTGTCAAAGATGATATGTTTTCATCCTCAAACCTTCATCTTAATAATTACGTTAAAAGTTTACGCGTTTCCCGTGTTGGAATCAAGGCCCAGTTAAGTTTAGGTGACTTTCATTCTGTTTGGTGATTTCTTTAAATTAAATTCGTATTTTTAGGATGAATATGTAGACTAGTCGCCAGCTTACAGCGGAACTGTAATACTCCACTTTCTCAAGCTCCCAGATTTCTTCAGGCATGCAGTTTTCCTCCCAAAGCGCAGTCTTTGTTTACAAATGCCGCTCTGCAGGCCTGAGAGCAGGGAGACACTTGAACTCCAAAAGCTCTGCGGACCACCGCTGGTGGTGCAACTGCAGAGAAAGACAAACACAGCAACGACTTCTTCTCTCGAGTCTGTTTTAACTCGGATTTCTTTGAGTTGCAGGTGCGCAGAGGACACGCAATAAGAGGTGTCCCTACTCCAAGTATCAGATCAGAGAACTGGAGAGGGAATTCTTCTTCAGCGTTTACATCAACAAAGAGAAGCGCTCGCAGCTGTCGCGGATGCTGAATTTGACTGATCGGCAGGTGAAAATCTGGTTTCAGAACAGGAGGATGAAGGAGAAGAAGCTCAACAGGGACCGTTTACAATACTACAGCACAGCCCCTCTGCTGTAGGACACACAGACTGCCACAGAGCGCACAGGACGTTGTTTTATTCTCCTAAACTGTCAAACCAAACAAAATCTTCATATTATTATTATTATTATTATTATTATTATTATTATTATTATTATTATTATTATTATGTTGTTGTTGTTGTTTCTGTTGTTATAAGGGGTACGTACAGTTTTATTTTAATAAAACGGTAATAGATACTGTATTTTCAAAATGAAACATTAATTAATTTACTTCAGAATTAAACTTTATTTTCCAGTTTGTCTTATTTTTCCCAGAAATAATACGAGAATTTGGGTTTTGTGGGAGGAATGTGAACTAATTCCTTTATTTAAAACATGCTGTAATATTCGGACATGCTGTGATCATTTACTCCTGCCTAAACGAGAAGAACGTCGACCCTTTAGCCCTCTGGTTGAGCTGCTGTGGATCATCAGAGCTGAAAGCTCCAAACCGCTGATGGAAGTAACCACATCTCTTGTGTTTTTCATTTGGTGCACGTGGGTCGTATCAGATGCACCATGTGCTGATTTTTATTATTATTATTGATGCTGTTCACTCCCTCTCATCCGGAAATAAGAGCCGCTGCAGTTATGTGATCGCCGTTACAAACACCCCATTCATTTATGAAGGAGGGGGTGGAAAAGCTGCTTTTTGGCTTAACACGCCTGTTAGGACGGAGTGAAACAGCCAGACATGGTGAATTTAAAATAAAATCATAGCCCATCATAAATAATCGGTGTTGAGGTACTTTGGCGATTTTCAAATAAAAGAAAGCAGGACAATCGAACAGAATTACAGTGAGTTCTGATGGAACCAGAATCCTGCCCCAGATCGCGTTTTGTGGCCCCTGAAGACAACGCGAATGGCCTGTCATAAGCTAATGAGGGCTCATCCTGTGAGGCTCCCAGGAATTCCCCCTTTGATTGCATGCACATCCTCCCAGTTGCTCCAGTAACTCGGCCATAAAAGGCAGATTCGTCTGGAGCATTTGGAGTGTGGTGCCATAAAGCGTCTGAGAACCAAGGTTATTAACTGGGACTAAAGGAGAAACAACGAGTTGAAACGTGCGTTCGCGGAGCTCTCCGTCATTCGTTGCTGTTTCTCTCCGTGGAGAGGAGGCCTCCTTCTGCGCTGCGCCGCGCGCCCACTGGGTGGCGCTCCTCAGATCAATGTCATTGCCGTGAACTGAGATATAAACGAATGTTCGCAGATGATTTAGGAAATGTTACCACGTCCGGATTTCATTAAGGTAGGCGCAGAATTATTATCATGTGCAATAATGACTCTGCAGTCTGATTTAGGAGGATCTGATCTCAGACCAGCTCCATCTGAGTCACAAATCTGCAGGCGCGCTTTCCCATAATGTTATGATTTAATGAAGGCATACAGGAGGAAGACATTTCCAACAGAAATGTAACTTTTTCATACTTTTGATGTGAAATGCGATAAGCGACATGTCAAGCGGGTTTATGCAGCTGCTGCGTTTTCTGGTCTAAAACTGCAAACACAAAACGGAGTTTGATGATGCCCTCTGCTCCCCGCGCCTCAACCAGACATGTTTCAACCCTTTGACTCTTTTTTAGAAACCAGAAGAGAAAGAAACTTTTCCCATAAACGGTGGTGCTTTATGGGTGTCCTGAGGGGGTGACTATACAAGAACGCAGCGTCTCTGAAACATGACAGGAAGTAATCCGCCGGGTTCATTGCCTCTCTGGACTGCTGCAGGTCTGACGTCATATAAAACGGGTTGTTCATAAACTGCGGCTCTTATTTCTAGACTTTATGACTCCAGACCGTGTGTGTGTGTGTGTGTGTGTGTGTGTGTGTGTGTGTGTGTGTGTGTGTGTGTGTGTGTGCGTGTGTGTGTGTGTGTGTGTGTGTGTGTGTGTGTGTGTGTGTGTGTGTGTGTGTGTGTGTGTGTGTGTGTGTGTGTGTGACGACCGATGCTGTATTCTAAGGTAAAATATTTTTGACAGGCTATTAAAAACCAATAAAGCAAATCTTAAGCAATTGTTGGCTTTTCAGTTAAATCCCAATTTTAGAGGAAAATTAATAATAATATAATAATAATAATAATAATAATAATAATAATAATAATAATAATAATAATAATAATAACAAAGCTTAAACTCAGAGCTCTACGTTTCTAGACCCTCTCCTGTTGTAACAAACCGACTATGTGCTCTTTAACTACATCTATCTCCAGAGTTGTGCTCTTCCTGCTTGCAGAACAGAAATTCTTTAAAGTTGCGAGTTAAACTTTATAATTTGGTTTCACCTTCAGCAATGCGACAAGCAAGTGCTGCAGGATCTAAATGTTTAATCCGAGCTCCAGAAAGGTGCCCTGGACATTTTTGATCTTATTTTTCACCCTTTGAGTTTACAGTGCTGTAAAACTGGCTGTAAAACAATGCATCCAATAACTATTTGCAGCGTGCAGCAGGAACAGGAAGGCTCTGGGTTACATCCAGCTCCAGGCGATCTACAATAATTATTGCACGGTATTTGATGCGCCACTTTCCTCTTAGTGTTTTCTGTTTTACTTGAGCCTAAAACCAAATCTGTGACCGAGCCGAGCTGGCTGCTGGCTCTGGGAGGAGCCTGCAGCCGCCTGCTGTTTTAATTGGCTGCAGTCTTCAGTGAGAAGCGTGAGGATCAGTAATTATTCAGCAATGTTTAGCACAAGAAATGTCAGCCAGAAAGGGCTATCTCCATCCGCTACCAAATTACTGCACGACGATGTCATGTTCCAATAACCAAGCTGGAAATTCGTTTTTTGTGGACTCTCTAATTAACGTGAGAGCCGACACCGGCTCGTATTACCAAAGCAACGGCCTGTATTTGCCACCGGCCTCGGAATATTCATATGGACTCTCCAGTGGCTCTTGTTTCTCGACCATCGGTAAGCGCAGCGAGCCGACGAGCCAAAGCGCCATCCCGTCCTCTGCTCCGTATGTCCAGGGGATGGAGACGTGGCTGGAGGCGTCCAGATCCTGCCGGGTGGATCAGCATTTGGCTCAGTGTTCATTCTCACCCAGCATAAAGGAGGAGAGCGCGTGTTGCCTTTACGAGTCGGACAAATGTCCCAAAGCAGCGGCGACAGATGACGTTTCTTATACGGCTGCGTCCTGCCCCGTTACCGGCACCACGGTGCCAGTCCCGGGCTACTTCCGCCTGTCTCAGACGTACACGTCCTCCAGGCTGTATCACGACGTTCATCCAAATATGACTCAATTTACTCTGCAGCGACCTGCGCGGTCGGACGGCCAGCTCTCACGGTCCTCTGCAGAGCCGGAGCGCAGGGACAACCACGAGGAGGCGCCGCCCGTCTCTGCGCCATGCGCCCCCGACAGGGAGGAAGACAGCCGCCTCTCCTCGGAAAGGTCATCTTCCCCAGAACCAGCAGAGACGTGCGGGCCTGACTGCCCAGAAAAACCCGCTAAAGGTGGTCCGACTTTATGAATGTGATCATGTGGTTTCAGGTTTGATGCTTTTAGCCAAATATTGGATCAGGAAGAGAACCACTTCAGCTGAATAGGGCCTTTAGTACAGAGCTGAGGATTGGAATCGTTTGTTTAGATGTTCAAATGATAAAAACAGGTCACATTTTAGTACTTTTTCCAATACTAAATGGAGTAAAGGCCTGAAACAATAACCTTTCAGATAATTAAACCTTTATTATTTAGGATTTTCTCTTTTAAAAGAAGGATTACGGCCCAAAAGTGCCAATTTAATTCCGCCATTGAATATTTTACTGTAAAAAAACCCCTCATAGTTAACCCTTTGATGTAACCATGATTTTTTAAAACATTTTTTTTATTCATCTTCAGATGTGAATGAAACAAATTTCAAAAAATATTTTTTGTAACATTTAATAATTTATAAATAATTTATTACATGTCCGCCTCAGTGGACAGCGTGCATTCTGAACATGAAATATGTTGGCTTGCCTTACTGAAGTCCAAATGGAGGTGCTCACATGCAACAAAGTCTTCAACAGCTGTGCTTAATAGCAAAAATAAACAAATAAATAAATAATTATAATAATAACAAGCTTGAGTACCTGTCCACTGTAGTGACCATTATGTATCAAATGGTTAATATGTTTTTATTTTATTTCATGGCAATTTTGTTTTAAACAACAATCAGTCAGGTCAGAGCATTTGCTTTAGCTTCCGCTGTAAAAAAAAAAACCTACCTGTTGCTGCTCAGGTTCATGCGTAAAACTAAAGATCAAAGCAGCCAAAAACATCAGGAGCACGTCAAATCTTGTAAACAATCTTACAGAATTTAATACTGATTTTAGATTGTTCCCGGAAATTGGTACGATTCATCTCAAACGATGTTTCACGTTGAAATTCTGGTTTGTCTCCATCACAGGAGATGGGAAAACAGAAAGCACGGCCAACTGGCTCACAGCTAAGAGCGGCAGGAAGAAGCGCTGCCCCTACACCAAGCACCAAACTCTGGAGCTGGAGAAGGAGTTCCTCTTCAACATGTACTTGACGAGGGAGCGCCGTCTGGAGATCAGCCGCAGCGTGCATCTCACCGACAGGCAAGTCAAAATCTGGTTCCAAAACAGGAGGATGAAACTGAAAAAGATGAGCCGAGAAAACAGGATCCGAGAGCTCTCCACCAACTTCAGTTTCTCCTGAGACTGATCAGAATAAAAGAAAAAACAAAAACCTCCATCCATGGTTGAGGAACCCCCCAGACCCCACCCAGCTGTGAGAATGTCCATGAAATATATCAGATCTTGATGCTAACTTATTGCTGTTGAAAGCCTATTTTGTTTTCACGTCTGAGTCTTTTAGTCGTGGGTTTGTATTTGGTTACGTTTGTAATCAATTTCAAATGTTCAGATTGTGTCAGAGCCGCCGCCTTGTGTGCATTTTGTGTATTGGAAGAGCTTTGCATGCGGGAGTGACCATTTAGAATATTCGTGACACAGCTGCACATGGCGGCTGAAGAACCCGAGGAGTTTGGTGAATATTTGCACATTTTGATGGTCATAATAATAAAATCATCCCTGCAGCCGCGCTGGCGTCTTTCTTCTCCCACAAACACAGATTGTGTTGTTGTTTTCTTACACATTCGTTTTCTGTGCTTTGCTTTAAGTATTCCTGCTGACCGTAGACACCGAGAGAAGGTTTCCCATCGTGAACAGACACACAAACAGCGAAAGCAGTGATTGTTTGATTCTATGTTTTAGGATAATTTTGTGGTTTAGACCAAAATTCGCACGTTGTTTTCCTTCAAAATTATGTAATTCTTGGAGTATTTCAGTGTTAAAAATAGAAGCATGGATCTTGTCTGAATCTCTTACGCGCAATAACATCATAACAACCCCCCACCCCCTTCAAACAAACAAACAAACAAAAATAAAATCAGAGCAGGCTGTTGCGTGGTTTAGGTAGTCTCGTGTTGTTGGGTTGTTTGGATTTCCCCAGAACATGAAACTGCCTGAATTACCTCAGTAAAACTCGTCGTTTAGTGCAGAAACTCTTCTCACCGTGCGTAAAAGCTGCGCAAACGTGGATTTATTTCACAAATTCTGATCAGAATTCTGGTCTCCAGCTTCAGACGTTCAAAACAACAAATGTAGTAACCTCAGAGCAGAAAGCTAAATGTGCAGGCTGGAGGGAATAAAGGGATTTAAACACGCAGAAGTCCAGCAGGACCCAGAGACAAGGCCTCGGTTATGACCATTGCAGCCCGCCAGTTGCCTCCAAAATGCCGGATGCGTCTGCTTGAGCCAGAGAAAGGACACAAAGGCCGATCTTTATTGGTGATATTTAGTTCGGACAGCCTGGTTGTAACCTGAAGAAAAACAACCCAATTGCCCCCGTGATAAAACAGGAGCGATAAACAGCACCCGGATAACTTTAGGCTGCTTTCTGTCGCTGATTGCCTCAAAAGTGCAACACTTGCAGACCCAAACTCTCCCTTAGGTGCAACAAAATCCAACGATCATTTAATCGCAACTCTTATCTTCTTAAAAATCGCTGAAGGGTTTGTTTCATTCTTTCTTCCAGAGAAGCAGCATTCAGAGCAGCAGAGCCTTCATCTTTTTAGCACGTTGATCTTTTTGATTTTTGAAAATGGAGAAATTCCTTTTTTATTTTTAAAGGGCGCGTTAAAGCCCTTGTTCCCGTTCTCTGCTGTCCTCGGCTGCACTAAAAGAAGATCTCTCGACAAAAATCATAACGTTTATTGCTTATAAAAGAAATATTTGCCAATAAAAGGCGCGGAGGTTTGCTATTAAAATATAGTGGGGAAAATGGTGGCCCTAGCAGGCTGATTTATTATTTATTGTTCTGTCCCACGGTCACGTGTTTCGGGGCGCCCTATCCAGGTTTGGACAACGTTCAACTTAACTGGACACAGCGAGCTCCTCGGTGGTGCACCAAAGCGGCACCTTACAGTGAAATGAATTGCCATTTCCTCCCCACTGCAGGACCGTAAAACCCAGCTTTTATTTGTTTTTTTATATGTGAGCTTTCTGGATTTCTTCTGCAATGTCGGCGTTGGGAACGAGCTACTATGTTGACGCTCGCATTCTCCCGGAGCAGGAAGAAATGGCACCGAGGTACCCGTCAGCTGCAGAGGTGGAGCAGGCTGTGCTCACCGAATATGGCGGTCAGGAGACTTGTCCTTTGCAGGCCAAACCCTCTATTTTTGGTGGATCTTGGAGCAGCATCTCCAACACAGCCGCTCCGACCTACATCCATCACCAGACCTATTCGAGCGGGGACACCGACGGCGTGTTTGCGCGCTCCTGGGCGTTGGAGCCGGTCTCTGCGTCGCTGTGCTTGACGGGAATCCCATCCACGGCCATGCGTTACGAGATCAAACCCGAGCCGCTGATCGGGAGCACCGAGTGCACGACTCTGGAGACTCCTCTTTTGTCTGACATTGAAAACGGGTCGTGCATCGCAGAGATTCCTGAAACCTCATCCGCGTCTGGAGCCGCAGAGGATCAGGCGGCAGAGAAAAAAATAGAGATAGATGCAAGTAAGCAATGCAACACTTTAAATATGTTGTTTGGGGACATCCAGGGGGTGTGAAACGTCGTGCATGTGCTTACGAGTGTGCACGAACTTTTATAAAAACCAAAGGCCTTTAAAATGAGTTGATTTGGCATAAATGATCCTTAGTTCTGTCTGAATATGCAGGATTTCACCTTTCTGCAGCGTCGTTGAACAAGGAAAACAACAGACCATAATTAAGTAGTTTTAATAAAAGCGCGTGCATAAAATGCTTCCTAACTGTTGTTCTTCCCCCTCTCCCAGATAACCCATCATCCAGCTGGCTGCACGCAAAGCCCACGAGAAAAAAGCGTTGTCCTTACACAAAGCACCAAATCCTGGAACTGGAGAAGGAGTTCCTCTTCAACATGTATCTGCCCAGAGATAGGAGATACGAAGTAGCGAGACTTCTGAGTCTGACCGAGAGGCAGGTAAAGATCTGGTTTCAGAACCGAAGGATGAAGATGAAGAAAGACAACAAAGAGCGGCGGAAGGAAAGCTAGCCTTTTTTCTTCTCCTGCTTTGAACGGATGGTGCGTGCGGACGGAGGGGGAGGGGGCATTAATATTCCTAACCTGTGTTGTTGTGTCGTTAAAACAATGCTGCTGGATGGTTTCATGTTGTGAGGACAAAGTCTCGTGATGAATTTAAATGTGTTGTATATTTTTGGCGCGCACACGGATTATTAACCGCAGACCAATTTGGTTAACGCATGACTTTATCTCTGGCTATGAATGTGTCTCAGCTACCTATGTGAATGATTTAACTTATTGTTTTATATGTGAATTATTATTTTTAACATTAAGGATTTGCTATTTGTGGAAAAATTACGCACATTTGAAATACCTCGTTTTTCTTTTCACTCCAAATAAAACGTAGTATGTGGCAAGAGTTAATAATGGGTTCATTGTAAAAAAGTAAAAATCAATATAAGTCTTCACTTCTTCGCATTTATTTAACCTGCACAAAAAAATCTGGAAACTTTCTCATATTTCCTTACACAGTGAGATCTTTGCTGTAAAAAGCAACAAGAGCACTTCTAGACAAATCAAATATTTTTTCAAAACTGAAACTTGCTATTTAAAATTTTAGCAGGATAATGCATAATAAATAAATAAATAAATAAATAATCACAGCACACTTGTGTTCTTTGATCAAAATAATAATAAATGTATTTTTGATTAAAACCAAAACTTAAATTCCTCTCTATCACACTGGACGCTGAGAACAAATAAATGTTTTGACGCAACAAAGCACCGAGCGCGAGTTACAATAGAAAGTACTGCCTTTTGAAGATTTTTCTTGAAGTCTTGCAGCACTCAGAAAAATGTTAAGCTTTTGACACAAACCTCTGTGTTTAATGTTCTTAGCCTGACTGCTAATGAGGTATAGCGAAGCTCTGACCAGTTTCCACGCAGCCAAATATAAAAGTTCAACAGGAAGGAGGCAGCGGGGCTGCAGCACAAAGACTCGACTGGACTGCAGCAGGAGCGCAGATGGGTCTGTCCTAAATGACTTTACAATCCCACAGTCTCTGAGCCATCCGTTTGTTGTTTTGTTGCAGCAGCAGGGCTCTGCAGGATTCCCACAGAAGAAAATGTGAACACTAAAAAACAACAAATTAACTTTTAATTCTTTACTTCATCGCCTCAAAATAACAAATATAAACTCAAAAAGATGCTGTTGATCCTAAAGGGTCTAAAAAAACAAAACAATCGTAGAGAAACAACATGCAGCAACTTTAGGGTTAAACCAATCTACTCATAGTGCTGCTGTGCGCTCAGACGGCCAGCAGGGAGAAGCAGAGGGACACCAGAGACCTGGCTGATACGTTCGCTGCACCTCGGAAAACCCATGATCCTCTGAAAGTCGAACATTTATTGTTAATAAGAACAATCAGTCACTTAAAATTGATTAAAAATACTTCATTTCATTTACTTGCTTATCATTCAACTAAATATTATTCTTGTGCACGTTCTCTCATATTAATAAACACACAGCTGCATTTCACTCAATTATGATTAAATCATAAATGACTCCAAACTGACATGTTGGCAGAAGCATCCAATCTCAGCACCTCGACATTTCTGCAATAAAATTCACGTTATGAAAGAGATATATTGATACCTTTTTTCTCCCAGCCCTCACCCATACCCCCCCCCCCCCCACACACACACACACACACACTAGCAGCTAGAATAGTGATGCGCGGCCGGTTTGCTAGATATTTATTGTAGGTTTTAGAATATTTCAGAGTCACTGAAGGAAACTACAATCAGCTGCAGAACAGCGACAGGAATATTCTCTCCTGGCACAAACTCCTGCTTCAATCAATCAATCAAAGCTTTATTTATAAAGCGCCTTCCGCAACCCTGTCAGGAAGCCCAAGGCGCTGAACATGGTTCAGTACAAAGTTAGAGAAAGTGAATAAATCAGAAAATAAAAGCAATTCAAATTACAGATTACAAATTACAAAAAAGGTGAAACATTCTAGTAGAAGACAAATGTGTAAAACAAGGGAAAAAGTGAACCAATGAAAACTGTGAGATAAAATCAACATAATAAGGGCCAAATTCAAACATGGATCAGATGTCTCCAGCTGCTTCAGCGCAGGAGTCGGTTGGTTCGAGCCCACCCGAGCTGCGTCTGGGTTCGAGCTGCAGGACAAAAATTCTGGGCAGAAGAAAAAAAAGTGAAACATATTCAGGTATCATCATGAAGTTACTGTCGTGTTTTTGATAGAGGCCTCTTATATTTATTTAAATATGCTAACTCTGGTTTGTTAAGACCGTTAGATAAATCATATTTTTGTCAGCTTAACAAAAAGCAGGATTTTCTATAGTTTATTGTTTAGCCTAAACAAAGTGAATCGGTTCGCTGTTGTTACATATTCCATTTTCCAGCCAAACATGACAAACCTGCATCTGAGTTATTTTTTAATAGAATGGGTTTTCTTCTATGGTGTCAAAACGAATTAGAGGTAAAGCAGTGGCTGAAAGCCAACACCTCACCTCAGCAAACACTGATCCTGCGGGGAAGAGCTGCCCCTTTCCATCGAAAAGCCTCAACCAAAGTCCAGCTCTGTCTTCTTGACTTTTATGTCTCTTTTCCAGTGGAAAACCAAAAATTTGGTTTCCATATTCTTTATGTTAAACACATGGCCCCGTGCGTAAAAACGCACCTCATCCTCTGTTTTACAGAGATCCAGACAGAAGCCAGAGTACCGCTCAAAGTGAGGTTGTATCCTTCCAGGCTGCATGTCATCTAAGGGGTTTTGGATGGTTGCAGGGCAGGAGCTGTCAGACCTTTTGGCCGGAAAGATTGATCCCACCGGGCTCTTTGTTTAGAGGCAGAGTCATAAACACCATCAGCTCCCTTCTCCGAGCTTAAAGATCATTTATTTGCATTCTGCACGGGTGGTAAGTATATGTGTGTGTGTGTGTGTATATATATATATATATATATATATATATATATATATATATATATATATATATATATATATATATATATATATATACACACACACACACACACACACACACACACACACACACACACACACACACACACACACGGGAAAATTTTAAATAACTATTTTATTCTGATGGAAAAGCAAAAATGTTCCAGTATTAATGTGTTGGAGATGGAAGAAAAATCGGAATCTGTGAAAGATATTTTAAAAGAAAACACAAGACGGCCGTCATTTTACTTCTGAGCATTTAATTAGAAATAAATGCACCAATTGGTTTTTTATGTATTCTGTAGAGAAGTCACCCCCCCGCCCTAATAAATAAACGAGTAAATGAATAAATAGATAAACATAATAAGTAGAAAAAAGTCATAGCTTTGAATGAAGTGTTACCCCACAGGCTTTCTTCGTGTGTGTGTGTGTGTGTGTGTGTGTGTGTGTGGGGGGGGGGTCCTTGCCCTCACATCGTCATTGGGTAGCTACAATCATGTGACAAGCTGCACGCTCTGATTGCATGTACATGAAAGCAACAGCCGACTTCATGGCGCAGATGTTTCCATGCAGCAATGACTGGCTTTAGTAATAAATCCCTTTTTTAGTTTTCAGCATCTTCCGTGCGCGTGCCCGCTCTGACTAAGATAAAGGAAAGAGATGAAAAACGAAGAGAGAAAGTTTCCTCAACAGCCAGCCGTCGCTCGCAGTCGCAGAGCAACATCTTTGGCTAATCGGTGATGCGTTTCAGACTTCATCAATCAAGAGCTCCGCTGCGTCCTCCTCCTCTTCTTCCTCCTTCCTATAGACGACACACCATGCCGGTGTTGTGCCATAAATCGACTCGCTGCCAAAAAATGATTAGCCACTGAAGAAAGGAAGGGGAAAAAATCAAATCGCTGGAGAATTGTTTATTTACATTTATACAATGTTTACATTCAATACAGGGCGCCATTTTACATTGTTTATTTATTTTTTAGTATCAAGGCTGTAACATAAAGAAAGCCAGTTCTTACCACAAACCATCTTTCAATCGCAAATATTGCAAAAATGATTAATATATCCTCATTGTGAACGTTTAAAACAAATAGCAACACTTAAAACAACTTCCGAACTGGAAAAAACTAAGCTAATCATTTTTTGGCAGTGAGTCGATTTATTGCACAACACCGGCATATCAGCGTAAGATTACCGCAATGGTATGTACATAGCGTTGCGCGAATATTGCGGCATTCGTTCCGCCTCGCTTGGTAGCATTATTGCCGCATAGCCCCTCGCCTCTGACGGCTAAACGCGTGTCAGCCCCATGCGGGGTGGGGGGCAGCGACCCCTTTATATCCCCTCTTGGCTGGAGAGGTGCCTGATGGCAGTATATTCCAGCTTCAGCTTTGCTACTAAAAATGCCAAAATCCTGCCCAGGGTTCCGCGGCTAATCCCGTTTAGAAAACGCGATGGTGTAAAACAGCTCCGGTGTGAACTCCAGCGTCCATCCGCACCACAATGCTCGGGGTCCTGAGATGCTGCAGCCCGCTGCGCGGCCTTCCTGCCTCTGGAGGACCCGTGGATGAAGGAGAAGAAAAGCATCCAGACGAGCCAGACCAGTCACTCCTCCACTTCTCCCCTCAAGGCAAGACATGATGATTCATAATCTCCATGTTTGTTTTTAAGGCTGCCGCGTGTCTGATTCCTTCTCTCGCAGCTGTATCCTCCTCCCTCAAGCTGCGGTTTAACATCGGCTCTGACTTGCTAACAGCGTTAAGGTTTGACCGTAATAGAGGATGATAGATGGTTCTGAAGCGCGCCAGCAGCTGGTCCGTTCATCACCCTCTGTCCCGTCCTGTCCACACAGTCCCGTCATATCCAACCGGAGGCCCATAAATCCAGTAATCCCAGCAGTCCGGGCTGGCGCCTCGCCACTACGCGTTTCACACACACACACACACACACTCGCCGCAACACATTTCACTCACACTCTCTCTCTCTCTCTCTCTCACACACACACACACACACACACACACACACACACACACACACACACACACACACACACACACACACACACACTCGCCGCTACACATTTCACTCACACTCTCTCTCTCACACACACACACACACACACACACACACACACACACACACACACACACACACACACACACACACACACACACACACACACACACACACACACACACACACACACACACACCACTCCCCATTTATTTTATTCCATCACACAATTTTAATGTATTTAATTTGTTCCAGCCAGGTTCTCCCAAGAGGAGAGTGCTGCTGCACGCGGAGGAGCATCCAGCAGGCTGAGGACTGCCTGCAGCACCCAGCTTCTGGAGCTGGAGAGGGAGTTTCACTTCAACAAATATCTGAGCAGACCCAAGGCGGGTGAAGATCAAGATCTGACCGAGAAGAAGGTTGAAGCGTGGTTTCAGGACGGGCAGATGAAACACATGGCAGACCCACTGAAAGGAGGACAGGGGGAAATATGCAGCGTGTGTGGAGGAGGACGCGCCGGAGACGGAGGGAGGCGGCGCGCCGCGGGAGGGCCGCTGCTGCTGCACGGGGAAAGGGACCCCCACCTAAACACCCTCTCCGCACAGCAAAACGTACACAGTACCAAGAATCGGAAAAGTTTGAGATGCGTTGAGAAAAGTCTGAAACGTCTTAAACACGCAGCGTGCACGTGCGCCACAACGGCCCGGACACTGCCCCAGATGGGCGCCTTGCAGGATTTCTTACCGGGTTTGTCAGGTTCAGCTCACGGTCTCTGCCGTCAGTAACGTTCGTCCTTTCCCCGGAAACGCTCAGAACAGACCGGAATAATCTCAGCTACTGAAATCTTTGGGCTAATCTCAGAATATTTGATGTCATCTGCGCGACACACAAGGTGAGTTAAAGCTAAAACTCATTTCACTCAGATGATCACACTTCTGCCCATAAAGATCTGAATGAAATGCAACGTTATCTTGAATAGAAACTGTACAGTTTGGTCTGATTGTTCGATTATTTTAGCTGCAAAAAGTTCTTCTCAAATACTAAAAAACATACAGAGACTTATCCAGGGTAACACTGCAGCTGCTTAAACAGACAAACCGAGATTATGAAAAGAGGAGGAAATAGAAAAAAACATACAGAAAAGCTATTGAAAATGACCCACAGGAGGCCCAGGGCAAAAGCTGTGACTTCTCTCTGTCTTCTCGTTACATTTATAGCTTATTAAACTCACAGCACCGCGGGCGCTTGTTCACAGGCTGAGCCGTAATGGTGTCGCTCCTCCGCTGTGTTCAAACATCGCGAGAAAGCTGCACAATCAACACAGGTTTGGTAAAACACACAACTTGTATTCATTTATTGTCTGTTAGAATAAAATAAATTGAAACAGGTGAGGAGTTGCGCATCTATACGTTTGATCGCTTGTTTAGTTTAATTTAAAATCCACAATTTGATCGCTGACATTTTCATTGCTGCTACTTTTATTCTTACAATAAACTAGAAGCAGTTTAACAGTTTAGGGAAATGCCGCTCCTAGGCTCAGCTCTCAGGCCTTTTGCAGTTAATAATTCTAACAGGACTGCAGCACAAAGCTGCTAAAACACTTAAATCAGGGAATGAATTCATGCTCCTGTTCTGAAGAAGGATAGTAATTGTGCATGAGCTTAATCGAAAACTGGACAGGAGCAGTAAAAGAAACCCATGAAAACCACACGGTCAGTACATGTGCAGGAAGAAGCTTCTTTATTTCTACCCAAACTATTTCCAGCATGTTGTTTCAGCCAACAGCTGATGGTTTTTGTTACTGGGACCATTTCTGAATAACGCTCGCTGTTATTTGGATAACAATTAACACATTTGATTACAGATTGATGCAAAAGTTAAGGAAAATCTCTCTCTCTCTCTCTCTCTCTCTCACTCACTCACTCACTCACTCACTCACTCACTCACTCACTCACTCTCACACACACACACACACACACACACACACACACACACACACACACACACACACACACACACACACACACACACACACACACACACACACACACACACACAAAGGGCAGAGGTCACACTGACTTTCCTCTCCTCAGGAGGGGTGAGTGTTTGCATGAACACATGGCTCATGAGGAATTTTGAGCAGGAAGTGACATCAGGAACTGTTTACAGAATCAATCTTTTCCTGTGATGATTTTGCTTGAGCTTGTTGGCTGGTATCAGGTGGAGGGAGTTGAGGGGTTTAGGGGAAAATAAATGAAACCTGTAATTAGCCTGCAGCATATTTGCTGTTCTCTGTTGTGTCATGAACGTTTAATAAAAAATAATCAGACTCTAAAATATTGCTTCATTATTTTGTTGTTGACTTATAGTTTAAAAGCCCAACAAGTTCATATAGATTTTCAATCCTGAATTATTTGCACACATTTAAAAGAATGAAATCAGTCAATACCTCATTTTAATGTTTTGTTCTAACATTTCCAAATAAGATTCACAAAAATTGCCCGATACTGGAAGGTATCCAGAATAGTGCCTCTTTGTAGAACCAGAAGTCAAGAAGTTGATTCTTATTATTGGCTTAAAACCAAAAGATTTACATGCATCCCTGCAGGCTGTGCAGCACGCATCACGGCTCTCATCAGTCAGGTCTAGCCTCCTCTGCAGTGACTGATGTGTTTCTGCCGAGTCTGTTTGTTTACAACAGCGAAAACAACACCTGCAGCTACAGTCAAGCCCGAACTCACACGGCTCTGACCTTTGGCAGACTCCCTCAGGATCCCAGCAGCACATGATAACTTCTCAGACTCATGGTGCAATTATAAATAATATTTTTTAATTGAAAACATTTCTGTGAACAAAATTGGCATAATTTAATCAGTTGTGTTCAAAGTAGAGCCTAAACTTGTAAAGTGACTAACGAATCTTTGTATTTTCATAAAGAACTGGCAAAAAATACAATTTTTACAATTTTATATGTATTCTTGTCAAAAATAGTTCTAAATATTACAATGTTTTTATGTATTGATTACGACTTGTTATAACAAATGAATGTGTTATTTTCACACAGTGTTTATGTAGATATTACATAAACAGATTGTTTAATATTTTTCAATTATTTACTGTGATTACAACCAAAAATATGTGTTTTTTAGTTTACAGTACTGTTCTGTTGTGTATTTAGACTGTTTTATGTACATTTCTGGGTCATTTTAAACTTTTTCTTAAATGCCCCAGCTGGCACAGGTTTCACTCAACAAAAGGAGAACATTTTTATTTTTGTTTGTGCAATTCTACCACAAAGCTTGTTTTTTGTACCTGACAAAAAAGCCCCACATTATTTTAGTTTAAAGGGACATTCTTGACCGTTTTGAGACGCGTTTATGTGTGAAAATGATAACTTCTACTTGCTGATGTCATCCTGAACAGAAAAGAAGTAACATAAAACAGCTTAAAAGCCTAAATCTTTTATCTTAGACTCAATTGGTTTTACTCAAAGAATACATAGCTCCACCCACTCCTGCCATCATACACTGGACCTTGTGGTGACTTATGGCATAGAGTGTGAGGAAATAACGATCTTTCTACATAATCCAGTCCTCTCGGGACCACTTTCTGGTAACCTTTGAGTTTTTTATAACTGAGTTCTCGAGACATGAAAGTAAATTTCACTATAGTCGGTCTCTATCTGACAACGCATTTGCATCTTTTAAATCAACTGTTCCATCTTTACTGTCCTCAGAATCTCAGAGGAACGTAGCAGAGGGCAATATTTTCAGTTCTAGCCCCTCACAAATTGATGCCTTAGTTCATCATGTTAATTCCTCTTTACGTGTGGCATTAGATGATGTTGCCCCTTTAAAAAAGAAGGTAATTAGGGACAGGAAGTTGGCTCCCTGGTTTAATTCTCATTTACGAGCTTTAAAACAAAACTCTAGGAAATTGGAGAGAACATGGCGCTCTACGTACCATGAGGAGGCCTACCTATCCTGGAAAAATAGTCTGTCAGGATCTGGGGTGAGTCTGCACATTCCTCTAATCACCTTAAGTCATTGCAGGTGGGCGGCTCCGGAGAGCGGCCAGCTGCGATGATTTCCCTCATCAACTTCATGTGTTTATAAGGAGCTGGAGATCACTTCACCTCGCCAGAAGATTACTTACCTTGGGTAGCGCTTGCCACTATAGAAAACTACAGCTTAGTCTAGCCTTATATTTGTCCGTCGTCGTCGTTTTTTTGATGACCTCTGCCTTCCCTTCATCAGGAATTCTCACCACGAACCTTTCCTGCAATAACCTGGTTTTTCATCTCCAAGCCTGATCTCCCTCCTCACCTGGACCGACCCGCTCTCCCACCGCTCACCTCCCTTGGATTTTGGATTCACGCTGACGTTGCTCACCCCAGTCCTGGCTACCCTCCCAAGCTCTGGATTTCAGTCCCCACAGTAAGATCCACTACAAACTGAGTCCTGCAATTCTATTCCCCACTGCCCAACACTGACAGTGTTTGTCTCAACAGACCCAGCCCCGGAGCTGTGCTCAACATCACCGCCACGTCTGGCGGCGCACCTTTTTTCTCCTTAAAATAAAACATTTATTTTTTCCTACCTACGTCTCCTAGTGTGAATTCTGCATGTCTTGGGTCAGGAAACTTCCCTCAGTCATGACATAGTCTTGTGCTTTATAAAAATAAGCTTAGACAAACTAGAACTGCTTCTTTCTCAGCGTTAATTGAGGAGAATAAGAATAATCCTAAATTTCTTTTCAGTACAGTTGCTAAACTTACAAAGAATCATAGATCTGAGCAATCTATTCTCTTAGCCCTCAGCAGCAATGACTTCATGGGATTTTTTACAAGTAAAATTTATTCTATTAGAAACAAAATCTTTAGCATTCTCCCTAATGCGATTTCTTCTTCCTCAGTAAGTGAGGCAGCATCAGAGGTGACTGTAGAACCTCATCTGTGCTTGAACCGTTTTGATCCAGTTGAGCTTTCAGAGTTATCAAAAATATTAGCTTCATCTAAACCTTCCACTTGCATTTTGGATCCAATCCCAACCAAATTATTTAAAGATGCATTTCCTTTGGTTACTGCCCCCCATTCTAGATATAATCAATCTATCCTTAGTAAATGGATATGTACCACAGGATTTTAAGGTTGCTGTAATCAAACCTTCACTTAAGAAGCCTTCTCTGGATCCAGATGACCCAATGAATTATAGACCAATATCTAACCTTCCATTTTTATCCAAAGTCCTGGAGAAAATAGTGGCCATCCAAGTATGCCAGCATTTAAACACTAATGCTCTGTTTGAGGAATTTCAGTCTGGTTTTAGAGAGTATCACAGCACTGAAACTGCGTTACCCCCAAATTCCACTACCTCCGCTCCGCTCCGCCCCCGCCCTCCGCAGCCGCTCGCTTCCGAACTCAGTTTTTACTGGTACCCGCTCTACAACGGCTCCGCTCCGGTGCGGAGACCTGAGGGGGGCAAACAAGCATGCGCGGGATTTTCGAGATCTTGCGATACAGTCCTCGCAATAAACGCGGAAGTTAGATCCAAACACCCGTTGTGCGGGAGAAGCATCGAAATGAGCTGTTTAATCTGCCCATCATTGTGTTGAGAGATCTGCAGTGTTTGGATCAACAAAGTGTGACTACTTTGATAGTGGCAACTGTATTTATGGCTTATTTTTGTGCTTTTAAACTTCAGCCGCCATTGATAGTTGTTAAAAGTTGTTAAACCTGTGCATTTGAAACAAAAAACGCCTTTTGTTTAGCGATTTATTGTGAAAAACGGAAGATGTGCTTGCTCCTTTTCCTGTTGGGCCGTTGTGATTTCTGTCCATTTACTGCGGAGGTGCTCCGGCGTCCGGCAAAAATAGGATCGATTCTATTTTTGCCGGACGCCGGAACAGAGGGCGCCGCACGGCGCCGCACTGCCGGAGCACGGCCGCAGTAGCGGAATTGCTCTGATTGACTAGAACGGGACCGATTTTGCTCCGGCGTTCGTGTCGGAGCGGAGCGCAGCGGAGCGGAGGTAGTGGAATTTGGGGGTTAGTGAGAGTTACAAATGATATTCTCATGGCCTCAGATAAGAATCTTGTGTCTGTTCTAGTCTTGTTAGATCTCAGTGCTGCCTTTGACACAGTTGATCACAATGTTCTTTTAGAAAGACTTGAACATGTTGTAGGGATCAAAGGAACAGCGCTAGGCTGGTTTAAATCCTACCTGTCTGACAGATTTAATTTTGTAAACGTACATGACAAATCGTTTTCATACTCCAGGGTTACTTGTGGAGTACCACAGGGTTCAGTGCTTGGAACAATTCTTTTTACTATGTATATGCTCCCAATTGGTAAAATCATTAGACAGCATGGGATAAACTTCCACTGTTATGCTGACGATACTCAGTTATATTTCTCCCCAGGGAGCCAACTTCCTGTCCCTAACCCTGATGAACCTAAACGGTTGGGTAGATTACAGGCTTGTCTTGAGGACATAAAAAATTGGATGACTCTAAACTTTTTGCTTTTAAATCAAGACAAGATGGAAGTTCTCATCTTTGGACCAGAAATCCAGAAAAGGAAATTGCTTAGCCAATCGCCTGACCTGAATGGCATTACATTAATCTCCGAGAACAAAGTAAGGAACCTTGGTGTTATTTTTGACCAGGACATGTCATTCAAATCCCAGGTTAAACAAGTTTGTAGGATTTTCTTTTTCCACCTTTGGAATATTGCTAAGATTAGAAGCATACTTTTCAGGAGTGATGCTGAAAAACTAGTTCATGCATTTATTACATCAAGACTGGATTACTGTAATTCATTACTCTCAGGAAGTCCACAGAATGTAGTTAAAAGTCTTCAGCTTGTCCAAAATGCTGCAGCTAGAGTTCTGATGAGAATTAAAAAGAGAGATCATATCTCTCCTGTCTTAGCTTCCCTACATTGGCTACCTGTTAAATTCAGAATAGATTTTAAGATCCTCCTTCTCACATATAAAGCTCTTAATAATCAAGCTCCATCATACATCAGTAATCTGATTGTTCCATACGTTCCTAACCGAGCACTTCGCTCTCAGACTGCAGGTCTACTGGTGGTTCCCAGAATATCTAAAATTAGGATGGGAGGCAGATCTTTTAGTTATCAGGCTCCTCTCCTGTGGAACCAGCTCCCAGCTTTAGTCCATGAGGCAGACACTTTGTCTACTTTTAAGAATAGGCTCAAAACATTTTTATTTGATAGGGCCTATGGTTGAAATCTGATGTTAGCCTAGATCTGAACAAGTGGGGGAGTACAGGGAGGTGGAGTGTACAGTCAGTAAAGACGGCTCTCCCTTGCCCTGCCTCCAACATGCCTCCATCTAAAAGGCTAGGTTATCCAGAGTTATCTCTGTAGTTATGCTGCTATAGGCTTAGACTGCTGGAGGACACACTGACCACTTTCCACACTACTGCTTTCTTCTACAGTCTGCTCTTTAACTGTATTATTTCCTGCTATTTCAGCTGTTAACTTTATTTTCTCTGTAAGTGTTTTTCTCCCCAGAAGAAGCTACGGTGATGTTCTGCTGAGCTGTGGTGGCCTCATGGAGGGGGCCATCGTCTAGCACACTGCTGCTAACCACTAAAACATTCTCTCTCTCCTGATAATAACATGTTGCTTTCCTCGACGTTGGATGTGCTACTACTAGTTTATCCGTTTAATTATAGATCCACTAGGATAAATACAATAAAGTTTATCTCTCACCAAATAGAATATTTAATAAGAAATCACAATATAACTATAGACACATTATTGTGTGTGTGTGTTTGTGTGTGTGTGTGTGTGTGTGTGTGTGTGCGTGCGTGCGTGTGTTCTGTCTTCTCGATCCCCAGTGAGTCGTGGAGGATGACTGCTTATACTGAGCCAGGATTCTTTGGAGGTTTCTTCCTGTTAAAAGGGAGTTTTCCTCTCCACTGTCACTGCATGCTTGCTTAGTATGAGGATTGCTTTAAAGTCACTGACACTAGCCAGTGACTTGATGCAGTTTGCTGGGTTCCTTATATAGGAAACATTATTTCTGATTGGCTTAATGAACTCACCTGTACTGGAATGTTTATTATGTGAAGTGCCTTGAGACGACTTTTGTCAAGATTTGGCGCTATATAAATAAACCTGAATTGAATTAAATCTCTCAATTTTCATATACCATACCATGCCAGATGATTTCTATAGCACATTTGAAAACAAAGTGCTGCACAGGCAAGGGCTACAGTTTGTTTTCAGAATTGCTGGGGACAATAACCATACACTTGAGTGGGGTTTAAAAATTGCTGGGGACAATAAAATAGGCTAGCAAATCCTCATCGGCAGGCTTTTTTGAAAGTGGGGGGGACACAGCTGCCAATCACAAATTTTGCCCGGGACATGTCCCCGGCGTCCCCGGTTAAAATGACGCCTATGTGCACAGGACAGCTGTTACAGATGCCACCTTTGTGTGGTAAGCTTTTAAAATAAGCTTTTACCAGGTGTTTTAATCAGTAAATTGTTTGGGACTTTTTATCAACTTTGGGATTTTAAAACACCTTCTGCTCGGTTAAACTTTTAATATAAGTTTTAACCAGGTGTTTTATAGTTGATAATTTGGCTGTGTAATGTTAACCTTTTTAGAGAGATCTGTTTGCTTGTGTTTTAATACCTTTTTGTTACAAATAAACCCATTTTAAACTCCTCCGCCAGTTCTTATGTTACCCCCATCCTTCACATTTTACCATCTCATGTCGGGGACGTAACAACAACAATCATAAAAACATTACAAAACAGATAGAAACAGACAAAAAAATAAAAATAAAATAAAAACAACATAAAAAGGAGTCACTGCCCAAAAGCCAAGTCATAACAGTTGGTCTTAAGCCGTGATTTGAAGACAGCGATGGATGAAGACTGTGTAATTGTGAGGGGTAATACATTCCAGAGCATGGGGGCGACATACACAAAAACCCGCTCCCCCTTGCTTTATAGTCCATGGAAGGAGTGCAGAGTAGCAGTCAGCTGATCTCAGTGAGCATACTGGTATAGCATAATTCATACTTCTCCATCAGCTCCACGAGGGAGCTTTATTGTAACAGCATTTCTCCACCGCGCTCATCTCCCATGAGTCCAGCATCACTCTTTTGTTTCCTTTTGGTTTGGAGGTTCGTGAGCGGCACGCGCTCCAGACCTGCGTCATAGTCCCGCCTCTTAGCTTGATTGACAGCAGCTTTTTTTGCCTCACAATCAGTTTATACAAGATTCAAAGACAAAATGGGAGACAGTCAAAAATGTCGGATGGTGTCTCAACTAGCAGGATCTGTGAAAAATAGTGTAGATTCAGGACTGTCCCACAGAGAGCAGGAACCTTGGTCACCCTAACAGCAGCATAGCAGCACTCCGCATGGGACAGAGCCTCAGAGCCAGTCTGGAAAGGTGAGCAGGATCAAACCATTGTTGAGACGGGAGGTTTGCTGTATTTTTGTTTTTAAAACATTATATTTTGACCTATTGTATGTTTACGTGATAACAGCTATGTTACAGGTTTGATCAGAGAGAAGGAAAAACTCTGGCATGGATTTTTCATATGTAGGGTGGTGGGGGCTTTTGCCAGAACGATGCTCTGAAGAACAAGTTCAGCATCAGCAGGGACATGTCTACAGGAACAGAGACAATGACAGGACAGAAGCTGCAGCCTGGAGACACAGCTGTTTGTTACTGTGTGAGACGCCCACACTGATACAGAGATGCCTGCAGAAAAACTCGAATCACCGAGAAACAGTTAGAAATAAGAAGAAAACAATTGAATGTCTACAGCACTTTATATTGTATGAAACACAAAGATGCACCGTAATTACCAAACAAGACGAAAACAATAAGATGTGACAACTTGTAAAAGAGAAATACCAGTTTAGACCAGTTTAAGAGAAAAAAGACAAGTAAATCAAGACCCAGATGTTAAACCTCCACCGTCTGAAATACAAATGTAATCTATTCGATCAGCCTGCTGAAAAATATTATGATGCTTTGTTGTTATTCAACTGAATCATAGCAAGACAACAAAGTTTCTTTCATACAAGCTTTACTTAATCAGCAGATTGGAGCCTGAACATGAAAACAGCAGGAATCGTTTTCTAGAACCTGCTGCTTTTAACAGATTTTGTGTTTGGAAACATCAAAAGTGCAGTTTTCTTAGAAAGCACAAACAGTAATAAAATACACAAATAAACAAGCATGCTTTCATCCTGACAGAAATGATAGGCTGTGTCTCAATTCAGGGTCTGCATCCTACCTCGGCCGGATTCGTCGGCCGGTTACGTCACAGCGCCGCGACTCGGCCTGTCCCAATTCGAAGACTCCTTCAAATGCGGTCGACGAATGCGGCCTTCTTTTCGCCTTAATGAAGGATGGGTCGGGTGTATCCTTCAATAGGTAGCATTTCCCAAGATGCCTTGCGGGCCGGCCGGCAGAAAAACTTAAAAACAATGGCGGACAGTGAAGCGGGAGCTGTCGGAGAGGATTGCGCATATACATGTAAGTATAAACTTGAAAACTGTCAGTTTAAGGACTTTTTGTGATACATGAACGTTATTTTAGTTAGAAATGTTACAGTAAAAGTGCTTGTATTGCGGTCTCGGCTCGTATGTTCGGCCGCGCTCGGTGTCGTACTTCTCCCGCTACGTTTCCCCCTGATTTTAATAGAAGTTTGTATTTTAGGAACAAAAGAGAAAACCAGGGAATTTATTAAGCTTAGGACGGAGATGGACCACATGATCACCGGAGCAAAGTATTCGGCGGCTGTGGCATGGAGGTACAATAACATCTCATATTTTAAAAACTCGTTTGAGTTTATTTTTTTTCTGCGAAAACATGAAAGGAATAACCCGTTGTCCTCTTTTCTCTTCCTGTTTCTTTTCTTACATGTTTGTTAAAACTATTCTGGAGAAAATGGGCATCCAGGGGAAGGTGCCAGCGATGAGCTTCTGGAGCTGATCTGGGAGGACATGAGGCTGCAGAGGGAGGCAGAGCTGCAGAGGGCCCAGGAGAGAAGGAAGAACTTTGACAGCTTTTTACTTTGCTAGAAAAAAATGGTTAAGGAAGATTAAACATGTACATGTAAAAGAAATATCTAAATAAAATCAGTTCTGCATTAAACTCTTGAATTTTATTTTTGTTTACAAATGAGAATTGTTTACTAGAAGGTATCCGCTGGGTCTTGAAAAGTCTTAAAAGGTGATAAATCGGTTTTGGTCAAATTAAGACCCTTAGAAAGTATTAAAAACTATTATCACATCTTTGCTCAGGCTCAGCTAGTCTAAAGTATTTTCTCTGAATTAGCTCTCCAACAGTCAAGGAAATGATTAACCCCCAGAGACCCACGGTTGTAATATTACAACATCAGATTTAAGTCTACAAGAATAAACCTTCCCCATTTTTTTTTCTTTTTAAAACCACATTTACATTGCTAATAGGTCCTATTGTTCAGTTCTGCAACACTATTGGCTGTTAAAATGTGTAAATAGGCCCGTTTATCTGGCCTCCTAGAACATGCGAAAGGTTAAAAAAATATTTTGCAGTTGTTTTCTAAATTTGGGTTTCTGGGGGTTAAAAAGCTAAATAAAACGTCGAGCTCCATCGTTTAAAGTTCCTTCTCCCTTCTGCCCAGCGGTTCCACGGTTGCTAGGCGACGGAACGTTCGCCGAGGGAGTTCATGAAGGCTAGGCCTGTCCAAATTCACAGCCGTTAACATCCGGTCTACCCGGCCGACGGAGGACGCAGCCCACGTCGGCCGGGTGGGCTGGGTCCTTCGAAGGATGCAGACCCTGAATTGAAACACAGCCATAGATTCACTTTATAAAAAGTTACACTGAGATTTTTATTTCCTGGCATCAAATCATGGAGGAAGAGGAGGAGTCACATTAATCTGAGCCTTGTCCATCTTCGTCTAGTTCATCAGTCAAAGCAGCAAGCAGATGATCACCATGTCTCCATGACGACTTTAACTCCGAGTTAACATCACACTTCTTCTGTTCTCATGTTTTCTGTTTGTCTCTCAGGTGTTTGCAGGCAGACTCTGAATGAATGTGAAGCAGCGCTGAAACGTCCCGGAGAATCCCACACACTGACCTGCACGTATTCAGGAACATCATAGAGATGCTCAGATCAGCTGGATCAGACAGGCTGAAGGAAAAGGACCATGTGGGCCGCACACGTTTCTGCTCCCAGTGGAACCATCATATATTATCCTTCATCAGTGCAGAACCGCTTCACTGTTTCCAGAGACAACAAGGATCAAGTGTATCTGCTGATGAGCAGCTTGAAGACGCTGCAGCATTATTATTGTGCTCAAAGAGCCACGGTGATAGAGGAAGCCACAGAGCTGAACTCAGCAGCAGTCTGACTCTCTCTGATGTTCAATTACACTAAGAAATCATAACAACCTCCCAGGGTGTGAATTACACAGAGCCCAGAGACACGGGGGTGGGGGGCGGGGTCTGTTTGACCTTGGCCTCCAAAATGACTTGATACGGCCCTGTGGACTGACTTTTGAAGGTGATCTGAATGACATCAAATATATAAATGTTACACGCTTATAAATGACTGCTTTAGGTAAAAGCTGCAGTGGGATAAATCTACCTGTTCCTTTTTAAGCCTTTTGTTTTGTTTTTTATTTTTATGGGACTATTTTCCTGTCCCGTCTGTCTCTGATCTTCCTGCATCTCCTCTCAATTCTCCAGAAACACTCTTTCCTGGCTTCCTACTTTTAAACTAAGCAGATCGAAGGGATCCGAGCGCAAAAGTGCGCACTGCAAGGCTGCGCCATGAGCAAGGGCGTCAGTTTGTTGTCAGAATTGCTGGGGACAATAACCATACACTTGAGTGGGGTTTAAAAATTGCTGGGGACAATAAAGTAGGCTAGCACAGGGGTCGGCAATTCGCGGCTCTGGAGCTGCATGCGGCTCTTCCATCCATCTGATGCGGCTCTCTGTGCTTGTAAAATAATGAATGGATATTTAAATAAAATGTTTTATATTTTACTGCATTAATTTTACATCTGTATGCCAATTCTAAATGTAAAGATTGTCTGCGTAAACCTGAACAGGTCCAACCCGGTCTTACTGTGAGACCGGGTTGATGGGTCACGCTTGTGCGTAATCATATGCGCTGTCTGAGCTGAAGATGTGAGATTCTGGGCTTCTCCTCAGACGGCTCCTGGATGTGTCGCCACATTGGAGACAGGAACCAGTGCTATAGAGCTCCGGACCCCACGTGACTCTCAGTTAGTAGACGCCATTTTGGCAGGAAAAAAAAAGGTAAACAAACACGGATGTAACCATGAACGTGAATGGGATCCGCTTGGATTTTAATTCGTCGGAGCTTACTTCACACTTTAAAACCGAAGAAATCGTTTTATATAGTCAGAAATTAAGTAGACTAAACATCTCCGACCCTTACCGTGCCCCTGGGATACTTTTTAGAAACGCCAGAAGCTGTCGGAGCGGACAACACCGGACCTGGCCGGGGAAACCCTTGGGATTTCCCCGGAGGAGCTGGCTCCGGCGGCTGGAGAGAGGGAAGTCAGGGCCTCTCGGCTACTGCCCCCGCAACCCAACTCCGGATACGCGGATGAAAATGGATGGATGGATGGATAAATAACATAGATTTACATGTAAGTAGTTTAAATAGAGTGCTGTGCTGTTTGAATGTATAAACTGAACGCCAAGAGAAATCACTAGTCTGATTTTTTTTTTCGTGAATAAAATAAATATGTCAGTCAGGAGCATCTCAGGATCTGTCTGAGAGCTGTCTTGGTGAGACAGATAATAGCAATCCAAAGTGCTTTTTATGTGTAATCTGACAATTGATCAACCATTGCTTAAAAATGAAATACAGCTTAGCCGGTTAATTGCTGTGATCATAAAACACGTAAACGGCAGCACGCAGAACTCACGAGGCAACGTTTTACGTGATGTTTACTTGTTGCTATGAGTAATAAGACAGAAAAAGCCACGCCAAAATAAGTTTAGGAAGCCCACTAAGAATCGTAATAAAAGCATTTAAAATAAATACCATACACAGTTGAGGAAACGTTGGGTTAAGTACCTGATATGAAGTGGTCACTGCATAAGCAAAAACCTTTACTCTCGGGATTCCACAGTTTCATTTTAGCCCGGTCACTAGCGCGTTTTATCACAATGATCCAACGTTTGCGGCGCTCCGGATCTTGGGGAATCCTGTAGATGACTCATTCCTTATGTCGTCCGCGTCTGTTCTGCATCCTGGGGCACAACAGGAATCTACCATATTTCCCGTTTGATTGAGTTTTCTGACAATAACAAATAGTCCAGCTGCCGGCTTCTGCATGCCAATATGGCGCCGTTTCGATTTGAACTGTTGCATGCCGGGAGAAGTGACGTCAACTCCCGGAGCTCTATTCAGCCAAAGTTTCATAATCAGGGAACATTTTCTAAGTGACAAGTCTCTCTGAGAGACAGGGTTTGGAAAACTCTCGCTTCAGTGGGAGGAATCTTCCCGCATGCACTCTGGTTCTCTAGGGTTAATCAAGTTTAATTGTTTCTCTTTGCAACAATCTTCACAGGAAGGCAAAACAGTTAAATGGCAGGTTACAGATATTTCCATTTGACTGTTTATTTTGACAGATGAACTCAAGGATGTTGCTTGGTTTGAAAGAATTACCCCGACGCACACTGATGCGCATGGATGAGCTGACATTTTAATCGTTAATGCACATCGCGGAGGTAAAATATTCCCATCAGAACATCAGAGCTTTATACTGGACACTGTGTTCAGCGTGGCTCGGAGCGCCCACGGTGGACAGTGAGCTGAAGATCTGGGGTTCGCAGCGCAGTGCAGAACGGCGCATGCGATAAGATTTCCTCCCACTGAAACAGTCTGGAAACCCGGTCTCTCTGAGGGATGTGTCACTTGGAAAAATGTTCTTTTTATGAAATTATGAAACTTTGGCTGAACAGCGCTTGTTTCCGTCTCTAATATGGAGACGCATGACGCGTAGAGACATTTGATCACGCACTAAGTTTATGTGGAGCAGAAGCGGTCGGGCCACAGCAGGTGAAATGTTCCTAGCCTACATGAAGTGAAACTGTTTAATTGTAACATTAATATGTTACTGGACACGCTGGTCTGGTTGGTTAGACCAGTGTTTGAAGTGGAAAACACACACACACACACACACACACACACACACACACACACACACACACAACAATTAAAATAATGCTGATAGCGTGGACTAGTAGACAGGTGATGGTTTACGTATTTAAATGATGATCAGGCTGCTGTAAAATGTAATCTCCATCCACATCCAGACACAATCATCCTCTATTCTTTCTCTATTTGCTCTGCTCTTGTCTGGGCTGACGTAGCTGACGGTGCGCGCGTCGCGCCTAACTAGCGGCTGATGCACATTTTACGCATTTGGAGAGGTGGGCTGGACGCTTTGCTTTTACTGGAAGATGGTCCACTTAACGCACGGGTGTAGACTACATATTAATGACAAATGAATGTAAATTAAATTGTGAGTTTTTACTTCATATTTTATAAATAAAAAGGATGGGGGAACACATTTATGACGTCTTTTTAAACTAAATTCTCTACGCCTGCTTCACTTAAGTCACTGCTTATTAAGGTCCGTCCAAAATTACCGTGGGAAACGGGTAATAATGGCTCTTTGATGGGAACAGGTTGCCGACCCCTGGATAAGATCTGAGCTGGTAAAACAAAAATCCTCATCAGCAGGCGTTTTTGAAAGTGGGGGGGACACAGCTGCCAATCACAAATGTTGCCGGGGACATGTCCCCGGCGTCCCCGGTTAAAATGACGCCCAGTGGCGGTTCTACATGGAATTACTCCCTGGGCGAGGCCCCCTTTGAGCGCCCCCCCAACCGCCCCCACCACCACCACCACACCACCTGCATGAACACACATGTTTTCTACAAACAGGCATGTTTTATTAGAACGACTATTGAACATTCATTTTTCTAATATGCACATATTTACATTAATTACTATGAAGTTGTCAGAATGTAAAGCAATATACATTATATACTGTATCAAAATATATAGAATTAAATATACAAAAACAACTAAACTAACTAAATATTAAGAATACAGGTGCTGGCCAGTAAATTAGAATATCATCAAAAGGTTGAAAATATTTCAGTAATTCCATTCAAAACGTGAAACTTGTACATTATATTCATGCAATGCACACAGACCAATGTATTTCCAATGTTCATTACATTTAAATTTGATATTCATAAGTGACAACTAATGAAAACTCCAAATTTGGTATCTCAAAAAATTAGAATATTCTGAAAAGGCTGAATATAGAAGACACCTGCTGCCACTCTAATCAGCTGATTTACTCAAAACACCTGCAAAGGCCTTTAAAAGGTCCCTCAGTCTTGTTTTGAAGGCACCACAATCATGGGGAAGACTTCTGACTTAACAGCTGTCCAAAAGACAATCATTGACACCTTGCACAAGGAGGGCAAGACACAAAAGGTGATTGCTAAAGAAGCTGGCTGTTCGCAGAGCTCTGTGTCCAAGCACATTAACAGACAGGCGAAGGGACGGAAAAAATGTGGTAGAAAAAAGTGTACAAGCTCTAGGGATAACCGCACCCTGCAGAGAATTGTGACGACAAACCCATTCAAAAATGTGGGGGAGATCCACAAAGAGTGGACTGCAGCTGGAGTCAGCGCTTCAAGAACCACCACGAGGAGACTCATGAAAGACATGGGATTCAGGTGTCGCATTCCGTGTGTCAAGCCACTCTTGAACAAGAAACAGCGCAAGAAGCGTCTCGCCTGGGCCAAGGACAAAAAGGACTGGACTGATGCTGAGTGGTCCAAAGTTATGTTTTCTGATGAAAGCAAGTTCTGCATTTCCTTTGGAAATCAAGGACCCAGAGTCTGGAGGAAGAGCGGAGAAGCACAGAATCCACGTTGCATGAGGTCCAGTGTAAAGTTTCCACCGTCAGTGATGGTGTGGGGTGCCATGTCATCTGCCGGTGTTGGCCCACTCTGTTTCCTGAGGTCCAGGGTCAATGCAGCCGTCTACCAGGAAGTTTTAGAGCACTTCATGCTTCCTGCTGCTGACCAACTTTATGGGGATGCAGACTTCACCTTTCAACAGGACTTGGCACCTGCACACAGTGCCAAAACCACCAGCACCTGGTTCAAGGACCATGGTATCCCTGTCCTTGATTGGCCAGCAAACTCGCCTGACCTTAACCCCATAGAAAATCTATGGGGTATTGTGAAGCGGAGGATGCAATACGCTAGACCCAACAATGCAGAGGAGCTGAAGATGACTATCAGAGCAACCTGGGCTCTCATAACACCTGAGCAGTGCCACAGACTGATCGAGTCCATGCCACGCCGCATTACTGCAGTTATTGAGGCAAAAGGAGCCCCGACTAAGTATTGAGTGCTATACATGCACATTCTTTTCATGTTCATTCTTTTCAGTTGGCCAACATTAGAGAAACAAACATTTTTTCATTGGCCTTTAGAATATTCTAATTTTCTGAGATACCAGATTTGATGTTTTCATTGGTTGTCACCTATAAATATCAAAATTAAACGTAATAAACATCGGAAATACATTGGTCTGTGTGCATTGCATGAATATAATGTACAAGTTTCACGTTTTGAATGGAATTACTGAAATATTTTCAACCTTTTGATGATATTCTAATTTACTGGCCAGCACCTGTAATATATAATAAATATTCTAAATAGCAAAAATATTTCACACATAACAAACTAAAGATAATCACTACAGCATTGCACTTAGAACAGAAAACACAAACTAAAATTAAAACCTAACCTTGATGCAAAGTCATCAATAATGTCATATGAAATCTGCTCCCCTACTGAGTGATTGATACTAATCAGAGCCAGGTTAGTGAGCCGCCCCTGAAACATAGGTGACCTCAGGTATGACTTGATCAAGTTTTGAAAAGCTCCTCTCAGCTTGAGCCACAGTGACTGGCAGAGCAGTCCAAAAGTTGGGGTAGATCTCCAATAGATCTTTATCATGATCCATAATATTTTACAATTGCCTCTGAAATTGTAATTTAAACTGACATAAAAAACTGTAGACTACCAAAAATGCCAACTTTTACAGAACAAACCAGGTAAAAAATAATCAGTGCAGCCATCTGCAATAAATAAACAGGATAGTTAGTGGTGACTGGGGAGTTTTCTTCTGCTTGTAGAGTTGTTTTATTTATTATTATGTGAACATGATCAACATGTGTTTGTTGTTGTTCAGGCAGGCCACAGGCTGCAGCGAGCATTTAACAAATCCTAGTTTGAATCAGTAAAAAACGATTCAAGGAATTTATTCGAACCATTTGAATATTCGTTTCAATAGCTCTGTTAGCAACTAGTTGACCGAATTTAACCGTTAAAATCCCAGTTAACTGGTTCAAAAAATTGAAAACATTCATCATGAGAGCAAACATACCTTTATTTTTCTCCTCTTTTTTTCTTTTTTATTCCTGAATCGGGCACCTGTTGGTTTTAGCCTTTTTATGTTCATCTCTTCTGTTTGGCTCCTGACTCAGTAAGTTTCCTTTAGTCAGGACTAAACAATTTGACCTTGATGGGGGGGTGACCACAAAATCGTTTTGTTTTTCCTTTTTTTATTCGGCCATTTCACACAATTCAGAAACACCTGAAAGAATGATAGGCCTGTGTTTATGATATTATGAATGAAATGTGGAAGAACATCAAGATGTGATCGACTTTAGCCATGTTGATACAGTTGATTCAGCTGCCCTCTCATTTCATTTGGACCCACCCAGAGGTGAATTCCCCCGCCGCACCCCTCCCCTTCCTCTTCTTCATACACACACGGTGCACAAAGCGCCTGCAGCTGCAGGCGGCGCCAACTTGCTGTTTCCAATCCAGACACTGTCATATGACAGATAATAGAAAACCTCGGTGCGGCACAGATTTCCTTTTTTTTTTTTTTTTTTTTTTTTTTTTACTCAGCGCTTGTGCGCCCCTTTTGTGTCATGAAAAAATGCCGCCCCGGGCAACTGCCCTGTCTGCCCGTGCCTAAAACCGCTATGACGCCTATGCCGGGATGACCAAGAACCTTCATCACCATTATTAACATTATTAAACAAATTCTTACCTGCTTTAAACGTCTCATGTCCAGTGAGTCAGATGCAGTAGTCCCGTTGAGAAATGAGTGAAAGTCATCTAAGTTCGAATCGTTGTTCACACACACACACACACACACACACACACACACACACACACACACACACACACACACACACACACACACACACACACACACACACATACACACGCACACACACGCACACGCACACGCACACACACACACACACACACACACACACACACACACACACACACACACACACACACACCTCCCCCTACGGACTAGCAATTTCCTGTGTGAGGGGGGACGGCAGGTGAGGAACTGAGGTCATTCATATGACAAACAAGCTTCCTTCCGTGTGGCTGAAAGAGAACCGCTGCTGCTGCTTCCGGGTCTGGAGACGTTTGTGTCGCCGGATGCCCCTTCACTTCGCTTCAGGTCTGTTTATAACGTCGTGTGACCAGCAATGCGTCCGATTCCTGAGGAATTAACGAGTCTCATCTCAGGTAACATGTATTACTCTCCTGAACTACCTTCTGCTGCTTTTAACGAACATTAAAAAAAAGCTAGACTGCATTAAAAAAGAGGAAGCATACTCGGGTCGTTTCTTTTTCTCACTCCCGTCTCATGCTACATCAGCTGCTTCTGGTCTTCTCTGAGATGAAACATCACTTTCATCTGTTTTTAGATTTGGAACATTTCATCTCAGATGGGTTGAAGGGAGAAACTCTAAGCAAGAAGGCAAAGGAGAAGAGGGAAAGCTTCATTAAACGAATCAAAGAGGTCAAACTGAGGTACAGCACACATCAAAATCATTTCCCTATTTTGAAATTTTCACAGAATCCTCAATACCTGCGCTTATCCCAACAGTTACCCCCAAGAGTTCGAGGACAAAGGTGAGTCTGTAAGCACGGACGTAATTTTCACTTTAGAAGTGAGGGGGACACGGGGGGGGGGGGGGGGGGGGGGGGCTGTTGGGGGATCTTTACAGTATGCTCTAATGGGAAACTGGCTTCAGCACAAACGGCTGTTTTCTGCTTGGTCCTAGAGCTCAACCAGTGTCAATTTAAAAATAGCGTAATATTGTTTTTGGATGGTAAAAAGTGCAGGGGTCAAAACTTGACTTTGGAAAAAGTGGTGGGGGGGGGACATGTCCCCCCTGTCCCCCCCCCCCCCCCCCCAAAATTACGTCTATGTCTGTAAGGCACAGTTTTGGCTTGCTTTTAGCACCCCCTAGTGTCTGTTTGGTAGAACCAAAAGCGAAACGCTGCGAGTTGTCTTTTTAACCATCGACATGAATACGTAGATGCCCCACTGGGCGCTGGAGAGCGTAACAGCATCGCCGCCAGTGGTGTGAGTTTAAAATTTTGGTTATGCACATTTTAAAACTTGCGTGCCGTGTTGTGGGAATGTGAGTATTAGTAACGAGGTGGCTTTTTCATAAATTAGCACTATTAACATGTTTATCTATTTGCTTCCTTACAAAATGATATAAGAGATAATAAATAAAAGAAACAACAGTTTATTTGAAATAAAAAAATCTGTTTGTAATTTTGAGTCACATTCCCATTTTTTAAACCAACAGCAAAATAGTTCAAGCAAGCAGAAACATTTATATAAAAAAAACTCACTAAAACAATAGTCTGCTAATGCAAAACGTGTCAAAAACGGAAATTATTTCATCATTATTTCATCATATATCTAGTCAAAAACAAGTTCAGGGCTGTACGTTAACATTTTTAGCTTCTAGCACTTGTGCTACAGAAGTCGTAGGTTTTGTAGCACAGAACAAAAAGTTGTAGCACCAGCATAAAAAAGTGTGTTACAATCTCTAAAAACCAAAAGTAGTTCTTACAATTACTTAAACACACCGACAAACACCATAGTGTATATAATTAAAACACAATAACAACCACCAAAGCAGATTACTGGTAGCATGAGTCTGACTCACGTACTTTACAATAAAGCTGATCCTGAAATATCTTCAGACATTCTTGTCAGTGTAATTTTGAAAAGAACATTTTTTAAAATTCAAATTAGTGTAGATTTGTTCATTACCGGGGTCCGTCCTCATTGACAGACATAGAAGAGTAGACTCCACGCCGATCGCTACTGATAGTTGCATTTTCGTGGTCTACTTTTATAAACTGTATGGTTAGCAGCATGTTTTAGCTAAGGCTTTAGCTCTGTGTTGATCTGGAGCTTTCAAACTGTGGTAGAGTGCTGTACATAAAACTGTTCACGCATGCCAGAATGACAGCTCACTTTATTAACCATCAGGATATGTATGAGTTTGGTTTACGTTCACACACAAAAAAAAGAACAAGTTTATGAATGATTGTTCAGTGAACTTGTATGGGTACAAGACCACCGTGTTGTATTAATAAACCTGTCCCTTCACAGATGAACCTTGGTTTGGTGCAGGTTGTGCTTTTGTTTCTTTTCAATTCAATTCAATTCAAGTTTATTTATATAGCGCCAAATCACGACAAGAGTTGTCTCAAGGCACTTCACATAATAAACATTCCAATTCAGGTCAGTTCATTAAGCCAATCAGAAATAATGGTTCCTATATAAGGAACCCAGCAAATTGCATCAAGTCACTGACTAGTGTCAGTGACTATACCGCAATCCTCATACTAAGCAAGCATAAAGCAACAGTGGAGAGGAAAACTCCCTTTTAACAGGAAGAAACCTCCAGAGAATCCTGGCTCAGTATAAGCAGCCATCCTCCACGACTCACTGGGGATAGAGAAGACAGAGCACACACACACACACACACACACACACACACACACACACACACACACACACACACACACACACACACACACACACACACACACACACACACACACACACAAGTAATGTGTCTATAGTTACATTGTGATATCTTAGTAAATATTCTATTTGGTGAAAGATAAATTTTATTGTATTCATCCTAGTGGAGCTATAATTAAACGGGTAAACTAATATTAGCACATCCAACGTCAAGGAAACAAAAAGTTATTATCAGGAGAGGGAGAATGTTTTAGTGGTTAGCAGCAGTGTGCTAGTCGATGGCCCCCTCCATGAGGCCACCACAGCTCAGCAGAACGTCGTTGTAGCTTCTTCTGGGGAGAAAAACACAGAGAAAATAAAGTTAACAGCTGAAATTGCAGAAAATAATACAGTTAAAGAGCAGACTGTAGAAGAAAGCAGTAGAGTGTGAAAAGTGGTCAGTGTATCCTCCAGCAGTCTAAGCCTATAGCAGCATAACTACAGAGATAACTCTGGGTAACCTATCCTATTTAGATGGAGGCATGTTGGAGTCAGGGCAAGGGAGAGCCGTCTTTACCGACTGTACACTCCACCTCCCTGTACTCCCCCACTTGTTCAGATCTAGGCTAACATCAGATTTTAATCATAGGCCCTATCAAATAAAAATATTTTGAGCCTATTCTTAAAAGTAGACAAAGTGTCTGCCTCACGGACTAAGGCTGGGAGCTGGTTCCACAGGAGAGGAGCCTGATAGCTAAAAGATCTGCCTCCCATCCTAATTTTAGATATTCTGGGAACCACCAGTAGACCTGCAGTCTGAGAGCGAAGTGCTCGGTTAGGAACATATGGAACAATCAGATTCCTAATGTATGATGGAGCTTGATTATTAAGAGCTTTATATGTGAGAAGGAGGATCTTAAAATCTATTCTGAATTTAACAGGTAGCCAGTGTAGGGAAGCTAAGACAGGAGAGATATGATCTCTCTTTTTAATTCTCATCAGAACTCTAGCTGCAGCATTTTGGACAAGCTGAAGACTTTTAACTACATTCTGTGGACTTCCTGAGAGTAATGAATTACAGTAATCCAGTCTTGATGTAATAAATGCATGAACTAGTTTTTCAGCATCACTCCTGGAAAGGATGCTTCTAATCTTAGCAATATTCCGAAGGTGGAAGAAGGAAATCCTACAAACCTGATTAACCTGGGATTTGAATGACATGTCCTGGTCAAAGATAATACCAAAGTTCCTTACTTTGTTCTCTGAGAATAATGTAATGCCATTCAGGTCAGGCGATTGGCTAAGCAATTTCCTTTTCTGGATTTCTGGTCCAAAGATGAGAACTTCCGTCTTGTCTTGATTGTCTTGAGCAAAAAGTTTAGAGTCATCCAATTTTTTATGTCCTCAAGACAAGCCTGTAATCTACCCAACCGATTAGGTTCATCAGGGTTAATGGATAAATATAACTGAGTATCGTCAGCATAACAGTGGAAGTTTATCCCATGCTGTCTAATGATTTTACCAATTGGGAGCATATATATAGTAAAAATAATTGGTCCAAGCACTGAACCCTGTGGTACTCCGCAAGTAACCCTGGAGTATGAAGACGATTTTTCATGTACACATGGTTTGTTTTTCTGCTCTGTTAAAGGTTCAAAGTAGGACTGCAGCTACTGGATATTTTAGTATTTGAATATTTTATTAAATCTTCTGATAAATTGCATATTCTATTTGACAGTGACTCAAGTGAAACGAGACCCTGGTCTGCTGCTAAAAATATGAAACAAAATAAAAAAAATTATTAGGCTGAAATGTCAGACTCTTGTTATTAAAGGCTCCATAGTATGTATTAAATTGGTGTTGTCTAGTTCCCTGTTTTTCATCTGATATTTATAGTTAGATATTTTATGAAAAAAAGTACCTACATTTTAAGTTTGTATTAATATCACTCATCCTAGTCAAAATAACATATCTAAATATATCCACAGTTAAACTATGATCAGTAGAATGTAAAAATTAACATGTTCAGTAGTAAGCTACATGATAATAACATTTAATTTCTGCTGCTAAAAACGTAATTGTGACATCTATTTTGTTCGGGTTAACAATAATCCAGTTTGAATTATGTTTGAAGCTAGACACATTTGGGAATTACATGCTATGGTGGCTTGCCATAACCTGCTGCAGTGTGTGGAGCAGACGCGAAGCAGCAACTAGACAGCAGCGGTTCTGCAGCATAGGGAGCCTAAGTAACGCCCATCTACTTCCGCACCACGGCTCCCTGGAAAAACGAAAAAATGAATGCAAGTCAATGGAGATAAAAACGCGATTTTCTAATTCCACTTGTTTTGTGTCATGGATTTGATGTATGTGTATTTTAAAGATGCATTTTGATACCAAGAACGTGCTTATTTTCAAACTGGGTGAAACGTTATTTTAGGTTACGTGTAAAAATAAGTCCAGGACTACAAATGCGCTTCACGAAAGTGACGTCATCGAACCGGACACGGAGGAAACTGAGGGAAAAGGGCTGTAAGTTCAGCAAACTTCCCACAGGAGGAAAGAACCACCATAAATCTGGTCATGTGGTAAGTAGCAGCTACGCTGGGGGGAGGAGCTTATGTGGTGATGTCACAGATACAACGTGCCGATTTCTGGTTTGTAGTCACGCTAGTTACAAACTTTTACAAGCTGATAAATCTCAAATATGTGACAGGTGTGGTCGCAACACCCATCATTACTTTTCATTTAAATTGCAGTACAACATGTGTGTGATCCAGGGCGTGAGGCAGAGCGGGTTAGAAAATAGCATTTTTAGCACCGTTGACGCGTTCATTTTGTCGTTCTTCCAGGGCCGACCGGAAACGGAGGAGACTTAGGCTCCCTATAGTGCTGCAGACAGCTAAGAAAAGCAGGATGATGGGAACTTTTCTTCTGCTTGTAGAGTTGAGATATTCTTAGTTTCACAACCATCGTTTTTTGTTTTGTTTTTTGTTTTCAGAACCCCGCTTCATCGTGAGCCTGCTACCCGCTAGCATTAGCTAATCTGCCCAAACTTTGGACTGTTTCTGCCTTTGTGTCTTATTTGCTGGTTTTTCTGTTTTCCTCTGCAGCACCTAGATTAACACACTGTGTGCCAGTGAAAGGCATCTTCCTTACACAATAACAAGCAACTTACCTTTGTTCAATAAAGGGGGAAAAAGTAACTTGAATAGATATCGCAAGAGTGCTACGTCTAAAAATATTTTATCACACAGTTGTTTTCATCGCTGGCATGTACAGCCCTGAAGTTCTTCAGAAGAAACACTAATTAAGAACATGTTAACATTATGAATGTATTAAAAAAACGCCTCATTGCTCATAATTCTAACCATTTACTTTCGCAGTTTGTGGTTGTGGTGACAGAGCATGCAAATCTCTTTTCGGCACAACACGGTCCGTTTCCAGATGCGCTAACTACGTATCACCACTAAGGGATGCCAATTTACCATTTTTATGCATCACACAACTTGAATAATCCAGCGGACTCTACCGGCAACTGCGTTGTTTCAAAAACATGCTTAATATTAACCAGCAGTAAAACAAGCAAAGCCAATTTCATGAAGTCAAAAGCCTAAAGTCTTACCTTTGTACCTGATCTGAGCTGGGACTCTGCCCAGTTTCTGTCACAAACCTCTGCGACCAAAGGCTCTCCTATTCTTTGTATTGGAGTAGGATCCAGCCTACATGCGGCAGTTATAGCGCAGGTCTATGATAAAGTCTGCTGCGCCCAAAAGAAACAGGAAATACGTCACAAGGAGATTAAGTCGTGATAAAAGTGAGGACATTTTTCATTTACACTTAAATACAGTTTATTCAGTACTTATCTGTATAATGTATAGATCGTTTAGTTGAATTTTCATGTTTAAAAAAAAATAGTTATCCTATGTTTTTTTTTCTTCATGTGAATCTGGTGAGGCAGCACCCTAGCACCCCCCTTTCGATGAGCCGCCACGGGTCGCCGCCAAGTTTGATGGCTTCCCCAGTCTCCAAAACTCAACTGGACTCAATGTAGGATGAGCAACTAAACCTGTTCTTTTTGCAGCCTATGTTTGCAACAACCGCACACTATTGAAAACAAGTTACATGGGATTAGTATTGACCTTTTTAGCCTACCTATTGGAATTTATATATTTATTTATTTGATTACGTTTGTATTTTCACTATTATTCCATACCTTGTGTCTGATTTTGTGATAAGCACAATTAAATGTGTTTTAATTCCATGCTTTTGTTCTTTTTAAACACAGAAACAGTTTTGTTTACCTGTTTTGTAGCTACAGTTTCGCCGACAGCTGCCGGCGTCTTCAGGCTGACGCTGATGGTGGCGCGTCACTTCCTTCTCAGTTTATCTGCGGGCAGTAGAGGACGTTGTCGCCCTCTACTGCCCGATCTCCCCTCTCCGACACACAAGAGCAGCAAAAGAAGAAGCAGAAAGTACAATAAAAAAGTCAGCCGTAACAGATCATTGCTTAAGAGAAAACCATATAATGGACTGGGACAGCACACGGATCATAACCACTGAACAACAAAAATACAAAAGATGGATCAAGGAAGCAATCGAGATAAGGAGACGTGGATGTGGGACCATGAACAGGGACGACGGAGTTTACACGCTGGACCACGCATGTGACTGCATCGTCGGAGAGGGGAGAGCGGGCAGTAGAGGGCGACAACGTCCTCTGCTGCCCGCAGATAAACGGAGAAGGAAGTGACGCGCCACCATCAGCGCCAGCCTGAAGAAGCCGGCAGCCGTCGGCGAAACTGTAGCTACAAAACAGGTGAACAAAACTGTTTCTGTGTTTAAAAAGATCGAAAGCATGGAATTAGAACCACGACACAGCAAGAACACACCTAAGATAAATATGTTTTAGTTGTGTAAACACCTTCCTCAGTATAAATGAATGTACTGGGGGCGAATGGAGACCCATCCAAGATGGAAGCTGCCACTACAGCAGCTCTAACTGGCAGTGCCAGTCTATGGTGTGTCTACATGTATGATGTCTGTGTTTTTAACACTTTATTCTAACTGCTGAAATTTCTCCCCAGCCTTCATTAATGTCAACAGGATCGGTTAATCACTAAATCAAATCAATCGGCTGTGTTTACAATCTAAAACACGCAGGAAAGGTGCTATAAGCAGACTGTAGTGCCAGGCACAGACATCATATACGTAGACACCCTGTTGACTGGCGCTGCCTACTGTGTTGACGTAGTGGCCGGCCGCCATCTTGGATGGGTTTCCATTTGCCCCCAGTGCATTTATTGCTGCTGAGGAAGTTGCTTATCCAACTAAAAACACAGTCTGTTTTATCATGATAATTAAAGTATAAATAAATATTAAACAAAACAAATAAAATGAAATAAAAATACAAAATCCCAACAGGGAGGCTAGAAAGTCAATAGTAATCCCACGTGATCTGTTTTCAATAGTACGCCAGTTGTTGCAACTGAAGGCTGCACACGAAACGGGCATAGTTGCTCACTCTGCATTCACTCCAGTTGGGTTTGGAGAGTAATGAACCCATCCAATATGGCAGCAATGCTATTTTACTCTCCAGCGTCCAATGGGGTGTCTACATATTCAAATCCAGGCATGTCAGCTCCATTTTTTCCAAGTCCACAGGTAGTCTATGCCTTTAAAATGAATAATCCTGCAGGGTTGAAAACATTTACACATGTGGTTTCAACAAAAATATCATGACGAGGAATGAAAAAAAGTCACTCAAAAGGACTTTATGTTGATTATTAGTTTAGTTTGTCAGCTGGAGACCTGCGAAAACACTTGGAGAAACTCAGACTGACACAGCCTGTTGTTACTCAGCTTGTGTGTTTGTTTCACTGCAGGTGGAGACGACTCCGAGGATGAGGATGATGCTGACAGCAACAACGATGGGGCGTCGCTGCAGTCTGAGCGCACAGACAAAGATGAAGAAGCTTATGAAGGTAAGACCCGGGGACGACTTGTGTTTGCAAACGAGGCATGAAAAAAATGTCCATTCCAGTTCTCTGCTTCCCAGAGAACTGGACTGAGTGGGACAGCCTGGGCGAACTTCCTACTTTAAACTTGGAACTGTCCTTAGGAAGCACACACACACACACACACACACACACACACACACACACACACACACACACACACACACACACACACACACACACACACACACACACACACACACACACACACACACACACACACACACAATTTGAGTGTTTTTCTGCTCTGCCACAGTGGGACTTGAAGTTGTTGCCATGGCTGTAATTTGTGTAAAAACGGCTTTAATCCAACTTGCTTCATGAAAGCAATCAAAACAATATTTCATCTTTACGACAGAGAAGCAGGGAGATCCTGGTGGAATGGTGGAATGGTGGTCAGGGTCAGGGCTCTGGAGTTTATGGGCTGTAAGCAGCTGCTGGGTTTATGGCCACTCGCTTCACACAAAGCAAGTTTGACAGTATTTGGACTTTTGCATTGAAGCTGCACACCGTGAGGAACACCTCCTTTACCAAGGGGGAGTGGAGAACTCGTGGCTGATTCAGTTAATAATCATCAAACAAACAAATGCACACTAAGCAAGCTTTGGCCTGAACCTCATGCCAACTTTCACTTTTAACAATGTTTGTGCCACCTCTGCAGGTGCTCAGCAGTTCCCACCTGTCGCAGCTCAGGACTTAACGTGTGTCATTAAAGGGTTTCTGGAGAAACGCAGAAAAGGTCTGTGTCACACTGATGAACAGAAAAGATTTCCAACATAAGCTCTAACATCCAGCAGTGGAACTCTTGTTTCACAATTTACACACAAAATGGCTCTAGAGGAGCATGCATGACACAAATAGCGTCTATGTCGCAGAAGCTGAACATTGCACATTTCTGCATAGCTCACGTGGTAAATATGTCCTGTGCATGTTTTCTTTCGGTCTGTGAAAAAAACAGCGCCCTAACTGATAAAAAACCTCAACAAAACAGGTCTACATCCTCTAGATTTGTTTGTTTCTTATCTTGCACAGATCACAGCTTCTTTGGCACGGAGTGGCAGAAGAGATGGTGTGCTCTGAGCCATCACACCTTCTACTATTACGGCAGCGAGAAAGGTACAGCCCAGTCTTTTTTACATCTCCTTGCACTTGTTGTGTCCTGTCATTAGTGATGACTTCCTGTTACCAGACAAGCAGCAGAAGGGTGAGTTCAGCATCGATGGCTACACCGTCAAAATCAACAACACGTTGAGGAAAGATGCGAAGAAAGACTGCTGCTTTGAAATTTCAGCTCCAGACAAGCGAGTCTATCAGGTTCTCTTTTTAAACCCTTACTTGTCATGTAATGTGTTCCAAACACAGTAACAAAATAATTTCAGTCATCTCATTCTACGTGATTAAAACGTCTAAATGAGTGTTTCTAACACTCAGGTTCCTCCATGTGAAACATTCCTTTTTCCATGATTGAACAATGTATTTGTTTATGGTAATTAATGTTAATATTTCAGTCTACAGTTCTCTTTTTTCCCATTTACATTAGTTCTGTGCGTCATCGGTGAAAGACGCAGAGGAATGGGTCAGACAGATCGACTTTGTGTTGAAAGGTGAGGCGTGCTCCTGTCAGAATCCGTTTTGATCTTCTGGCCATTAAGAGTAAAATGTACTTTTTGTTAGTACTCTAAACAATTAATCATTGTTTGTTGTTTGTCTGCATTACTCAATCCTGATTGATCCCATTTTCCATTTAGATATGTCAGGAATCATCCCAGAGGAGGATGAGGAGCAATTCATGTATGACGATGTTGGGAATGTTGGAAGTTTTGCAGAACCCGATGAAATCTATGAAGAACTGCCAGGTTTCACCATGCTGCCTTCTAATCTTCATCACATGTTGCACCATTATTTGTAAAATACTGAATATTTCTGGTAAATTTTCAAGCCCACGCATGCACGTGCGTTTTCATTCTTCCTACAGAGGAGGAAGGACCTGCTCCAGCAAAACCTCCCCCAAAAGTCGACCCTGTGAGCAAACCCGCTGCTGCTGCTGCTGTGGCAGGTACACAACGACTTTAGGAGCTAAACGCGATAAACAACTTGTTCTGAGCAAAACAACTTCTCTGTGGCCACAGCTAAGAAGAAGTGGTATTTACAGAGGAAGTTTCTGAAAGCAACTGAAAGTTTACACAACTCTGGAAATAACTTCACCCAACTTCCTTTTTATAGGAAATAGCACTGTATTTGTCCCAGAACTGCTGTTCTGTTTTTCTTTTGTAATAGATTACCAGGCAGGGTGAACTAAAGCGATATGTGGGAACACCAGCTGCCAAGACCCTTTATGGAGTTTGAAATCCTCGCTGCCTTTAAAGAGTTTGCTGGGTTATTCAGTCCCGGGGAAGCTGAGGAAGTCCCTTCTCCCTCCTCACACCCACTGTTTAGAAGCACCAAGTAACCGATTACAGCTAAATACTTACAAATATCAGTATTTGAAAGTAAAGCAGCAGGACAGAATCGACAAGATTCTGTAAAATGGTTCTTTCATTTCTATGGAGTGGGCAGGACTCCCGGAAGCACCTGTTTTGTTTTGGCTTCCAGGTTCCAGTTGAATGTCTGGTTTATGTTGATGAGAATCTGGGATGAGGAGTGCCAGGGATGAAGGATAAGGAAGATTGTGAGATAAGAAGGGACTGTGGGGAGACAGGAGATGGAGAGCAGTGGGGAGAAAGGGACAAACCAAAACCTCGAAAACAATCTTATCTTTCTGTCCATCCAGTTGACAGGAGCACAGACTATCCCAACTACTACCAGGGCTTATGGGACTGTGTCGGAGACTGCCCTGATGAGCTGACCTTCAAACGTGGAGAGGTCATCTACATCCTGAGTAAGGTATGGAAGGAGAGAGGGTTTTCCTTTGTGCCTTGATGCAAAATGGAAGCAAAGATGGTTCAGATCTGGCCTCAGCCCAGCTAAAATCAGTTTCTTGGTGGCCCTTAGAGGAACGAACCTCTGGGATCTGCTACTGGCAGCATCTGGCCCGGTGCCTGAGGTGGACATCTAATGCTAAGAGTCAGGCTGGGTTTGGTTTTTCTTTCTTAAACAGCCTGATGAGGATTAGTGGTGTCACTACGGAAACTGGCAGAGGTCGAGCTTAGCTGGCAGGCGTCACCATTCCATCACCTCTATGGGGACAGCTTCAGCACTCAGTTAGTGCTGCCATGCCAGGGGCTGAACACACACACACACCTTATTTGCATCTCCCTCACCTCTCCAAATAGGAACATGTGTTCTCAGGAAACCCAGCCTCAGTATTTGGAGAGGTGAGGACGTGTGGTGGACATACGGGCTCTGAAGCTTGTTCGATGAAACTGAGGGTCTTTTGTGCTGAAGGAGTTGGTGTGAAGACCAAATGTGGTTTTGTGATGTTTGGGACATAATTTTTGAACACTTGTCTAACACCAGTAGTGGAATTGAAGGTTTTTGCAAACCCGTTGAAACGTGTTTCATGGTGCCTGTTTATATTTCCTGTCTGGTTTCTGTGGAGCACACAGGTCCAGGTCCTGTTTAAGAGTCAAGTCTGCCATCTAGTGGCAACAAAGAGCAAAGATAGAATAGATGTTTTTATTTAGAAGTATAATAATGATTGAGATATTTACCAGATATTATACTAGAATGTGAAACAGTTTAGAGTAGAACTTGTTTTTATTTACATGGGGAAGAAATGAGTGAAAAAACGTAAAACTACAAAGAAAGCCTTTCACAAGTTTGGATGAATACATATGTATTTATTATCTTGCAAATAGAAATAAATAAAGTCTTGAATACAATAAAAATGCACCAGTTGTTGTATTTTAAAGGCTTGAATTAATTAAAGAACTTTCCAGATCTTTATTTTCTGTTGACCGATCAGTTACTGGAGAAAACCGCGTCCTTTACTTTGACCAAATGCTTGTTTTATGATCTGGTTCGGTGTTTGGAAAATGACCAAGAATGAAGTTACCCCTTCTCTAACTGGGAGTGCCATTAGCTGAAACCTTGGTGTTGGGGGTTGTGGCCCACCATGGGGGCAATGACCATAAAACCCGTCTGGACTGCAGCAGCCAGCTGCAGCTAAAAGCACAGCCGTCTCCTTCCCTCTTCCACAGACCCCCTTTCTCCCTCGCTTCTCGTATCCCTCCCCCATTCCAGAGATGGGTGTGTCATTACAGCTGCAAAGACCCCCACTTCGACTGAAGGAGGGCATGCTGTCCAGAAGTGCTGCCCTGGGGGGTGGGTGGGTGAAACAAATCGTGAATCAGTGTCAGAGCTGATGTTCTCATCTAACTAATGCTACCAGAGCTTTGCAAGTAATGAAAGGACAGAAGCATGCTTTCAGCCAGTTTCGGGTGTTTGCGTTAATGTGTGTGCAGTCACAGTGTGAGGTGACCCGTGTCCACAGATTTGTTCTCGTGTCGTGTCCAGCTCTCACTCCTTACTTGTCACTTGGTCTAAAACACGGTGAGGTGTTGCCGTCTTCAAAGGCTTTTCACAGCAAGCCACAATCTGCACTCATGACTCGCACACAAAACACGTTTACACACGATCCAAGAGTTAGATCTAAGATGTCCTTTTTATTTTTTAACCACAGCTACATAATGTTTTTATTTCCAAACGATGGCTTCTGAAACCTTTTTACTCTTCCTGTTGGGTTGTGACTCTACCCACATGCCTGTCCGCTGGTCCCGACGCTGTTGTCTTCTCATACATAGTGCTACCACATGGTTCCTTACATCTATTACACTGATGCAGGAAGTACTGGATCACAGATGTGGCTCCCTCTTGTCTCAGAGTTCTGTCTTGCTATGTTGTTCAGCTCTGTCTTTATTCAGCCTTGTCAGAATTTGATCTCTATCACTGATCCATACCTCTGGAAGGACTTTGATGTGAGGTCAGCCTCTTGTACGGAGAGGGACAGACGGTTGTTCTCCCCTCGTCTCAGATCTCTCCTCATAATGTTTCCCTCTCATCTCAGCATGCTGACTGCCGTTTGGAGCTATTACATGTCGAGCTGTGCCAGATTTATGTGCTCTGTAGTGTGTGTGTGTGTGTGTAGTATTATATCTGAAAGTAGGTAAGGTTAGGGAATGACTTAAAGAGACTATGTGTAGTTTTTACTGATATTCTCTGGAAATATCCATCGAAATCTTGTTGACTATGAATGGAGTGATGCCCAGTTTTGTGCCATTCAACAATACAATGTGCAGTATTTGACACTGTCTTTCCACCCTCTTAAGTACATTATCTGCCATAGGTATCTCTCACACTCCATTTAAAGGGACATTTTACAACTTTTTCATATTTTAAATCATTTTCTGGAGCCAGTGTACTAAAATAATCCTTTACAGGGTTAATGAAAGACCACTCAGCCCCTATCGCCCCTGTAGCCAGAATATTCCAATCACAACTTCACAGTTGCCGGTCCGGTCTGCTGGGACTTGCTGCTGCCTGGCTTCAGCTCGTTTCCTGCGTATTTTAGATCATGAACGCAGCTGATTTGTTTAATTAGTCGATGAATCACTCCTCTAGAGACTTAAGAACGTTGGGAGACGTTTCGGCTGTTAGATTAAGGTGTTAAAAAGATTAAATAGCCTGTATTTGATATAGCGCCTTCTAGAGTCCTGAAACCCCCCAAGGCGCTTTACAACACAATCAGTTATTCACCCATTCACACACATTCACACACTGGTGGTGATGAGCTACGATGTAGCCACAGCTGCCCTGGGGCGCACTGACAGAGGCGAGGCTGCCGAACACAGGCGCCACCGGTCCCTCCGACCACCACCAGCAGGCAACGTGGGTTAAGTGTCTTGCCCAAGGACACGACAGCGACAGACTGAGCGGGGCTCGAACCTGCAACCTTCCGCTTACGGGGCGAGCACTTAACTCCTGTGCCACCGTTGCCCCATAGATTAATGCACAGCGGACACTAGGGGCTGCTAAAAGCAAGCAAAACTGCTTAGTATCCCTTTAACTGGTTCAAGTCATACAAATAGAACTCAATTAATTCAGCTGAACACATTTACCTCCACTACTACTCGTGTAGTATCTGGGGTTCCTCAGGGATCAGTTTTCGGCCCCTACTATTCATAATTATCTGCTCCCTTTGGGTTCAGTTTTTTGTAAATTCCACATTAATTTTCCATGTTGCACCGATAATACTCAGTTATATATTTTAACTGCACCATCCACAATGCTCCCACCATCCTCACTCACGGAACACCTTGCAGAAATCCTGGTTTTCTTCCAACTTCCTAAGCTCAATTCTTATAAAACTGAAGTGCATCTCGTGCACAAATCAGCATTAGGGAAGGCCACAAAGTTTCCAATTGCAATAGAAAACACTACTGGAGATCAAATTAAGAGCCTTGGTGTAATTCTGGACAGTACCTTGTCCTACCATTCAAATATCAGTTCTGTCACTCGCTCAGCTTACTGCCACTTGTGAAATATTAACCGCCTACGTCCACCTCTGTCTAATCACTCCACCGCTATTTAATAGTTAACAGCTTGGTCACTTCTCACCTAGATTATAACTCACTTCCTCTGCCGTCTACCACAGAAGTCTGCTTAAACTTCAACTGGTCCAAAACTCTGCTGCTCGTATCGTCACAAAAACATCATCTGAAGTGATACGGCAGGTGCTCCACGGCAGACGGACATCAACTATGTAACATCTCGACACTAGGTGTCCTCATGAAGAAACTTTAGTTTACTTTCACCAATAAGTAAACTATTCAACTGACAAGAGTGCTCCTGCATCTTGTTATAGCTTTTTTAATATCACAGAGACAAAGAGTGGCAGTTATAGGATGGAATAAAAAATAATTGCATGAGAAATCACCACAAGAAAACAGAACTAAACACAAAATAGCTGAATACAATAACATCTGGTCCATGACCACACAGCCTGACCACCTGATACAAAAAACAAAGAGGAGCATTCTAGTTAAAATCCCTATACAAGGATGAAGAGTACACAAACCAAACTCTGAGTTCAAATGACACTGTTAGCTAATTTATGGTGTTTAGATGAAAAAAGACAGTTGGATATTTTGTTATTAGTTAATTAGATCTCCCTCTTTCAGGAGTATAACACCTTCGGTTGGTGGGTTGGAGAGAAGAATGGATCTGTGGGGATCGTTCCCAGAGAGTACCTGATGGAGCTTTATGCTGTGTGAAGATGAGACCTGATGGAGCTTTATGCTGTGTCAAGATGAGACCTGATACAAGTTTGACGTTTCAAGAAAATCAAAATGTGCCCAATGCATTTTACCTGCCCCCCCCCCCCCCCACCCCCACCCCCACCCCAAGAGCCAGGTGGTGTAATGAAAGTGGAAGTATTTCCTGTTCCAACAGGTTGCTGTTTGTATTTATACTACATACATTGTATTTGTGTGCTGCTGCAAATTTTGGCTGACTTCATGTTTTCTAGAGGCAAAATGAATAAACATTTGAACTTGTATTTTTTTTTCTAATTAGATAACCCTTTTTTCAAACCACAAGGTGGCAACAGTTTCCTAAATGTCCTCTTGTGACAAAGGACACACATCTTCAAATTTATATTTGCAATCTAAAATAAATGGAAGAAATCACGAGGAGATTCCATCTTAAACCTTTATGACAGATCCTGAGCACTGAATCATATCATTTACTTAAACATGACTTCTTTAGCTGGACCAGCCAGCCCCACGCTTCGCTCTTTAGTTCTCTGGGTAGAGTTAGAGAGGACGAGGCTGGCAGGCCAGGCTATAACTTCTGGTGCATAAAAACTGTTTATTATGAAAGTTGAGTTTATTCAACTGGTCAGCACTTTAGTCCCCGTCCTTAAAGAGACATTATTTATTTTTATTTATTTTCTATCTTTAATGACATCTGAGAGATATTTCTGTGCAGAAGACCCCAGCAGATTGGAGTCTGTGCTGCATGCCTGAGTGAAATGGTCGACTTGCACTAACAAGACAACTACCCCCACTGATGGCAGGGAAGCTTATCGTCCTCTAAGGGGCAGTTTGACAGCCAGCGAGGTGGCGTCAGCCCAGCAGCTCCCTCCGAGGTGACATACATGCTCTTGCTCTGTGTGTGTTTTTACAACCTGAAAAACCCCAAAGTCAAATTTGTCGCTGTGATTTTTTCACAGCGTGATCTTTTTCAGGTTTTTTCTTTTTTTCAAGGTTGGGAAGGAAAAATGAATTTATCAACCAATAATTCACTGTGTGTGTGTGTGTGTGTGTGTGTGTGTGTGTGTGTGTGCTTGTGTGTTTTCTTGTTCTGGTCTCTTTGCTTTGTTCCTGCTGAGTGATGAGCCAAAGTCCTCTGTCCTCTGGGTGACATTCAAAGCTGGCATAAATCCTACGTTTTATGGTACGGTGCAGCGATAAAGCTTCCCTACTAATTGGAGATGTAATGAATAACTATAATTACTTATTGAGTATTCCATATCGGATATTTAGAAGTCGTGTTTTGTTTTAGATTTGGTTGAGCCACAACATTCATGATCACTTTTTGTCTTATAGTTTTAGCCATGAAATGGTCATTTGTGAATTTTTACGGACAAAACGAATATTTCTCTGCTGCTGATATGAAACAAGTGTTTGCCCCTAAGAACCCGCCTTTTAATATTTGTTGGCAGTGGGTCAAGCTGTCAATGCTAAGGGCTGCCTCTCATTTTTAAGTGCCAATAAAGGATTTCATTAATGGATGTGGACTTCACCCCATCACCTAGTGTTAGGAATATGCCTCAGAAAGTACAGGTGCTTTTACTGCGATTTAACATTAAGATATAACATCTAAAAGATAAATGCCCCTGCACCATCTATTCTCCTAGACACTAAATTACACTAATGATACCAGATTATCACTAATTAATACTTTTCTCCATAAAGATGCACTTTTACTAGTCAAATATGTGAAGGCTGAGCTGTTGAACCCTGGAGTTGCTAAAGATAAAACCTACAGGATTTGTTAACATTTATCATAGACCATTATTTCATCCCATCATTTCTGGGCTTAGATTAAAGGTCCGAAGGTGTAATGTTTGCCTCTTCAGGAATGCAATCCTGATCAAGCTGTCAGCTGTTCTTATGCTCTTTAACCAGGTCACTGGGCTGCAGGTCACAGCACATGGACTTATTTATGGTTCTGTCTGGGGTTTTGCAGGACATGTATCACCTTGTAAGACAGGTCCTGCATCAGTGATCCATTAAAGCCCTCCAACCTGGTCTAAATCCACATTTGAAATAAGACCTCTTTTTCTGTTTTAATGCCAGTAACTTTGATTGAGGTCAGTTTCTACCAGCATAACTCATGGTAGATGAAGGTAGGGTTCCTCATTTCTCTAATATTTTACATTATCTTAAATAATGTTAAAATCCTTACTGCTAAATACATTAAAAAATGCAAGGAGGAGACATTTTTTCAATTTCCTTTTTCTGCCATAAAGGATTATTTACGGTTTGATTAAAAAAGCTGTCATTTTAAAAATATAAGTAGTTAAAATGAACAAAAATAGAAAAATACAAATGAAACATGTTTAGAAAAATTAAAGACCTAGAATGAGGAAAACGGACAAAGGGTTGCAGGAGAACACAACACACCAAAAAATACAAATGGAATCGGTTCTATTTTTTAGCCAAAACAAATACCAACAAATCAGAAAATAATAACCAAAGTCAACTAAGTGATCTTTTAAGCATCAGACCCATTTTACCGCCAGTATCACATTTCTGCTGTGTTCTCTTGTTTCAAACAGCCTTCTGGAGAAGCCTTCAGTGAGAGGAGTTTGTTAGCTTGACCAGGATCCAGCCTTGAACCTGTGATATTAAGCTCCAATGCAGCTGTTTCTGCTGCAACGGGCCTCGTCACCCGCTCTCTCCTGTAATCTAGTGTAGAGCTATCACCACTCTCCTCCTGGGTGTAATGGTGGAGGTCGAGACTGTCACTGAAGGTAGAACTATGTTCTGATATGTCGCTCCAGATAAATCAGGCTTTTCAGAGTGGCAGGTGTTTGTCTTCCTGCTGTAAGCACCACTCAACCCCCAGTCCTGCATCTCTCCACAGATTATAAGTCTGCAGCCTCTGTAATCTGCCCTGTTTACTCCAGCTGTGGCTCAAATATCAGGTCAATGATCCACACCTGATTTACAGTGCTAGTTAGCAAAGTGAGTGATGACCCTGGATGGTTTGAGAGGATAGCTTGTAATCAACCCAGGTCAGAGATGCATGTGATACTCTAACTGAAATTACAGCCCCCCCCCCCCCACACACACACACACACGTGCAGCAGCTGACTACCCGCCAATCCTGTGCTTACTGATCACCCACTTCTCTTTCCCTCCCTTCTGCTCCTCTGACACAATTATTTCAAAGTCAGATTGAAGCCTGAATTCCAGCTCATTACATTGTCCTGTAAGACAGCCCTCACACAGGAAGTAAAGGTGTGAAGGTTGCGTTACAAGAGCTTGCTCAGCTCACAGACCGTTGCCATCACTTTGTTTTAGTGTCAGCTTTGGAATGTTTCCAAGCAGCATTCCTGCCACGCTAACTGGAGATAATTTAGCACTCTGGCAGCACATGGAGCTGCTCATCAATGCCAACAGATCTAAACACACCATTGCTCTCGTGTTTGAAAAGTAATACCTCATGAACCAATAGATAATTTCTAATTAAACTTTCGTGAAGTCTTCATGTGATGTATATCTGAAACTGTTGAGGTCTATCAGATTCACGATGACAACCACGACTTGGTTAACAAAAATGTCAGTCAGCTTTACAGATAATAGACTAAGATTTTGTTTGATAGTAGCTGAGAGACAGTCCGAACGCAAACACGTCGTACAGTTTCAAGATCTGACCAAAATATTGACAACTTCAGTCTTTTCAAAATAAGAGGATCTTTGTCTAAAACCCCTGCATGGTGATTCACTTTCCTTCACTTGGTACCAGATTTTTATTTTTTAAAGACATTATTAAAAGCCATTAACCCTTCAAAATGTATTTTATTATTTAAAACCATCTCCTCCAAATAATCAAACATAAGAATATACACGTTTAAAATATGTTTAAGAAGTTTTGATCTTTCCAGTACTGACCTTGCATTTTGTTGCATAGATGTCTCTCTCTCTCTCTCTCTCTCTCTCTCTCCCTATATATATATATATATATATATATATATATATATATATATATATATATATATACACATACACACACAAATACATACATACTGTACAGTTACACACTACTGTAATTGACAAATGGAAAGCCTGCAGTTTCTGAGCACTCATTAGATTCATCCTACATAAGTAGCGTCTGGAGTAATGTGAGCCATTTATGGCTACATGTAGACATTGTGATGATGGACTGTTTCTGAAAAACAAGCCGAGCCAGTCACCGGATCTACAGCAGAGTGAGGAGAATTTAGGCTCATCATAAAGGAATGTCTCTTTGCCTCTTATTTCACCCGGACGTTTTTATGCTTTTTTTATTTTCTACCTCATTGCAGCTGTGAGCTGCCAGCTGATTTACACACACTGGCAGTGAAGCTCACAGGCTCCCTGGAGATGATGCCCTCAACACCTTCATTTCCCCTGGTGTTGTGATTTCAGTGCCATGTCTTGTAGCATCTCCGTTCTGGGTCTGGCCAGAGAGCTCTCCCTCAGCTCGTTGCTCATGCAGAACAAGACATGAGTCAGAAGGGACTTAATCCTGTGGCATATACACACACACACACACACACACACACACACACATATATATATAATATATATTATATATATAATATATAATATATATATATATATATATATATATATATATATATATATATATATATATATATATATATATATATATATATATATATATATATACATACATACAAGTGCTGGCCAGTAAATTAGAATATCATCAAAAGGTTGAAAATATTTCAGTAATTCCATTCAAAACGTGAATCTTGTACATTATATTCATGCAATGCACACAGACCAATGTATTTCCAATGTTCATTACATTTAAATTTGATATTCATAAGTGACAACTAATGAAAACTCCAAATTTGGTATCTCAAAAAATTAGAATATTCTGAAAAGGCTGAATATAGAAGACACCTGCTGCCACTCTAATCAGCTGATTTACTCAAAACACCTGCAAAGGCTTTTAAAAGGTCCCTCAGTCTTGTTTTGAAGGCACCACAATCATGGGGAAGACTTCTGAATTAACAGCTGTCCAAAAGACAATCATTGACACCTTGCACAAGGAGGGCAAGACACAAAAGGTGATTGCTAAAGAAGCTGGCTGTTCGCAGAGCTCTGTGTCCAAGCACATTAACAGACAGGCGAAGGGACGGAAAAAATGTGGTAGAAAAAAGTGTACAAGCTCTAGGGATAACCGCACCCTGCAGAGAATTGTGACGACAAACCCATTCAAAAATGTGGGGGAGATCCACAAAGAGTGGACTGCAGCTGGAGTCAGCGCTTCAAGAACCACCACGAGGAGACTCATGAAAGACATGGGATTCAGGTGTCGCATTCCGTGTGTCAAGCCACTCTTGAACAAGAAACAGCGCAAGAAGCGTCTCGCCTGGGCCAAGGACAAAAAGGACTGGACTGATGCTGAGTGGTCCAAAGTTATGTTTTCTGATGAAAGCAAGTTCTGCATTTCCTTTGGAAATCAAGGACCCAGAGTCTGGAGGAAGAGCGGAGAAGCACAGAATCCACGTTGCATGAGGTCCAGTGTAAAGTTTCCACCGTCAGTGATGGTGTGGGGTGCCATGTCATCTGCCGGTGTTGGCCCACTCTGTTTCCTGAGGTCCAGGGTCAATGCAGCCGTCTACCAGGAAGTTTTAGAGCACTTCATGCTTCCTGCTGCTGACCAACTTTATGGGGATGCAGACTTCACCTTTCAACAGGACTTGGCACCTGCACACAGTGCCAAAACCACCAGCACCTGGTTCAAGGACCATGGTATCCCTGTCCTTGATTGGCCAGCAAACTCGCCTGACCTTAACCCCATAGAAAATCTATGGGGTATTGTGAAGCGGAGGATGCAATACGCTAGACCCAACAATGCAGAGGAGCTGAAGACGACTATCAGAGCAACCTGGGCTCTCATAACACCTGAGCAGTGCCACAGACTGATCGAGTCCATGCCACGCCGCATTACTGCAGTTATTGAGGCAAAAGGAGCCCCGACTAAGTATTGAGTGCTATACATGCACATTCTTTTCATGTTCATTCTTTTCAGTTGGCCAACATTAGAGAAACAAACATTTTTTCATTGGCCTTTAGAATATTCTAATTTTCTGAGATACCAGATTTGATGTTTTCATTGGTTGTCACCTATAAATATCAAAATTAAACGTAATGAACATTGGAAATACATTGGTCTGTGTGCATTGCATGAATATAATGTACAAGTTTCACGTTTTGAATGGAATTACTGAAATATTTTCAACCTTTTGATGATATTCTAATTTACTGGCCAGCACTTGTATATATATATATATCGCCCTCCGTGAGTGGTCTCATCCTTCCAATCTCGGGTCCTCTACCAGAGGCCTGGGAGCTTTAAGGTTCTGTGTTATACTTCAGACCAGCGTTTTCTAGCCATTGGTAGGATTTCTTTATATCTGTCCCTTCAGTTATCTGTTGGTGGTACATCCCATGTAGGAGGTTGTCCTCCCATGATGTTATTTCCAGAATCATCTCCTCTGTTCACCATTGTCTGAGACATTCACTGAGCACGTCATCTGTTCAATTCAATTCAATTCAATTTTATTTGTTTAGTGGCAAATCACGACAAGGGTCATCTCAAGGCACTTCACATAATAAACATTCCAATCCAGCTCAGTTCATTAAGCCAATCAGAAAAATGTTTCCTATATAAGGAACCCAGCAAATTGCATCAAGTCACTGACTAGTGTCAGTGACTTTACAGCAATCCTCATATTAAGCACACACACAACACACACACACACACACACACACACACACACACACACACACACACACACACACACACACACACACACACACACACACACACACACACACACACACACACACACACACACACACACACCAAGCAATGTGTCCATGGTTACACCGTGACTGTTTAGCAAATATTCTATTTGGTGAGAGATAAACTGTATTGTATTTATCCTAGTGAATCTATTGTTAAACGGGTAAACTAGTAGTAGCACATCCAACGTCAAGGAAACAAAAAGTTATTATCAGGAGAGGGAGAATGTTTAAGT